>NC_141755.1:27908363-29119196 GCF_982258835.1 Parasteatoda tepidariorum
CTATAGCAAAAGTGGCACTAGACCAAGTATATATTTCGGACATTTACCAAAGGTCTAGTCATACTAGGTCTGGTTAAGTGCCATTGCCCGGTATACATTTGCCCGGTATATCCTACACTGATGTTTTTTTAAGGTCAAGTGCCACTGCCCGGTATACATTTGCCCGGTATACCCTACACTGATGTGTTTTTAAGGTCAAGTGCCACTGCCCGGTATACATTTGCCCGGTATACCCTACACTGATGTTTTTTTAAGGTCAAGTGCCACTGCCCGGTATATCCTACACTGATATTTTTTTAAAGTCAAGTGCCATTGCCCGGTATATATTTTTTCCGATACTCCAAACACTGATGTTTGTTCTAATCTATCGTCAGTAAGTATTAAAATATCGAATAAATGTAATTATATCTACGAATAAATTAGTATCAAATTGGATGTAATAAATATTTCGGACATTCACCAAAGCGACTAATTTGATTGTCAACATTCACCGGTGAACATTGGCCAGCCAGAATCACACCACACGCACGTGGTTGTCCCATTGCTGTCAATTAATCAAAGTGCCCAAAGAAATAATAGCGGTATTTATAATGACCGGGCAATGTGAGAAATTATCGTAAAGTAATTCGAATTTATCAAATTGCCCAATTTTAATGGTCATTATTCATAATAACTAGGCGTTATGAATACTGACCTAAATAATTACATTGCCCGTAACATATACATCATTGTTTTTCTAATTGAGATTAAAAGCTGTCAAAATGACTTCCTTAGGCAATCTAGTTTTAAATTTTCCAAATCAAATCGAAAACATAATTTTATAGCAGATTTACATACATTATACATCAGATATATACATTTTATTTAATCAGATTTATGTACAGTTATGAAATCAATTTGAAATATTAATTTGAATTTAAAATATTTTTGTAACTGCAATGAAAGCTCTAGATCTTTGCTAACAAAATATTGCTGCTGAAATTTTTAATGTTGAAAACAAAATGACATACGTGGAATTATTAGAAGCAATTAATGTTTTATGAATATGGTCAAATATAAAATAATCATTTCATGAGAATGATCAAACAAAACTCCAATTTTAAGACATTATAAGGAACCAATTCATATTTTAAATGATAATTAACAATTAAACAAAGTAAACTTTCGTACAATTTATTGGTTATTTCAACTATAATAGGCACATTAAAATTAATTTTAAAAAATAACTACATCAAATAAAATTGTAATGAAACTTTAAACAGCTTTCAAAGAAAATAAGATTTCTAACAGGATTGATTTTAAAGAAAGATAAATCAGACCACAAAATACTTCGCTTTTTTTCTAATCTTCGCTTACAATAACACTTAAACACGGCAGTTGAGGCATTAAAAAAAAAATAGAATAGCTTTAAAACCACATTTAAACTATTTTTGGATTAAACTACTATCACATGTTGGGCATAAAACAAACATTACAACTGTTTTTATATTAAATTAGTACAACTTAAACAGAATAGAATGAATTGTGATTAACGAGACTATTGAGTATTCTCCCTTATCGATGAACTCAATGCTTTATAACTTATTCTTATCCATGCTTTACAACTTAATCACTGCTGATGACACGATCCAAGTACAAAGGATTAAATAGACTTAAGATGTAAAAAGTTTCTATTATTACAAAACAATGATTTCTTTCCGAGAGAGAAAGAGAGCATTTACCTTGGATTTGGCGGAGATACTTTTTACTCATGTCAAAACATATAAAAGAAAAACATTTTATGTAAAAAGATAGGAATATTACGTTTAAAAATGGTCCAATAATTAAAGCGAAAGAGAGCATTTACCTTGGATTTGGCGTAGCTACTTTTTACTCACTTAAAAAGATGTTAAAGAAAAGCATTTTATGTTAAAAGATAGGAATATTATATTTAAAGAAAAACATTTTATGTAAAAAGATAGGAATATTACGTTTAAAAATGGTCCAATAATTAAAGCGAAAGAGAGCATTTACCTTGGATTTGGCGTAGCTACTTTTTACTCACTTAAAAACATGTTAAAGAAAAGCATTTTATGTTAAAAGATAGGAATATTATATTTAAAGAAAAACATTTTATGTAAAAAGATAGGAATATTACGTTTAAAAATGGTCCAATAATTAAAGCGAAAGAGAGCATTTACCTTGGATTTGGCGTAGCTACTTTTTACTCACTTAAAAAGATGTTAAAGAAAAGCATTTTATGTTAAAAGATAGGAATATTATATTTAAAGAAAAACATTTTATGTAAAAAGATAGGAATATTACGTTTAAAAATGGTCCAATAATTAAAGCGAAAGAGAGCATTTACCTTGGATTTGGCGTAGCTACTTTTTACTCACTTAAAAACATGTTAAAGAAAAGCATTTTATGTTAAAAGATAGGAATATTATATTTAAAGAAAAACATTTTATGCAAAAAGATAGGAATATTACGTTTAAAAATGGTCCAATAATTAAAGCGAAAGAGAGCATTTACCTTGGATTTGGCGTAGCTACTTTTTACTCACTTAAAAAGATGTTAAAGAAAAGCATTTTATGTTAAAAGATAGGAATATTATATTTAAAGAAAAACATTTTATGTAAAAAGATAGGAATATTACGTTTAAAAATGGTCCAATAATTAAAGCGAAAGAGAGCATTTACCTTGGATTTGGCGTAGCTACTTTTTACTCACTTAAAAAGATGTTAAAGAAAAGCATTTTATGTTAAAAGATAGGAATATTATATTTAAAGAAAAACATTTTATGTAAAAAGATAGGAATATTACGTTTAAAAAATGGTCCAATAATTAAAGCGAAAGAGAGCATTTACCTTAGATTTTGCGTAGCTACTTTTTACTCAAGTCAAAACATATTTAAAAAAACAAACATTTTATGTAAAAATATAGGAATATTAAATTTAAAAATTCTTCAATAATTAACTTTAGTCGTGGTGGCACAGGGGATAGAGCGTTAGCCCCCCAATGAGGCGAACCGGGTTCGAAACCCAGCAATGGCTGTGCGATATGAATTCAGCACCGGACTCGCGCCGATCGCAGTGCTGGCGTAAAATATCCTCAGTGGAAAGCGGGTCACGGGTCAGAGTCCCCTTGTCATGAGGCTAACCGTGGAAGGTTTTCCTCTCCATGTAACGCAAATGCGGGTTAGTTTCATCAAAAAGTCCTCCACGAAGGCAAATTTCTCCTAATACTTGATTCAGGAGTTCCCTTGTCTTCTGAATTAGGTTTAAAATGACAAGGCTACTGAGTTCAACATTAGTAATCATAAACCCGAAATTTGGGTCGGCTGTTCAACGACGGTTATAAAATAAAAGTAAAATAATTAACTTTAGAAATTAATAATTTTAAAGTTTATGGCGTCTTTCAATGAAAGGGTGGCCTTAGAATAGCTATGATTTTAGGTAAAATTTTATAAATATGTTGTCTATTGCAATATCTTTAAATAATAATAACTAGCTATGATAATATATAAAATAAAGGAGAAAATTGCAAGTTGATAATTATTGTAATTTTTTTTAAAACATTAAAGAATTTCTAGTTAATTAAATACATTTAGTTTTTAGTTTACAGATGCGTGCATTAAAAACTTAGTTTTATTCAATAAAATTTTCAAATTCTCCATGCAAAATTGATTTTTCGTTTCCATGTAAAATTAATTTTCCTTTAAATTGGGTTTCCGAAGATTCGAATTGCGGAAAACAATAAGTTAGAGCTCCACTAACTTGTGCTTCCCTGCCGTAACCTTATGTTAGCAGCAAAACAGCTTTTACAGTAAAAGAGACGCACTCACCGAAGTTAAGTTCTTTTTATTTAAGTTCCTATTATCCTGAGATTACCTTTGTTACTACAATTGTAATATAATGATGTCTTACTTTTTTTTTTTTTGTTTTTTTTTTTTTTTTGAAGAAAAGTTCCTTTTAATTTTACATTACTTTTTCAATATACTACACTTTAAAAAAATCCCAATTAAATTACGGTAAAAAGTACCGGCATCCTGGGTGCATTATCAGCAGAATTATTTTGACTGTGAAATCCGTTTTTACCGTAAAATTTTATGCCACATGTTTTACAGGAATAATTATTTAACGACAGTGATTTTACAATAAATATTACCGTAAAAATTACGGTGTATAATACTTTTTGTTCCTTAAAATTTTACTGTAAAAAGTACCAGCACCCTGGGTGCCAGTGCAATTTACCGTAATTTGTTCCGGAATATCTTACAGTGAACGATGATGTTTCCTTATCTTGATTGATGCAGTATTTTATAATCTTTTTACATCTCAAATGCAGACAATTGCGATTAAGCATTTTAGAGAAATTGATTTTTATAAATAGAGAATTTTAGAGAACGTTTTGTAATTTTTTGTAAGACAAACGTTATGTAATTTTTTTAAGGACAAACGTTTTGAGAACGTTATGCACTTTAACTGTTTCAGACTAATAACAAAACGAGAAAAGGAACAAAAATGCTATCAAAATGTGAGAAATTACTTTTAAGAAAAGCAACTATACAGTGTGAAAAAAATAATCAGATTTTCACGTACTTAGGACTCAATAATAGTTTGAGGTCCTAATCAGCTAATTGAAGACTGCAGACGATATTTTAACTTATGAAATGAAACACAAAAAAAGTACTCTTTCTAAATAAATTTACCGTTTTTTACCGATTTGGATTCCTGATCCTCAAAATATGGGGTTTAACCGCAATCTGGAAAATATAGTCTCAATAGTTTGGTCAGGTGGGCGTTTGAAAGTTGGGACTTCTTAATATTAATTTCATTTTTTTTGTGTATTACTCCACGTGTCCAGAACTTTTTAAGCGAATCAAAAAACTTTTCCACACAATTATAAATTTCGGTTATCCAAAATGTAATGCTAAGAAAAAAATAATTTTTAATCAATATTGATTATTTAATGATACTTAACTTAAAAATAGTTGAAATATACAAATTTTTACTTTATTTTAAGGAATGTAATTTTTAATGACCGATTACAAAATCTGAACGAAATCAGTAGATTATTTCTTCAGAAATTAAATTTCAAGTAAAAGAATTTTTAAAAATTTGATAATTATGAAACTATTTGACTGGTTTCGCTCAAATTTTGTATTTTGCCTATAAAAATCACATTCTTTAAAAATGATGCAAAATTCTGTATACCTTTCAGTTTTAATTTTCGACTATTATTACATAAAATGATAAATTTTTATTAAAAATTATGTTTCGCTTGGAATTGTCTACCACTGAGAATATTTTACGTCAGCACTGTGGTCGATGCGAGCCGGGTGCGGAATTCGTATCAACCTACCATCGTTGGAATCACAATGGCACATTTTTTATTTTATAACCGTCGACGAACAGCCGACCCAATTTTGGACTTACAACTACCAAAGTTCAATTCCATAGCCTTGCAATTTTGAGCCCCAATCCAGAAGACGAGGAAACTCCTGGATCAAGTATTGGGAGAAATTTGCGTTAGAGGCGTTTCTAATAATTTCCTTTAAATTCTTCCCTTTTTTTCCAGCAATCAAATAGATTATGATGTTTTATACAGCCGCCTTGCTTGATAGTGATTCGTTTGATTTTGATAGCGTTTTTATTTTTTCGTCGCTTAAACAATGGTTTGCGACCCCTAACGGGCAAACTTTTTTTCCTTCATTTCTGGAATACGCTTCCAAAAAATATGTATCAAAGGCGGCTTTTACGGAACATCCTGTACACATGATTTAGAATTAAAATATTTTGCGGTAAGGAAAGAAACACTCTAGAAATCTAGCGTGATGTCAAGAAAGTGTAAGGAGAAGGTGTTCTGAACAATGCTTTAGGGTTAAATAAGTTCCAAACAGCAACTATAATCTCCAAACAAGTTGTCTTTTAATTTTATATGTTAAGTGACTATCGTGCGTAAAGTTTACAATAAAAAAGATAAAGCACACATAAAATTAACATGATGGAAATAACCCCATTTCCTTTAATTAACTTCAATTACGTTGTTATTAGCAATTTCTAGTCTCTTGGTAACCAACCCATAAGTAAAAGTTAATTGTGTTAATGAACTAAAACATCATGTTATGTATTTTCCTTTCAGGCATGTCATTTTCCCTTTTTGTTGTTTTCTTCTTCAAAGAACTCCGCCCATTTTCTCTTGATGCCATCAACTAAATTGTGAGGCAGAAATTTATGCCAAAATATTCCACTTTCTCCAGCGTTGTTTTGTTCCTCCAAGAAAGCGGAAAATAAATAAAGGTCAACATCCAATACCCCGCGGAAAAATCCGGTTGGACGGAGAATCGATAATTATCCGGATCTCCTGAATTCCGCAAATGAAAGGAGCCATTTGTTTATGAAAGGGTCTACTGTCTTCAAAGAAAAGAAAAAAAAACTTTCAAACATTTTGTTTGTTATTTTTCGTTAGATAACTTTTAACTTAAGATTCCCATATGTATGTAAATGACTCGCATAAACTCTGACAGCAAAATTTATAAACAAATTTGCATAAATCATAAATATGAAAAGTTAGAGACTTCTGTTTTAAAATTAATCCAAAAATATTTAAATTTTCTATAAGAATCAAAAATTATTGTTTAAACTCAAATAAGCACTATAAAATACAATAATTTGAAGCGTAGGAGTAAAAATAACAGTTTTACACTCTAGTACAAAATAAATAAGTAAACTCTTAAAAGAAAAAAAAAAGGCAATGAATTCTACTAACTGGAAATTTTAATTCGAAATTTTATTCAAATTTTAGAGAACTCTAAAAAGGGACTGAATTGTGAAACTAACCGAGCTGAAGAATTATACAATACGATTGAAAGAACTATAGAACAGCTGAAATTGTAAAAAATCCCCTTGTGATTAGATATATAAATATTTTGCACTATTTTAAGTTAAAAAACTTATGAACAAAGAAACTATAAATTTTAATGACAGTAAAACTGCTTTAATTTATTTTAAAATAGCAGTATGAAAGTTATAGATTTTACGCTGTAGTTGTAGGTTATATCTTCTAAAGTTTTAATCCTTGCGAGTTTTTGTTCGTTTTTTTAAAGAAAAAAAGAGAGAGAAAAATTAGGACTCAATAATTTTAAAAAAAATTTTCTTTTTAGCCCACAGAAAAAAAATTTTTAGCCGAATTTTCTATGCATATTCTGCTGCAAATGTACGCTTCATATTTTACCGACACGTCATTTCTGTTCAAGCTAGTCTAAAAGACACTGTTAAACGGGGCATTACTTTAAAATGAAATAATAAAATAATTTAAAACATATATTTACATTATTATATATTATATATTATTAAGAGGTTGTATACTTTGAATAGAAATATACTTGGGTTACAGAAATATATTCATAATTGAAAGAATTGTGTAGAAAGATATTTATAATTAAAGTAAGGCTTATTATATACGTTACGTAAACAATGTAAACAATACGCATACTAACGCGAATATATATATAAACAAAATATGAAAGATCAAACAGGATCAAGCCTTATCCTAAATACGAAGAGGGGATCATCGTTTACCTTCAAATGTGGATGCCGGATACAAATGAGTACATTTGATATTTAACAATGTCTAATGTAAATTTTTGTATAAAAAGTATAGTAATAATTAAAAACGCATCAAATTAGTGATTAAAAAAAATTAATATTATCTATGCGAAACCAAAATCAAAGAAAATCAGCTTAATTGAAGAGTCATGGATTCAATTTAATTTAACGACAAGTTTGATCAAATTAAAGGTCGAGTCTTGTTTTTATCTCTGAAGGTAGGCAATAAGTAAATTAAGAAGTATATAAATACGGAAAAAGTAAGAATTACATAGAAAGATACAATATAAAATGAAAGATTATTTTTTAAATAAAACAATTTAAGAAACTTTATTTACTGATGGCACCAAGTTATCAAAAAATAACATTTAATGAAACCCTTTATAATTTTTTTTAATATAGGTTTAGGAATTTACCTAAAAAAATAAGAAAAATAAACTAAATGTATGAGTAATATTACATAATACTAAATTTATGAAATAAAATATAGTTTATTACATAATTTAATATTATTACTTTCACAGTACTATTATTTATTTAAAATAAAATAAAATTTTAAAAAAATATGAAAGAATTTCACATCACATATTATATTTACTTTATATGTTAACAGCTCTATTCGATGCTTTAAATACACAGACGATTAAAGTTTTTGTGCACTGAAATTAATTCTAGATTTTAACATTATATAAATCATTATATTCCGTCAATATTCTTTTGCAAATTAGGTAAATTAAATGTTCTATATTGATAAATACGTAAATGTAAATTAATATAAGAGAGCAAAATCCTTCCCAATGTTCGTCAAAATATAAGCAGGTTTAAAAATATGTAATTTAAAATTAATAACTGTTTATTCTATTTTTTAACTTAAAAATAATTATAGTTATTTCAGTCATTAAAGAAAAATTAGAATGGTAAAAAAATATTCTTTTTCAATTGCATTAATCAGTAATGCAATAATTTGTTTGCCGTTTGGTTACTGGCATCAATATGTAAACGAAAACATCTAATTACATGTAAACACAAAACTGCGGCTGCATTTAGTTACCTGCCCAAATTCGGTAATCGAATAAAATAATTAATATTTCAGTTCATAGAATTTAATAATAATAAATAATAAAAAATCGAGACTACATTTCATCAAACCAATCATTAACTTATAAAATTAAAAAATTAGTTCCCGTTCCAGTTTTTACCGACAATATATAATTGAAAACATTTAATTACAATGTAAACACAAAACTGCGGCTGTATTTTGTCGTCTGCTCGAAGAGCGAGTTCAAAACATTATGAGGTAAGGTAGAATAGGTAAGATAGGGGTCAAGAGAAACACGTGAAACACTAGATGACAGCAGACGACTTTTTAAATAAATGAAATTATACAATCCAGAAAAAAATAATCGAATCGATACTCACATTATTCTGATAGATGAATTGTTATAATCCGAAAAATTTATCCAGCAGGTAAGTCACGAGTAGATATCATTCCAAATACAACTCCTTGAAGGTGCGCAAGGAAACTGCCGTGCCGCACGCTTTTCTACTTCATGACTCATTCCACACACCAAGTCATTTACTTTTATCATTCTGCGCACGGCTGGTGCGCAACTTTACTATTTCCGGCGAAGGATTGCTAGATGGAGTAATGCGTATACTACGATTTCCATTTCGGGTTGGTTGACAGATGTTTTTCCTTTATCCTTTCTTTGGCGTTATTTTTTTCTAATACTTGGCTTCGTACTAAGCTGTGGCAATTTATTACAAACTTTCAACTTGAAATCTTTATTGATTGATTAACTTTTTTAATCGAATAGTTGTTGAAATTCATATAATTTAAACGTTTAAATTTGATGCACAAATTTGTTTGTAAGCATAAAATTTTTTGGTTTTGGATGAAGAATTGGATCAACAACTGGATAAAAGCTGCAAAGATAAAAATGGATTAAATGGTGTTGAAACTTATTAAATTTTAACCGTCTTTTATATTATAATTTAGTATAAAGTCGACCACTGATTCGGCATTTAACTTTTGTTTGTCCTTAAAGAATTTGCTTGGTATTCAACCATAGAATACCTCTTTAGAATAACTTGATTGATATTCAACCATATAATACTTTTTTATTATAAACAGAAACATTTTTGTAAACTTTCTATAATTCAGAAAAATATTGATCAAATTAGCTACATTTTGATAGTAGTTTTTTGAACGATTAGTGTTGATTTCTTATACTTTAGTTACAATACATAAAGATTGTGATGTAAGATACAAGGGGAAGTATACATAAGTTCAGGGCCGGATTAACCCATAGGCACACTAGGCACGTGCCTAGGGCCTACGAAATTCAGAGGCCTACGAAAAACTTAGGAGAAAAAAATTTGTTGACAAAAATAATTTAGCTTTAAAAACAACAAGTGTATTTTGCACAAAATTATGAAGATACAAATAAAAATATAATATTTTTCGGTAATAAATTATTTTGCAGAATCTTATGATCTAATCTATTACTTTTTTGCGATTTTTGGATTCAACGAAATCTTGTATTATGCTGTCGAATTCCAAACTGTCGTATTCAATAGACATAAGTGCGAGCGATGCCAAACGATCTTGATTCATTGTTGAACGCAAATAATTTTTTATCAATTTTAATCCATCTTTCTCCATCTGCATTTGATCCAAGAATCGACAAATATATTCTTAATGCAATGTGAACGTTAAGAAAAGTATTCACAAGTTTATCTTTAATTTGAGCCTTCACCATTTCTTGTGCAGATTTATGTTCATATAAATTTGAAAATAGTAAAAATTCATCTACGAAGTTTTTCTCTAAATCGGATGAGTAAATTTTCACCAAATTTTGCGCTTTTAGTTTAATCTCAGATTCTGACAAATTTTTGTGTAATTTCCTTGTAATTCGGGTTCGATAAAACATCGATTAATGACACTTTTTGGTCGATCCAGAAAACTGGGAAATTCAGACATCCGGGATAGCGATGGTCCCGAGCATCCCAGATAATTGGTTCTCTACTGTATAAATATTTCTTGTAATTAATCTCACTATCAATTTCACTGTTTTCTTTGCTGGTTTGTTGTTGTATTGTTGACGTGAAGTGTTTACATAGTTATCGATCGAACTAATCATAATGGTATTATCGATATCAACTGCAATATCGGCAGTATGTCGGTATTGCAGATAAAGTTCAATAAACAAATTCGTAAATTAAAATCCATATTAATAAAAATGTTTAAAAAAAATATGCAAGAAAATTTTAGCATATATTTTGAAAAGAGGGGAGGAGTGGGGGAAGGAGGGGAGGGCCCAAAAACGGCTATGCCTAGGGCCTACGAAAGGTATAATCCGGCTCTGCATAAGTTTCAAATATTTTCAAAAGTTTAATTTTATTTGTTACTTTTATTTTATAAACAGTAAAACAAGAATTCACCATCGTGTTCCTCAGTTTAGCTTATTATAAGAAGTATAATGCTAAAAATGAATTTAATAAGTTTACTTCTTACACTTTTTTCCAAGCGAGAACTTATTTCTGGCTAGTTTTTCTTTGAAATTATAACTCTTTCAAAAATAATGCTTCATGCAAGAAAAAAAAGAAAAAAAAATTAAGAAGTACCAAAAATTTAATTTTTTTAATGAAACAATTACATAGTCCGAAACTAGTTTACTTAATTAAATTATTATATAGATTTATTCTGGACATATTCCATTAAACAGTTATAAATTTATTTATTCGTTACTAAGAAAATTCTATTTTCATTATTAAGAAATTTTATCTTTAGTTTTATATTAAGAAGTTTTATACGCAAGTGAGATTCGGAAAATATCCAAAAGTGGTTAATGAATTATTTTTTTTTAAAAATCCTTCAAAAATAGGCAGTTTGGCAATCTGCTTAACTTTCCTTTCTAATTCCTGAAAAATGCAGGATGCTGTAAATACATACAGCCAGCAAACTGACGTTAGTTGAAAACCTAGGAAATTTCTCATATTATTTGAAACCATTGAAGATGAAAACGGAATAAAATCAGTATTTTCAATAAAAAATGTACCTTATCATATATTTCTTTTACTTAATTCATTTACATGCGTTTCAGAAATTATAGCATTAAAAATGATTGTCAAAATTAATTTCATTTCATTCAGCATTCTGCTGTGTGAAACATTCAGCCAATTTTATTTACATTTAAGAAATCAAAATGTGTGCATTAAATACTTCATTTAATCTTCAGTTTTTAAAGTAGCTAATTCAAAAAAAAAAGTGTTGTTGCATTGTATTGTATTATAATTATTATTTCCCTCCTTCGGATACCAAACTGGTTACCTTTCAAAATTTCCTGGTACAACATATAAATGTAAATGGTAACCAACCAGAATGCCCATCACAAATGTATTTAAATATTTTAATTCTTCAACCCCTTCCCCAATTTTAACATCTCAATTAGTTCTCAACAATATAACTACAAAACTTTTTTTTCACTGTCTAGCTCAGGGGTTTCCAACTTATATGAGGCCGGGGCCACAATTAAAAGCACAAATCAAATGGCGGGCCGCAACTTAATCAAAATTTTATGTAGAACTCTTTTATGTTTGAAGGAACATTAAATATTACTGACAGATTTCTACCAAGTTGTACAAAACAAAAGTATTGAATTACAAATTAAAATAAGAAGTAGATTTTTAAAAATATTTAATTGCATGTTAAAAAAATCGAGCCACAATAACTTTAATGTGCACCCATGTATTAAACAATTAATGTGCAACAGATATCGAAATGCTAAGATATAAAACTTTAAAAAGGTTGGTATTAAAACTTACATAGTAGCACACAAAATGTTCAATGACAAAATTGAGGTTTGTCTGCTGCAACCACCAGAGAATAGATATTTACATTTTAAATTTACAAATGTGTGTGTAAATATTTTTGCCCAAAATGAGTGGTTTCAAAAAGTTAAATCGGAGAATTTCTTCGAGAAAATTTCTGATGCACACATGCTAAATTATTTTCACAAAATACAAAAAAAAAAATGAAATAAAAAAGAGCAACATACACGATTATTTTTGTATTTGAATAAATATTTTCTTGGATGCAAAACCTGACAAATAAATTTTTTTGCACTGTTGGTATGATAAATTTCACAGAAATGAAGAAATTAGGTTTTTATTAACGAGAAAAGTATTTTAAACCCAGATAGATTTTTTACGAAAATTGTCCGCAAGAGAATGACAATATATTTTAGTTCGCGGGCCACAAAAAAAAGGCTTCACGGGCCGGATTCGGACCCCGGGCCGCCAGTTGGAAACCACTGGTCTAGCTGTTGCCCGAGTGGGAATACTTTTATTTCAATTTTAACTTCGTTCAAGAGATTTTGCGATATTGTCAAAAAATTTTATGCGTTGAATTTTCATAATAATATAAATAAAATCTGCATTCTTTGATAGACTTAATTTGATTCTTAAAAACTTTTTCAAATGACAAATTAAAGTTACAAGAAATAAATTATTGCAGTTGAATTAGCCACTAATAGTAAACTGATTGAAATCATTGATTCCTAACTGTTAATAAAAGTCACTGATTGATTACAAATAAAAAATGAGTTATTAAATAAACTCGAACAGGGAATCGAATATCGGTTAATTGAATGGATTATTTTGAATCAACGGTTACAATTGCTCTTTTAGAATTGTGTTTGAAATTGCTTGAGAATTTCTCACATAATTTTGATAATTCTTTTTGCCTAAATTAAAATTGTTTGTGATTTCCGAAATTCGAGCTAATAATTCGAATATCTGCAGTTCATTTGTTTGTAAAATAGTCACTCGTTCGAAGCTATCTATTCGGATTTAATAATTAGAAAGCCACTTAAATAAAAATTCTTTAGTTTCATTCTAATTAGTAAGATTATTAGTTTTCTTCAAACTTCAATTATTAATTAGGAAAATCTCAAATAATTAGTTTAAAGACAAAGTTTTTCTTTTCTTTTTTTTTTTTTTTTTTTGTCAGCACAGTTTAAGTTCTTTTTAAAATTTATTTCTACACAGTTCATTACTTAAAATGATCTGTTCAAACTTTTTTAACAATTTAAAAAAACCAAGAATAATTTTTACGAATGTTATTGTAATGGTGCAGTAGACTATCGATTAACAGGAAGATCGGGAAGTGCTCCGTCCCGGATCGGTGAATATTCTAATCGAAACTAAGCAAATTATGATAAAAATAAATAAATAAATCAATTAAAATTTAAAGAAAACTCAAAATTATTCGAAGACATTTAATAATTCGAATAACTTAATTGGAAGAGAGGAAGCATGAACTTAAATGGTATTTTAGTATTACGCTTGAACTCCGGTGACCCTTTAAATCAGTGATTCTCAAGAAAAACATTCGGATTTGTCTTATTTAAATCACAAAATGAATTATCTAGTCGAAATTCGAACAAAATGCATTATAAAGAAAGTCATTAAGGAAAAAATTAGAACCCAATAATAAGTGTGGTATTTTCAATATTCCTTGTAAATACCTAAAAATAAGCTTTGTAAATAATTAAAAACAAATATTTTTTATTAAATATCTTTAAAAGAAATAAAAGAACTACTTCAAAATTAATACCTTTTGATAAGTTCCCTTTCAAATTCTGCGGTAAGACTATCTTTTCATAGTTATACATCTGAAGCAGTGGTCGGAGAAAACTACATTATTTTTGTAGTTTACTATAACTACAACTACTTCGTTACAAATGTAGTTAACTACAATTGCAAATACTTTTTTTTAAATATTATGACTACAAACTACTTTCGAAATGTAGTCACTAAGTTAAGGAACTGATCTTTGCTCGAAAAATTAATTTACACCTATGTTCGAAATGGTTTCGAATGAAAAATTGAATTATGTTAAACATGAAGAATTATCTAGAAATAGTTAATAGTGTTTACATGAACCAGTTTGTTATTCTAAAACATTATTTTTTTCGAATTTGTTCATTTAATTAAACTTTTTATGCCCTTCTCGATAGCGAACATTTAATGTGAGAAATGCTAAGAAATTATTGCAATTTCGACTGAAGTGTTTAATGCTCTTTTATTACTGCTAAGAAATTATGTACACGTTCCCTTTCTTTGAAATAAGATCAATGTTTGACGAGTGTACATTCGCATGCGAAAGTGTGAACAAAGTGATAAATTATACATTATTCGTAATAGCTAACTCAAATATTAGTTACACGCAACTCTAAATACGCAATTTTTGTCAACTCACAGTTATATGGGTATTTTAAATTGTGTCCGATGACAGACCCGCGAAGATTTGTAACCATCAAATTCGAACAATTAGTTATGTTAGAAGCCTGTTTCTTTACTATGCTAACGTAAAAAGTAGTTGCCAGGAATCGCTACAACCTACTGGTTTTTTGTGTCGCACGCTACACTACAAACTCCACAAAAAAAATTAGCGACTACAGTAGTTTTACTACTTGTAGAGCGTCACTTCCGACCACTGATCTGAAGTTGTAATACAACAATATTTAATATTCAATATTTTATTTTACTTATTATAATTTATTTTACGTTTTTACTACTTTGATAAACATATAAGTAGGCCAATGTGATTACAATATTAATCATCATGTAGAAGCCCATAAAGGATTTCATTCATTCTAGCGCATGTAATCATAGCCATGTAATGCGGCATTGTTTACGTTCAGTAAGGCATCAAGTGGTCTAATGCAGTGTTCCCCAACCCCAGGTCCACCCATTTCATTGAAAGTGAATTAAGATTCCTAGGTTTATACCCCAAATTAAAAATAAATCTCAAATTAAAATTCTATTTATTTTAAGAAAAGTGGCCCCCGAAGATAGTGACATAAATTTTTTAATATTTAAAAAAAAAAAAAAAAAAAAAAAAAACACTGCAATTATTTTCTCTTTTAATTAGTTTTGATAATATTCAATGATCATAACTGCAAATATCATAAATAAAACACGATAGCGCGGCGCGAATTTTACATTGGAACCAATGAAGAACTTCGTCTTCTTTCTCGATCGTGACTCATTGATTTAAGTAAGTTAAAATGTTAAATCACTTTATAATTATTTTTTGGTGTAACTGCATTTTATTTTGAAGGCATGTTTAAATGGAATTAAATTAAAATTAATAAATCAAAATAATCTAAAATATAAACAATCAACGTCGTCGTTCCCCAGCGGGCTGTGGTAAAATTATCAAACGTTGACAGGTCCGCGGTGATAAAAAGGTTGGGGAACACTGGTCTAAAGGTATGAAAAGGTTGAAAATAACTGGGGTAAACCACAAAACCATGGTGCAATCGAAAACTTCATACGTAAGATTTTTAAGCATTTTTTATTTAGAAGGGGGAGGTCATATTACGAATATTTTTATTAAAAAATTAAATTGATGAAATGTACAACAAGTATGCACAATGTCCATATCATAATGCCTTCATGCGAGGACACTAATTTTTGACTATACTGGACAAAAATTTCCAAAAACAAATTGTCTCACCACAGTCCTGGGATACTAAATGGGTTTGTAGCATATATAAGTATTTTTTCATAACCCAAATGAAAAATGCAGACATGAGAGAATTAATGGCGTTAATGAATGTAATTTTGAAGGATTGAAGTTAAGATTTTTGTCCCATTTAAAGTTTGCACAGCCATTAATCATTTATTTAGTTCTAGTAAACTTATAGCTAACATAAAAACTTCGTCTTAAAAATTTTGTGATTTTTCAAAATTATCTGCGGGATTTCTTATGGCTACAATTATGGCAATATCAGTAAATAAAAACTGTATTCGAAATACAATTACGGAACCTATAACGCATATTTTCCAAATTATTACTAAACCAGAATTTTTACAAACCTCACCATATAAGGCTTATTTTTTTCTGATTTATTCAATAACTTTCCACAGTCTCGCGAATAATTACGAGACGCAGGTAAAATTCGTGATCGTTCTGTTGACAAATCCAGCTGTCGCAATAAATCTGTACTGTCGCATTATGCAAAAATGCGGAGTATTTGCTGCGGTGAAAGAATTTTCCAAAAAGCACAATGGTTTATTGTCAGACATATCTATACAAATTTTAAAATTTTAGACAACGGAATTACTGAGGGGAGATTATGTGATTCACATCTCAAATATAATCACTAATGAATAATTCATAATCTAAATTTAATTGAGGAGGAAATAATGCCTAAAACCAATAGTTGAATTTTTATATATTTTTCTTTTCTAATACTTAATCTTATAATAAAAATTGGTATTAAAATATTTATTTCTGCACTTATTAAATTAAAAGATATTTTTTGGCATTTAACTATGCAAATCTTGTTATTTAACCCATAGAGCTCCTAAATTTAGTTTTGTAAGACAATTTCTTTAATTCTATAAAGCTTAGTTTTTCTTTATTTATATTTCTAGCGTCGTTTCACTAAGCACATATTTAATCTTGTTATTGATCCCATAGAGCGTCTAAATTCAGTTTTGTAAGACAATTTTTTTAATTCTATAAATCTTAATTTTTCTTTTCTTTTATATTTCTGGCATCGTTTCCTAAGCATATATTTAATCTTGTTATTTATCCCATAGAGCACCTAAATTCAGTTTTGTAAGACAATTTCTTTAATTCTATAAAGCTTAGTTTTTCTTTATTTATATTTCTAGCGTCGTTTCACTAAGCACATATTTAATCTTGTTATTGATCCCATAGAGCGCCTAAATTCAGTTTTGTAAGACAATTTTTTTAATTCTATAAATCTTAATTTTTCTTTTCTTTTATATTTCTGGCATCGTTTCCCTAAGCATATATTTAATCTTATTATTTATCCCATAGAGCACCTAAATTTAGTTTTGTAAGACAATTTTTTTAATTCTATAAAGCTTAGTTTTTCTTTATTTATATTTCTAGCGTCGTTTCTCTAAGCACATATTTAATCTTGTTATTGATCCCATAGAGCGCCTAAATTCAGTTTTGTAAGACAATTTTTTTAATTCTATAAATCTTAATTTTTCTTTTCTTTTATATTTCTGGCATCGTTTCCCTAAGCATATATTTAATCTTATTATTTGTCCCATAGAGCACCTAAATTCAGTTTTGTAAGACAATTTCTTTAATTCTATAAAACTTAGTTTTTCTTTATTTATATTTCTAGCGTCGTTTCACTAAGCACATATTTAATCTTGTTATTGATCCCATAGAGCGCCTAAATTCAGTTTTGTAAGACAATTTTTTTAATTCTATAAATCTTAATTTTTATTTTCTTTTATATTTCTGGCATCGTTTCCCTAAGCATATATTTAATTTTATTATTTATCCCATAGAGCACCTAAATTCAGTTTTGTAAGACAATTTTTTTAATTCTATAAATCTTAGTTTTTCTTTTCTTTTATGTTTCTAGCTTTTTACTATGCACATGTTAAATAAAATATGCATTTTGAACGAAAAGGTTTTTTTATTACAATATCTTTTTACATGTGGAAATAGGGATTGAAATAAGTTTTGCAGCGAGCGATTATTCAACCCCTATCGTTCCGGCAAATTATGCAATTTCCGAAGTTAAGGAAGTTTTCAAATATCCTCCATCATCTGATAAGAGCAGATCGGGAAGGTTGATTAGAACTGCTTTTATCCACTAGAACTGCTATGAACTTATCTCTATAGAGCGGACGCTTGAGAAATTTGCATCCAGCGGGCCGCATCCCGTCACAAAAGGTTTTATCTTTCTCTCATTCCTGGGCAAAGTGCTTTCGTTAAATTATCACCAAGAACTATAAGATTTATCTATTTATTTACTAACTAACCCGTCTGTTCTAGAAACTTATTATTTATTCTAGAAATTTGAAAATATTCTAAGCAGCTAAAGTTTAAAGTAGAAAAATGCAAGGGAAAAGTGTGTTTATTTTTCTTTTAAATTAAAACTTATTAATAATTAATTGAATATACAGTAATTTACAATGTATATTAATTATTAATATAAAATGCAATAATTTAAGTGGCCAAGATTTCTTGCTGGTTAAGGCACTGAGCTTTCCTTGTAAAGGACCCGATTTTATGTCTAATGGCAACTTGAAGCCCACTTAGCTTTAAATTGATAGCTACCAGTTTGTTTAGAAAATAAAGACAGCTGGTCCGTAACGCTGCCCCCCCCCCTCTTTCAGATATGTTACTGTTGGTTTCTGAATATTGTCTGATAAAAAAGACGATTCAACTTTTGAAATTAGCGTTCAGTTTCGAATAAATTTTTTTTTAAAATTGAAAGTCTGTTGGATTTGGAATTATTTAAAGTGAAAATTTCATGGTAATTCTAAGGTAAATCCTTCAAATTCAGTTTATTTTTAATAACTTTACCAACATGCGTAAAAATTACATCGGATTGAAAAAATTAAAAAGAATTTTTAATAAGATTAATCACAGCAATTACCTTCGCATAAATAAAAATAAAGTTTCCAACATTTCCTCGAAATAAGTATTGAACTTAACTAAGATGACGAAGAAATTCAATTCCTATTTTCTAACAATTGGTAATAATTAAAAAGGCTAATTCCTGAAAGCTCTGACGTCACAAGAAGTAACACGTTTTGCGAAAAATATGCTATTTTCTTAACTGCTGTGAGTTAACAACAGTATAACTGTTAGGTCAAATTTAACCTATCTTTAGCCAGTGCCGTCTATGATAATTATGGAAATGATGCAAAATGTCAATAACATAGAAGGTTTTGTGTTATGAGACAGAAAAAAGGGTTTGTGATATATTTTTTAATATTTGAAAAACTACTCCAACGTTGAATTATCTGGGCTCATAAAAATTAATTTGATAATTTTTATCTAGGTGGAAAAATCTCACTGAACGGCAATTTTTAAAAAAGTTCGAAACTTTTAAAATCTTTAAGTTACTTACCTGTTCGAAAGCCATTCATTCATTCTTTTTCTAGGCTCATTCTTTACATTCTTTGGTGTAAAGAATAAGCCTAGAGAAGTTCATGCCTTTACAGCTAGAATAAAATTATAGAATAAACAGTAAATTAAAATTATAAATTATATATTTAAAATTATTGTTTGACCTCGAGTCAGAGCCATTAAAATGTGGCTTTTTAAATTTTTCCAAGAAAGGGATTCGAAAATCGCAGTTAAATGACTTAAATATCTAATTTTTGAACTAATAAACTCTAATAAATAGATTTGAAAATCAGAAACAAATCAATTTTTAAACTGAATAAATCATAAAAAAGAATCAAATCATCGACACGAATAACCAATTTAGCATCATATTCTATTTAGAGTAAACCCATATCAAATTTATTTGAATGAGACGAACTAATTTGAATCTCGATTTTAATGAAGTGATTAGAATCGTAGTCTTGAATTAATCTACTCGATTAATCGACATTTGAGTCAATGTTCGATGAGGCTGATTAATTAAATCAGTTGATTAGAAGCAGTCGCGAAGTCTAATCAACTGATTAAGACAAGTGATCAGAATTAGTTAACGTTCAGTTACGGGATTTATTCGCATCAGAATTAGAAACGGTTAATTACGGATCAGAATTAGAAACAGCCAGCTGGCAAACTAACTGATGTGGATTTGCTTTACTTAACAATAATTAAATACTTGTAAATTTCTTTTGCATTATAGCATTAATTTGAATACAATTAAAATGTTAAAGTTTCCAAACCAAATAATTTTAAAAAGCTATTAAAAACTATTAGTGAAAATGCGTAAATTCTATAAGTTTTTGAAAATTTATAAGCACTATAAACTTTCAAAAAATAGTTTCAAAACAGTTTTTGAAACAATTTTAAAAAATTGTTCAGGTGATTTTTTTTCTGGTGACGTATTATTATAGTTAGTAACAGAGATTTTAGTTTAACCAAATCTAAAAAAAAATCTGATTTTGATGTATGAAAACTGATTTTTTTTAATCTAATCTTTATAATTAATCTAAATAATTTAATGCTAAGTCTCCCTTGACATTTTAGTATTAATTTGCAGAAAATGAAATTTGCACGAAAGTTCATACCAAATAATTTTCCGAATTTGTTCTAAACATTTTTTAAAAACAATGCATTTTTAAAAACAATTTTCAAAATTGAACAAAATTCATTTTTTTTTTCGGTAAATATATCTGAGATAAAATATGAACTCTGAAACTTAAAAATTTTATTTAAACTTATTCTATCATTTTGGCAGATTTAACGAAATAAACTGTACAATACAGACGAACAACCCTTCAATTATTGGTAATGTTTGACGTTAATTTCTTCAGATAAAAGAAAATATATATAATACATAGAAATTGATCATAAATAGCTTTTGGTGAAAGATCCTAGAATTTCTAAAACAGAAAAAAAAAACAATAATTATGAATATCATGATTCCAAATTCCCATAGAAATCACATGAACTGTGAGAGTTAATATGATGATTGTTAATTTAAAATAAGAATGGTTTATTAGACTATAAAGAAAAAAAATTTTAAATTTTTTTTCTATAACTTAAAAAAGAAAAAAAACAATTTAAATTTAGTTACTATATTTAGTTTTATATGTTTTAATTTATTAAAAATTTTGAGTTATTTATTAATGAAGGAAGTGAATTGAAAATTATTTTAGAAAGATTCGTAATTACTAAAAATCATTACAGGTGTTTTAGTTACAAATTTTGATATCTTAGTGAAACATGGAACTTTTATTGGAAAAACAGGAAGTGATTGAATCATAAAATGATCTAAGATAAATTAAAACCGATTACTCAGACCCAATGCAATGATAATTCTCATTCCTAGAACCTTTTTTATTGAAAAGTTATAAATCCATTTTTTTATAAATATTTTAGTAAGTTTCGAATAAGTTGCTACTTTTTGTATGAACAGTTTTTTAAAAGTATAAAAATTTAATAAAGTTTCACTAAAAAATATTTTTTCCTTCTTGAAATAATCAAAAAAATTATATCATAATTATCAGCAGTTGAAATGACTTAAAATCCTGACAGCGTGATTGCTTAAGAGGCTCCAAGTTAGAATGCTTTAAATAAGCAATTAAATAAATTTTAATTTTGGTAGTTTTCACTATAGTCAGCCCGAGCTATAAGCACTAATGAGTTGGGAAAATGGTATGTTTATCGTATTTTGAGTCGAATATCACTACACATTTTAAGTGAGGCCGTCGAATCATTAGGAATGTGACATAGCAAGTGTAAATGCGATCATTAGTTCAAAAGTTATTCAGGGTGTGCCCTTTTACTTTTTTTTTGCACACTGAACAGCTATTGTTACGAATTATGTTTCATACATTCATTCCTGAAGGTATCCTCACATAAAAGCTGTTTTATTTACAGCTAAGAAATTTTTAGTTTTAGTTAGTAAATAGGTACTACTTCTGTTAAGAAGCATCTCTTACATTCCTGATAGTCTCGGTCTCCCTAAAAGCTATTTTATGACCAGTTAAAAAAAAAAAATTCGAAAACATCTGCTCAATTCAATTACTACACGATGATATCGCGGGGAATGATTTCAGGAGACTTTCAGCGAAATCTAATAAAAATTGGGAGAATTAAATTTCTTTATAGTCTGCTACTTAAAAAGAAGCCAAATACAGTTGTTTATAACCTGCAGCAACCATATGGCAGAAGATTTACGTCATATTTTATACCGCGAATTTACGTGACAAAACTAGTCAAGAATTCACTTGTGATGTCGCCGCACGTTTGTAACCGGTTTTATGGACATTAAAAACAATACGAGCTGTGACGTAAGTTTTGACTAACAAAAATAAGTTTCGTATTTCGAAAAAAGAAAAAGCATATAGTAATTGTATTCCAAAACTTTCAAGGAAATGAGTTTAAATTATCGCTTGCTATCCTATCGAAAAACGTATATTGGAAGAATGGCAATTTTTAGTTAGTTCATATGTTCCAGAATTCGTAAAACTGCGGATCATAAGTTTTGTTTTCAGAATAAACTTGCAGTAGTTCCTTAAATAGTTCATTTGAATCTAAGTAGAAATTCGATATTATTTATGAGCTTTTTTTCTTCTTTTTTTTATGGTATAATTTTATCTTTGTGGTTTTCTTAAATTATTTGCAGTAAATTAGTTGCCCTAGTTATATGACAGAAATAAACTGTCGTCTATCTGAGATTTTGAACTCGTTTAATTTGTTGTAAGCAATTTTAATTTTTTATGCTCTTTGTCGCTAAATACGCACAATCCGAAAGCAGATTTAAACTGTATTGCTTAAGATAAATCTGATGCCTATTAAAAATCTAATAAAATTTTCTCGAATCATCTGCTCTAAAAAAGTACCAAACAGAATTTCCAACCAACATTTATGGGACAAAAAACAGGCGTACTATTAAAAATTTTAACCCCTTCCCCAATTTTTATGCTAAACGGATTATTTTGGAGCTTGTGTAATTACTTAAAATGTTCACAAAAAAAAAAAGAGAGAGAGTTTGGAATGTAGAATTTACGAAAGAATTTGTGAACCATTAAAAAATTAAACACAATAAATTACTTTTTGGTCATCTTGCGTACGGATAAGAGTGACCAATTCGTAAACCTAGCATGCGTACAGAGTTCCTTAATCGTCGCCCGTTATTTATCTTTGTAGAATCTTTATCGAAAATTAAGATCTCATTGTATATGTTATCCTCAAAGTATGAAACGCCGGCATTGTATAGAATGCCGGATGTTTTTAGGCAAAGTATGAAATGTGAGAATTATTACATACTTTCCCTAAGCATTATATATAATGCCTCCACGCATTCTATAGAATGGCAAATGCTATTTAGGCAAAGTATGAAACAAACGTCCTGATGCGGTTATTATGTAAATGATGTGCATGTTACTGTGAATGACCGAAATCGGTGGTTGTTGACTTTCACTGGTAAATGTTGACAATCACATAGTCGCTTTGGTGGATGTTCGAAATATGGCACTTGACCGAAATATGGCACTTGACCTTAAAAAACATCAGTGTAGGGTATACCGGGCAAATGTATACCGGACAGTGGCACTGAACCTTAAAAAACATCAGTATAGGGTACACATTTGCCCGGTATACCCTACACTGATGTTTTTTAAGGTCAAGTGCCATTGCCCGGTATATATTTGCACGATACTCCAAACACTGATGTTTCTTCTAATCTATCGTCAGTAAGTATTAAAAAATCGAATATATGTAATCTATCGTCAGTAAGTATTAAAATATTAAATAAATATAAATATATCCACGAAGAAATTAATATCAAATCGGATGACGTTTTGAATTTGTCATTTTTGAATGACATTTTGACGAATCGGAGATGTATTTTATACTTTTGGCATTCTATAAAATGGCTAGAAAATGTGTGAAATTTAAATCATTTTATACTTTGTCTTCCAATTTTAGGCATTCTATACAATGCCGGTAACATATATACATTAAAGGTCATTAAAATATACTTAAACTAGAAAAAAATAATAATAAGGTGTTGAAACGTAAAAAATCATTACTGAGGAAAGCGAATTAAAAACATCAAAACCTATTTAATATCTGGATGAAGCTTGAAGCCTTATAATAATCGCCTTTTCAACTCCTCTCTGTTCCTCTGGCAATCAAACATGCTTTGGTGGCTGTGATTGAGGGCTATAATTTGCAGAACAGCCGGTGATTATGAAAATGTAATAAGCGTTTCTTTTAAAAATTAAAATCAATTTCATTATTTTTCATTACAATTTGAAAAGAGACGATATGACTTAGTGAATTGAGACTGATTTGTGGGTTAGTGTTAGTGTCTCGTTGCATTCAGGGTAACCGAGGATGGTTTTTGTGCTTTTCCTCTTAATTTAATGCAGATAGAAGAACATTTCATTGAAGAAAAATACTGCAAGAAGACGTAGCTGTCCCATTGCTTGATCTAGACGTACCTTTGTCTTCTAGGTTCGATTTAAAATTACAAGTAATAAGGAATTAAACTTCGATAGCCTCAAAAAAAAAAAAAACCTCGATTGCTTAACACCAATGAGAAAATTAAATAAAAAAATTTAACTTTTAGAACATTGAAATTTTTTTTAAAGGAAGTAATGAATTATTTTTAAATTAAAAATGAATATTTTATTATTATTGATTAAAAGTTCAGCAAAATATGAACATTTAAGATAATAATTTCATGCTATCGATGCGTATTGTTGAAAGAAGAAAACATTTTTTTCCTTATAATTTGATAGACCAGATTCCTCATAATTTAATCAGAAAGATCTTGACTTATACTAAATTTCGTGATATACTAAAAAAATTTGAATGAGAATGACTCAATTTCAAATTCTCCTTTCTGGATCATAAAATAATATATTAAACTAAAAAAATTTCAAATACTCTCAACAAAATTTTATAAAGATTTTGTTGAGTTGAAATAGTGCAGTTGAAATATTTACGACACAAACATTAAAAAAAATTATTTTTAAGAATTTTGTGTATAAAAATTAATTACCGATTGCATCATAGTCTGAGGAGCTATTATTTCTTAATAAATCACTTGGCTCAAATGATTGATTACTGGATACCCAATGAACAATTTGAATTTCAAGATATTTTACTTTGAGCTCCTATATACAAGCAATGCCATTTAATTTTATAAAGTTCCGATTTGCAGGTTTTGAAAAACAATTTTGTGATTCGAGATACTAGCTAAGAAGATAAAGCTGATTTGTAGTTGTAGTTCATTTACGTCGAACTAGAGCTGCACAATAGGCTATTGGCGACGGTCTGGGAAGCATCCCTGAGGATGATCCGAAGACATGCCATCAAAATTTTGATCCTCTGCAGAGGGGATGGCACCCCGCTTCGGTAGCCCGATGAGCACACGAAGTCGAGCACTTTACGGTGTAAAACAGTTTAACGAGGAGGCATACCGCACACCCTCGGTCTCTACGCAGACTGAACCAAGTGTTCACCCACCAGCACACTGACCGCAGCCAGTGATGCTTGACTTCATTGATCTGTTGGGAATCGTGTCTTAACGATCAGTCCACTGCGGGAGGAAGATAAAGCGGAGAAGATGAATCTCAAAGATAGTATCCGATGAAATATACGATTAAACTACGTAAGTATAATTAATTAATCGTTACTGCATCTTTTTGTAAATCTTACTACTGATGTAGTGTCATTTAATATATTGGTTACTTGTCGAATAAATTTTAGCTTGATATGAATTATCTGACGACCACAGATATTTTTATGAAAATCAAAATACCGATAAACTTAACATTAGAGGTGGATAGCCCTTTCTTAAGCAGAATTGAATTTTCAGCCCGGAAATAGTCAAAATGTTGATGATTCATCGCAAGAACGATTTGCTAAACATATGATTTATGTGTCTTATGCAGCTCAAAAATCGTCAAAACCTGGATATGAAAAAAAAGTGACAAACCAAGTGGCTAACTGTTAAAAAGCATTTTCATCTTAGTAAGTGGTAAATATGTAGTTGCACGACTTTGCTCTTATTAGGGTTTTCTTGAGAGGGGGTTCTGTTGTTTTCTCGGTATTTTTTACGTGAAACGAATGAGACCAAGTTCGAGAAAATAGGATTAATATTTCAAAAGTTAAAAAGGTTATATATTCAAAAGGTATAATGCTTGACTTGTATATACTTCCGTATCTCACATTCTGTAGACAAATGAAGCATTGTTTTCTATACTTTTTTTTTACGCTGAATCAAATGAAATCAAACACGTGAAAATAAGACTAACAGTTCATAGTTCATTTTTTTATCTATAAAAAGTACTATTTACAGATAAATGTGGATGAATAGTGACGAAAACGATGAATGGATAGGAAAAATAGAACAATGAGCAGAATTCGCATCAACCAGCCATCGTTGGGATTCGAACCCGGTTCACCTCATTCGAAGGCGAACGCTCTATCCCCTGAGCCACAACGGCTTCAATAAGTTCTTTTGATATGTTTCTTCCTGTATCTGATTTCCCTCCATGCATGTGCACATTTCTTTGGATCCTCCGAAGGGATGTTTCCCAGACCGTCTCCAATACTCCATTGTGCAACTCTAGTGCAACGTAAATGAAATGCCTACCTACTATGTGAGTGAGAATTTTTAGAAATTACACGTAAGAAGAGCTCGCACAAGCGTAAATTGAAAGCCCTTCGTGCGATTGTCTCCCGTTGTCCTAGATACTCGTGCGAATGTTTAGAAACTACATGTAAGACGAAGTGCTTGCGCATCATCGAATCGCATTTACATTCGAGTGCATAAGTAAATCGCATGCAGTGAGAACGCTCCGCTACGAGTAATATTCTGGAAATCAAGGATCTTATTCGCATAAATTGATTGGCATGCAGTCAGAACTGGAATTCTTTTTCAATTCAATACCCTCTTAATTTTTTTCCTACGCGCAGGCATGCAGTGGGAAGGACCAAATATACGCACTTGCGGGGACAACATTCGTGTCAGGGAAGAACACTTTGTGAAACCATGAAATTTCATTGTCTTATTTACGGAAAAATCAAACTAATTACACTCATTTAATCATGTTGGTTAAAAAGATGTTGCAGTTTCAATTGGCTTCTTTTGAACATACAAACAAATATAATTAGGATTTTAATGATGTCGGGAACGTTCACGCTGTATGTGAAGACTTCGCCTAAGCGAATTTGATTGGTGAACTATATTCACTCGAGAAATACTCATCAATCGGGTTCTTTTTTCGTCTTCCGGTGATTGGAAATGCGTAAACCGCATTTAGTAAGACTGACTCTTGACTCCGGGAGAATTCTCTCTACATATACTTCTTGGTGAAATGAAAAGCTGGATTGGTGGTTTTCAGGATAAAATATATTTCATCAATCGGGCTTGCCAATCAGGTTCTCATAAGTGCATGAACCGCATGAAGTGAGAATTGCTTTTCTGTATCAACGGATGTTAGTTGTTCAGAAGGGAAAAAGCGCTATTTCGTAATTCAAAGAATGCATATTATTATAATTAAGAATTGAGAAAGGGATCCATTCCCTAAAATGAAAACAAAAAGTAAAACTATTTTGAGCTACATTGCAAACTTCAAAAGTCTTAACGACATATTAATTATTTTTCGGTTTGGCAACGTTACGATGCAAATTTGTAAACAAAAAATTGCAAAAAGAGTGTCAAAAGCGTCTTTTAAGTATAATTTTTATTATGGCTACAAAAGCTAAATCAGAGTCTATGGTACCGCCTGAGGAGACAGATTTATTGGTCATTAAACCTTTGGGTGCTGGACAAGAAGTGGGCAGATCATGTATTATTTTAGATTTCAAGGGGAAAAAAATAATGTTAGATTGCGGAATTCACCCCGGCTTATCCGGCATCGATGCTTTACCCTTTGTGGACAACATTGATGCTGATGAAGTTGACTTATTGCTCATTAGTCATTTTCATTTAGATCATTCTGGTGCATTACCGTGGTTTTTACTCAAGACTGCTTTCAAAGGACGATGTTTCATGACACATGCTACCAAAGCTATATACCGGTACCTTTTAGCCGATTATATTAAAGTCAGCAATATTGGTACAGAGCAGATGTTATACACCGAATCTGATCTCGAAGCGAGTATGGAAAAAATTGAAACTATCAATTTTCACGAAGAAAAAGAGGTGAATGGTGTAAGATTTTGGTGTTATAATGCCGGCCACGTTTTAGGTGCTGCTATGTTCATGATTGAAATCGCAGGTGTGAAGGTGCTTTACACTGGTGATTTTTCACGACAAGAAGATCGTCACTTGATGGCTGCCGAAATACCATCTGTTCAACCTGACGTTCTAATTATTGAATCTACATATGGTGTTCATATTCACGAAAAGCGTGATGAAAGAGAAGCCAGATTCACTGGACTTGTTCATGATATTGTGAATCGTGGGGGACGTTGTTTGATTCCTGTTTTTGCTCTAGGAAGAGCGCAAGAATTATTGTTAATATTAGATGAATATTGGTCAAATCATCCTGAATTACACGATATTCCAATATATTATGCATCTTCATTAGCAAAGAAGTGCATGGCTGTATATCAAACTTACATCAATGCCATGAATGATAAAATTAAGAGACAAATTGCAATAAACAACCCTTTTGTCTTCAAACATATATCAAACTTAAAAAGCATAGATCACTTTGACGACATTGGGCCTTGCGTTGTCATGGCTAGCCCAGGTATGATGCAAAGCGGTTTGTCTCGAGAACTATTTGAAAGTTGGTGTACAGATCCGAAAAATGGCACCATCATTGCTGGTTATTGTGTTGAGGGAACGCTTGCAAAACATATATTATCAGAACCGGAAGAAATCACTACAATGTCGGGTCAAAAGCTGCCTTTAAAAATGTCTGTTGATTATATTTCCTTTTCAGCTCATACAGATTATCAGCAAACTAGTGAATTCATTCGTATTCTTAAGCCACCTCACATTGTGCTTGTTCATGGAGAACAAAATGAAATGGCTAGGTTAAAAGCTGCAATCATTCGCGAATACGAGGATGATCCTGATGCCCATATAGAAGTGTATAATCCTAGAAATGCCCAAGGAGTGGAATTGTACTTTAGGGGTGAAAAGACTGCTAAAGTGATGGGATCTTTAGCAATGACAGTTCCCGAAGCAGGTAGTAAAATATCTGGTGTATTGGTGAAAAGGAATTTTAGTTACCACCTCTTAGCTCCATCTGATCTGTTGAAGTATACAGATATGGTTATAAGTACAGTTAGTCAGAGATTAAGTGTACCTTACACTGGCACACTACAAGTACTTCATTATTATTTGCAACAGTTAACTGGTGATGCAAAACTTATTCCAGATTTTAAAAAGTTTGGCGGAAAGCTGATACTTTTGGTGTTTGATGCTATAACGATTTTCCAGGAAGCCAAGGTTGTTGTGTTGGAATGGAATGCTAGTCCAGTCAATGATATGTATGCAGATGCTGTTGTTGCTATTATTTTAAAAGCTGAAAAATCAGACTTAACGGCTAAGACTCTTCCTACAAATATCAAAGTTGATAAAATGCATTTTACGGAATGTCTGATGGAGATGTTAGCCGAAATGTTTGGTGAGGAGTCTGTGAGTAAGATTGTTCGCAGTGATAAGTTGTCTGTTATTGTCAATGATAAATGTGCTGTGGTTAATGTTCGAACTTTAGAGGTAAAATGTGAAGAGGATGAGACTTTGCAACAAATGGTTTCTACAGCTGTTACTAAACTACATAATTGTTTGCTTCCTCAGCGACTAATAATAGATATGCCACCTGACATAGAATAGGTTAAAATATTTGGTTTTAATCTTTTGCATCGCAAGTGATAGTTATAATTTCATATATTTGGTACTTATTGATCATTGTTGTTTTTTGATGATTCTTGCTTTAGTTCCCAATAAGGTAAACCGAGGTTTTCATAATTGCTGACAAAGTTTTAAAAAAATTTTCAAATTAAGAACATTATAAGAAAGTTGGGTGCTTTGCCTAATAGAGATAAAATAATTCAAAAATTATAAATAGCAGACAAATTTTGTTGCCCGGTTTGTAAAATAAGAATAACAATAATTAAATTATGTAAAATATCAATTTAATGAAATGATAGCATAATAAAATAAGAGTTACTACTGCATAATTAACTATAATGTTGCTATAAAATTAAAGAGGTTTGCTGATAACAAAAACAGCTTTTTTATTTTATTGCTTACAGATAAGCTGATAATTCACCTGTTAACCAAACCTTATACTAAGGCCTTTCATATCAAAATTACCAAGAAAATAACTTTCATTGTTGTGTTTTGTTAAGTCTAAAAGAAGGCAATATAAATTATCTATAATTTTAAAAAACACAATTTGAGAGTGGTTGCTAAAACAAGATTTGAGAAAAGTGACTTTTTTTTTAATCTCCAAAAGATTATCCTATCAAGTTTTATGGAAGAAAAGAAGGTATTCGCAGAGATGTAAATAATTTATCCCATTTATTTAATCTTGTGTTACAATTTAAAGTGATGATAGATAGAATTTAACAATTACAGAGATTATGATATCGCTACCTAATTTCTCGTGAAGTTTTGGTGACCACTATATGGCAGTGTATAAAAATTAAAATAAAAAAAAACTGAAAAAGGGTAAACTTGAAGAGAAAAATGACTATATGTACCAGCATATAGAAAAGGTATCAGCATATATGTTTTTATTGCTAGCGCTGGCTCAAGAGCCTGGCAGTAACTTCTAAACAATTGCAGTTGGCATGAATATAAACTAATAGGTGAATAGCCCCAAATGATCTATAGTTTATATTAAATATGGTATATTTTTCGTAGTTCTGTTTTATACTACAGCTACAGTATAAATGAATGAAACTTAAACTGTGTTTTTAATTATTTAATGTTCATTATTACTTAAAGTGTATTATTTTTGGTTTATATTAAAATACATAAACTTTTTTTTTGTTACTTTTTTATTCAGAATAATCCTGAAAAGTTGGTGTTCATTTGTCTGATTTATATACACAATAAAAACATACATTACAACTATTTTGAGGGTGTTTCTTTTGTGCCTATATATCATATTCTTATTAGTTTAATCTAAATACCTTTACCTTCACTAAAAACGCATGATTAGTTTTTAATATTATCAGCAATTACTTTGGAAATTATAGTATGACATCAATTATTTTTAACTCTCATAAAAATATAAGTCTTATAGAATTTGCTTCCGATTTCATAGACAATATGATATTGTATTTTTCTTGCACTGATAACAAAATACATTTTTTTTACTGAAAGGGAAAGCCATGCTAAAAATTGCACTTGCAATTCCGAAAAGACAAAAGAAACAATAAAAATTATATATTTCAAATTTCTTAGCAAAACCAGAGCAATGATTTACAACAAGTAAAATGTACATTCATCCCTCACAATAAATGATCATTTCTATGTGATTATTCATTGTAGTAAAACTATTCCTATTTTTTTAATTATAAGAAAAGTCGTTTGTCTATTATAACAGTTTTTTCTGTGAACATTATTGCAACATAATTAGGGTTCACGCCAATATGGCGACAGTTGTTACCAAATGTCACTGAAATCATAAGTGAAAATGTTTAAAATTTACAAAATAGTAAAGAAATTTTTTTTTTTTTTTGCATCCAATTCTATACATTTAAAAAAACTTTGTTGAACTAATTCTATTGTTTTAGGCATGGTATGGAATTCAAATGTGTGATATTCAAATGAAATAGCTGAAAGTATCTAGTACAAAAATTTTTAAATATAAATGTTGAAATTTGCAATAAACATTTTGTGCTGTGCTTTGCATTCATGCACCTGACAATATAATTGTTCATCAACAAAACAATATTTTTGCTCTTCTAAAATTGACTTATTTAAAATTTTGTAATTTTTAAATAATTAATTATTAATATAATACTTTATTTGTTCTTACTTTCTATGTTTTTCTTTATTTGGTTTCAGCATTTTAATTTCTACATTGAATCGAGTAACATTATTTTAGATTTTTTTTCCACTCAATTTTAGTAAATACTAATCTTTAATCATTATAAGGTAATGAACTTAATTAGATTCAGGGTATAATAGATCACCATGAATAATTTTTTATGGGTACCATAACATGATCTATGTAATTGTAATGTTTTACTTAGTAGTTTCTCAAGTTTGTCTACCATTTTATGTTTTTGGACCACTAAATTTTCATTGCTCATGTGAACCCCAAAGATAATGAATGATAATAAAAATCGTAATAAAATTAATATTTTTTAAAACCACGTTTTTGTAGTGGAGAATAATAATTAAAAAACAAAAATTTGAAAAACGTGGGGCGCATGAAATACATAACAGTAGCAGTATGTGTGTTCATGAGAATATGTGTATGTATATCTGTAATTGTATCTGAATGTGTATGTGGTTGTGCATGTGTATGAGTAAGAAAATGTGTATATGTACTGTTATGTATTTCATGCGCCCCACGTTTTTCCTTTTTCAAATTTTTGTTTTTTAATTATTATTCTCCACTACAAAAACGTGGTTTTTAAGAATATTTTTTTTTTTTGTACTCACTTCCAAAATCTCAATTTTTTCACTCACTGTACATAAAACTTTTCAACTGACATGTGTCACTAATTTAAAATAATCAAATCGACAACAAAAGAAAATCGCGAAAATATTAATTTTTCATTAATTTTATTTTACTTTGTATGTCTTTTTTCTCTTCATTTTCATGCATTGTCATCCATTTCTGAACTATGTGCCAAATTTGAAGTCTGTAGCTAGTCGGGAAGTTAGTTTAAAATCGATTACAAAATTCCACTTGAACAGACATACACGAAGGCAAGTTGATATAAACGTGGTAAAATTAGTAAATATTATACAAATTGTAAAAAAAAAAATTTCCTGATATAATTTTTTTATGAATTTCTTTTCTTATTCATTATTATTTTAAAATAGCTATGTGGTCACAAGTGAAAAAGAAGAAAACATCTTTGTTATTTTAATTGTTGATTGACCAGATTGTAAAAAAATTAAAAACTGTTGTGCTTGTTTAGTTGCCAGTTATTTTACATTTTTATTATTTATATCATGTCGCATTTTATACTTCTTGCGTGGTTGAGAATCTTCTGGTGACAGAAAAACATTTTATGTCCTGCTGCTTCACATACGACTTAAATGGTAATCATGAAAAATCTAAATAAGCCATGTTATTTTTTCCTAACCCGTTTTAAAATCATATCTTTGTAATTTATATTTTGAAAAATAATAAGAATGAAGGTATTATATGGTTCGATTTTATTTATTTAAACCATAAATTTCCTTTATTAATAAAAGTATATTTTATTCCTACCTATAATGTATTTATTTCAAACATCAATAAGAATATTTTTTGTTGTAACTTCATGCTTATATTGACAAGCATCAGTAGGGCCATACTGATTAAAAAAAAAAAAAAAAATGGTGTATGAATATTTGGCAGCTCCTAAAAGTTATGTATTTTTATAGAAATATATAGTCTTTGTGTCCATTTTCCTACGTCTTTCGACAAGATGATTCAGAAAATGTTATCTCGTTATGAAAATACAGTTCGAAGAAGAAAAAAAAATACTCTGAATAACTTTTGATATAATGATCGGATTTTCATGTACTAGGACTCAATGGTTCAAAGGGGTACCCTCAAATATGCAAATTAATCTGTGCTATTCATTCGAAGTTACGAAATCAGCTACAAAAACTTATTTTTTCTGAACAAATATACCTTTTGTCTTTGGAGGGATTCGAATTCCTTACCCTCAAAATATATTGGGTAGCCACAATCTGAGAAATATGGTACTAATAGTTTGGTCAGAAGAACGGTTCAAAGATTGGACCCCTGAGGGTAATATTACTTTTTGCTTAATTTGCAAGCGAATTGAAAAAATTTGCACCCAATCATAAAATTCGCTTATCCAAAGATAATTCGAATTAAAAAATAATTTATAATTATTTTTTATCATTTTATTTTAATAATAGTTGAACCTATGCCTGTTCAATTACATCAAAAGAAACCATCCTCCTTTCTCTACATAGGTATTTTCGAAATAGTTTGTTTCCCGCTTTGAAAGAGATATGAAAAGGATTTTTAAAAAAATGCCTGTCGAACTGTTTTGATAATATGTTCTGTTTTTGTTCTCTAAAAAAAAACAATTAGTTATAAGGTCAAATTTTCTTTGTATGAAATTCAGATAATCGAATTAATAATAAAGTAAAATACTTTTGCGGTTTCTAGAAGGGGGGGGGGTAACCCTGAAAACCCTATCCTGACTGCTCCACTGGACACAACTACGCCTCCCTAAAAAGGGAGACTTTCTATATTCCACGGAATTGTTCTAGAAATCTGAAAAGATCGTGTTTTTAAATAACTTGAATAGAACGAAAGAAATCATTGCTGAATTTCTTAAGTAAGTTAATAATTAGCGAAAATGTCATGATTGTGAAATTACACTTGTGCAGTTAAAATTTACTGTTTATCTTATAAACAATTATAGTCACTTGGAGTGTCCCCCTCGATTGCTAGAAATCGCTTAAAGTCCTCTTCAATATTTAACTCAAATAAGGAGAAAATTCCTAAATTAAAAGACTAGCATTTCTGAGATTTTCTGACTGCAAGACTAGATTTCAGAATTCCCTCATCGATTTAAATTCATCAAAGTTAAAAACGAGAAAATGATATAAATAATCGATTTTTCTACTACTATTTAGTAGACATAAGAATTTCTTTTTTCTCATGTGTGAAATTTAGAGAGCTTTTGTGAAATGTATTTTAATTTCGCGCCTCTCAAAAATTGAACCCCCGCGACGCTCATGGTTATCAAGAGGATTTTTTATCTCTAAATTTTGAGTAAATTCTATTTTGACAAAGAAACATTTTATGTACGTCGAACAAAAGTACAGTTGCCCTGCTTACAAGTATAAAAACTTTTGAGAACTAGTCATTTAAAGCTCTTAATTTTTTTTCCTTCTAAATCTATAGACGCATTAATATATAAATTTCGCTTTATTTATTATTTTTTGTAAAATTTTATTCATTGTTCATCTTATCGAAATAAAGAATGGGTTCATATTCATCTCTTGAATGCACGCTTTATAGTATAATAAATTTATAGCGTAATATTTTTTTATGGAGACATTTCTTTTCAAACAAATCCGTCGCTTAGATACCATACGCAAAATTTGGTATCGACAATAATAATAACAAAAAAATTAAACAAATAAATTCTACTTATTGTCTAACAACAAAGAAGAAAGTGATAAATTGCTCTTCAACAGTGGATTGATTCATAAGATTTCTTGAATATTCTCTTGTAAGCTCAAGAGATGAAATATTAGATAATTTCCTCTAATTTGATTTAGTGAAAAAATTTAAATTAGTCAACTGGTTGTTTACGTTAATTTTCAATTATTACGATAACAGTCAAACTTTTTTTCATGGTATTTTTTTTAGACTGTCTTTTTTTTTTAATCTTGTAAGAAGTCTCTGAAATTCTGATTTGATTTTATGACAAGAAATACATTTTTTTTTAAAAAATTTAATCATTATTGCTATGATAAAAAGTAATATTATTATAATTAAAAAGTAATAAAAATTGGGTTTACAACCTACTTGAATAATTCATACGATTTTAAATTTTACGGTGTAATATGAATACGTTGTTTTTGAATTCTGTGTTTAAGAGAACGTATTTTGGTCCATCTTAATTGTCAAAAACTTCAAACACATTATTTTTATTAATATTTTTTAAAATCTCTTTTTGGAACATAAATTTATTTTATTGGTGAATGAAAGCTCTAAAATCCAAATGCATAATTTTTTACTACTTCATTGGAACAAACTGGTTCTTTCGTTTACTTTTTATAATTTTTTGCAAATGCAGGGGCGACTTGAAATATATATACAAGAAAAAAAAGAACATTCTTTTTATGTGTAAAATTAGTAATGAGCAAGTTTAAAATGTTGATGATAAATGCATTTTTGATTGTTTTTACCGTCAAAAGACATTGTATTTCCTTATCATAATTTTTCTTGACCACTTTTTCACGTTTAAGATTCTTTCCTTTTTTATGAATATTGAAAGATAACTTTCATTCTAAGAGCATTTTGCTCGTGAATTTATCTATTTTTTAAAATTACAGTAAATTTTGCACACAATTTTGTTGTTTTAAATGTGTTTCACTTACAAGTGTATCGTAGAATGGAGTTAAGAAATACTTATCTTTAATTATTTGTTTTATACTTATCTTTATTTTATCTATTTTTTGTATTAATTTAAATACTATTTTATCCATAAATAATACATTTATTTTTATTGCTATTTTTTTTAAAGAAGAATGTTGTATAAAACACGTTTTTGAAAATCTAACTGGCGTTGTCTTTTTTTTTTTTAAGGTTAACTTTGAGAGTTTATCGAGCCTTTTTTTGCGTTTTTTAAGAATTTATAGTTCTGAATCCCAGCCTTGGTAATGAATGACTTAGTTACATTTTTCAAATATTTATAGTAATGATACTATCATGTGATCCCACGTTAGGATAACTATTTTAGAATTTTTTACTTGAAAAAAGTGTCACTTGAAACAACTTAAGTTCACATTTGAAATCGTAAGACGATTTTGAAATTGCACCTTTTATCGTATCGTTTGTGATAAAAAAGTATATTTTTAAAGATTTTACAATTTTGACTATCATTTCTTTCAAAAATAAATTAAATTTCTCTTTAATAATATTAATTCCAAAATATTTTACTCAGATCGATGTCGTTTGCGTAAAAATTAGGAAACGATTTAAGAAAACTAAATATTCTATTGTTTCGAAAAGCGGTTTTTTTTTATTTAAGAACATTTTTAAACTAAATTCTTTATTTTCTTCTTTCAATACATTTTTGGCGATTCTTCTGCTGCGTAAATTTTGAAAACAATTTGGCGAATTTCGACGATTCCCGCGTAAATGAATTTTTCTCCACGATCGAGACCAAGTACCGGCTGCAGCTATGATTTCCCATGATGCCTTTTTCCAAACACGTTTTCCCTAACCATTTTCCAGTATTCAGCTTTTGGCGTTCTGAGTTGGTGTCATGGCGGTCGCACAAGCACCAAACACAAATATGGCGATAGTTCCAATGCAAACTAATGTTGTTGTTACTCAACAACAACAAACTTATGCTCACACAACTATGGAAGATTTAAATACAATAACTGCACTTGTGCCTGCTGATGAAGTAGGACCCCCTCCTGCTAAAAAAGGTCGAGAATCAACTGGAAAATGGAAAGGGTACGACAGCAAGCGAGTCTTCAAGAAAGAATGGGAAGAACGTTATGGTAAGTATTTCAGCCGCTACTTTGGCGAGCGAGATCGATGTCGTTTCGGCACGGGTTATCGTAATGGCGGCCGGTTAGGCTTCGGGGCGACGCCCAGGACGCCAATCCTTAAGGTAACACTAAAATTACGCCAAATGAAGAAGTTGATAGCGCAATATGAAGAGTGTTATGTTTGTGCACATTGGTCATTGTTTATCACTGATTATTAGTATAATTAAATTAAATACACTATCTAAATTATGTAACAATTGGAACATTAAAATGGCGACATCGTTGTCTCTAGAAAGAATTCTTAAAGTCCACTGTATTTTAAGCAGTGATGTCAAATATTTGAAAATGCAAAATTATGGAACATTTTGGGAAATGATGTAATTGTTATTATTTTAAAAACTAAGAATTTGAGTAATTTTGATCATTTTAATTATAAATTGACCTTCAACCATTTATGATATGTTATTCCATATCAAAAGAATTACTTAAGCCTAAATTCTACACGTACATGAAAATTATTTAGAACAATTAGAGAAATTCACATTTCATTTTTATGCTTTTTAAATTTTTTTTCCCTTTTTTTTTAAATAAATTTTCTGTCACATTTTTCATAAAAAAAAGTTTTCGTAACATTGTTTAAAAATTATTTAACAAAATTCTAATTCTTTCATTTTATATTAAAATTAAATATTACATGAGCTTACAATTTAATTGAAATAGGTGTATTATACTGCTGATAACGAAATGTTGTGTTTAGTTAATTGTTGATTTTATTTTAGCATTCAACAAAATAATTATATTCAATAATTAAATTTTTTTGTTTTTAATTTTTTTATTAATTGTCTAACAAAATTAAATAAAAACAAATTGCTTAGTATCTAAATAGAAAAAGTATGAAATCGCAAAGTATGATTTGTTTTTGATTATGTATTGAATTATCTAAAATCTAAGTGTAAAAAGCAAAATTAGAGCAAATATTGGCAATGAATAGCATTTTTGTCAAAAATAATTCTAGTTTTACTCTTTAAATTTTATAATTTTTTAATAAAAATCCTTCTGCACATGTTGGTTTTAATTTAATATATATAGATATTTTAGTATCAAAATTCAAGTCACTTTAAAATTCTACCAAATCTGTATATAGTGAATGTCAGCTATCAGACCAACTTCAACACTAAAAAATAATTCATAATAGCACTTCTGTCATAATAGCACTCCTGTCATAATTGCACATAGTCTGATTTAAAATTTTGCTTTATAATAGCGAGACAAAAATCTGTAAAAAATTGTAAGTTGGGTGTTATAATTATTGTTAAGAGTTACGGAGTTACACTAAATCTTAACACTAATGTAAATAACTTCTGAACTCATTTTAAATTGTCCAACCCAGTAAGTAATCATGAAGTATCAAAATATCTTTTCAGCATTTTAAATATATTGATTTACTCTAGGTTTACCTGAACTAACTTTTCTCTAAACTTTTAAAATACCAATAACAGCATTTTTTATAAAAAGTTTCTCCTGCGGTATCAAGTCTTCTTAAGCACTGAAAGAGCGTGTTGCTTTATGTAGATAATTTTTAAAAAAGTTACAGACATAATTTTTCAAATAAATTAAAATATTAACAAAAATAAAATGTATTAAAATTAAACAACAAACAAACTTAGTAAGTTTGTTCAATGTATATATATATATGTATACATAAGCATACATACATGTAGCACAATAAGGACAAGAAGGATAAAAGAAAGAAGAACAGAGAAATTTAATAAGTTTTATTTACTGCGCATAAGCTGAAATGTATAGAACTCATAAAATAAGTTAAAAGTATAGAGAAAACATGCACAATAATAAAGATTAATGAAAATAAATATTATTAAAATAAAATATTGAAAAAAATTTTATTTAAAAAAAAATTATTAAAATAAAATATTGAAAAAAAATTTTGTTTAAAAAAAATTAAAATAAATTATTTAAAAAAAGTTTATTAAAAAGTTGGAAAACAAAATAATGAAAAGATGCAATTTCTTCATCAGCTCACACAATTATATAGTGCTCCTTTTCGCGGATATAATCGTGTGAGCTGATGAGATTATATCTTTTCATTATTTTGTTTTCTGTTTTTTAAATTTTTCTTTTTTAAAATAAAATTTTTTGAAATATTTTTAAAAATATGTTATTTTATTAATTTTTCTCTTTTCATTAATCTTTATTATTTTCCATGTTTTGTCCAGGTCAAATTTACTACATTTTAGCGGTACCTTCACAAATTCAACTTTAGGAAAAACGGTAGTTTCGCAAAATACTTTTTCTTAAAATTTTATTTTTTTATCCCTTAAGAAACAATAAATCTATATTTTTGTGTTGATTTTTTAATATATTTTTTAATTTTTCACAAATTATGTATAAATTTTCACAAAATATGTACCTTTCTGAAAATCCTAGACAGACCCTTGCTCTATATTTTTAACTAATGCATACAGGGTGTTTGAACCATCCTCAAACAATAGAAAACATGAACTCAAATATTTTTTTTTTATAAACATAATCAATATCTGCCATTATTTTAGTTGCTATTTTTATAACTATTTAAAAACATTTGAAAAATATATACAAAGTAAATATTAATACATAATATGCAAAATATTAGAATATTATAACAAAATATTAGAAAATAGAATTTTTTAATTCTTTTTAGAAGATTATTTTTGTTTTATAAACTAAACAAATGGATGTGGATTAAAATATTTTGTTAGCAGTTATATTTTAATGCTACAAAGCAGGGTTCGTGATTTTTTTGATTTAAATCAGATTTTTTTGATTTTTATTCAAATTCACTGTATGAACTTTAATTTATGATTAAAAAAAACTTTATAAATGCTTGATCAAAATTAAATTAATATTAAAACTATATTATAACAATATTTAGAACAACATTTTAACTTACTAAAATAATTTTTCATTATAATACATAGCTTTGAATCCATAGCAACCATTTTGAAACAAATGCATGATTGAAATTTAAAGACTAGTTGAAATAGAGAATTTAGAGAATACTTTATGGGTTTTTCTGAAAGATAACTATTTTGTGAAAATTCAGACATAATTTTTGAAAATTAAAAATTATATTAAAAAATCAATACAAATACGTTAAAAATTTGGATTTATCGTTTCTTACGAGATACAAAAATAAAATTTTAAGAAAAAAGTATTTTGTGAAATTATTCTACCGTTTTTCCTGAAGTTAAATTTCACTTGGACAGACCCCTGTACTTTAACTATTGAAACAAAGTTTCAATTAGCAAACTGTAATTTTAATTTAAAATTTCTTTTTTTTTTCTCTTGATTTTTAAAATGACAAAATAAATGTAACAGATTGTGTTTATAAATGTAGTCATTCATCAATAAATAAATAAATATTTAATCTATATATTTTTATATTAAAATATTCCTTTTTAATTCTATATCAAAATGATAAGTTAAGCTAAAAAAAAATTTTTTTTTTAAATCAATGTACTCATAGAAATTTTTTTCCACAAAATTTCTATCTAGAAAATCAGATGTCAAAGATACTATAAACATATTATGAGAAAAAAATACCAGTTAATAACCCTATAAAAAATATATAGGCTTTTTATACTGCTTCAACTCAGGGCTAAAGAGAATACAAGGGCTAGTTCACTCCGCTCTTAGAGCTGAAGCTACGATTTCCCTCCTCATGACGTCACTGTGTCTACAGATCTCGGAGATCGCAAGCAAAGATATGATAACTTTGCATCTTTCTCTTGTAAAAATAAGTTAGACTTTTTCTGGTTATTAGCCTTCAAACTTTACGTAATTAACACATTATTTCCGTTCATAAACATAGTTCGAAAAAAACTTTCTTGTTTATTATATTAAAAAAATACCATTTTAACTTATAAAAATGTTTTGCTAGTTGGTGAAAATGACACGATAAATACTTTATTTTAAAAAGTTCAGTTTTAACTTTAACTATTAAGAAAAATGAAGGCATATATCGACACTTTTTTTATCTACATATTCTTTTATAAAGATAAGTTAAGTTAAATTTAGAATCCCTGATTTTAAAATATGTCGTTAATAGCAATTTGTTCATACTTAATCATTAGGAGGAAACATCAACCTTAAACGCTAATTACTGAAACAAAATAATAATTTAGGTTCATAATGACATCAGAAATTTTACAATTGTTTATAGACATTTAAATTTACGATGATATAATACATAGATATTTAAATTGAAGAGAATATAATTTTTAAAAAAAAATCATAAATATTTAGAATAACTACATTAAAAAATATGTTATGAAATTAGGAGAATTTCAACTTTATACTATATATTTTATTTATACTTTTTACTTACATTTTAATTTTCTTTGACTTTATCTATTTTTTAATTCTTTTCACCTGCCTTTCTTTATGAAGTAGCGAGGCGGTTTCTATTTAGATAATGAATTTTTATAAAAGTTCTTTACGACAGAATAAACGTATTGCGGTTTTATATTAACTGTGTCATTTCGGAATCCATTCTTTACATAGTTGTTCATTTACTTTAGGGAACACGCGAAAATTTATACTTTTTCCTTTTGTTTTTATATCAGAATTTTTGCAAGTTGCAATCGCGCAAACTGGCATTTAGATAATAGTTTTAAATTCTTGTAAATTCACTGCAAAAACTGAGGAAAGTCATTATAGAAAATAACAAATGTCTTAGAATATCTCACAAAAAGAAATGATCCAATATTAGTTAAAGCTAGTAAGGCCAAACGCTCCGTTCTTGAAGTAAAAGTGCGAGCTTTGCGCCAAAGTGACGTCACTAGAGTGACGTCGGAGGATCGGCGCGGCAAGAGATACTTCAAAGGAGTGAACCAGCCCTTCTATTCTCTTTAGCCCTGGCTTCAACTGGACTTTGAAAGAGTTTGAAAGGGAAGAATGGCATTATATCTGGAAAAAAATATCTGAATTTATTGGCCTTTTTTTTTCTTTCTATTTTTGACAAATTAGGGTAATTTCTTTTTAATATAACCTCAAGTTTCAGAAATATACATTTTCCACCATTAAAATATAATGTAGATTTTAATTACACGCTTTTTCTTTCAAAGGGTATAATTTTAATTAACAATATTTACATTATTTTTTGAAAAAAATCATGTTTAATAATTACTTTCTACAGCTATGCAAGTCTATATTAAGACAGCATTAAATGTTTGTTTACTTTAATCTGTACTTTCAATCTCAAGAATCAAAAGATTTTTAAAACTGTAATTTCAAATGTGTTGGAATTTAACACACACCAAGAAAGAAAGTAATTTCGTTAACTAAAATTAATTGATGCAATAGCTTATTTAAAATAAATTTTGAAGCTAAGAAAATAAAATAATAAAAGTATCAATTTAAAACACTGTTTTTTAACTTTTATAATCAATATATATCAAAAAAAAATTAATTGATTTAAATTAAATCAATGATTTTTTAAAAAAAAATCATTTGATTTAAATCATGATTTAAATCATGATTTAAATCAAGCTGATTTAAATCAGCAAACCTTGATAATAATTTAGATATAAGAATGCATTAAATTTTAAACCTAGATAAAATATTGAATAATATGAAATTAATCTTATTAAATTAATCTTATTTTACATTATAAAATTTTATTTAATTTAACTGGTTAAAAGTTTACATGATTGATTCATTATTTTGCTGATCATAGCAAAACTAATTCTAAATACATAGTTGAAAGAGAGATTCGAAAAACTATCAATAAAATTGTTCCATAAATAGTAGTTATGTAGTTAGTTGGCCTGTAAAAGACTTTATTTTAACGTAAAAAAAAGAAGCAAAAACTTAAGTATTTAAAAACAAATAAATAAAATGGAAAACAGCATATTTCTTTGAACCCGGTATTATGCTTTTATTTCTAGTCAAAGGAAGAATTTTCCTATGTAAGTTTTCTTTTTAACTGAAATTGTTCCTTTTGAATTAAAATTTAAACCCAAAAAGTGTTTAACTAGGTAATATCTTAAAAACTCTAAACCCACGTGGGTTGGTTTTCTTTAAAAAAAAACCAGTTTTTTTTTTAAAAAAATCTGTGTAATTGTATATATATATATATATGCAGTACAGAACCCGTTATCCGGAACTCAAAAAACCGGAACGAAATTCGATAAATTTTCCCGCCATTTTCAAAAAAAAAAAAACATTTTTTTTTTCCTCATAGGATTTTAAGATTTTTCTTTCTATTTTGAAATATGTTTACCTTATCATCATTTTGGAAATAATCATTAGTGAATTACTTCATCGTTTTTTCTTTTTAAGATTATTTTCAAAATTTTTTTTTTTTAGTTGGGTTTAACAGTTAAAAAAACGGCTTTTTGTAGCGATTCAGAAAACCGGAAAAATCAGTTATCCGGAATAGCGGGGGTCCCGATCGGTCTGGATAATCGGTTCCCTACTGTGTATCTATATATAGTTGCCTAAGTTAAAGCTTCATTTTACTACCCAACTATGTTAAATTTTTCTTTAAATTTTACCAGCATTTTAGAATTTTCTTATTATTAGATTCTATTTTTACAGATTATTGGTGAATTCCAGCAGTAATGTAAGGACAGTTTATGCTTCAAAATCAATGAATTTTTGACTGTAACTAAAAATGTTACCAATTTTTTCAATGATTAACATTTAGAGTTTTATATTCTTTATAGCTAATTACTGAAAATCTCAAACCTACAAATTTTCAGTTAATAACTTTTTTTAAAAATTTAAATAAAAAAAAACTGTAACAGAAGAACATTTTTTCGACAGGATTGTGACATTTTTAATCTAAATTCAGCCGAGCTATAAAAGAAAAATTTTCGGAAAAATAAGAAAACATAAAGAAGGTTTCAATTATTATAATTTGACCTGTTTTTTTGAAAAATAATTATATTAACCATGGAAACAAGTTACTCTTTAACAGTAGCAGAAGGACATAAAGTTCGAAATTATAAACTTCATTTCAGGTATTCTGAAAGGCATGTTTTGCCATGTGCTTGTTTACTTTGATGTTTAATCCAGCCCTGAGTACAACAGGAAAATAACTTCAGTCCACTCGAGAAAATTGTATGAAAAAATACAAACTTAGTTTTATTTTTCATTGAAAATGTATTAAAACTGAATAAATAAAAAAAAATTAGACGTACAAAGTACATAACAGTATTAAAGAGAGAAAATATGAATGATTACTTTAGACTAGAGAAATTTGTCATTCATTTGGATGAAATAGGTTTTTTTCTTAAACTAAAGTAAATTTCTTTCTCCCTGTTTTGATATTTCAAAGAGTTTTAGAGGACGCCCAGTGGCTGAGTGGTAGCGCTTCGCTCTGGCGTGCCACAGGTCCTTAGCTCGAACCGGGCATGGTTGACTCAGCCTTTTATCCCTTCAGTGGGTCGATAAACTGAGTACCAAGCATGCTTGGGAATTAAGCACTGGGAATTCCGCAGTCAGCTGACCACCCAAGATTGGAGTTTTTGCAGGCAAAAAGGGGTTTTTGCTAGGACAGTGGCAAAAAAACTGGTAAATACCGGCAAAAACTAAATTATTTAAATTGCTGATTAAATTTTATTACAAAATAGTGGAAACAAATTTAAATCGATCATAAGGAATAATATTGATACATTACATGAGAAAATTATTTTTAAAAGATTGAAAGTTTTTGACCTCTTTTCATCTTAGAATCCTTAAATAGTTTTTTTATAAAATGATGAATAAAGTATTGAATTTGCGCACATTTAAAAAATTGCATTTCTACTTGTATATTTTAATTAACTACACATGTTGATAGATATTTTATGCTTTAAATTATAGTTATATTAATTTAAAATAAGTTAATTTCACTGCAAAAAAGAGAATCACTAATTTTCAATCAATAATGCTTTAAACTACTAAAATGATATATTAATGTATTATAATTTAATTATGGAATAATAATTTTGTTATTTTTTTTAATTATATATATTTATAGTATATATTTCAATTTTAGGAATAATTTTGTATCAAAAATGTGTTTTTGTCCTCTCTTCTTGGAAAATATAGGTTTTTGCCACTTTGCTTGACAAAAACCTGTTTTTGCCAGGACGGTTTTTACCATGGTTTTTTCTACCTGCAGCAAAATCTTGCCAATCCTGTGACGACCTAACTGGAACATCTGCTCTTGCACTCCAGAGCCTAAGGTCAAGAAAACTGAGATGGGTACAGTAGACCTTGGCCCTCTATGGGCTGTCGTGCCACAGTTTAGTAGTTTGGTTATAGAGTTTTGGAGTGATACGCTTAAATAAAACAGCTTGATGACTGAACAGATTGCAAACTTATTATATTTGATTTTATGTAATGTTAATCATCTTTCCCTGTACTCTTCGAATATCATTAATAATTAAAATTAATCCAACTTCACTTTTAGTTCAGTTATAATTTATTAGAACTATCTTGATTGGCTTAAATTGTTCAGAAATTGACTAAATGTAATATTAAATGTGGTTGTTCCGATTAATGTTTAAAATATTTTTTTTGAAATTATTAATTGACTTTAATTGTTTGAAAATATCTTTTCAGCATGGGTCACGGCTGTTCCCGAGGATCCAACTCTTGCATACTGCAAAATTTGTGGGAAAAAAATCAGAGCTCACAAAGGAGATATAGAAAAACATCAAAAAACGAAAAGACACTTGAAAAAACAGACAACATCAGATATCTTAGCTGACTTAATACCTATCTCATGTGGTGAGTCAGATCTTGCAATAAATGGTTTGTATTAATAACAGGAGTTATTGTTTTTGTTAGTTTTTTTTTTTAAATAGTTTTAGTTTAAATTTTTTCATTTTTGTCATGAAATTTTCTTTTTTGCCTTTTCACAAATAATTTTAATTATTTTTAAAGAAATTGTGATTTTATTTTAATAACTTAATTTATGTAGTGCATCAACTTTGTTATGTATTTGCGTTGATTGACACATTATAAATATTTGCATTATTTGTAATTATTTTTTATTATTTGTATTTTATGTTATTTTTATGTACTTTTTGTTATTTAATTTGGGTTATGTTTAGTTTTCTGTGTTTGAATTATTTAATATAAATATAACTAGTTTTTGTGCTAAAAAAATTCATATTTCAAAAATTCAATATTGAGATATTTATATAGTTGGCATTTTTGTATAATAAGCTATATATTGCTCAAAGAATTGATCAGAAATAGATTTTTTTTAAATCATATTGTTAAGTTCTAATTTAGAACAATAATGAGGGAAAGAAAATAGTTGTGAAGCAGCTTTTCTCGAAATTTAAAAAGTGGTTTTCACCTGAACAAAAAAAATTTTAAAAAACATATATGTTTTTTTAAATTTTTTTTTTATTTGAGCAGCAATTTACAATTATGATCTTTTTTTTTTTGAAAAAAAAATAATGGTAAACTGTCAAACATTCCAAAAATTAGAGAATTATTTTTTATTTTTGAAGTCTTATTAAGTAATTTTCATTATCTTTTGAGCAAGCACATAGGTATAACTTCTCCTAGGGCAGAGTTCAGAAATTCAAATTTGAGAAATTGAAGTGAAGTTATATTTAAAATTGGGGACTAATACTTATGCTCTCTCTATATATTTTAAATACGTCTTGCACTTTTTAATTGTAAATTTTGTAATTGCACTTTTTAATCAGCACTTTTTAATTGTAAAAAATTATCTGCAAATTTTTAATTGTAATGTGAATTTAGAGTTTTATTTTTTGATCCATGTATATTTGAAAACCACTGTTCTAAGAGCTGGTCAATTTTTTACTTGTATTGAAAAGAATTATTTTTGGTAGTATAATTTTGAAAGCTTCTTTCAACAACATTATCTCTTTATATTAAAAAGTCGTCTGGGTTACCGCTGTTTCGGGTGATCATCTTAACATTACATTTTTACTTTCTGCGCAAAAACTATGAGGCTTAAACATTTGAAATTACCATGGATTGCAGAAAAATACGATGTAACAGAGTACGATGAAATAAAAAAAAATTTATAATTTATACTCAAACAAAATTTTCTTGGAGTTTCATTAATCTAAAATTTAAATTCAGCATCCTCTTTTTCTTTCTAAGTTCTTATTCACAGGTGATTACGACTTTTTTTATACTGATTTGTTAGGGAGTAACTCAGTTTCAGAAAAACTTAGGGAACACAAGATGTGGAAAAAAATAAAAATCTATAATGCTTCTGCGAATCAATAAATTGAATTCCAACAAAATTTCCTTGGAATTTCCCTAATCTAAAATGTAAATTTTGCTACTTACATAAAATCTCATTAACAAGACATTTATTTTACTCTTACCAGCACCCTTTGTTTCGTCTGCAATAACGACTTTTTTTACGCAAATTTGTTAGAAAGGAATGTTACAATTAGGTTGAATCAATTTGCAGTTAATGCAATTGATGTTCTCATGGTTTTTAAAATTTTGATATTATTATGACACACAAAATTTTAAATCTCAATCTCCCATATTTGAATAATCACTTTTTGATGTGCTTTCCTACGTTTTATTGGCTATTGTTGCTACATATTTCTCAAAAAAAAAAATTCTGAATCCCTAAATTGTTTGTACATTATTATTATTGTTATGAAACGCTAACTTCAATTCATGCCTTTATTAGTCACTTTTCAACGCGATTCCACTGTTCTTTCGATCAATTTTTTACCAGTTATTGTTACTGCTATTCACATGGTTTTTAAAATCCTGATATTTTAATATATTATTAAGAAACAAATTCGATTTGCACATTTGGGTGAATGCTTTTTGACATGTTCCATTTGCACTAAATCCATATGACGTTCACTCTTTTTGTTGTTGCAGTTTTGCTGTTTTTACATGATTTTTTAAAATCCCGATATTATTATGATGTGGGAAATTCAAATCGTACACTTTTCAGCAGTTATTATTGTTGATTTTTGCATATTTTTTAAATCTTGATATTTTCAATACAATATTATTTATTACAACACTTGAATTTCGAAAGATACGTTTCATTAACCCTTTTTTGATGGGTCTGATTCGAGTGATTTCGTTCTGAATAAACGTGGTTTTATCATCAATCTCTTTTTAAACTTTTGCTGTGAATATTATGGTTTTTGAAATCCTTTTTATTGCAATGAAGGTTTTCTAAGTGTAAAAAAATAGAATGTGCGATTTTTTTTTAATAAATATATTTTATGTGTGAAAGAAAAAGATTTATAGGATAAAAAATTTTTCTTTACCTTTTAAAAGTTTAAAAATTTTACTTTTATATATAAAAATGAGTCATTTATTTATCTTGTATTTACAAAAGATATACTAAATCTAAACAAAAAAAGAAAAAAAAATACACATTGAGAAAAAAAAATCAGATAATTCCTTCATCCAGCATGTCTGTCATATACACAAACTTTTAACTAAATTCAAATTTCGTTATGTTTTATTATTATGTAATGTATAACTTAAAGACAAAATTGTATCTTAATACTAATAAAAAGTTTAACTTTGAAAGTTATTTGAAAATATTATTCTTTGAAAATAATTGTTTAGTTTTTAAAAATAGGAATGCTTTATTGTATTTAAATCACCTGATGAATTGACATTCCCCCTTTTTTTTTTGTAAAATGTAAATAAAATGTGAATTATTAAATATTCACATTTTATGTACATTGTTACAGAAAGTTTTCATTCTTATAATTATCTAATTTTTGTTTCACTAGTTGCAATATAAAATTTTTATTTAAGAGATTTTTCATTTAATGAAAATTTAATTTTTAATATTAATCAAAACTTAATTATTTTTGTTAATTCTAATACATGAACAATATAAATGTTGAAAAAACTTGCATAAATTTATTATTTAAAAATTGTTTTAGGTATATCCTCAAAAGTTCAACTACAATAATAATAAATATTTTTATGTATTGGTTTAAAATTCTATATATTCTATAATAATTCTTTTATTGTCAATAATATATTATATATTTATTACTTTATTAACTCTTTATGTTTTTTTTTATTAAGTGTTATTTGTTAAATTTTTGTTTGCTTTTTACCACCAAAATTTGTTCTTCTAACTAGAATTCTCATTTTCATATAGAAAACTTAGATGGAACCAAAAATAATGACATTGAAAGCAATGGTGATGCAAGAGTTGTACCCCCACAGGCACAAGTAAGTATTAAAATAGTGATTTTTTCCCCTAATATATCAAGTTATTTATGAAACATTGCTATTTAATACCTGGAGGTATATTATACAGAAGGACCAACTGAAATAGGATCTCAGCGTAATTTTATTAGAAGACTTACATTTAATTACCGAACAACTTGTCGAAATTTGTTATTTTAAGTATTAAGTAATAAGAATGTATCTCTAATCGAATTGAGAATTCGTAAATTATGAAAATTAAAATTTTTTGATAGAAGTAAATAATTAATTAAAAATGTTAGACATTTTGTTTATTATGTAATGAACTGTTCTTGAGATGGCAAATAATTTTTTGTAGTCTATTATAACCTTTTTTTTTTTGAAGAGTTTGAATGGTTTTGAAACTAAACTGGTTTATCAGAACAGTATGCAGTAAAACATTGTCCAAAAAATGAACTTCAAAATTAATAAAATGGAAAATTTGCATGTCTTAGTACATTAACACTGAAATTTATAACATTTTATCCAATAAACTTAAGAAAATGTAATTTTATCAGAATGTACTTAGAACATGTAGTTACATCAAATAACTGTTTTCAAATTTAAACATCCTGAAATTTATGTTAAAATAAACAACTTAATCGATACAATTATATATGTGAAAGATCATTAGCAAGCACTGTAAATTATTTATATATAATTATTTAAAAATAATTTTGATACATGAAGGCGATAAATAAAAACTACTTTATTTTGTAAATTTAACTTTTTATAACTCGAAAGGTAAATAGCAACCTTCAATTAGCAGGTTATGTTTTTTAGTGGAAGAGGTGGAATAGATGAAATAATTTTTAAGAGTTATTTAATTTTCATTAAAATATATACTTTGAACATTATCAATCAGTTTGTTTTTGAAGCGTCTAAAGAATAAAGTGTTTTAGTTCTGCCTTTTTCCAATCCTATGCGTGGAATTACGCAATTTAAATTTTGAAACTTTTGCTGAATCCTAATGAGAAGTTTACATACATGTGGTTCTGGCAGTTTCATGGATTATCACCATTTTTAATATTTGGAACTGCACCGTAATTCGGTATTATCCATATTTACCTAATTTAAAAGTTACACCTTGCAATTCGTGTTCACATGATTTAAAAACCAACATCTCGACTCAAATTCACTCGATTTAAAAATCCAATATCATGGTTCATATTCTCTCGATTTTAAAATCCAGCATTACGATTCATATTCGTGCTAGGGCTGGACGATATAGAAATTTCTTAAATCGATATAATCAACCCTTTTATATCACGATATTAGGTTATATCGATTTAACAATCTAAACGACAAAACTAAGAAATAAATCCACAGTACCCCTTCCTTTATTCAAATGTATTGTTGTTTTTTTCTTAACTCACTTACAGTCAACTCCTAGTTCACAGAAATTTTGACAAAGTTGTTCTGATTATGAATAATTTTTTGCAGATATTCAAAAGCTTATTTAAATACTACAATTTACTAATTTTACTCTGTAACTTTTCACTAAAGGCATTGGAGAATATTGTTTACCTTTTTCTTTTGCAAATACAAAATAAGAAATAACATAATATATGAATGAATTTTTAAAAGAAGTAATATTTTTAAATGTTTCACTATAAAATAAAACTGCAACATCGAAAGCCTTTCAATTTTATTATTGTAAAAACACAATTAATAAAAATTGTGGCATTGACAAAATCTTCCAGAGCAGTGACTTCATTTCCCTCCAGCATTAGGTGTTTTTTTGCTGGATAGTCTTTTAATAACTTGCACAATGGCAACTGGTTTTCTAAAAACCTTATGCACTATTTTGAGGTGCTCCACCAACGTGTGGGACATGCACTTGGCAGCTTTCTCACTTCTATCTGCAACAGTTCTTGAGCATTTTTAAAGTTTCTCGACATCTTCCAACTATGGGCAATAGTGTTTTGCAGCTTCTTCACCCTAACTACTGCTTTTTGCAGTAGTGAGTTTTGCAAAGCTCTATTCACACCTATATTTATGCTGTGTCCGAAGCAGGGCATATGTTGTATGTTTAATGCAGAAATCGCTTTCAAAATATTTGAGCCATTGTCTATCGTACAACAGTTGATCTCTTATATGTTTATATCCCAATCTAATAATTGTTCTTTTAATACCTCATTTATATTGTCAGATGTATGATTTACATCAAAATGCGGACAACTGAGGCAAGGGGATTTTAAGTTCCAATTTTTGTCTACATAGTGTGCTGTAATAGCAATACTATATAATATATATTCAAAATTTGAAATTCATATTTTTTTTCTAAGCAATGAATCAAACTATCTTACTTGATTTTATGAAGCGAATTACTATTTATAATTTGTAGTAAATGGACAATTTTTAAAAGTATCAGGAATATAGTGCTGGAGAACTTTAAATGGTATTCAGACTTTTTATTATTTCCAAAGTAATTTTAATAATAATAATAAAGATTTTATTTAGTATTCAGCATCGCCAACGACGAAAAAAATGAAAAAAATATTTTTGAACAACCAGTATAATCAAAAACTGTAAATATTTTTAACTTCTACAACATGTTATAGCTTTGATAAGAAAGTTTGGATGAATTTCAACAGAAATAGCATGTATTTTCACAAAAATATGAACATTTTTTTTTTTACTTATGTTCATTGCTATCTGTTTGTTTCAACTAAATGATTTTTTCTGAAAAAGGAGGGTGCAATTTTCTCTAGTTACCAAAACAGCAATTATGTGTTTGGGACACAGAATTTAAAATTTAATGAAGTGAACAGATTTAGTGATAGATTCACTCGGCAATGACAAAAAAGAAGTATACCAGTAATAAGATGCAATTTCCTTTTATTTCAAATTTAATTTTTTAGTAAAATACGTTTAACCCCTTAACTGCCGAGTGAAATTAACGTGATTCACTCCCCAGTGCCACCGTTTTTCGCTCAAGTGCACTTTCTTACACGGTGTTTGGAGTGGGAAAAATGATGCATGCTTTGCAATTTAAAAACAGTTTAATTTTGCAAGAAAAAGGAAAGAAAGAAAATACATAATTTAAATTAAATAATAAAAATACAATATAAAAGATGTTAAAATTTAGCTGTTGTATGATAAATCCTGAAACATGGTTGGACACATAAACCAACATCACATTCATCGCACTGATAGCGGGATTCACGACAAATTTTTTTTTCATGAACAAACAGCACATTTTCGCGATGCATTTTTCTTTGAAGACGTTGATGGAAAGAATAAAAAGAACCAAATACATACGGGAAACAAAAGCGAAAAAAGAATAAACCCGACCTTACTGAAATAAATACACACAAGCGATTAATACGATATCACTTTTCCATAACATTCTTTTCCCATTCCCCCTCCTCCGAAATTAGCAATACATTCGCAAAGCAAACACTTTCAAGGCCATTTTACTGCATTCTGAAGAAGGGGGTGTAGTTCTATTTATAGCAGAGCAATGCAAAGCATCGTACTTCGGGAAAGCGTATATATACGCCTGCGGCAGTTAACGCATCGTCTGGCCGAGACGTATATATACGCCCGCGGCAGTTAAGGGGTTAAGGTAAGATTTTCCATATCAGCTCCAAAGTAATCGCTAAGCATCGGTGACTTCCGGCAGCAGCACGCAAGAAACTAAATAAAAACTACACCACAAAAAAAAGGCTAATTTGAAAGTTAAAACTCGTTAACTTCCCCTTTTAATATTTTTTTACAATTGATTCCAAGTAAAACAAAACTGCAATTTCAGTTGACGCAAGAAAACAGGTACCGAACAATACAAAAATAGACCCGTAATACACGTGCCTTAAAAAGATAAATCTCTAAACTTAATATTATGCACGCGAGAAACTACAAAAAAATAATAATAAATTTAAAAAAAAAAAAAAATCACGATACACGTCTTATTTGAAAGGTGAAATCTTTTAACTGCGCATGCATTATGGGCCTATTTCCAAACGATATGGAAATAGCCCCGTAATGCGCCATAAAAAGATAAATCTCCCAACATTTATAAAAAACACGCGAGAAATTAACGAAAAAGAATAATAATAAATATAAAGATCACAAAAAAAGGCAGTTAAGAAAGATAAAATTAGTAAATTTCCTAAACGTTTTTTTACAATTTATTCCAATTAAAATAAAACACCAATTTTATTTAGCGACTTCAGTTAGCGCGAGCAAACAGAAACCGAACGGTACCGAAAGAATTAATGTAGCATACACGCTGAAAGAAACCCCGGTAAGATATTTAAAGATATTACGGAAAGAAACTCCGTAATGCATGTGCCTTAAAAAAGACAAATCTCTAAATTTTATACGAGTATTACACACGCGAGACACTGCAAAATGATAATAAATAAAAACATCACAGGAAGAGTTTAATTCGAAAGGTGAAACTCGTTAACTCCTTCCGGGCAAGTCACTAAATATTTTTTAACAATTTATTTTAAGTAAATCAAAACACCAATTTTATTTGGTGTTTTCAGTTAGTGCGAGCAAGCAGGTAGCGAACGATACAAAAATTACCCCGAAATTCATGTGCCATAAAAGATAAATCTCTCAATTATATAATAAATATTTTTAATAAGGATTTTATATATAATATTTGAGAAATATTAATTTTTTAACACTATATTTGTAAGAAATTTCTTTAAATAGTTTGAAATGATTAGTTTAAAAACAAAATTCTCAATGCAAAAGAGAAAAAATATAACACCTATTTCAGAAATCAGGATATGTAAAATTGAAGATGGGAATTTTCCTTCCTGCACGAGCAAGATATCCTAAAATCGGAATTCTAAAGAGAAGACAATCACATTCACTTGGTGGCAAAAAATCCTCCGCAAATATCGATATAAACTTGAAATCCTGAATGAGGAGATTCAACTGCACCGATCCCTGCTATATCGGAGTTTCTTTTTCAACCGCCAAATATCGATATAACCTAGTGAATTAGTTTTGAATGAAGAGATTCAATAGCCCATTCCGATTTAACTATACCAACCCCTGCACCAGATGTGATTTTGGCAAATAGCCAAAGAAGTTGAATGCACGTGTTACCGGGAGAATGAATTGATAGTTGGCCTTGAATCTTTCCCTTATGCTACGGCAGATTGGACTCTGTTCTGTACATTCTCGCAATGATTAAACCGGTGTTTCACTGCATCGGAGAGAGCAACGGCGATTTAGCGTTTGCTCTCATGAATAAATCGATTTAGTAGAGTCGAAATGCTAACTCCGGAATTTTGTTGAAGATGAAATGGATAAATCGGTATTACGATGTTGGAGTTAAACCGATATATTGTCTTACATCGGTATAAAGCCCAGTCCTAATTCGTGCAATATTAAAATCCAATATCGTTATTCTTATTCATGTTATTTCAAAATGCAACATTGCGATTCTTGTGGGAAATAAGATTTTTCCTTTATTAATTACTATAAAGGTGTGATATTCTTTGTTGGTAGGTAATTTAGTTATAAATCTTATTTCAAAAAATTATGTTAAATATAAAACATGTATGGTATATAGAATGATATCTTGCATGGAAAATTTTCAGGGTTTTTCACTTTGTATCACAATAACCCCAGTTTCTTCTTTGTCTTCAAAAAAGAAATTTTTTTTCTTTTTCTTATGCTATTAAATGAAAAAGTAGGGCAAAACAGGGAAATGAAATTACAGCATAACTTTTGCTCAGGAGCTCAATGTTTGGAGGGCTTATGGTTCTTACCTTTTAGCGTGCACTTCTGTGAAGAAAGAAAAGATATTTTCGTTTTAAATTTTTTACATAGCCCTATTTTAATTAACATTTGTGTAATTTTGTTAAAAGAAAGGTGGAATAGTTAATTATTAGTTTCATCGTAGCTAACACATAACCTATAACTCACAATAGTAATGCAAAAGATGACCCTTTGGCTCGGTGTTGGATATCAGTTATCAATTCTATCTCTTTTTTAATTAATTTATTATTATTTTTTATATTAGTCAGCTATTTCTACTTTGTTCTTAATATTATTTTTTAATTTTCCAATTAACATTAATTTCTCTTTATTCTTTTTTTCCAGTGAATTTTTAACATAATTTTTTAATCCGATAGTTTGTCATATTTGCTAATTCAATCTTCTTCAAAAGGGGCATAATATATTAAAAAAACATTGAAACACATGTATCATTTTTCATTTAATGGAAAATCAACAAAACTAATTTTTTTTTACTTTATCAAAATTAGTTAAATAAAGCTCCTCCCCTTTTCTTTTTAAATTTTTTTTATTAACTATTCAATTGTATCTGCAGTAAGTTTTTTCAGTAGTTTATTTTAGTAGTGTAAGTCTTGACTCAATTTTACTAATAAAACTTATGACTTTGTATCTAATCAAATCACAAATTTAAATAATTATTTCTAGCGTAACTTGTAATATAATTCTACCTCTTCTTTATCTACCACATAAACAGTGCCATTGTTCTTAAACTAATTGATTTTGAGAATTTAATTTCATCTCCCAAAAATGAACTTTTCAGATTTTTTAATACAAAATGACTTTTATTAAAATTTCAAATTTGTTTTAAAGTAAGTCATTAAATATTTTTTAATCTATTGTGTTTTTATTTTTTATCTTTAAATAGTATAAGTTTGTACAAATGTTTAATATAATTGCATAATAGTGTTTATTATTGTAATCTGAAGTATAAGGTTTAAAAATAATTTATATTGTGCTCAACATAATAACATGTGATCCATTTCACTTGCATTTGATTTTTGTTGTAAAGTGCATAATTATGGTATATTTACTCCTTGTACAACTTTCTAATTGCATTTTTAGATTAGTACCTTTTTATTGCAATTTAGCACAATTAATAAGACACTTAAATTTTTTCTTCTGTTGAATGGTTTATCATATCTATGCAAATAATTATATAATTTTCTTATGTGGTAATACAAATCAAGCCATATTACATAGTCTCTGATAGTAAAATTTTAAATTTTTTTTAAAAAGACGTTTTAATGGTGTATATTTTTAAATTTATATTTGCAATATTATTGTATTTCATTTGGGATACCTATTTTTGTATTTTCAATGTCATTTATATGCCAATGAATAAGTGAGAAGTCATTTTATGCCTTTGTGATGCTTTCAAATTATGATATTAAGTTGACTAGTTTGGAAAAGTCTAACTCAGTAAGCCTTAAGTCAAATCTTTTAAATTTTTTAACCTTGATTGAAAAATGTTCATGTTATTGAAATAAATAAAACCATTGGTAACAATAATAAAACTTTCATAATCAATAATCAAAGTGATCACATTGTTACGACTCATACGTTTTGTAGCCAAACTATCTTGTCAAAAACTTCTTTTAACTAGAAGTTCTGATAAAATGAAAATGTAGTTTCTGCAAATGATGTATACTCGGAACTAGAATAGATTTCAAAAAAAGAATAAATAATAATAATAATAACTTTGTGGAAAGGAAATCTGACTTAGCTTGCAAACCCAATCCATAAAAGATAGTTATGGGGGGCTTGAGAGTGTTAGCAAATAAGAGGCAAAGCTCAATAGTAAATTAAAATTCATAAAGTGTTTAACATATTGGAATGATTTTTTTTTGATTTTCTTCATCTTGTGTATTTAGTTAGAGTAATAACATCTGTATTAATCTCTCCTTTAAACTGATGACTTAGATTAGTACAGCTTTGGCATTCATTGTGTTTTATCAAAGAATTTACACTTTAAAAAGATGTGGTAAAGTGTGCCATTTAAAGTGTAACATGATGTGTTAATTGACTATATTTCTAATGAGATAGATTTCATTAGAGAAAAATGTTCATTTCTTTTTATGCATTGAATAATTTCATAGTTGTAAAATACAGTTAAAATTTTGACACAAAATTTGTTTTGGAAACAGATGTTAAAATCTGTTTGCATCAAAATTATTAATGAATAGGGAATTTTAAATTCACTTTTCATAGGAGCACGAAGCTTTTTGAACTGTGTGAGCTTTAATAGTCTCTCTTTCTTTCACTCTTATCTCACTTTTTAATATCAGAATTCTGTATACTGATCTTTTCTTTGTGGAACTGCCTAATTTTGTATTAATATCTAATTTTGTTTTTGAAAACAGTCCTTTATAAAAAATAAAAAAAACTGTCAGCTTACAATTTATAGATTGATTAAACTTAAGATCAGGAATTTGCAATTTGGTTTGCTTATTAGAGGATCATTTACTAATTTTTATTTTATTAAAAGTTCTGTCACTCAATCTGAGGTTTCTATGCTTAATTTTGTGGCATGCGATTCTCCCCATTAATTTACACATTTATAATAACCACTTTATTTTTATATTGTAATTTAATTTTGTAATTAAAACTTTATGTTAGTACCATTGCATTATTTTTAAATAAAATTAAAATGTTTCAACTGCATTTTTCTAATTTTTGATATGATATATGTCAATCCTCTTAATAAATGTTGTAACAACCTGTGATAACATATTATTTTTTAAAACAGGATTCATATTTGTCCTAATTTTCCTGATAAAAATATTTTTCCCCATTTATAGTTTTTTGTTTTGATATTCCTGATTTTTTTATGCGGTCAGTTTATCCCATTTTCTTCAAATAATTGATTTGAAGAATCGAACGATTTAGATTTTTATTTGACATATTTTTATTTTAATTGATAATGATTGTAATAATTGCAAAATTTGGATAAATTAAACTTAGGATTTGTCTGCTAATTTTATACATGGTTCAGGTATATAGCCTTACCTGCAGGATTTGCGGTTTCGAACTTTTTGGGAATTAAATAATTTTGTGAAGAAAAAAATTTCAATATTTAATTTTTTAATATTAATTCAAGTGTCATACACTTCTTTATTATTGTTTGTAAATGCAATTACAAATCTTATAGGGTGGAGTTTTTTAGTTTCTCAATTACTGATTAATTTCTTTCATCTAATTTTTATTATTTTTTTTTTAAAAAACAATTAATTCACATCAACAATTCAGTATTCATGTGCATTTTTAAATTGCAGAATATAGGGCTGATCCTCTAAATTACATTGGTACAAAAATGTTGAGCAGCATATTCATTGTGTTTTCGTTTTTGAGATTGTTAAAACCAGTGGTCTGTCCAGGCCGAATTTACTACCGTTTAGCGGTACCTTCACAAATTCAACTTTAAGAAAAACGGAAGAAGAACCTGCAGGTAAGGCTATATACATGGTTCAGGTATATAGCTTTACCTGCAGGATTTGCGGTTTCGAACTTTTTGGGAATTAAATAATTTTGTGAAGAAAAAAATTTCAATATTTAATTTTTTTAATATTAATTCAAGTGTCATACACTTCTTTATTATTGTTTGCAAATGCAATTACAAATCTTGTAGGGTGGAGTTTTCTAGTTTCTCAATTACTGATTAATTTCTTTCATCTAATTTTTATTTTTTGTTTTTAAAAACAATTAATTCGCATCAACAATTCAGTATTCATATGCATTTTTAAATGGCAGAATATAGGGCTGATCCTCTAAATTACATTGGTACAAAAATGTTGAGCAGCATATTCATTGTGTTTTCGTTTTTGAGATTGTTAAAACCAGTGGTCTGTCCAGGCCGAATTTACTACCGTTTAGCGGTACCTTCACAAATTCAACTTTAAGAAAAACGGAAGAAGAACCTGCAGGTAAGGCTATATACATGGTTCAGGTATATAGCTTTACCTGCAGGATTTGCGGTTTCGAACTTTTTGGGAATTAAATAATTTTGTGAAGAAAAAAATTTCAATATTTAATTTTTTTAATATTAATTCAAGTGTCATACACTTCTTTATTATTGTTTGCAAATGCAATTACAAATCTTGTAGGGTGGAGTTTTCTAGTTTCTCAATTACTGATTAATTTCTTTCATCTAATTTTTATTTTTTGTTTTTAAAAACAATTAATTCGCATCAACAATTCAGTATTCATATGCATTTTTAAATGGCAGAATATAGGGCTGATCCTCTAAATTACATTGGTACAAAAATGTTGAGCAGCATATTCATTGTGTTTTCGTTTTTGAGATTGTTGAAACCAGTGGTCTGTCCAGGCCGAATTTACTACCGTTTAGCGGTACCTTCACAAATTCAACTTAAAGAAAAACGGTCGTTTCACAATTTCAACTTAAAGAAAAACGGTTGTTTCACAAAATACCTTTTCTTAAAATTTTATTTTTGTATTCCTTAAGAAAGGATAAATCCATATTTTTGTGTTGGTTTTTTAATATAATTTATAATTTTATATATGTTATGTCTGAATTTCAATATTTAATTATGTCTCTTAGAAAATCTAGACAGATCCCTGGAAACCCTACTTTAGAATTGTTTGGTTTAAGACGTTATGAATTAGATTACAAATTTTAAATAAATGTTGGTATGAGGAAAAGAATTGACTAACTGACACTGGTTATTTTTTTTAGTTATTTATTTCTCGATACCAAACTATAAATATGAAGGAACTTTGTTAAAGATATTTACTACAGTAGGGAATCGATTATCCGGAACGGTCGGGACCATCGCTATTCCGGATAACTGGTTTTTCCGGTTTTCTGAATTGCTACAAAAAGCCGTTTTTTTTTACTGTTAAACCCAACTAAAAAAAAAAAAAAAAAAATTGGAAATAATCTTAAAAATAAAAAAAAACGATGAAGTAATACACTAATGATTATTTCCAAAATGATGGTAAGGTAAACATCTTTAAAAAAAGAAAGAAAAATCGTAAAATCTTATGAGGAAAATTTTTTTTTTTTTTAAATGGCGAGAAAATTTATCAAATTTCGATCCGGTTTTTTGGTTTTCCGGTTTTCTGATTTCCGGATAACGGGTTCTGTACTGTATCTAAATTTCCATATTCTATTCTCCCGGGTGAGGAAGGCATACAGATATATTCAAAATTTTAACTGTTTTAATGGAGAATCATATTTTATAAGCAAACATTTTTATTTATTCTTGATACTTAAGTTTGATACTTGTCTAGCTATGAAGCGTCTTTTAAGACTAATATGCATTGTTATTTGATAAATTAGTTGCTAACAAAATTATTATTTAATAAATTAACTACTTAACTGTTTTTCAAGTAATTTTTTTCAAAAAAAAAGGATTTTTAGTTCTTATGCATTTTTATTCACCCACTTCCTTTTTTTTTTCTCTATGAATTTCATGCTTGTTTAAAAATTTTAATTCAAATCTGGTTATTAAAAATACTACATAAAATAAATTCACTTTGTCACATTTAAAAAGGGGAAAAAAGTGGTAAAATTATTTTGGACATTTATTGTTTGAGACGTGAATTGCATTTGAATGTCATCTGTTCTAGATCTCGAATGATTTTAACACTGCATGTAAATAATAATAATTGTTATTACAGGTTGCTGATGGCCAGCAACAGATCATCTACTTCACAGAATCTGCTGTTGATTCAGCTCATCAAGCTGCAAACAGTGTCATTGACAAACTTGTTGAAAAATACCATCAGAGAAGATTGGACAACCTAAAAATAGAGCACGAAGCCATTCTTCAACTGTACAAAGATCAGTTACTTCTATCACAGAGAGAGACTCAATCAAAAGTAGAGGCAGATTCAGAAAAAGCTCAGTACGAGAGAGACGAGCACGAGGCTAGGTTAAGATTCATGCAAGAAGAACACAACGCTAGGTTAAAGGCCATCGAGGAAGAACATAATGCTAAATTGAGGGCCATTGAACAAGAATTAGTGTTTTCACAGCAAGAATACGAGAAGAAAATGCGCTTGCTAGATGTACAGTTATCATCGATGAAGTAGCCTCATTTGTTGTTGCCATATTATGTATACATTTTACAGACGACTGACAGTTCACCAATATTTGGTGGCATACATTTTGTACAAAAGATAAACCATATTTCCATTAAGATAATGGAGAAGATATCATTGGAGCTTAAACTTTCATGAAAAATAATGTATCTTGCCCCTTCTTTTATTCATGGTTTCTCATTGCTATCATACAGTCATTCTCCTTACAACAAAATGTGATTGCATTTATTTAACAGAGGCTATTCAGACTTATCTCCTTTTTTTAAAAAAAAAAATAACGATGACTCAAATCAGTTATATTTTCAACATAAAATATTTTTAAATATTCTTTTCTTTAAAATTTTATCACTGGCAGTATATATCAAGCTTTCAGTTGATAATGTTGCTTTCTTTAAATTTAAGTCTTGACTAAATGTAGTTCTGAAGTGTTACATTTATTAATTTTTTTTATTTTTTATGAATTGGTTAATTAGTATTCAGTTAATGTTTCAGTTTATAACGCTTACATAATTGTAAGAGTATTTTATTTATTGCAATCTCACATAGGTTTAAATTTAAATAATATTGTGTTTGTATTATTAACTTTTTGTATTAGAACTTTTTTATTTTCAAATAAAATAAAAAGTTCTGACTTTTTAAAAATATTAATTTACAACTAATTTTTTTTTTAAAAAATGTGACATGGGCATTAAGAGATTAATATTTATTTATCATAATTGACTATTTTATTTAATAAAATGAAAAATTTATATCTTATCCTAAGTATTGGACATTTTTTCATTGTTTTGCTTTTTTATTCTCCGTTGCTTACCCAGAAACAGTATAATCTTGGTCCTTCAAAAACCTTTTAAGTGAATGATGGATATGAAAGTATTGTTATTTTACCTGAATTGTGTCTAAAATTCTCTCAAAGTTATGTTCCTTGCCTCTATTAATAGATAAAAGTATATTTGTATACTTTTATCTCTTCAGCTTATATTCCCAAAACTTTTTGGTTTTGTGTGAACATATTTATCAAAAAAGCAATTACTTAATTCTTTCAATATTTCCAGTTTTGTTTTGTGACCTCAATAATTATAAATTATTTTTAGTGCTCTCTAAATATTTTAACTTATTTTCAAAAAGCAATAATTAATGATACAGAATGTCTAATACATAATTGAATCATGATTTTAATGTAAACAAACAGCATTCAAAGAAATTATTTTGCTATTAATTTAGAATAAGCAACAAAAAAAAAATCTTAAGAGTTGTATTATATTAGTAAAGCATATTAAATTAACTTTATACAATCTTACTTAGTATGTAGGTAATAGTTTTTTGCCAGTCTTTAATTGTATCTTTTAGTTAATTGAAATTTATTTTAAAAAAATTCTGAATTTGCCCTTCTTTCATTTTGTTGTATACATTTTTTTTATTATTTTTGTTTTATTGCATATTATTATTCTTAACCTCAAAAATGTATTAAATCTATCTAAGTTTTAGTTGCAAAAATCATTTAAAAAAGTATACGTTACAATTTAACAGTTTTACTTTCAATTGTTTAGAAACTTTTTAATTTATTCTTATTGAAAATATTCTTTCATTTAAATTTACCTTTAGAAAACTTGTTAAACACAAATTTATATTATATTTTTGCTTAAATCTTCTGTTAAAGCAATACATAACTGTTCATTTAAAAAAAAAACTTTTTTTTGTATATAGTTTTTCCTTTTAATTATACTTATTGATTTTTCTGTGCAATTTTATTTCAAGTGTAAAAAGTTTTCATTAAGAATTAATTATTCTCACCATTTTTTTTAGATATAGATTTTTATTCATAATTCACTGAATGCTTCATTAAAATCCTTTACTGTATTTTTCTTTGCATAAGTTTATCTTGGATTTCTATTAGATTAATATTTGTCTTATTTCTACCTGATTTAGAGTATCTTAATTGCTATTTTACTAGTTTTAATTATATGTACTGAAATTTCTCTAACTCAAATTTGATTTTGAGTGTCAAAAAATATGAATTAATCTGTTACATTTTTATTGAGTGTTCAGCCTTAAAATTCCTGAAAAATTCTTTTCCTACTTTTTAGCAAGTGTGACATTTGTTATGTGAGGTAATGAGCTAAACGATCTCGCTTCATTTAATCAAATAAGTATAAGAAAAAATAATTTAAATCAGTAGAAATATCAAAATGCAATGATGCATTACTATTCACAGCAATCATAATTGTGCAAATAACTGAAGTATGTTTTGAGCTGCAATTTTGATTGCTGTAGATATTTTCGATTTTAAGGCTGAACAATCAGTATTTGTTCTTAGGAGAATGGCTGTCTTTACTGACCCCTCTTTATTTCTTAGTGCATCATTGTATGCTGATATTTCTCAATGTTCTTGTTAGCAGACTGAGAGTTAAGTTTGAAGCGAGAGTGATAGACATTACCTTCACGAATATGTTGCACTTTCTAAAAAGCCGGAAAAGAAATAAAGCCTATTCTTGTTTATGTTGTTTCAAACTTTTATATTATGTTTTTATTTCCATTTATTTATGACATAAAACTTAAGAGTTAGTATTTAAGTTTAAATATGTATGTATATCAATTGTCCTTTTTCTTATGTGTTCTAATAGTCAGCTTAAAATATTAGTTTCTTTCTCCTTTAAAAAAAAGAAAAAAATTCCTTTAACTATTTTGAAGTGTAAATAATAATAATAAAAAATGTTGAAGGAATAAGGTAATATGTTCACTATTTTAGAAAAATATCTTTTTTTAAAAATATAATTTAGAGTATAAACCAGATTATTTTTTATTGATAAAATAAAGTTTGTAATGTGAACATTCTTGTAATATATGTATTGTAATTTTTTTAATGTTATTATTATTTATTCACAAGCATGAACTTAGAAAATATTGTTTAATATAATTTCTTATTTTTTTTTTGTCTTAGAAGAAAGAAGACAATATATTTTATAATCAAAATATAATTAACCTGATAATATAGTGAATAAAACTAGAGCCAGTTGGTATTTAGCAAATATTAGAAATATTTCTTTTTTGACCTTATGTTTTGTTTGATTTTTTTTCTATAATTTGACTGTTGCCTTATCAATAGTTTAATTCTTAAGTGCACCTAAATATTTATTCCCCCCCCTCAATTTATAGAAAGAATTTTCGTCCGCATTTTTTTTAAAAAATGTTATAAGTTCTAATAACTATATAGCTTTAGTAATTATCTAATTAAATATATGTAGCTTTCTCAGTATTTTATTTCCTACGAAAAAGTTATTTGAAGATTAAAAAGAAACATTATAACTATTATTTTTTAAAGCTTTTCATTAGTTTATTCTAGTTTGGCAGCCACTGATAATCATTCGCAAAGAAAAGTTTCTATTACACAATCTGTTATTTCTGACTAGCTTTGCCTATTGATGACAAATTTCTATTTTATGAAATACCTAAAATAAATTGTTTCATGCATTATGTTCTTGGCCTACAAATACTTGAACTATGCTAATTACCTGTTCTGTAATACTCTGGTTCACTAAATAAAACCACTATTTTTTTGCATTGTTTCATTTCAATTTTCTTATTTCTGTAAAATGTTTAAAAAAAATTATCAAAATTTTTTTCTTTTTAAATAAATACATGGTTTTCAAAATAATTTAAGATGCAACTTTTTAAAATACTTTACATACAGTATATCTTGATCTTAATAAATGTTCTTGAGGCCTTTCTTTTAACTGGAGCTATGGAGTTGGTATTTGGAATGTTGGACCTGGATTAAAATACTTACGAAATTTCCAGAGCGTATTGATATTAAAATGTAGTTAATGTTAGTTGCAAATTATATATTTCTATGTTCGGTTAGAGTTGTTGTTGTCGGTCATTAGGGCAGAGAGGGTGCGATTGTTCTTGTTTTCCACCTATGGCCAAGAATTCAACTTCTGTCACACTCATTTATAGGGCGAACCCATTCATACTTTTAACCTGAACCAGAGAACGATCAATCTGCAATTCAGTACCCTCAGAGGTATGATTTGTTATGGGAACATGGAGAACTTTGTGACCCAACAGATTTAACGTGCATCAGTAATAATTTACTACACGGGGAGTTTTTGGCCGGCTGGGTTCGAACTCACGTTTTTACAAACGCGAGTCCAGCGCCCTGCCAACCAGACTATCCCGGCCTTCATAAGAGTTCAAAGTATTTTATTTTAAGTTGCATCTTATGTTATGACTTAATTGAACAGTTGAAAATTTTAATAGACATATTAATGGAAAATAGAAATTTCAAGAATTTATTATAGGAAACGTATTGATAATTATTAACTAATATCACACAAAGATGAAGATAATTTTTATCTGAATATTAACAAGCTAGGAAACTATTACGAATGATATATTAAGAGTTCTCTTAACGCATTTGTGGTTACTTAAGTCATTGAGGGGTAAATTAGCTATTTTGCTGGGTAAATTTCTGATGCTGATTTTTTTTTGTTTTTGATTGATACTTTCTAGTTTAGTGATTTTCTTCTCAATAAGTTGCTTCATTTAGTGAAGTTATGCATCTCATATTATACAGTTTTTATTTTGAAGGTAAGTTTTTAAACAATTACTTGTATTTAAGACTAGCTAAATACCCATTCTTCGTATGTGGTGGAAAAGAACAATGTATCAGCTCTAAAAAACACTACGAATGCCTACACAATAAAGCTAAAATAATTCCAGTTTCTAACAGTTATTTTATAAGCATCGTTGAACAGCCGACCCAAATATTGGGTCGGCTACTAATGTTCAAACTCCGTAGCCTTGTAATTTTGAACCCAATTCAGAAGACAAGGGAACTTCTGGAACAGGTATTGGGAAAAATTTGCCTTCGTGGAGAACTTTTTAATGGAACAAACCCACATTTGCGTTACTTGGAGAGGAAGACCAGCACTGTGGTCGGTGCAAGCCGGATGCAGAATTCTTATCGACTGGGATTCGAACCCGGTTCTCCTCATTAGAAGGCGAACGCTCTATCCAGTGAGCACGTTATTATATTAAGCAAAACCCATTTTTATAGTTTATTCCATCAAAATAAAGATTTAGGACAGTCGAAATTTACCGCAATTAAGCGATTTTCTCCGGTACTTCTCCCTTTACAGGGACCGTAAAAATCCTCTTTCACAGTGTCTAAAATTTGCCAAAATTGATACAGATTGAAATGGTATTAAGCAAATATATAATGCATTTTATCTATATTTGTACTTTCGGGCCCATTAGAACTGCGCCACTTATCAAGCAAAATTAAGTATCATTGGTGTCATAATGTGACATGTTTTCTAAACGAATTAGTACCATTTCATTATGAATTTTGCTTTGTATTACGTAGTTATTTTTTTAAATTCCAGTTAGTACTTATTACCAAAATTAATTGAGCATCTTTGGCGTCAATAGCTGTTGATTTTTTACGCTTTTCTTTAACGGATTAGTACCATTGCTTTTAACATAGCTCATTTTTAATTTCAATGAGTAATTAATTAGTCAAATAGCGTCAATAATAATATGTCAGTTTTTTTACATTGATCTTAAGCGAATTAGTACCATTTCTTCATAAATTTTTCTTTTTTGTGAACAATTTTTTTTATTATTTCAATTTGTACATATTACCAAAATTTAAGTAATCCTCAATGTAATATTTGAAAGAAAGAAAATGGTCTGCAGCAGTTACATTTAAATCAATGGCGGGTTCTGAGCCAAGGCATAGTGTATACGGCTCTACCGAACGAACTAATAGAAAATTTCGAACTAATTTTAGGATCGGGGGTTAAACCTGATCCTCAGCCGATGTCCAAATTTCAGGATGATGGAACAAACGTTTCTTGAGTTATAAGAGGGTTTATTGAATTGAAATTACATACATTTGCTGACTTGTGTGCTCAATATAGGCTTATAAGTCATTGTCAAGTAGAAAATACAGATAGAACAATTCAGAGAAAGACAACACAAAGAATACATCCAGGGTTACGGCGGGATTCGAACCCGCTACCTCCACGCTTAACAGAGCGTTTGGACCGGCGATACCGCTCGGCCAGGGAGGCCCCCGTTATAAGAGGGACACAGACAAACTAACTCTTCATTTTATTATAATAGAAAAGTGTCTTATCGCTTCGTATGTTTTTTATACTTTCTATTATGTTTTCTATTTTTGATAGATTATTATTAATTTCTTAATATATATTATTTAATTTAATAAATAGGATCGTCCTACAGGGTCAGTAGGTCACCGAAGTAAAACATCATTGGCAATGGTCAGTGAGCGAGTGGGTGACCACTTTGATCAAACTACGAGATTGTGCGGTATCAGTGCTACAATGTTGAAATCAAAGTAGAAAATGGTACGCATAAGAAAGAAAAAACCCAATTTACATTAAGCTTGTCTTAATTTTGCACTTAATTTGCGTTGTTGATCTTAATGAAACAGGGTGCGTAGTGTTTTTAAAAAAGTGCTTAAAGGTGCTTATTTTCGTTTTTTAAAAGCCCATAAAGGTGCTTTTTTCTTTGGGTGTTTTTAAAAAGTACTTAATTTTCCCTTTTTCAAAATTAATTTTTCTTTTACCGTGTTGATTTTCACTACGAATTATGCAAAAAGACACAGTTCACATTGTTCTATTCAACGTTTTCACAATTAATTCAACTCCAATCTATTTCAGCTTATTGTCAGTCCGTATCGTATGAAAACGCCGTTCGTTTTACATGATTTAAAATTTTATGATTTTTGACAATTATCAAAAAACAATGCAAAAAGTTTTTTTTTTTTTTTTTTTTTGACATGACAGTTAAAGCAGAATAAAACCTTCAATTATCAAAAACTTATAATATTTTTTTAAAGTGCTTAAAAATATTTTTTGAGTGCTTAAAAGGTGCTTATTTTTTGTTGAATAATTTGGCTATGCACCCTGTGCTATCGATGCACAAAATATTTGTATTTTTACTTAGTTTTACTCCGAAATAATTGTGAAAAATTCTTACTAAAAATAATTATTTAAATGCACTAATATTTTTAATGGAAATTAGTGAGCATTTCTCTAAAGTTGGTAAAAATTAAATATGATAGTGAGTTTTTATCACTACATTATTATTAAATGATCGAACTTTAAAAGTTACAACTTTATTTAAAGAATTTCAAATGTTCATCCTCGTGCTCTTAATTTTGTGTATTAGGTTAGGCAAGGAATAAATCGACCTTCAATTGGGTATAATATGAAAAAAACACAACTACTTCGATTTAGTAGGAACAACATATGACGCAATGCTAAACGAATGGAATTTAGTTGTTGTTTATTTAGTTATTGTTATTAGTAGTTGTTGTTATTTGTTTTAGTTGTTGTTGTTTATTTAGTTGTATTAGTTTCAATAACTTTTCTTTAGAATGCAATAAAATCTGGCGAGCAGCTATTTAAACGATCGAACACTTCGTTTGTTTATTTGTGGCTTGAAGTTACGCTCGCAGAAAATGCCGTTCATGGGTTAAATTTAGTAGGAACAACACAACCTGTGACGTAGGCTATATTATACCCAATTTAGAGTTGGGTATTGATTCGGTGATTCGAATCATTGAATTGATTCGGTGGAGCAGCGATGAGATAGAGCGTTTGCTTTCCAATGAGGTGAACCGGGTTCGAATTCCAGCGCTGTCTGGTCGATGCGAATTCCGCATCCGGCTTGCACCGACCACATTGCTGACGTAAAATATCCTCAGTGGTAGACGGATCATGGGTTAGAGTCCCCTTACCGTCATGAAAACCATGGGAGGTTTTCGTGGCTTTCTTCTCCATGCGGATTAGTTCCATCAAAAAGTCCTCCATGAAGGCAAGTTTCTCTTAATACTTGATCCAGGAGTTTCTTTGTCTTTTGGATTGGGTTCAAAATTACTAGGCTACTTAGTTGTACATTAGTAAGCGTAAAACCAAAAATTGGGTCAGCTGTTCAACTACAATTATAAAATAAAATACAAAACTGATTAAGTGATTCAAATCAGTTATCACCGAATGAATTCAGTGATTGGAATATTTAATTGCATCCCTGAATTAATTGGTACTGATCTATCCAGTTAAAATTCGGTACTGTTCAATCAGTACCTGTATTAGTAATGTATATTAGTATCAGTAAAATACAGAATGTTTACAAAATAGTGGAAACGCTTTTATGCTAGTACATTTCATATGTCTAAAGAAATACTTGAAGAATCTTTTTATAACTTCAGAAGTGCTTAGATCATGCGAGAGCTTTTAGAGGCTTGAGGGACCATCAAGAAATTACAAATGGAAAATAGTGTTGTTGAATACCCTATGACAAAAATTTTAGTAAAACATTTGTAACTTGTAACAAATATTTTGGTTTTTATATGCAATGATTGCACAAAATTTCGTAAACCTAGCTTAAATGTTTATGGAAATTAAGACAATTTTATAAAAAAAAAATTTTTTTGTCTTACGTTTTTCTGCTGTAACTTTAAAAATGTTCAATAATACTAGACAAAATTTTTAAAGAAATTTAAAATTTATAAAAAATTTTTTGTTTAGAAACTTAAAAAAAAATTTTTTTTTGAAAACTTTGCAATATATAAGTAATTTAAGTAGTTCATTTATACTGCGCATACGCGTGAACAAAATGAAATATTTTTTCTTCATAATTTTGTAGTGAATCGTATTTTTCAATCAATGGAAAAAATCCGATTTAAATTTTTCCCGCGCATACGCAGTATAAAAAAACTACTTTAATTGCTCATATCTTTAAACACATTTTTCTCAAATTTTACAGCAATAGCTTTGTAATTAATTTTAAATTGCTCGAAAAATTGTTTAATTTTATTGAATATTTTTAAAGTTATGAATAAACAAAAAAAAAAAAAAACGTCAGACAAAAAATTAGTTTTTTTTTATGAGAATATCCATATTTTCATAAATATGTAAGCTGTTCAAAAACTTTATTTTCCGTTTGTAATTTAATGTTCAGTTCTTCAAACCTCTAAAAGCTTTAAACTTCATGATAAGTGTGAGAAATCGCATAACCTAAACATTTCTAAATTTGTAAAATGATTATCTAAGTAGTTTTTAAGAAAGATGAAAAAAATGTGTTTGTATGGAGGTTTTTACATTATTTTGTCCAACCCCTGTATATCATTATCGGTTCTCAACCAGTGATTGATTCCAACCACCAAAGTGATTTGATTCTATTGATTCAATAATGATTCGTTTTGCCCAACTCTACGTCACTGTGCATGAAATAATTTTTAACGGGGGTTAAGTAAAGTGTTTCACCAGTGTGTGCAATTTTAAACTATGCTGGAAAATATTGCATAATACATTACACATATTTTTTACAATTTTATTTTTCAGCAGGAAACTTCTATAAAATACATTCTCCCACTCGTACCGGACGGTGAGGTCTTATACAAAGGTAAATAATACAGAATAACAATTCATACAAACCAAAAACACATAACCAGAAACTCTTACATCTAAAACACTAAATGAAAAAAAAAAAAGTTTGCTGTTTCTCTAAACCCTTGGACAAGAAACAATTGCACGATTGAAATCAATAAGTTTTTCTTGTATCAAAAAGAATATTTTAAAAATTTTTATCAAATAACTAAGTTACAAACATTCCTTGATAATTGCTCACATTTTTCTACCCCATTAGGAAATTTTCTATGAACCACGATTTTGAATTTTCTAAAATTCATTAATTTATCCAAAGGTAAAATAAAATATGAAAAACATTCATTGAAACTTATAGATTGATTAGCAATTTTTAAACGATATAATATTTTACTGTTTATTTAGTGATTTAATATTTTAATGTTTAGTAAAAATGTTTCTTATCTCTAGTATTTATGCATTAAGAAATTTAAAGAATAACAGCGTGTCATAAATCAATTTCGTTTATCTCTTTTCAATATTTGTTTCAAGAGAAATAAGTACATTTTTATGTTTACCAAATAGATTTGACTTACGATTTCGAATCAGATATTAGTCATAAAAGCTTTTCGAGCTAACAATCTTAGTATCTCGTTTCTCCTTTTTTTTTTATGGACAGATGTTAAAACAATTCTTTTCGAATGTTTTTTCTCTCCATTTTTCAGATATTGCAATTTTATAATATGCAATATAAGGAATGGTAAAAATTCTAATTTTTAAATCAGATTTTCCTGAACATTTTCAATATTAATCCAACTTTTTAAATTTAAAATTGTGTATCAAATTTGCAGCGCGAAATAATTTTAATTTTGTTCCTTATGCTTTTAGCTATGAAGATAATTTGTTTTAAAATTGAGATGGAGAACAATTGAATCGTTGAGATTGAGAATTGAGAACAATTGAGATTGCAGTTTTAAAAAACCTGATAAAGATTTATCGTGTGAGAAAAAGAAAACTATCTAAAAATACGTTTGTTCACAAAAGCTCTAATTTCAATTTAGTAACAAAGATTAAATGTGTGGATAAAATTCTGTCCTTTTGTCATCCTTTAAGTCCAATTTCCATAGTATTTATTTTTTATGCATATTAATTGCCTTCATCGAAAAAATAAATCCCGTGAATCCATTATGAAAATCTAAACACTTATTACTTGATGACAATTGTTGTAAGGGAAATTAATAGCAAACGAACAAATAAACGAAGGTATTTTAACAGATATAAGTGCTTTATAGTCTAGTTCCGTAGTTTTAAAGGACCAGTTCAGAGGATTTGTAAACTAGTTCTTTAGAACTGCATAAGTACATTTCTTTACTTAAATCGATTACAGTAGATTCAAGAGACCATTACAACCTAATCAATCCATTCATTTGTTTTATCTTCACATTTCCAGTAAGCAAAAACGTAAACTGTATAAATGTTATACAGTGTCGTTTGCTTTTCCGTAGTTTTGAAAAATTGACAAGAAGCCTAATTCAAACATTTGAATTAGTTTGGGAGAGTTTACAGTAAATAACCTTGGTAAACAAACTGAAAGATTAGGCGCCTCTTACGGTTGTCCAGGTCAATTACAGCACTGTACAGAGTATATGACAAACAAGTTCAAAAGTGAAAGTTACAGCGAAGGCTCATACAAAAGGAGACATTATTTTCTCTTCATACAATTATTAATAATACAGAACCAGCTGCCAATAAAGTTTGAAGACAATTCTGTTTTCTAGAGAGAAAAAAGCAGAGAAGATAAGATATTAGAACTTAGTAAACACACATTGGTTATGTTTTAAAAATAACTTTAAAATGTTAAATTCGAAAAGTAAAATTTTGCTTTCTCACTTTCACAAAGACATGAGTTTCTAAATAATCTCTCTCTGTATACATTTCTTTTATGTGGCACCATAAACTCAAAACACTCTAAAAATACCTCGCAAATTGTCACAAAGAAAGCAGAATATTTGATTTCGCCGAGTAAAATCGACACAATACTAATCATACACTAACAAATTCTATAAAGTCTGGGTTTTTTGTGGATTAAGAATTGTGATTTGCTAGAAAACATTAAAATAAATCCTTTTTTTGGTGATTATGATACTGTTTATATGATTTAATATCTGTTACTTTAAAGTTAGCAGTGCTCTCTTTAGTCTGCAAAGGCTACTTAAGTGGTAGTAGCTTAATTATCGAAATGGAAATTTCTCTGATTTGGCAATCAGCAACCTAGCCAATCACTATTTTTATCTATATATTTCAATTTAAGAATTATTGAGGTAATCACGATTTTTTTTAATTTTTTATTAAACAAGAAAATCTTTTCATGACATAAATTTTACTACTATCTAAAATACTTCTATACACTAGATGACCAGCTTCTGTTCAGCTAATTCATTATTGAAAATTGCTTGATATTCCCAGTAAAAAGTTTCTGCAATGCGATTTTTCCCATTACTTGTATCTACAATTTTCTGAATTATAATTCCTTACAACTTTCATTCCTAATTAGAGCTATTAAAATCAATATAATAAAACTACATTAGTTTGTTTAATAAATTGATATTAATAAACATAATTTCCACTTTAAATATTCTTTTATTAATAATTAACTTTAACTTGCGTGAATATTCGAAACTTAATTTAGATAGTTATTTTTAGTTTTAAATTTCGTTTAAGAAATAAGATTAAATCAAACTTGAAAGTTTTTATTTTTATTTTTTTTTTCCTATCTGTGTATTACGGGTTTGATATGACTTAGATATTTTTTGCATGTTTGATATTTTTGACTGTGCTTTCAATTCAACATTAGCAACTAAATTAAAATTTCGTCAGACATTAATATTATCTGTTCTTGCAATAATATACTAAAATCATATGCAACTATACAGGTCCCTTTTTGCCACGACCATTTGATTGCAAAATTGGATTTTCTTTTGTAATACCCATAGATATGTAATAGCCAACCAACGAACCATTCAGACAAAAAACCAGATTCAATAATTTTGTACGACCCATAAACAAAACGAAACAACATTAAGAATAAAAAAATAAAAAAAGAATTGTTCAAATATTCATTTTTCTTTCTTTTTAATATTACTGCTTCATGGGCATTATTTTTATTTACTTATTTATTTATTGTTCTAATTGAAGTTGTTTTGAGTTGTCTTTCGTTGTTGCTATTGATCCTAATATCCAATTTCCTCTTAATTAGATACATGCAAGTGACGTCATCGTAGGTAAATTGTGGCAGTTGTCGATCCAGAAGGCACACACGAGTGACGTCGCTTACAAGTATCCAATTAAATCACATGGTTAGGTTATCCATAATCACATCACTTCTTCTCAAGTTGCAATTCGATTAAGACCATCATAAATCTCCCAAAAGTCTTTGAAGAGAATATCTTCTGAAGAACTACTCATCCAAAGTAAAATCGAGACATTTTAAAACAATATTTAGTAACCAGGATTTCATTTAGCAAAGAGTTTTAAATTGGCAGAACTTCGTAAAATGGAATCAAGTTTTTCTCAAATTGCCATTGTTGCGCAGAACTGGAAAAGTTCCTTGAGCAACAAGCATGATCAGAGTTCATAGTAGTCTCGCGTTTGAGTGTTATGTAATGTGAGAAATAATGCAAAATAAGTTTTTTTTTAAATTTTTTATAACTTCACTTTTAAGCAATTTAATTTTTTTAAACAAATTTTTCAGTTTGTGATTACTTTGTGAATTTTATGGTCCCGCAATGGACTGATCGTTAAGACACGGTTCCCAGCAGATCACCGAAGTCAAACATGACTTGCTGCTGTCAGTGTGCGGGTGGGTGACCACTTGGATCAGTCTGCGTAAGGACCGAGGGTGGGCGGTATTGGTCCTCGTTAAACTGTTCTACAGTAAAGTGCTCGACTTCACGTGCAGGTCGTCGGGCTACCAAAACGGGGGTGCCATCACGTCTGCAGAGGATCAAAATTGTGATGGCATGTCCTCGGATCATCTTCAGGGATGTTTCCCAGACCCATTATGCAGCTCTAGTGCGATGTAAATGAACTACAACAATTGTGAATTGTATGAGAAAGTAAATGAGAGTTACCTGCTTTAGAAAACTTGAACACGATGATTCTCCCTGTCACAGGCAATGATGCTTCCACCTGTGGTAACTGCAAGTCCTTCTAAGCCTTTAAACTCGCCATCACTTGTACCCCACGTACCAAAACATCGAAGAAAAGTACCATCTGGCAGGAAGATTTGTATTCGATTGTTGCCACTGTCACTCACTATGATATAGCCTTGGTCATCTACAGCAATTCCTTTTGGGAATTTAAAGTGACCCTCGTCGGATCCCTCTGATCCGAATGTTGTTAGACTACGACCATTCACATCAAATATTTGGACTCTATGGTTGTTGGTATCAGTGACAACAACGCGGTTGGTGTTGGTGACCGCAATGTAGTGGGGGTGTTCTAGTTGACCTGGACGACTTCCGAGGCTGCCAAATTTTCCGACGAATGTTCCGTCAGATTGGAACACCTAAAATGAAAATAATCAAGGAACTTATATATTTTATAGAATAAAAAGAAGAAAAAAAGTTTTGCTATATATTTTCCATTCATTTTGTAAAAAGCATAGACATAAGGGTTTTGAAGACCAAGAGCTCGTTCTCGTTTTCGAAGAAATCGATACACAAAAAATTCTGATAGAGGTATTGTTTTAGTAAGCTTTAATTAATTAAATTGCATTCCGGTTTTTGTTGTTGTTGTCTTAGGCCATTAAGGCAAGGGTACAATTGCTCCTGTTTTTTAGTGGGGTCATCTATGTCCAAGAATTCGACTTCTGTAATGGGTGGTTTTCGTGGTTTCCCTCTCAATGTAACACAATTGAGTTTTAGTTCCATCAGAAAGCTCTCCACGAAGGCAAATTTATCCCAATACTTGATCCAGAAGTTCCATTGTCTTCTGAATAGGGTTCAAAATTTCTGGGTTACGGAGTTGAATTAGATCGGGTGTTCACGACAGTTATAAAATTAAATTTAAAAAAAAAGTAGATTCAAGAATCGTTGCACGGGCTCACCGCTTTACTACTTCCTTTTTTCTCTCATACCTTAATAGAATAAAAAAAAGAAGAAAAAAAAGACGGCTTTCTGGATTCAAAATTTGAAAGATTAGTGAGCTTTTCACGAGAAATTTTTCGAAGGTCTATACAACAACCAAGTAAATAATTTTCTTCTTTTAAACTTTGTGAGCACTTCGAAAGTATAACAACTAAATCCTAACTCTTATATATGTCGTTGAATTATTTTTTTGTTGTGATATTCAAAATTATTTGAAATCGAATGTAATAAATAGGTAATCAAATATTAAACTATATTTTGTAACCATTTTGAATATTCAGGGAAATTTTTGATTAAAATCCATTTCTTTTAAACGAGCCTGTTCAATGACAGTTCTTCTAAAGGAATAATATATAAAGATAAAATTTACGTTTTCTTATAAGTTTTTCTATGTATCGGATTAATATAAAATTTTATATCTAAGTGGGTCATCTCTGAGTTTCTTCGAATTGTAAGTAAAAAGTGTATTAATTTATTATTTTTAATTTCTTTAAATGGTTTTCGATTATTAATTTTGATATGAACTGTGTCATATAAGAAAATATTTTTCTCTAATCTGTTTTCTCATTGTAATGAATATATATATATATAAAAATTAGCACAGTTTTCTGACTTCGTGATAAATACGAAATAAACAAATCTTATCTTATTGTGATATTTCCGAGGTAAAATTGAATGCGTATATAAAAAGAAACAGAATTGCACAATTGGATTACATAAGCTAAATTTTGAAGTTACGCCAAAACGTGATGCAGTCTCTGTTTTTTAGCTCAAAATTAAAGCCCTTCGTGTAGGTGGTTGACAAATATAGTATCTTTACAAATTATATATATTTTTAAATATTTTATTTTTATGTTAGATGTATCCTCCCATAACAATCATTTTAAGAATAAAATGTTCCATCATTTTCAATGCATTACTAACAGTTGCTATTAAAAATGTAATGAAAACTCAAACAAAATATTTCTCTACGAAGAAGATAATGGTCTCGTTTTTTTTTGTCGGTGCATTCTTAGTGGCCAGAAAAGTGATATAAGAACTTTAATTTTAAAAAATTAAAATTCAGAAATATTAGGCTGTAGTCAAATTAAAGTTAATAACATTGAAATAGGAACCTGAAACTTTCACTTGAAATTTAAATACACAAAACCAGGGATTTCACAATTTCATATAATTATTCCGAAATATTAAGCGTGGGAATAAATGCGAATTTATTAAAATGTATGTTATTTTCTTACTTTTTAACCACTTTTTAAATTTTTTAAGGACTGCCTATACCTGTCACCAAAATATACATAACTTTCTCTAATGTTCCTTACATATACTAATTAATGTAATTCTGCATGCATTATAAATGTAGACAATCCTTGTGAAATTGTTTTGAATTCTGTTGTACGGTCACCCATAAAGTAAAGAATATTGTGCGCACAATTCAAATCTTTGAAAGGGATATAAGTTTTTCATTTTCATTTTATCACATCCGCCCTCGCTGATTGTGATTTGTTAAATTTTGATTGCAGTTCTTGTTTTTTCTTCACGTAAATATTAGTTTGTGACCTCCATTTGTGTAAGATTTTGTCTTCATTTTTGAGAGGGAGTTTAAAAATACAGTTTAAGAATAGTCTTCACGGAACATTTTGTATATTTGAATGAATCATTTTGCATTCTTCAGTCTGTCTAAAAGTAATAATATCTGCAGGACCATATAACTAATTCTAAAGTTTAAATAAAATGTTTTTAGGGTACATTTTATGCCAGAAATAATAAAATTGAAGTGGGATCAGTGATGAATTCAGCGATTGTGTATCGCTTCTTAAACTAGAAACAAATTAAAAGTTTTTTTTTTTTTAAACTATAGTGTTGAAGATTCAAATCTCAAATTTGTTAAATAATTTTTGAACTATTATAAATAATTTTTGAATGAATCGTCGGTAGCCCGACGACCTGCACGCGAACTATTGCACATAAATCTTAATTTAAGATTATTAATAATGAAAAGATGAAAAATATTCCTTCTTCTAAATAAATATTTTAAAAACTAAGTAGTCTTTTAGAAGTTAATGCGTTCACAGTTACATTAATTACTTTATTTATGAAGTCGGTTTACCGTCGAAGGAAGGTTGATTTTTTAGGATTCTGTCGTCGAATGTAATTGAGATCCGCTGCTCTACAGCGAGTAGAACGTACTATTCGTGAACGTGTGGGATGCTACGTAAAAAAGAGCTAAAGTTCTTTAACAGAGCACCCTTCTCCGTTCGGTAAACTTCTTCCTTCTGCATAATAATCTATATTTTGCACCCTTCTCCGACCGATGAACGTAAGGTGGCACAGTGTTAATTTATTTAAACGGAAATAAATCGTTATTCTAGAAGAGAGATATGCAAAATCTCTCTATTAGAAAGATTTTGCGCATTTCTCCATCCATAAGCATTTAAAGAAACTTACTTGTACTCGGTGGTTCTCTTTATCACAGACATAGATGAATCCCAGGCTGTCGGTAGCTATACCCCAAGGGTAGTTGAAGCGACCATCTGTCCGGCCTTCGCAGCCGAATGCCCGGAGAAATCGGCCCGTCGGATCGAATAGCTGGACGCGGTAGTTGTAGCGATCCGACACGATGAATTGTCCTATCCGGTTCACTGATACTCCCGCTGGGCAATCGAACTCCCCGTCGCCACTGCCGTAAGTGCCAAACTCAAATGAGAATTTACCAATTGAATCAAATACCTGCAGAAGCGAGAGAAAAACATAAAAACCGTGGTGGTAACTTTTTTTTTTACTAATTAGCAACTAAAACCTCATTTTGAAATATTTCCGGGAAATGATATTAATGCTTCTTCAACTCTTTGTGATATGAATGAATTTTTTTTAAAAAAATACTTGATCATCAAATCATGTTTATTTCGTATAATGGGAAAGAATTGTATGAAATAATGCGATTTAGGATATATTTCAAATACATAAAAAAAAAAAAAAAAATTGTTTATTATAAGTGACAGTCAGGGATAAAAATTTCACTATAAATACTTTATAGAAGTCTAGTTTTTTTAAGTTTTTTTAATTCGTCCTGAAATATTCAGTTTAAAATTATCATGTGTCATGTATTATAATCATGTATTCGTTAAAATTAAGTATTTTTACAAAAAAAAAATTTTTTTTTCAATTCCTCCCACGAAACTCATCACAATGATGCTACTCATTATCAAATCATAAGTCTTATTAAAATAATTAACATTGTTTTAAATTTAAAATGTACTTGTAGTCGTATTAGTCAAGTATTAATTTCATGACATTTGTATTATCCTTAAAACTTTGCCAAGGAATCAAATATCATTACATAACGGATGAATTAAAACTGATTTTGGTTTATTGAAAGAAGTAATAAAGTGCTTCCATAAACTTATTTGAGCTATCAGTTAAAGTAGCTTATAGTTTCATGAAGCAGTGACATAATTGCTTTTCTGCTCTTGTCTTGCTTGAAAAGAAAGGAACTAAATGTTAACAGGTTTATTGAAAATCTCTGTCACTGAAGAAACATAAGTTTAATCTTATAAAATAGCTTGTTTTTTTTTTTATTAAAGTTAAGCGTTTTTAAGCCCAGAGAAACTCGAAATTTTACAAATTTAAAAAGGCGGATCAGGTTAGTTTTTTTATTTTTAAAATCAAAATAAACCAGCTATTTGTAGAATATAAATATCTGATAAAGTTGTTCGTTATTTTTTATGTTGAAATTTCAAAAACTAATTGAATTGTCTCTTTTTGGGGAAATGGAATTATGAAAACCAAATCCATGAAGATCAGAATAGGATATTTTGAAAATACTTATACGTCATTTGAAAGAAGAAACTGTCCTGACAATAAGTTTCAATTGAAAATTTTTTCTGATTTTTTCCTTGGCGAATTTTTAAATAAACACGAAATATTTAGCTTCATTATATTAAAAATGTACGGAAAAAAATTCTTTGAAAACCTCTTCAGCCTATTTAGCTCATTTCTGAGCTCATTCAGCCTATGTTTTATTGAAATTCAATGTTTTAAGAAAACCACCTAGATATCTTTATTACAATAGGTATTCTTGTGGCTATCGGAAATAATTGTTTCTTGAAATAATTTGGTTACATTCCCAAGACTGTTTGGTTTAACTAAGAATCTTTTGTAAATATAGATGGTAACTTTTAGGATTAATTAGTAAATAATCGTTGACCTTTAAAATTTCTTATGATTTCATTAACCTTCTAAAATTTCATTCATAGTATAGTGAGGTTTTAGTGTTTGTGGAGAATTTTTGTATGTTTCATAATACTTGTTTTATTTATAAAATAACTAGCAGCACCATGGTTTTATTGCCCAAATTTTTTTAACTTAACAAACTAGTTCACAAGTCCTGATTAAAATAATATCCTTTATGTGTGGTATAAAACAGGAATTTATTAATTGAGTTATTTATTCCAGAAATACAAGTGTAATTCTATATTTTAAGCGAAACTTTGATTTTGAAACTTAGTTTAAATTCAAATTTAGTTTTAAATGTAAAAACAATTATTACGAATTATGTTTTAGTAAGTTCGAGTTAAAAAAGTTTTTCTTGTTGGCATAATGTTTGAAATCTTCATGAACAGTATGTAAAGAAAAAACAACATAAAACCTGCTTTAAAAAATCATGAAAAATCTCAATCTTTAACAAAACATTTTCACCCGAATTTTAGAAGATTTAATTAATTAAAATATATGCTTATTGTGTGTGTGACATAAAAGTGTAAATTGGAATGTTATATAAATTAGAATGCATGTTTATAACGTTGAAATGTAAATTGGAATGTTACATTAATTGATATGTATGCTTATAACGTTAAAATGTAAATTGGAATGTTACATAAATTGGTATGTATGTTTATAATGTTAAAATATCATTTGGAATATCACATAAATTTGTATGCATGTTTATAACATTACATGTAAATTGGATTGTTATAATTAATTTATTAAAATTTATAATTAATTTATTAACGTTAAAATGTAACGTTGAAATCTATGTTAGTTTATGTAATTTGGAATGTTACAAAAATTTGTATGTATGTTTATAACGTTAAAATGTAAATTGGAATTTTACATAAATTTGTATGCATGTTTATAACGTTAAAATGTGTATTGGAATGTTAAAATAGATTGGTATGCAAATTTATAACGTTAAAATGTAAATTGGAATGTTACATAAAGTTTTTACTATTCATGTTTATAACGTTAAACTGTAAATTACGTGAAAACAGTTAAATTGATTTAACTGATTTCATTTAATTCTTTTTAGCCATTTAGAAATATATTTGTTACTGCAATTCATTTATGTAATATACTATTCTTTTTAGTTAGCTGATACATTTTTTTAAATTTGTGTATGTGTCCAAGGAATATTATTAAAAACAAGACTTGTGTAATAGAGCAGCCCGATAGCTATTAGCTGCCATGTCTCAAGGCAAGTAAGAAGCAAAATAAGAAGTTAGGAAGTGTTGCGAGAAAAGATAAAGTTTACGATGTTTTGTTAATAAGGTTAGAAACTGTTCCTTTATGCTCAAAAATTATTTAAAGTTCCACCACAGTTTTGTTTTTCTGTGCTCTTGCACACATACACATTCATAAAGCAAAGAATATATGCATTAGAAAGAATATATGCGTTTTATATGCATTAGAAATTATTCAGCAAGCAATGCATGAATAAATAAAACAAAGAATTATGCATTTAGAAGATTGTTGTCTTTGAATGTTAAAGTATCAGAATACTCTTCAATCAGATTTTTTATATAATGAATGTTAATGGAAAAATCGGAACGCAGAGATCTATAAGATGCATGATAAATAAAAATATATTGATATCGATTTATTTGTCATAGAAAAATTGTCTTGCTATGTTTTATTTATTTTGATTAAGTATACTTTAATAACTTCCAACTATTACGAGATTTTATTTTTATCCTTAACCCTTTGACGCTGTTAGGACACCAGTTCCTCTTTAATATACGTTGTTTTCTGACGATTTAATTACAATCAAAAATATATTTTGGCATTTTTTAATTTTAAAAATATCTGTTAGATCATAAGAATTATATTTATATAAGAATAAAAAATTTTTTTAAGAAAAAGTGCAGTTTGAAATTTTTTTTCATTCAGATTAAAAAATTAATCAATAATTGATTTTGTAAATTAAAGAAATTTCAAAGATTAATTACTGTTTTTCTTAGATATGAATAATTTCAAGTTTAAATTTGAAAACTGATTGTTTGAAAGTGAGCCGTATTTGGAAGATTTAACCTTTAACACAGACACCGATTTTTCATGCCGTATATCATTACCATAAATTAATAAAATGCTAAACATAATATTTTCTCTGATTTTGACCTACATTTTATGTAAAATAATGAAAAAATTACGAAAAAAAATGTTTAAATAAAAATTTTACGTCAAAGGGTTAAAGTGAGAGCAAATTTTATGCATTTCTCGTAAGTTTTTAGATTTATAAATTTCATTTAAAAGGATTTTGAACTCCACTACATTTAAATAAATTAACTATATAAATAAATGTATAGTATGAATATAATAGTGTGGTGCTTTATCTAAGTAAAACGAAAATAACATTTAAATTATATTTTTAGATAAATATCTTTGTCTAAAAATATAATTTAAATGTTATTTCATTATGATTGTGTAAATATAAACTAATTGACTTTAAGAGAATAAAAGTTGGCAGATATGTTCTATTTAATAACAAAATAAATAAATAAATAACAATTTTAATTAAAAAAAAATCTTTAATAAAACGACTTATTTTCCGGTTTTAAGTTTTTGTTTTTCAATAAAATAAACTACATCGCACTGCTTTTTAAATTAAAATTTTTTTCTATATTAATGCATTTTAAGTTGTGCAAAATTTAGAAGCTAGCTTTAATACATTTTTTTCCTTAAATATGAAAATGCAGAGTTTCTTTTTAATACTTTAACATTAGAAGACATGCTATGAAATAATAGAAAGATGAAATTATATCATTAGGTTAAATATTGAAAGAAAAGTAAAATATTAAATTAAAAAGACATGGCAATTTCTAAATAAGAAGTTGTTAATACAATAATAATATTATAATAATATGACACCAATCATTATTATAAATATTACATGGTTTTAAATATTCTATAGATTCTTTAAAACTTGATTTTTTTTTCAGATCAGTATAAAAGTTATGTTGTTTTGTTGTGGCAACATTAAAGATTAATGTTATATTTCAATTATAGTAAAATTTTTAAAGCTGATTATTATATTTTTAAGAAAGCAGTTGGTTTTTTTAAATTTATTTATAGAAATGATTATTTTGTAAGCTTATATTCTGATAAAAATATTCAGATATATTCATGATTTTTCAAAGCACTTTCAAGTAGTTAATTTCATAACGAATAAACATTTATAATGATTTCTTGCGGTAGCAACTACATTTTTCACTGGGGAATTTAAAATGGCCTTTAATTATGAAAAATCATGATCAGTCCTTTTCAAAATCGTACTATTTTCTTCCACACAATTCTTTTAAATTGCAATGTACTCAGAAACACTCGATTCATCTTAATTCTTCTAAAACCGAATTCATTTTTCAGAGTTTGATTCTCATGGGTATTAAAAATTTGAAAACGTCGAGCAATCATCGATATTTCAAAAGATTTGTTACAACCAGTACATATTTTTTTTCAAAGGAAATATAAACACACTCGAATTTAATTTTGCTAATAAACTTAACATTAAAAATTTAAATATCTGAAATGAAATTACTCTTAGCTCTTTCTTAATTTTGCTACTACTTTTAAACATTTTTAAAGTCAGTGGGGACTCAGGATCAGAAGTAATAGCAACGTAATTAATTGAATATGAAACAATAGATATCACTGGAAAATAAGAGATTAAATCTGGCCGATGAACTCGCCAAGGAGAGCTCTAATGATCCTATAGTAGTGGCCTTCTAACATACAATGAAATCTATGCAAAAGTAAAGGTCGACAATAACAGGACTTGGAGGATTCCCACCTAGTCATTATTGGTATCAACAAAATAGTCCTGGGGCTGCCTTGGAGCTAAAAGGTGATAGGAAGCTGCAGACAGCTATCACAGGACTAACCAGTGGTCATACCCGCGGACTAGCATTTATTTGTTCAGGGTCAAAAGACTTTCCCTGTGTGCTTAAAATGTAATGTTCACCAGGCTACACCTGATCATTTGCAGTCCTGTATGGGGCAAGAGAAGAATTTTATCTTGGAGGGTCCGGCGATGGTGTATAATTTTCTGTCGGTGAATGGTCTTCTGGACTTGGTCTAGCCTTGTTCTGGGCCAAGAGGAATAAGTAACAACAACATTGGAGATTAATAAATTTAATTAATGCTAGTTTCTTAAGAAATCCATTCGGTGCACTTTGAAATTGTCCTGTGTGGGATGATTATTATCTGAAAAGTTCACATAATTATTATATAATTGTGATTTAATAAGATCCTGGTTTTTTTAACATGATTAATGCAGTATCAGTTTTTAGAAATCCTTTTTTTTTTTTAAATCTAAAATTTGTGAAGTTTTCATTAGTGATAGATCTCGTACATTTTACGAATTGTTGAAGAAGTACTCTTCTAATAATGCCAATCGTCAATATCAAGAATATATGTATTATTTGTACAGTTTATTTGCATGGAAAAAAGACAGCAAAAAAGGGCAATTTTTTCTAAAAGTTATGAAAGTACTGATTTTTCACTAATTATCATTAATTATTAAAATTTTGCTTCGTTGAGAAAAGTTTTGACCATGATTTTTCATAATGTAACAATATTTTTTATGTAAAATTTATAAGTGAAATTGTAAAGACGGAATACTGTTTTCACCACAACTTTGAGAGAGATAAACAATTAAATATTTCAATAAATGATGACTTAAAATTAATAAGAAGGCACCAATATTGAAATTTCACAATAAACTTTCTGCAAGATATGCATCTAGTTCTTGTCAAATAGGATTTCTGTCATTGGCTGAAATGCTTAATTGAAAAATTCGCTTACCTGTATTCTGTGATTACTGCTATCAGCTACGACTATTGAGTTATCTGGTCCTACAGCAACCCCTCTTGGCCATGTAAAATTTGATGAATCCGATCCCCTGGATCCTATTTTCATCAGCATTCTGCGCTTTTGCATGTAAGTGCTTCTGGGATTTGAAAAAGCGTAAGAGCTGGATAACATTGGTCCAGTGGGCGATTCATCATCCGATGTCTCACTATCACTTTTCTGGTAGAGGGAATGAGAGCTTTTACTACGTGGAACAACACGACCTGTCGCATTGCTGCCATATTTATTGTTCAAATATTTCGCCCAGCAGTTGTTGCTGCTGGCTGTCGTTTCTGAATCGGACGGTCGCGTTCTTGTCATATCTTCAGACAACCTCTTTGAACGGGACCTGTAAGGTGTTGGCGAATCATCTTCCTCTTCATCATCAACGTAGAGACTAGAATCAATTCCCAATCCGATTTCATGCGAACTTCGGCTTCTAGCTAAAAATGGCCGCCTTCGAAATCGGCTAGGAGTTGAATCATTACTGCTACCCTCTGAGGATATTCGATCTTCAGTTGGATGATTAGATGTGTTGACAGCAGTGTCTGTGTTATTTAGGCTATGATAGTTTGTGGAAGAACTCGCTGTGCTGCTGTCAGTTGTGTCTGTATCATCTGATCTCTTACGTACCCTTGAAACTGTATTTGAATCACAGTTTACTGGAATCCTATGTGGGGTAATTGTTGAAACACTGCTTGGAACTTTTGTATTACACTCCTCCTCTTCATCATCGTCTTCTTCATCTGTTTCTTTCGTAGTTGGATCATTTTGATCATCTGATTCACTTTCATAACTATCACTTACTTGAGATTTCGAATTTACTTGCTGAGTTTCCGTTGATTTAGAGCCCGATTGTTTGCCAGATTGAGCGTTTGTTAAATTCGATTTCGGAAATACTTGATCTTCAGAATCTTTACTTTCATTCTCACTTTCACTGGAGCTGCTTGATTCTTCCTCTTCTTCCTCATCGTCTTCGTCATCTTCACTTTCTGTCGCGTTGTTATCTCGAGACTCTGCAGTAGTGCCAGTTATCTGTGCCGGTTCATCCTCTTCGTCATCGTCAGATTCAGATTCTTCGTCACTATCATTGTCATGCATTTCAAGCAGTCGTGGTTCTGGTTCAGGAAGCCTTCTTTGTCGATTGAAGAAAGATGATTGAACTGGTTTTGGTGGTGGCTCTGTAGCAATCTGGTATGCTTCATCGTCATCGTCATCATCTTCATCAGAGTCTTCTGAATCTTGTTGACGTAATGGGGTCGCAGCTCGTGGTAGAAGTTTCTTGTCCAAGGGTTTCCGGCACGCTTCACCAGCATCTAGTGATGTGGTCTTGACCAACGGTGAACGAGTGTACCTGTAAGTTTATTAGTTGATAGTTATTAGAATCACTGTAATTTAATCATATAGTCAGTCATCTTTTAATAGTTTAGTAAAAGAAAGTGAATTTTTTAACTTATTCTTGGAATTAAGAAAATTTATTTCTATTGTGTATATGTTTTACTCTTAATATAACAAAAGGAAAAGTTATAAGGTCAAACAATAGTAATCTCTTTTGACATGCCTTTTATTATTAAGTACCTGAATTTAAAAAATCACCAGAACAGATTGTGCAAGTAATTTACTACAATATTGATATCGATCAGAGTTCTACAGTTTACATACGGAAAAATAAATTACGTAGTATCAGTTTTGTTTTATTGGAAATTCTGAAAAGTAATTAGTTACTTTGCATTCATCCATTTTTACTGTTTATAATTATCATTTAATATATCTTCTTTTACTGTTTTAAAAAAGAATAAGGAAATAGAGTTGTTATCAACAATCATTGTCATAATAAAGAGGGCACGTCGTTATAGGGTACGACGGGGTATATTGTTAACAATCTATACTCTCGAGTTAGAGGCATCAGGGCATTTGAGGTAATGACTTACCACTGCCCTAAACATTCAAGACGATTAACATCGGAAAAATCTTCTAGACTACTACTACAGGAAAAGAATATGTTAGCAGAAGAATCAGAACTACCACAGGATTCATCATTACTTGTTGGTTCTAATGCTGAAATAGGTGGCAGGACAAAAGTCCTGCGACAGAGTGGGGAGTAGCGAAAAGTGGGGCTCCTGGCGCCATCACCTCGACAGGCAGATCTGGTTCCATCTAAGCTTCTGTATCTGTTATAATTCGGTCTTTCTTGACCAGTGGTGTCATCCAAAATTAAAAGCCGATTTGGTGTAGTAGGCCTGCTACTAAAAAGGAGATTTGGAGAATGGCGATCGATGTCTTGTTTTGAATCTGGGTTTTCAAGCAGTGAATTAGGTCTGTCATACCGTGTATCACTCTGGTGGCGGGTTGAACCGTATCTGCGGGGAGTGTGACCATCCCGAAGCCCCACCAATTCCTGACTAATCCCCACTGATGCATCTTTATTATCTAACTCTACATCAGTATTTGATACTTGCCTGGAGAACGTCCTTATGTCATTGGCTGGTTCATCAAAGCTGGTCGTGCCACTAAGACGCCTCTTGCTTCGAGAACTGTCTGAGTATTCTGAAGATTCAGGAGGAGCACTAGTAGAATCAATTGATTCAGTATTTCTAACTGAATCAGAAACACTGCTTCTTCGAGATCCTGCAGTAGATGATGCGTCCACTTGAGGAGTTTGAGGTGTGCTACTTGACGAGGCATCAGCCTGCTGATTAGCTTTCTTTTGGCGATCAATGTCATCCTCACTTTGCTGCCTAGAAGTCGGCCTTTTAGGCTGCGGAACAATTGGGGTAGTAACAGCTGGAGTTGAAGGGACTACTTCAGAGTTAGATGATTCTGCCTGTTGCAGTTTTTGTTTTACTTCATTTTGATGAAGTCTTTCCATTACTTTTGGTGAATCAAGCAGCCTCACAACTCCACTCAGTGGACCTTTAGCAGAATCATCGACGTCAAAAATACGTTCTCTCTGTTGCTGTTCGTCGGCAAATCTGACAGTTCGACTTTGATGGGGCTCGGATTCAGAGTCTTCATAATCACGATTATATCGGTTACGATGACTATAATCATCGGAACCATCCCGCCACCGAGAGCTCAACCCAGTATCTTCTCTTGAGTATCGACTCGAAGAACGATCTTGATAGTCATATTCTCTGGACCTTTCACTATATCGTCGATAACCGTCGGTATCTCGTCGATTTCTTCCTAACAAGGGAGAAGTTGGCCTCTCCCTTTCACTATCCATTCGTTGATTTATGTCAGAAAATGAACGGTTGTCACACCTCCTAGCAAACTGAGCAGCCAGCCGGTGGTCACTTTGACTTCTCATTAATGCATTTGTATTAGGAGGCATTAATGATTGCTGCGTAGGAACTGGATTCATGGGAGCATTAATTTTCAGTTCACCAAAATCTGCAATGTTTTTGTGCAATACATCTGGATCTGCTCGTGGTTGAAATTTTATCCTTCTAGCGAAATCTGTACTATCAGAATCATAAGTACGAAGGAAATCAAGCATTTTAAGGAATATCTGCTTATATTCAAGAAGCTCTACGTCAGACCATTCATAATCATCTTTTATGTATTTATCTACAAGTTCACAATTGCTCGATATATTGTTTACTTCAATTTCTAAATCTTCCCTCAATTTAGTGATGGATTTCAATTCGGTTTGAGTATACACTTCTAAATCGTGCTTCAATTTACCTTCAGTCACTTTCAAATCTTTCGAATATCTTTTTACTATGTCATCAATTTCTTCTTTGACTTGTTTACAGTTGAGTTGAAGTTTTTCTGCATTTTTCTTAGTTTGACTCAATGCATCGGATAATCTGTGCAAACCTCTGCGTACTTGATTATTTATTCTGTTAATTTCTCGTCTCAAAATATCTACATGAGCCTCTTTGCAATCAGGGCATATTTTCTTTTCGCAATGCGCGCAACGCTCTACATTGGATTTTTCACTGCACACATTACATCGTTCCATCATAGAAGGGGGTGGTTCCGGCTCTTCCCCCGTTATATCCCTGTGCAATTCGAGGAACCTCATAAGAGTTACATTCGTTGGAAATTGCTGTATCCCTTGATATGGTATTCTGTGCTCAGCCCGGCATTCTGGGCATTTAATTTGCCTACGAGCATAGTCAATCAATCCATCCAAACATGGTTCCATACAAAATGTATGTTGGCATGGTAATAGTTTAGGATTTCTATATCTATCTAAGCATATAGCACAAGTCAGTAACTGATCTAATTGGCTCCAAGCTGATGCCATCTTTTACTATCTATTTTACTTATTCTTCGAATAATGTAAGTTATGGAATATTAATTATTATCATTAAGTACTGATACTATGGTGGGCTTTTCAAGCCAATCATTAAATTAAATTATAGCGTAGCTGCTGATATTTCTTTGTTAGATAATTTAGGTCACCTATTGCTTCATAAGTTTAACATATGTATGAAGTAAAAACAACACTCTGTCACACATTAGTATGTCACACACTTGGTTATAAAATGCAAAGTTATAAAGAAGCGTTAGTTTGTTTGTTTGTTTGTTTTTCTCACAGAAAGATATTGGTTAATTTTATTGAGCAGATTAAAGCAAGCAGTTACGATACGCTTGATTGTCCTTCTTCACACTTGTGATGGATGTTGATTTGAAATAAAACAGACGTTCATGGTTCGCGTAGGCTTGAGCTCGGCGGGTCAGTTTTTTGAATCATTCTTTTAGGTGATGTACTGCAACAGAGAGAACTTTAAGGAGCATCCGAGAGCAGGTATCATATCTGAAATGTTTCAGCTAGCTGTCTCTGATTTGAGAAATCTGATTAAAAGAAAGAAAACATATCTTAGAGAATAATTACTGCATTTAGAGATATACATTGCTCAATTATTAACGCCATTTCTGCACACAAATGAGTTCAGCACTAACGCAAGTTGGATGGTTTTCTTCAACTTTTTGTAACTAAATATCGGTAAAGAATTTATTCAATGTATGAAAAGATTGTCAGTGTTTAAAACAATGTATGAAGATATTAAAGTATTGTAAATGCTACCCATTTTTTCAATTTTGAAATTAGTTCTAGTGCAAAAGAAAAGTTAGATGCATAGAATCTCTCAATCTAAATATATGATGAACCAACTTTATTATACAGGCATCTACTTATACCTGCCCCAGGTTTAAGCGTTTATGTTTCTAACACAGTGATATTTCTCAGGTTTATATCATCGGTTTTTTTAATATATATATATATATATATATATATATATTCCCTCGCATTAATATATATAAGTATGTAGATAAGTATCTATAAAAGGATATTTAAAATTTTTGTTAAAATCAACTAAAACGGAAATATTCCAAAATCAGTATTTGGTTAGAATATGTTTAACAAATTTTGCAAGTAAAAATTTAATTTTCTCAGGGTCAGTTGAAATAATTAACCGTTTTCTGTCATTTATTAGTTAGAAAAAAATTTTATACATTTTTGACCAGCACTGTTCAAAAAGTTTTTTCCCCCTCGCATTAATATTGCAACCCCTAATGTGTCACTCTATTTTTGACAAAAAACCTAAAACTGCATATGAATTAAAGAAAAAATTTGTTTCTCAGTGTTATTATTTTATTCAAATTGTATCAATGATAGTAGTATCAAAAGTTCTATTGATACTACTATACAGCTCTTTTTTAGACTCAAGTATCCAAGAAATATTATTGCACCCAATTTGGAATTCAATAGACGACGTGACTTGCACAAAAGTTTCTACGTAACAATTCATTCTATTTATTCATTTCTTAATGACGATGCAAATGAACTATCGTGCAAACGAACTCTCTTTTTGAGAGCTGACCGATTATGAAAGGGTAGAACGTTTCTTTCGTAAAAGCATAAAGAAAATACTTTGGATCAAACACCTTCTACTTTTAACGCAATGGGTAAAACAAAGCAATCTCACCAAAGATCAGGATGTTGAAACAGTGCTAATTCTATTTTTGTGGGTGATTTCTTTTTTGGCTAACCTTGTTTTTGGATTTCTTTACCGAAGGGCAAATAATTGAATAAATAACTTAGCGGCAACTGTTCTTTGAACGTTTTCAACATCATCTTCTAATTTGTCATCAAGCTTTGCGAGAATAAGCAATTACAATGACAGTTAATGCAGCAGGATAAATTTAAGCACCAACACATGTACTGGCAATTTTTTATCCATAAGATTGTACTCTGAATTATCGTGACAGGTCCCAAATAAATAAGCAACTAATGATTATAATTGGTTAATGATTCATGTTACTATTATGGATTGTAGCTCTTGAGAAAGCAGATCTCGGTTTTAAAGAAATGAATCTTTCACCATAATCAATTAAAAAAATATATATACAGGGTTATTCATAATTCCCTCTGGTGTTTTGAAACGTTATAGTAAAAGAACGAAGACGAATATGGCAAAAAAGAACAAATGAAATTATTCCGAAAGTATTCAAGTTTTAATTTAAGCAGTTGCCAGTAGATGGCAGTAACATGTACCCAGCGGCCCCCACCCCCTCAAGTTCTTGGGCGCATTCATCCCCCCCCCAAAAAAATGCCTGAAAATGGCCAGTTGCTTCTTTTATTTATGTATTTAAAAAAATTCTCTCGTCTAAATTCCCCCCAAACTATTCGTTTTATTTAGTGTAAAAATCCCCCCCCCCAAGCTTTAAGTGGGCACATCGTACTCCCACCAAAGAATATGCTCCCACCTTCTCCCCTGATGGGGGCCCCTGCACGTACCACTGAAGCCAGTTGTAGTAAAGAAAAATGGCATTTACAGGCGGTGGGAATTATGAATAACCTTGTATATCTACAAACGAAGAGTTTAATGGGTTGGTACTAAATTACATTGTAAAGTTTTTAAATTTAAGTTTTTCAATAGTAAAACCTTAAATATGGCTTTCAATTTCTTTTGTTTTGATTATGAAAACTTATAAGCTCAATAACAAAGCATTAAACTTGAAATAGTTGGCTGTCAGTCATGATTAAAAAAAAAAAAATCCATAGTGGAGACCTTGAATGGAATTTTTTAGGGCTCATTAGTCCGTCACTTTTTGCTAGCGTTCTTGAAAAAGATAAACACTGATGAGGACAAAAAAAAAAATAGATGCCAAATCCAGCCCAGCACCAGGAAATATAGCAAGTAATCCATTTTGTGAGTAAAAGATTCGACAGTAGTACACTGAGCGATAGTAGAAGGATTAAAATAGATGACCTTTCAAGACTGGATATTTCTGTTGCAGAACAAATTGGCTACTCATTAATATTAGAATTTATCTTTTGTTCTGTGACAACGCAGAAATTGGCTTGAAAGGTTAAAAAAAAAGTATCTAATTATGCTGATTGATGTTGAAATGATCTAGTGAGAGTCATGTACTTCTGGCAAATGTTAACTTCTTATTTATTTATTTTAGGACACAGTTATTATTTATTTATTATTGTTACCTTTGAGCAGAAGATAATAAATTAAAACATATAAATTCTATTAATACATTTTTCTTAAACGCACTCTATCATGCACCTCATATTTTTTTTTTTTAAGTTAGAAAAATCGGTCCATGGTACAGCTGTACTTTGGACCAGTGGATGTTGCTCCTTGGATGGCACTCATTTCGAATTCTGTTCTTCGAAACTTGTTAGTTGATTAAATTTGGATATTCAGGCAACTGAAACTCTGTTTTTCAAGTCACTTTGCATAAGCTAAATGAAGTCAAATACATTATAAACGTAATAGCAAATATTTCATTGAAATATGTATTTCAAACATTTTTTGTATAACTGCATCAAGAACATTAACTTATTTACATTTTGTGAGCGGGCAAGTTCACCAAGAAATATGTTTGTACTGACAGGACTTGTTGCACATACCTTGGATTGGTCTAATGTACATTACTGAGACAAGTCCAATGTACATCAAAAATATATGATTTTTCTTAAAATTTTTTATTTTATCTTAAAGAGAATTAGATTTTGGTACTCGTCTATCTTAGTTCTGTTTTTAAATGTAAGTTTCACGGGCTTCCATTTTCAAATCAAACTGATTGAAAAAAATTACTTAGCTTATAGAAATTCAAGATATTGTTCCTGCACATGCTTAGAAAAACTGAAATGGTCCCAAATATAGCAGATAGTATTTGTTGTTACAAGTGTCAACTATGTATTTATGCAGAAATTCTTCATTAAAGATGCAACTATTTACTCTTGTCCAAGGTACAACACTACGAATTTGTTATTTTGTTTTTGTTTATGGACGAACTCTTCGATGAAATTTAGTAAAAATATCAAATAATGAATCCAAATCAGTTTTGCCTACTTCAATATGCAGTCGATTAAAAATTTTCAAAATTCCGTTTCCTCTCCCCTCAAAATTTACTTATTGAAATTCTGTTGACGTGAAAAAAACAAAAACTTTTTATTACTGATTGCCTATATTTAAAATTAAAACTTTATTGAGATACGAAATGAGGAGGCCAAAATGCAAATCAATGACCAATTTAAAAATATTATCATTATATATAACTTACATGAAATTAAGTCCATGCATCTAAGTCCTTCAATTTGACCCAGATTTATATTAAAGTGTTTTTGTCATGGAGAATAAATACAATGAATTTGAAGAAAATTGAATATTGATTTTAATGTAAAAGAAGCTTAAAAAACAAATAAATAAATTAAATAATAATAAAATTTTCAACTAAATAAATAAATTTATAAAAATTCACCTTGCAATTAAACGCATTAATCAGAAAAGTTTTTATCATTATTTGCAATCTTTTACTACATTAATATCGTTATTCCACCAATTCTATAACTCTTTGAATTGTATATATTACATATCTTAGATATTGACATGATTATATATATATATATATATATATATATATAAGTTCAAAATGAAGAATAAAAACAAAGAAAAATTATAGACATATGAAAAAAAGGGGGTGGGAAATAATAAGTAAAAAAAATAAACAACATTTTACTAAAAAAAAAAAAAAAAAAAAAAAAAATTAAATGTTAATTAAAAAACCGGAAGAAAAAACCGGGAAAAAAAAGATATAATCTTTTCTTCAGCCCACACGATTATATCCGCAAAACAGAGTGCTTTCTGATATTGTATCAATAAAGCCAGAGCAAAATATATTAATACAATAGTGTGAGGAGCACTCAAAAATTTTTTTTTATAAAATAACTGCATAAAAATAGATCAGCGCATATACTTAAGCGCAATAAATGAAACTTATTGTTTTTCTTAACTTTCTTAGTGTTTTCTTGTATTTATATATATATATATATATATATATATATATATATATATATATATATATATATATATATATATATATATATATATATATATATATATATATATATATATATATATATATATATATATATATATATATACACTACCGGTCAAAAGTTTGCGAAAATTTTGAAATCTACAAAAAAAAGTTCTAAATTCAAATGTTCATAGAACTACGAAAAATCTTTCAAATTGCATAAAAATTTCATATGTTCTAAGGTGATCCCTCTACAGTTTGTTACATATGATCAAATTGCAATACTTTGTTTTTTGCGAACTGAATCCAGCTTTTCATCACGGATTGTTCTTATGGTGAAAAAAGTTGTTAAGTTTGAACACTTGCCAAACTTGCAAAAAGTATTTTTTGTACTTTCTGTTAATAGAAAATAGTTATTTGAACAGTTCTATGTAAGCTCTCAAAATTTCAAATCTATTTGATTTTTTTTGACGAAGTTATAGAATTTTGAAAAACATGTGTACTTCTCTCGATTTTTAAGCATTCCACATTTGCGGTCCTTTGGTCTATACATCTTCGACCAAAGAACTTTTTAATTTTAATGTTTTCTATATTTTCAAATAATTAATATTGATTATAAAACAAATATTCTTATTTATTATTGTAATTATTGTTACTGCAAAGAATTTATTATGAATATAATTAAAACAATATCTCATAGATTCCACATTTCATCGAAAATTTGTTTGTTCTTGCAAACGATGCTCTGATATTTGAATCGAAGACAGTTATGGGACATTTTACAACCGGAATGGAACTCTATATCACTTGAAGTGATTAATGGTTTATTAGAACGAATGCTATACATATGTAAGGCTATAATAAAAGCAAAAGATGGATGGTTCGAGGAATCTAAGATTTAAATGTTAATTTATTTAATTACAAAATACGAATAAGAATATGTTAAATATTTGACCTATTGTTAAATATTTGAAATATTGAAATATTTGTAAATGAAATAGTTTAATGAAAATGCAAATTTTTTATACTATTGTTATTATTTTTTTAGAATTATTTATGTAATTATTGTTATAACTTTTTTATTTTAATTTAATATAAAGTAAAAATATCACAACAAAACTAATATATGTAAGCAATAAATATAAACAATAATAAGTACAATAATGAATAAGAGTATTTGTTTTATAATAAATATTAATTATTTGAAAATATAGAAAACATAAAAATTAAAAAGTTCTTTGATAGAAGATGTATAGACCAGAAGATTGCATATGTGGAATGCTCAAAAATAGAGAGAAGTACACATGTTTTTCAAAATTCTATAACTTCGTCAAAACAAATCGAATCGATTTGAAATTTTGAGGGCTTACATAGAACTGTTGAAATAACTATTTTCTATTAACAGAAAGTACAAAAAATACTTTTTGCAAGTTTGGCAAGTGTTCAAACTTAACAACTTTTTTCACCATAAGAACAATCCGTGATGAAAAGCTGGATTCAGTTCGCAAAAAACAAAGTATTGCAATTTGATCATAAGTAACTAACAGTAGAGGGTTCACTTCAGAACATATCAAATTTTCATGCCATTTGAATGATTTTTCGCAGTTCTATGAACATTTAAATTTAGACCTTTTCTTTGCAGATTTCAAAATTTTCGCAAACTTTTGACCGGTAGTGTATATATATATATATATATATATATATATATATGTATATATGTATATATATATATATATATATATATATATATATATATATATATATATATATATATATATATATATATATATATATATATATATATATATATATATATATATATATATATATATATATATATATATATATATATATATATATATATATATATATATATATATATATATATATATATATATATATATATATATATATATATATATATATATATATATATATATATATATATATATTACAGTTACAGAAAAATCTATTAAGTTGATCACCTGTGTAAAAGGCCGCGACCTAACTTAGGTGCCCAGTTTCAGGATCAGATCACCCGAGTAAATTGATTACCTATCATTTCTCCTTTATAAGTTGATCTTTTGTCTAATTCAAGCATTAAATTGTTGACCCATAAATGGCCAACTTACGCAGGCTTCCCTGCTTTAGCAATAGTTTTCTTTTCAAATGCCAAGATTTTGTATGCTTTTGCCTTTAGTGACTTCAAAGTTCAAAAATTAAATCGCCCAACATACCCGGCCAGGTATATAAATATTCAAAACCATAAAATACTAAAATCGCCAATATGCCAGATGGGGCGACTAAACAAAAACTAAGAGGGAGGGAAAAAAAAGATTATTTTAAAATATTTAATTTGACCTAAATATTATTGAATTCAATTATATAAAAGGGAATTTATTAAATTGAATTAACTTATTCTTTGTTATTCCCTTAGTCATGCTTATTTTTATTTAAAAAGAATTACCTCATTTGCTGGTCAAAACAAAATTAATGTTTTTAACATCGTTGTTGTATGGAACATGTTGAAGAGCATGCACTTAATGACAGTACATAATAATTTTAATATCAATTCTTTGCTAATAATAACGTAATGCATTAACTGTATCAGTGATTATTCGTGCTTAATACTTTCTTGTTGATGCAGAGTGTAAAAGTGTTAATGTAGATATATTGCTGTTATTAGTATTTTTGTAACAAATTAATAATAAAACTGAAGTAAAAGATGTTCGAGATGACGATTTAAGGAGAGTTTTTTTAAAGATTTAATGGAGTCATGATAGATTCCTGATGAAACGAAATAGTTTATCCAGGTTGCGAATCATCCGAGAGATACTAAAACACATAAAAAAATTCAAATGAATCTATGATTTTGTGATTAACCTGGAACTCATGAAGTTCTCATATAAAATTAATCTTCTTCTTTTCTATTAGCACTACAGCCCATGGTGAGCCTTAGCCTCCAGACAGCTCAGTCCCTGACCTTGTTCTTCCAAAAAATTTTTGAGTTCATTCGCTTTCTTCTGAACTGATTATTGTGAAACAGTTTTACATTTTGTATTTATTATTAAAATTTGCAAAAACTGGGATATTCGTTTCAGTGGGGCTAGACACTTTTCTGATAATCGAGAATCAGCTACGTAGTTGTTTAATTACAATTCAATTGACAATTGTATCAAGCAAACATTTTTATACTTCACCAATCGAATGGATATCAAGTTTTATATGAATTGTTAGCTTGTTTCTGAGTAATGTAAAGTAAAAATGATTTTAATTTCAAATTATTCTACCAAGTATAAAGTGTGATAGTTTTAACTTTGATACCATTCAAAATATAAAAACAAAATCATTTACAAAATGCGGAACTGTTGTATTGAATATCGTGTTTACTAATAAAACTCAAAAATTGCTCCGGTTTTCTAAATATTGCTGTCGCTTTTTTAATTTTTATTCGTCTTACGTAAGGAGACTAGTGTCCTCAAAAAACTGTTCGCACATTTTTCTAAAAAAACATTCGAGAGCTCACTTGTTCAGCTTTTCGAAAAAGTTATTTCCGTTATCGAATCCTTGCGAGGAATCTCTGTTCTAGGAATATTGATTTGGAAAGATCAAGTAGTTAGTTTTCAAAAATAAATTTTATTACCAGGCTTCTTGAGGACGTTGGTCAGCTTAGTCTAACGAACAAAGTAGAACGATATTTGCGATTTAGGATATTGGAAAGAGTTGAAATTTATCTACCACTTGAGTTTTGGTAGAATTCCACTAGAGCGCTTTTACGTAAAAATGAAACATTTAATTTAGTGTATGCACAGTGCTAAAAAGAAAGAAAAAAGAAGAAAGAATGAAAAGAGAAAACGGACCATCTAAAATAATTATTGATTTAATGTTTGGATTTTCATCTTCTAGAACACAATCTTAATCGTTTTAGGGGGTGACCTCAAATATGCTGATTAAATAATGCAAACGATATTTTAGGTTACGAAATCAGACTCAAAAACGTACTTTCTCTGAATAAATATACATTTTTTTCTCCAACGGAATCGGTTTTCTGACCCCCAAAATATAAGGGGTAGACGCAATCATGGAAATATGGTCACTATAGTTTGGTCACGAGAAAGATTCAATGTTTGAACCCCTTATTGTTAATTCTCTTTTTTTTTTGGTTATATCACTATATCTCGAGAACTTTTTGAGCTAATTAAGAAAATTTTACACAAAATTGTAAATTTCGTTTATTTGAAGATAATTTCATGCAAAAAAGTAAATTTTAGCAATATTTATTATTTTTATTATTTTATTTAATAATAGTCGAGAAAAATTTGAAAAATAAATGTATAAATTTGAATTGTAAAATGAACGCATAATTTTTTTACATCATTTCGAAATTTGTAATTTTACATGGCGAAACACAAATTTTGAGCGTAATCGGTTGAATAGTTCCTGAGAAATCAAATTTTTAAAAAAGTAGTATATTTAAAATTATTAAGCAAATATCTTAATTTCTGCAATCTAAGTGCTTGAAAAGAAATAATTTAATTACAAATCAGTTAAAAGGAACATGTTTTCAAGGTGGAAACTTAAGCGCCTAACAGATTTACCCTTTTGTACCAAATAGTGTCCTTTTAAATGAATGACTCCTTTTATCAAAAATGAAAAAAAGTAATTCATTATTAGAATTTATTTTTGAGAAACTAATTGTTTGACTACCATAACATGTGAATAATTTGAATATTCATATTTAGATCTGACGAAGCACTTTGTCTTTTTAATCTAAGAGAAAAGTAAAGTAAACGAATGAAAGCGAATGGTGAAAAGAATCACTCTTAAGGTAAAAGAATGAAATATTTACTTGGTATAAACAAATTTGTATTGCCAAATTTTCATATATAGGTATTTTTTGTATATAGTCTACCTTTTTGTGGTAGAGTATTTATCAAATAAATCTTATTTGCTGATATAAAAAAAAAAATTAAGATACACATTCTACTACAGTTAGAAAAATTCTTGCACTTTAATCAGAAAGTTAGCTTCTTATAGTTCTTCTCTTATGATTCTTCTGTAAGGTTTCTTTTAAAAAGTGTGTTGCACAATGTGCATAACTCCCAACTCACAAAGTTTTCTCAGACGAATTTGATTTCGAAATTTAAAGTCGATGGAAAATGGGAAAAGCGGTGTAAAAAGATTGATGAAACAAAATATTCGAAACTATTCCAATCTACTAAAGATATTTGAAAAAGTTACAGCTAATAGATACAGAAGTTAAAACTAATTCACCTTCCTGCTTGTTCTTGATTTAAGAAATTTGATTTAAATTTATTTTGATCACCACCGCTTGAAAATAATTAAAACAGACATACTGGACGCTTTATAATAATCTTATGGATACAAAGCAATTTCCACTCTCAATTATCAATGTAATATTAATTTTATTTCTACCATGAAAAAAAAATCCACATGAAGTATCAATATTGGCCGCTATTAATGTATCATTTTGTACCAGATGATAAAAAATATTATTATTTTTTACAAAAATTCCTTTCTTACATGTTTGAATGCTAACGTAAGAGAAAGCTAAAATTAAAATGTTAAAATTACTATGCTTAAAGCGATCAAAAGTACATTTCTTTTACTTCGTAAATTTTTTTTTAAAGTATAATTTATCAATATTTTTAGTCACTGAAGAAAGCAATAATTCTTATAAATGTATGGTGTCGAACAAAACTGCTTTTTCATCGAAATGATTGCTTCAGTTTGGCTGACATATTGGCTGCTTTTCAAAATGGGATGATGCCAATAATTTCTTGCAACGGAACTCCCACACATACTTAACAGACAGTATCTATTTTTCGAAGTAAAATAACCTTTATAATCAGATCAACCAGGTTATAATCGGCTGGATATATAAAACAATGGAGTGAGAAACAATGACAAGTCTCATTTTTAAAATTTTTTTATAACCTAGTAAAATAAAAGGAGTCGCAAAATTTCTTCGGTTCCAAAGAACACTCAACGCCATTGCGACTATCAAAAAATAATTTTCTTTAAAAGTATTTATAAATTTAAAACAAATTATATAATTTTATTCGTGATCGAATTGCTTTTTTTAATAAAATATTAAATGTATTTTAATGCCGTTTATAACACTGAAATTATTGTTAAAAATTTAATGTATTTTAATATTCTTTATAATATTTTACTTGGAACTGAGTGAATTTGATCTCGATTGGAAATTTTAATTATCACACTGGTTTAATGTTATACACTTAATTTATTATGAAATGGTATAGTTACAAAAAAAAAGCAATATTTATAATCTATTAAAGCAGAAAAACCTGATAAAATAATAAAAAGATTCAAATAATCACTTTGAAATTTCACTAATAAGCATAATCGAACAGTTAGAAATATCGCAAAATTAAATTACAACTACAAATTTATGTATTTAGAAGAATATCAAGCAATTGAAATTTTATAAAAAGAAAAAACTTTTATTAATTTCCTTTTTATCATCCCGGTAGTAGAATACTAAGTGGATCTGCAGCTCTGTCCTAGTACTTAAAAATTTATCTTCGATCTCAGACAGAGAATATTATTTTGAAAATTCAGTTTCAGTTTCAACTTATGTTCAGATTCATTTTTCGAATTTATCTTGTTTAAATTTAAGTTGAGTTTTTAGCAGAGATAAAAAAAAAATGAACAAAGTACCTTTATAATGAAAGGTAATGAATAATTACCTTTAGTTTTAGGCGGCGTTCTCTGGATTCAACTATGTAATTCCCATATTTGTTTGCGCGTTAAAAATAATAATTATAATCTGCAGATGACGTAATCATCTGCAAAACTCACTGAAGTGTTTTAGGGTTCTCGTTTCCGGTCTTAAAACAAATCATAGCCTACCCCATTAATAGGCAGACACAAAAAGTCGTATAATATGAAAAACACTTACATGAAAAAAGTAGTAGAACGTATTTGTTTATTCCAGATAGATAGTTCTTTCTGTAACCTACCAGTTCAGTTTTGAGAATTTATCGCACCCTAATATCAGATATATACCTAAATATTTACATCGTTAATCTATTATAGTAAATATAATTATCTTGTCTCTGAAAACCAAATACAAATAGTGAACTACTTGTGCTACCACTTTTTTCTTCATTGTAAAAGGAATGATAAAAAACCGTCTTTTTTAAAGAACACTAGGCACAAATGGGTTAAACAAGAATGCCACAGGCGATTAAAAATATAAAAGGTGGTAGAAGATTATATTCATTTTCATTTATTTATTATCTTCTTAATTAGTCAATCATGACTACCACTAGGACTTGCACTTAAAATAATTCATATTTAAAGCAAAATTTTTCTTTGCACTCATTTTCAATCGTAAACTAAAAAGAAATATGAAAATAAAAATTCCTTATTTTAATTTTTTTTAATTAAAGTTTTGAATTTTATCAGTCACCACTTTTTGCATTTTAGTTGCCCGTGGCAACCCTGGTTAACATAACTGTAGCTGTCTGGTTTATTGAAGTTCGCGTCATGTGCTTTGCTAGTCAAATAAGAATGCACGAAATGTTCAATGTTATCTTCTACAGGATTTTAATAGAATGATTGAAGTTGCATCACTTTTATAAAGAAAAATAGGGCAATTAAGCAAATAATACATATTTTTTGTATGAAATTACACAACTTTTACAATAAATGACATATTTAACAAGTTAGTTGGCTTCACTTTTTAAACAATTATAAATTATTAAACCACGTCTCTTTATTTTATTTTTTTGGTATGCTATATTTAATTTCACATATTGTTTTGTTATTGTTACAACATGTTTGCAAAACACTAGCCTTGACCATTGATAACGTAGCTCGAATTGATAATAAAAATTATTTGGCAAATTTTTATAATTATTTTTTTATATAATATTTCTAATTTATTGCAGTAAAGTAATTTATTGGAATAGAAGTTCATCCTTTAAAAATAATCAATTTTCTTTAATGTAATATACATAAAAATAACCGTGGAATGACATTACATCTAATATTACATTTGATAATACATAAAATACGAAAAATTTCTTATAAATAAAATTTGCATGAAAAAAAAGTAATAAAAATAGAAATTGAAAATTTTAATGCAAAAGAAACTCTAATGAATAAATTGATTGAATTTTGATAATTATTTTGATAAGCGTCTTCACAACTGCATAGATGATTTATAATAAATATTGTTTAAAAAACCTGTTTTAGAGCTTACAATTAAATTCATCTACTTTCATAAATTATTTTTATATCTTTAATTATTTATTTAACGAACAAAAAAAATTATATTGTCCCCATAGGTCAGTTCAAGATTCCTTTTAAATTTTTGAACAAGTCTGTATTCACCTACTTGCTTTCCAAAACAGAGCATTCACTAATTGCGCAGCAATCAAAGAAATAAAAATAAAATAAAGTAAAATAAAATAAAATAAACATATTTTTTTTACAGAAGAGCTACTCTTATGCTTCCCAATACTTTATTAGGAAATGAAAACAACTTTAATCAAGATTCCAGCATTTTAATGTTTGAATAGTATCAGCGACGAAAATTTTTTAGCTAAATTTTAAATTATAAAATTAGTAAAATGTGCTTTTGACCTGAATATGGAATAATAATACAGTTCTGCATTAAAGTACAGTGTGTGTATTTGAATTAAAATTTTAATTCGATGATTGATAAATAAATGAAAAATGCCGTTTTCCACCAAATCATAGTACATTACAAAACTTGCAAAATTTTATTTGAAAATTTAGTGAACAATAGTAAACATGTAAAGCTATGAAAAATACTATTGACATTTTCATCAATGTAAGAGTTCTTTCAAAGTGAATGGAAAAACAGATTTGATAAAAAAATAATTAATAGGTTGCTGAAACAGTTATTGAATGTGAAAGGTATTGAAGACCAATCACAAATCCATCAAGCTGTGATTAGAAAACATTAGTTAAAAGATATTACAAATTAAAATACTAGAGAGAATAAACTTCATTTGCCACTTGATACATTTTTATATTTGTTTAAGTCGAAACTGATCACTTATTATATCATACTATCATGGGTTATATATTTATTCAAATTGAGACTGGTCATGATTATTAAGGATTATGTGTGTTAATTTTTTTATTTAACACAAAGCAACTGCCAAGTATATAAATAAAGCTATGTAAAATAAATGGTTGTATTTAAGTATTGAAAGAAAAACATTCATAAATCAGAGTTTTTTTCGGGCCTTGTAAAATTAAAGAAGTAATCATTTTATGATGAAACTACTAACATTTTTTCCATTTTTGGCAACGCTGCAATATTTAAAGCTTAGACGACGCATAATAGGCATCACATCAACATAGATTTCCGTAGAATAGTGGTCAGTGGTCAAAAATATGTCCAAGTATCTAACGACTCTTGGACATATGAGTTAATTTTTTATGGTAGTGGAACATTAACGTAAACCAAATATATTATGATTTTATAAACACGTTCACTTAAAACTTCACCTTAAAAATACAGTTTTATAGCTTTTCTCGTTTAAACTTTCATAAGTCATTTTTATTTGAATATTTTTTGAAATCTTATGCCTTCGAAACATTTTATAAAAATAATTATAGATAAAATGATATAAACTATCGAATCAAATAATAATGTATAACTTCATACAGTCTTAATAATCAAAAAGATTTAATAAACAAATAATATCCACGGAGCCTGTTAAAATAAATACATTGACATTTTTTTAAAGACGTAATAATTTACAAATTTAAGTTATATGTAAGCTATAAGCTCGTTAGAAGTTCAATAAATTTACTCACTTTCGATATTTGACGGAGCTGGATCAATCCTATTTGCCTTGTCGCGAGTCTTGAAGAGTTGTGGTGCCGCGGAAAACCTTCTTTAGGATCTTCCACGAAGGGCCGGCTGGCATCCAATGTCAGGCGCTATATTGGGATCACGGTACTCCAAAAATATCTCAAACAGCAACGCTCGCTGCCACGAGCTACTAAACTACCTTGCAAAAGTTCACCGTCTTAGAACAGACTCCCTCGCTTCTATTTTACGTCATTTGCTGATGTCGGAAGATTTCTTCTTCTTCAAAAAAAGAAGAAATCGAGAAACGAATCCTTTCAGAAATTAATATTTAATCTCTGTGTCCCCATTACAGTATTACGTGAATACTACCATGGATTGATGTCTTCCGGGTCTGTAGGGTAACCAACAGTTTGGCAGTTGGCACTGGAATTGTGGGCGATTGTTTACGCAAAGTAATTACGCCGGATGAAATTGTTTATAAAAAGCAATGAGAGAACATGACTTGACAATAATGTCTGTGGCGAATTAGTTGTAAATTTATCGAAGTTTTATTAAGAAAGGGTATTTATATTTTGTTTTAGACTAACTGAATACCCCTTCTCCTTACTGGTTAAATTAAACAAATAGCAAGTTATCAATGAATCGGCATTAATTAACACTCTGTAATCACGTATAAACTGCAAGGCATATGTCATATCACGAAAAAGAAACTGAACCAATTTAATTCTTTTTTTTGGTTGCACTCACTTTTATTCGGTAACTTTACATCATTAGATTAACAAAATCGTGTTTACAAAAATTCAATTTATCCAAAAAAAAAAAAAAAAGAAAGAATGATCACTATATTACTCAGCACCGAAAAATTTTTAGGTATAAAAATTTTTAAATTTCTTTAAAAAATTTAATTTTATGTAACTGAATTCAAAATTTGCACGAAATCAATTAAATAGTTCATGTGAAATCGAATTTCAAATTTCTGACATTTTTAAAATTCAATTTTGGCGTACGTTTCGAAATCAATTGACAAGGTCCAAGTTTGTTTTCGCCGAGCACGAAGCAGGATGACACAGGATGAAACATTCCGCAGAAATAGAAATTAACTTTTATAAAAAGATATATGTTTTTAGTTTCATAATAAAGATGGTTGCCTTTTCATAAAAATATTTACAATTGAATTAACTAATTTAATAAAACTCGCTTCAACTGCAATAAGTCTTGTTCGAAATCATATTCTTCCTGTGCTGTTTGTTTGTTTAATTAACAAACTAATTTTATTTTAAGAAATATTGTATAGACGAATCCTAATTTAATGATTCTTACTTTATATTGCATTGTAAAAATAAATTTACTGACTCTTATGTGTATCACATCTTACTGAAATTATAAATTTTTGTGTTATTAAATAACACGTTTACACTTAGTAGTCTGAAAGAACATTTTTTGTGTTGTGAAACACGTACATCCAAGAGTTACGTATAGTGTCGACTGGTTTAACCTAGTTGGTAGGACATATAGCCCATGTCCAAGAGATCATGAGTTTGATCCCCACCGGTTGAAGACGGTGAAGTAAATGGGGACTGGTGCACGTCAAATCTGTCGAGTCATGAAGTCCTCCGAATTACCATAACATCTCAAAACCTCTGGGGGTAACGAATTGGAGATTAATCGTTCGCTGATTCAGGTCAAAATTACGATCTGGGGATGAATGAATGGATGAATTAATGGGTTCACCTTTTAAAAATGGGCTGTGACGTGTGAGTGGCTGATGATGTACTCTTGGTCACAGATGGCGCCATTAAAAAACAAGAAAGGCATCTTCTGCCTTAAATTCGCTTGGTTTCACTAATATGGCTTGTAGGCATTTGGTAAGGGGATTAGAAACAATATGGTGTTTTACTACTCTATTTTAGTGAATGGTAACTTTTTAGTACCATATTTAGCGTTGAGATACATGCATGGTATTTTATTACTCTATTTTAGCAAATGGTAACTTTTTAGTACCATTTGTAGTGTTGAGACAAACAAAACTTTTTCACCAAGTACATGCATTTACGGTACACATTTTCAAAGTACATACATTTTCAAACGGTGAACTTTTGTTTTTGTAAATGTTTAGCAACATGGAGAGAGCATTAAATTCACGCGATTTCATACTCGATTGTAAACAATCTACTAGAGATATCCAAAAAATGCCAAAATTGGTATTTTCGGACACGAAATTAACCCTCCAATGATATGAATTTTTCGAAACTTGGCTTAAGAATTCTTCCTTATTGGTGCTTAAATTGGACTTCTCTCTTTGAAATGTGTATAAACGTTTAATTTAGTGTTAAGTTGTGATAATGTGTTCTTTAATGCACAGTCCTATGAATTAAAGAACAAAGAACGAACTTTGAATATCGATATTAAAGAGAAAAATCGATATTAAGAAAAAAGTTGATTATTCAACTCAATTCAAGGTGGTGTTGTACCATAGTTTCTACGGTGAAGAATTATTCAAAGATTATTTCGTTTTTAAAATATAACGAACCACAATTTTTCTCATAAAGGTATTTTTCAATAAACTTTAATATTGAAATTCAAAGTTTAGTAAGTTGTGTCTGTATTTCAATAAAGAAGTCTGCACATCATATTAAACGAAAAAAATTGAATGAACTAAAATTTAACAAAGATAAACTCTTTAGAAGAAAAGGCATCTTTAAAATAAAGATGTAATGCAGTAACAGAATCAAAATATCTTACAGGAAATGCTAACCGCAAACAGTTTTTATAATCTGAGTAAAAAAGTACGTTATAAAATGATATAGTTATTACAAAATCACTTTATCGATTTAATAATTTTTTTCTAACTTTGTTATTAAGTAGAAGCTATAAAAATTTAAGGAAGCGTCTTTGAACTCACATCTTTAAAAGGCTTTCTTATTTTATTTTTAGTCTTAATTCAAAGATTTTAAATTAAAATTCATCTCATAATTTGTAAAACACATTAATAAATAGTGTTAAATTGAGGTACAAACGAATGGTTGAACTTATTTCAAAAATCCGAAAAAATTTCTTGTAATATTTATTAGTATCTTTTCAAAATAGGATCTTAAAAACATAGCAACCATTTTAATCTTAAAAATTTAGAAAAAAAGAATATCTGATTTTAATTATTTATGTTGAATTAAAAACCTTCATGATTAGCCTTCTGGGAAAACTTAATTGGTTATAATGTAATTCATAGGTACGTTTGAAAATTCATCGTTGTGTCTTTCCAATTTAAAATTTGAAGAACATCTTAATCCTTCAAGTTAGGGTTGAGCATAGGGTTGACTAGCCTAACTTGCAAATAAATAAATAAATTTAAATAAATAAATATAAATAAATTTAAATAAATAAATTTTAACTGAATATAAATGAATAAATATAAATAAATTTAAATAAATAAATTTTAACTGAATATAAATGAATAAATATAAATAAACAAATGTAAATAAATTTAAATACAAATAAATATATTTAAACAAATGAATGTAAATAAATTTAAATAAATTAATATAAATAAATTTAATTAAATGAATTCAAATAAATAAATTTAAATAAGTAAATTTAAATAAATGAATTTAAATAAATAAATTTAAATAAATAAATTTAAATAAATAAATTTAAATAAATGAATTTAAATAAATAAATTTAAAAATAAATTTAAATAAATAAATTAATTAATTAAATAAACAAATTAAATAAATAAATTAATTAAATAAACAAATTAAATAAATAAATTAATTAAATAATTTAATAAATATAATAAATTAAATAAATAAATTTATATAAGTAAATTAAATAAACAAGTTAAATAAATAAATTAATTAAATAATTAAATAAATTAAGTAAATCTCGGTTCAGAAGTCCCAGATGATTAGTTATGAGGCAGACTTTTGAAAAGTTCACTGGTAACCAAAAAAAGGGAAGACCTAACACCAAATGGATTGATTCTGAGGAAAAATATCTTGAAAAACCATGGGAGTTGGATAGAGAAACCTAGCGTCTGATTGCGTCAAATAGAAACTTGTTGCACTAGTTGGGTCTGCTCTTGCCTGTACTAGGTTGTCATGCTGATGGAAGAAGACATCAAAATAAAATAAACAAAATGAATCTATGATAATCAGACGATGGTGTGTTTAAACTGTTGTAAAATGAAAATAAAAAGAAATGTAAGAAAATATTTAAAAAAATTACAGCTCTCCGGCCATTAATTGCAAATCGTAATTTTACTAATATTAGGGACAACCATCCTCTGCAAGAGTGATAATTAAGAAATCCTCATACAAATATACTTCAATCAAAGAAAAAATGGGTAGTGGTGCTCTAAAATGTAATTAAATATTGACATTCATTCGATTTTTTTAAAAAAAAATTGTGACTTGTAGAAATCTGCATTCATAATTTTCATCAATTCATTTTTTGAAGGGTTTGAAATGACTTGCAGTAAAGTTATTTCACTTGTTCGCAGCAATATTGTGATTGCGGAAGAAAGTGAAGAGGAGCAAAAACCTCATCCCGGTGTTCAGAAGAGATGTTACTATTTTCATCCAAGAGTGGTAGGAGGCAAACATAAGAAATAGGTCGGGGATTTCCTGGCCTTGAGCCATAGCCAACAGGCAGAAGGATAACTCTTGAGGGACTGTACAAGGATGATGGTCATTCTCGTCAGCATCCCTTTTCCAATGTCAGTTGATCTCCCAAGAGGATCATCCATCACTCAACCATAAACTCATCCATCACTTCTCTTCGCCGGAGCAGTTGTTCAAAAAATTAATGCCAATTTTGGCGCAGTTTTTTTTTTTTTTATGAAAAAAATTTGGGTTCGTCAAAAAAAAAAACAGAATATTAAGTATAGATTTTTCAGATTATTATGCGAGTTTTTAATAAATGATAATGCTTATGTTATTTAAAGTTTTAAATGGATATTAAAAAAAAGAACGTTTCATCATGTTAGGTTAAGGCAGTGTTTCCCAAACTTATGATTTTTGAGTACCCTTTTTAAAGTTTTCGTAACGCTATGTACCACTAATAAAAAAAATTAATGCATTTTTTTAAAAAATGTATTTCTTTTTCTTTTTTGGTTCTAAGTTTTGTTAATAAGTTTATTTGCATCAGTGAGAAGGATGATATTGTTTTTGCTGTGATAAAAAAAATTGCACAAAAGTTGACTGTTCACAACTGGCTGTTCACACCACTAATTATTGACTATTAACTCTGAAAAAACAATAGCTAATAGTAAGATACGAAATCGTAGATTTTCATAACTGGCTTTGTTTCTAAATAAAACTCTTTTAAATTTTTGTTGTTGCAAGATATTTCGCATAAGAACGCGTACCTCCGCTAAACTGTTCCCGTACCCCTGGGAGTACGCGTACTACACTTTGGGAAACACTGGGTTAAGGTAATCCTTGCTTGGGGCTATCTTGATTCAGTCCTTTTATTCAACAGTGGGTTTCATACATTGGGCCAATGCACCCACAAATATGCATTCTTATAACAAAATGGCTGAAATGAAAATGAGCTGATTGAAAAATTGACCATAATTAAGTGATAAATAAACGTTTTTCAAAACATTTAAATTTCAAAATATGCTCAATCGGAGATGGAGGATATTTTTCTAAGAAAATTACATTTTAAACTAAATGTCATAATACAGTCATACAATAAATAAAATCATTTAAGAAATAAAAATAAAATGGTATTCAATATAATTGCTTATTCATAGACCAAGTTTTTACCTATCTATGGAGCCGCTTGTGCTAATGCTAGCTTGAATCAAAGTAACAGTAAAAATAGTTTTTAAACTAAACAAACAGAGGAAAAACTTATTAAGTAAAATTCAAATCAACCAATAGGTATTATAATATTGCCAGATTGATTTAATCTCTTCTTATACGATGTATATAACATAAGCCCGTCAAAACTTAAAATTGGATAGTATAAAGGTTGTTAACTGTAAAACTTAAACGTGAACTCACTTTTAGTTTGAAATGTTTTATGTATCTAAGAGATTTGTACGTTTGGCAGATCATCTCTGTATAAATTGTATTATAGTATATTATACCCTGTATATCCTGTTTATTATGCATCGATATAACGAAATTTGTCTCTATATTATATCTGTATAATCTAAACAATGTCGATATACGTGTATATTTCCCAATCGTAAGTTGTCCTAATTTGTACGTTTGATACTTAATACAAAGCTCTCCGTAAACAAAATGTAAATTTAAAATATCAACAAATGATTCATCAAACAAAAATGTATTATTGTTAATCGTAGAATTATTCAACAATGGTAGTATATCAGAGCAAAACCTCCTAGTGAATTGGCTCGAACTGTCCTTAAAAAATTTTGATAAAAACTTTTTTTTATTAGCTTTCAATTTAATATTAAAAATACAAAAACTGTGATTTTTTTATTAGATATGTTTATTTCAAAAAGATAAGCGTAGTGGTGGACACATATTTATACAAATACATTTTAATTTTAAACTTCTGCTACCACTTTTGAAATTTTTTAAGGACACCACGAGCCCTGATTGATGGTGACTTTGTCAGCAGGAACAATTGCCTGCACAACATCTGAACAACTAGGTAACCTCAATGTACTGTAAATGAAATGTTCTGTTTGCGTAGAGTCGGTTAATGCGCGGCTCATACCACTGGTTGGAAAGCTGAGGGTAGTGAATTCGATACTGACGGCCTACAAAATAACCGACGTGTATACACAACAAGGAGCAACGTTAAATCTGTCGTGACTGAGAGTTTTCCTGTTGGTTGTGGAGTGGAAGTTTGAAAAAAGTGTACCAGCTCAGGTGCTGCTCTAGTCATCTGAACAGGGTCAAAATTATGTGGTATTCCTACAATCGCAGTAAAAAGATAGGGCCTTAAAAATGGAGCTAGGTGCTTGACCATAGTTGGGCGGGTGATGTGTATGGAAGATCATGGTATATGACGTCTGAAACAGTGTGTCGTTTTTGTCTATTGCAAAATAGCTAGCTAGTATATATCTAGTTTGATGTTAGTTCCTTACTGTTACGTTACGTTACGTTACTGTTACGTTAAATAAAGACCATCGCTGGATTTTAATCTGTGTCCTAATGATGGATAGCGCAACTTTAAGTATTTATCTTAAATAAATAGACTGCAGTGACAAGGTGGAGTTGGGTGACCTTCTGAATAATGGTCTTCAGTCTAGATCATTTAGAATGTGGCAGTAACATTTCATCTACTTTCATCAAAAACAGTTCATGGACACTCTCCGAGGTCATCTTCAATTCGTCAAACTCTTCAAGAGGTATTTTAATGGAGCGTCAAGTCTTGGGCACAATGAATGCCATTGTTTGCCGAGATTTGGCTCTTGGAGCGTCACGATCTACTTCCCAAAGCATTTGAAAACAAAGGGTGAATTTAGATCATTGGCGGGAATATCTTAATCCAAGATCATGATATCACACCTGATGTAGGTGAAGTTGTACCATAATATCGTAAAAACGCAAATTTTATTTCTTTCTTTTTTGTAATGAATATAAATAAATAAAGTGGAGTGAGTGATTTCCGCTTTTAGACAATTCGCTTTTGTGGTGAATTTTCAGCTTGTATTATTAATTTCTTTATCATCGTTTAGTTCTAACGCGTCCTTCTTCGGAAAGTTCCTTCGCTCTGCAACTATAATAAAGTAGAAACCTCAATCGAAAACTCAATCTTTTAAATAGTTTCAAGTTGAATGATATTATCGTGTAAATTAATCCTTGTAAAATTGGATAACATGCTTCAATTTTACACTTTATAACAGTTGTAGCATGTATAAACGATATAATTGTTCAAAGTACCGTGAGCATTCTTCAGCTGAAATAATATTTTTGATAGTTTTTAAGTAAAAACTACTTATAATTTGCCAATTTTTTTTTTGTTTTTGTTTCTTGAATATTTTCTTCTGCTTTAGCCAAAATATTCATTTTTTTTCTTTAATTGAATTCAGAAGCTTAAAAAAGAGGCAGGGTTATACTTTTTGGTTTACATTGTGAAAATATTTTCTATCTTTAGCTATAGCTTTTGATTAAGAATAATAGTAATCGCATTATTCTAGATTCTAGTGCAGTTATTATTTTATTATTATCATTTCGTTATTAATCATTTTTATGCATTAATTTATTTTTATTATTTATTATTATTAATTCATTATTATTTATTTTCATGCATTAATTTATTTTTATTATTTATTGTTATATATTTTGGGAAATCATAAAATTTTGCTTCCCTTAGATAAATTTCAATAATCAAATAATCGTACTACCAATAATAATCGTCAAATAATCGTAATCGTTTTATACTGCGGAAATGAATTTTTTTTTAAGAAGACTTAATTTAAGTAGAGTAAGACGACCTGATGATAGCAGGCACGGCATCAAAAAAATCTTAGAAGAAGTTTTTCACCAACATATTTAATACAGCTCGTGTGCACTCTGCCAGTTTACACGATTCGAAAGGTAATCCAAGTTTGCAAAAATAATGTAATAAATGAATAGTTGGGATGGGGAATCGGAAAAGTAAGCAAGTAAAAACATGATATATGAACCAGGATTAATGACAAGTTTTTTAGTAAATTTTAGTTTCCAAGTTCTAATTTTTTTTTACATACATTTGAAAAGTTGCGGAAGAAACAAATAAACTGGGAAATAATTAAGAAGATTTTATTTGCATTTGCTTTATTTCAAAAAGGCGAAAAATCATCAGTATATCAAAAGCTGAACTTCCGAAAAAGAAAAAAAAAGGATAATACATTATTGAACAAGTTGCGAACTTTATTTCCTTGAATTGTAAAAAATCTACTGAGACGAACTTGAAAATGAAAAGGGCTACATTACTAGCTGCACAGTCGATAATAGCATATATATATATATATATATATATATATATATATATATATATATATATATATATATATATATATATATATATATATATATATATATATATATATATATATATATATATATATATATATATATATATATATATATATATATATATATAATATATATATATAAACAGGGTATTACGAAAATTTCAAGTGTAGTTGTTGCTTGAGCTATCTTATTTCTTTTGGTTTGTTTTTGTATATGTATTTCAATTAAGTCACGTGAATTGCATTTAATGTGAATAGAGAAAATGAGTGGAGTTATAATTTTTTCTCAAAGGAAAATTGGATGTAGTGATTTACAGCTCAAGCTTTGCCTTACTCATATTAAAAACATAAATGTCAAAAGTAATCTATCTTATTATATAAAACGCTAATACGTACGTATGTATGTATCAATAAAACCGATGATATTTCTTTTCTCGCGCTGGCAACAGTTTTCATTTTTAATTGGGTACACTATAGCCTACGTCACAGGTTGTGTTATTCCTACTAAATTTAACCCATGAACGGCATTTTCTGCGAGCCTAACTTCAAGCCACAGATAAACAAACGAAGTGTTTGATCGTTTAAATAGCTGCTCGCCAGATTTTATTGCATTATAAAGAAAAGTAATGGATATTCGATTTTTGATTAATAATTGATTTATGTGGATAGTGGCATAGAATTTAGCATTGCGTCATGGTAAATATTATTCCTACTAAGTGGAAGTAGTTGTGTTTTTTTTATATTATACCCAATTGATTGGATTCGGCGCGCAAGAGCACGTAGTGAGCAACCAGATAACAATAACCAGAGTGAGCATTATCAGGTTGTTCAATTCAGATTCATGCACTAAAAACATGACAATATTTAATTTAAATTCAATTAGGAATTAATTAATTAATTGAAGTGAGAATGCTTTAAAAGGCCGCTGTTGAATTTATATTTTTCTACTGGGAGCTACCTTAACGTCTAAAAAACGTTTAAGTGTTTGTATTGAATGCATTGAATTTTTTTATATTTCGCGTTTATTTATGCATTGAATTTTCACGCTTTAAAATGCGGAATATTAGTGAAGCAATATTTGATAATTTATTTTTCTAATATATTTCTTATTTAGCTAATGTTTTGATTTTTTCACCATGTACAATCTAAATAGCTAATATACTTTTTTAAAAGCCAATAAGAACATTGGTAGAATTCTTCTACATAAGTACAATACTATGTCTTTGATGAAAATATATTATGTCTTTGTGCTAGAACATTGTGTTCATTGGCGAGCGAGCGCAGCGTGCCATGGTTCACGGCGTGAACCACATAGGATTGCGTAGCAATTCTCGGGGGTTGGCGAGCGTTTGCGAGCAGGGGGCGGAGCCTCCTAGTTATATTTTAATGCACTTCCGTATTTCTGATGTGAAATTTTAATTTTCGACTGGTATAAATATCAAATAATGTTCATTTATGTATGAAATGTTCATTTATGTATAAAATTCTGAACCATAAAAAAGAAAACCAAAATATCCCTAAAAAGTAAAAAAGAAAAAAACTTTAACTGCATTCACTCCAACCACAAAAGAAGAAATAACTTTCGGAAAAAAGCTAGGCACTTTGCCCGTGTTTCGCAGTATTTATTATCACTTTTAAGAGATAATTAATAGCTATAATTAGAAAATTTTCAGACAAAAGATAATCTGTTCGATTTCAAATAATCCAGACTATCAACTCATAGTTATTTTGATTTTCACAGGCTGCTGCCAACTTCTAAACAGTAAATCGGTAATCTACTTGGTGAAAAATGGCTGCCACTTAAAAATCCCTTACTCCATTTGACGAGAAAGGATCTCACATCTAGTATGTGGAGCATTTACTAAGATAACGAGCCAACGAACAGACCAAGCAAATTACCAGGAAGGAACAATGTATGAAAAACGAATAAAAGTGAAATATTTGAGGAATAAAAAAAACGGAGAGAAGTCAATCACCTTCATAGCTTGCAGGAGTTTTCGTGTATTTTGTCTGCTTCTTTGTATACCTGCCAAATTCAATTTCTGGAGGGCTCCGATATATTTTGAGAAACCGGCGTGCTTTGTTTCTAACTCTTCTAACTTTACAAGAGTTTTTAAGACTTTTGAAATCCCACGGCACAATGCAGGGTGGTATTGTCTAAAACTTCTGTGTTGATTTCTACAGCTGAAAAACATGATTGAAATGCATTACTGATTCTACTATTTAGGATTGCGGATACTGAAAATAAGATTTATTTTTTTTCTTTTTTTTCCGGAAGGGGCGAGGAGATTGGTGAAAAAAGCACCCTAGATAGCAATATTTTACCATTATTATTTTTTTTGTTGATATTTACAGATCCTTATATTTTTAATATTTCACACATGAGCCGCGATGGCTCAGAACGTTCGCCTTCCAATTAGGTGAACCGGGGTTCGACCACGGCGATGACTGGTTGATACTCCGCATCCAGTTTGCAACGGTGCTGACGTGAAATATCCTCAGTGGTAGACGGATCACGGGTTAGAGTCCCGTGGAGAGGTTCTAACCGTGGGAGGTTCTCGTGGTCTTCCTATCCATGTAACGCAAATGCGGGTTAGCTCCATCAAAAAGTCCTCCACGAAGGCAAATTTCCCCAAATACTCGATTCAGGAGTTCCATTGTCTTCTGGATTGGGTTCAAAATTACAAGGATACGGAGTTGAACATTAGTTAGTAGTCGTAAACCCATAAAATTGGGTCGGCTGTTTAATGACGGTTATAAAGTAAAATAAAATATTTCACGCTTGAGCTGCTATGGCTCAGAGGATAGAGAGTTCACCTTCCAATGAGGTGAACCGGGGTTCGATCCCGGCGATGGCTGGTTGATACTCCGCACCCAGCTTGCACCGACCACAGTGCTGATGTGAAATATCCACAGTGGTAGACGGATCTTAGGTTAAAGTCCCCTTGTCATCAGGCTAACCATGGGAGGTTCTCATGGTCTTCCTCTCCATGTAATGCAAATGTGGTTTAGTTCCATCAAAAAGTCCTCCACGAAGACAAACTTCTCCCTATACTTGATCCAGGAGTTCCTTTGTTTTCTGGATTGGGTTCAAAATTACAAAGCTACGGAGTTGAACATTAGTAGTCGTAAAATAATAATAATAATTACTGGAATTTGATAACTTTAGTACTGTTGTGCCAGCCATAATTATATTCTGAGTTACAAACATCCTTTATTTTCCATGTGAAATTATTTCCTTTTATTAACTTTGCACCCCTACTGAAGATGCGACATCAATATCTCTTCTGATTGTTACTGTTTATTTTCTTTGTAGTGTTTGTTTCCTTAGTTTATTTCTAAGTAGCACCGTTTTCTGGATTTCATATTTAATATTCCACCTATTTGTTAAAACTCTAATTTGAAAATTTTGAATATGTTTGCTCATGTAATTGAACTGTTACGCTCACTTCGAACTTTCGGAGTGCCCCCGGATGCCCCCTTACGGGGGCGGGACGGGCTTAAGCTTGTTATTAGTAGTCGTAAACCCAAAAATTGGGTCGTCTGTTCAACGACGGTTATAAAATAAAATAAAATATTTCACACGTGATATTCACGTGACTCAATATTTCACTAAAAATTTTGACGATTATAATGAAATTAATTTAGAATTCATGTAAAAAAAATTAATGTCTGATGCATTAGTCATAATTCAATTTAATGTGTTTATTTTATATTTTTTGTGGCAATTGGTGGTGAGGTACATTTCAATTTAAATTTTTTAAATCAGAAGACAAAGGTAAACGCTACCATAAAAAAAATTATGAAACCATTTCATTTTTTTTTTACGGTAGCGTTAGCAGAATACTGGAATCTTTGATAATTAGTCAAGGAGAAAAACATGATGTAAGACAATTCAGTAAAATGTTGTTATTTGCACTATTTCTGCTATTTTGTTTTCTGCATACATGTTGTAAAGTTGTTTGCTTTAGAACATTGACTTCCGAAAGTGTTAACAAGAAAAAAATGACAACTAAATTTTACTTTAAATAAGAAATATTCTAAAAATGTTACTATTTACAAGAAATTGTTACTTTTAAATACATTTTTTTTCCATGAGCTTCCACTTTCTTTGAAAAAAAAATCTGCAATATTAAAGGACATAAAACGAATTTTTAGGCTTTAGATAAATCGATATTTATATCGATCTTAATATTTTTATTCCTTTATAATTATTCTGTCTAGTGTTATCTGATTTATTCTTACTTTTGAAAGTGTCAATTGGGTATACTATACCCTACGTCACAGATCGTGTTATTCCTACTAAATTTAACTAGTAAACAGCATTTTCTGCGAACCTGATTTCTAGCAACAAGTAAAAGCATCAAACGAAGTGTCTTGTTTATAAGTCGCTACTCTCCAGGTTGGAATTGTATTAGTCTAGTTCCTATGGAAATAATTTATATTGTTGTTTTACCGAAGTTTATGAATTTAGTAAACATATTTAAAACTCAGTTTATTAATATAAACTAAAAGGTAAATGTTATTCCTAGTAAGTGGAAGTAGTTGTGGTTTTTTTCATATTATACCCAATTGTAACCCTTTATCAGCTATCAAACGTTAATTCCAGGTGTCAATTTTCAATAAACTATCTCATTTTTCAAGTATATATCATTTTCATCCATTTCGATTATTGAAACATTGTATTTGAAACCCAATTATACGTTGCATTTACTGATTTATGCTGTTATGAGTGTAACAATAGTTTTGTTTAAATTCCATACACGTAAAAAAGGCTGTTTTCCAAGAAAACTGTTGTTTCGGTTCAACGTCAGTTTAACGCTAAACATCGAGGTAGAATATTTAACTCCCGGATACTGGTAAACACACAAGAAAGGGTAGATTTATGTATCCCTGTTCCAAAAGGCGGCCACTACATCATTCCAAGCATCGTAGGGGAGTTGACGTTTTTATATTCAAGAAAGACTTGATGTTTTCAGCCTTGCCAGCCATTTCAGCAAGTAATTTCTTTTCCCCGACTACGCTTTAAATAGAGAGATAAAAGCTTAAAATGTATCACTTTTGAGGAAAAAAAAGTCGTAAACAGTTTTTCTCGTTCTTGAACTTACCTGGCTTTCATAAATTGATTGTCATCGTTGTTTTCACTCTAAAAATTTGCGTTAGGCTTAGCGTCAATTTCTGAAGCCATTTTCTTTCGCCAGAGCATATATATTTGTTTACTGAATTTTTACGTGGTTAGAAATACGCTTTGTTAGAGTTCGTTCACCGGTTTTAATACGGTACTGGGAACTTCATTGGATGTATTCGCATACTTTGTAGCAAAAATTCTTCAAGCATAGCTAGATGGATTAAGTTTTCTCAATGTTGGTATCTCACTATGTATTAAATGAATAATCATAAAACTGCAGCATGAAGATATAATTGATAATATAAAAATTCTATTCACTTTTTTTTTTTGTTATCTAATATTTAAAAAAAATATTTTTTTGCCCATATTAGCCCACAACACGGGGTAAACGCATCTTGCAACTTACCAATTAATTTATCGTTACTTATAAAAAAGCAAGTAAAATAAAAATTCAACTAATCTTAGTCTAAAAGTACAATCTTGAGTAAATAATCTTAAAAATCTTTATAATAAAAGTCGAAGCTAAATAAATACTTAAATTCCATCTTCTCTGATTTTAGCGAGATATTTTTCTTGAATATTTAAAGAGGTAGCAATTGTCACGATTCATTATTTCATTTTTGGTAAAGTTGATTACATTAATTTGGCCACCACGATATTTAAACAATTAAAACAAATATATAAGACCGGATTGTAGTGCGTGATTTTCAAACTAAACAACCTTTTCTATACTGCTTTTACACTTGCATTATATATATCGTAAGAATTTACAGTGTATGTAATATGTAAATATTGTATCAGGGGTTCATATAGTTCCTTAATTGCTAAAGTGAATCTGTCTTACTATAAATAATCATAAATATGTCACTTTTAAATTTTTGCATATCATTGCTCTCCTGGAAAAATATCTCTGTAGAGCAAATTTATATAAGAAAGTTTTGGGTTAGTTAATGTCTCTAAAACTGCTTCACCAATTCTTAAAAAAAAACGATAAAAGTTCGCAAAGTTCATTTAAAATAGTTTATTAAAATTTTATATTTTGCCTAGTTATACCTTTTATGTATTAAATTGTTTTAAATAGTTTCTATGGTTTCAAAAATTATTAAAATTTTAAGTATTGAGGATTATAAGTGGCTTTTTGAAAATATATGTATCTTAAAAATGATTTATGTGCGGGAATTTTTGTAGTTCGATTTTAAATAGTATGACATGTAATAGGGGCCTAAAACATTTCTGTGCACTGGGGCCCTGCATGCCATTAAGACGGGCTGCTGTTAATCTTGACATGACCGCATTAACCCCAATACTGTATGTCCACATCAGCCCCGTGTATTGATTAATTCTTTTCATGTATATTGAAATTTATGTTGAAGGTATATTGATTAGTTCTTTTAAGGTATATTAAAACTGACTCCTACAGTATGTAATAAGCATATTCATTCATAACATAATAACACCTATTTTTAAAAACGATGAATAGTCTGAAGTTGCTGTTAAAACATAAATAAAGAAGTTACTTTTACACCATAAAAATCTTATTTATTTATTTGCTACAACTATTTAGTGTTTTGTATTGAAACTACATATCAAAGTGAAACACAGTTTTACCAATTTGGTTCCCAAAGTGTGCGGCAGAGAGTTGCCATTACTTAAAGACTAAACTTATGTTCAAGTCATGTTTATTTGTTTCATGTTCATCAATTAAATTCATTTGCTTCAGTTCGTTTCCTGAAGTCTAAAGGAAAATTCTCGTTTCTTTTGCTACTTCATACCTATGTGAAGCTGGGTTTTCAATATTTACTGTTCTAAAAAGCTAATGTCATTAGAAAATAAATAACGATGAAAAAGGAGTAGCTGTATCGAGCTTTTCACTAAGATTCCGAAAGTTTCGTAACGGGCATCACAAAACGAACTTACAATATATTCGAATGTTTTTAGTGATTTATCTTTATTTACAGTTATAAATGTTTTTATGCATTATTATTCATTAGAATTTAAGGGCTTGCTTTCATTTTAAGAATAAATAGTATTAACTATAGTATGTTTATATTTTAACCTGCTCATTTCTATAGTTTTTGTTTTAAAGTTAACACAAGTGCATACAGTATAAGTAAATAATAAATATCTTAAATGTGACTAATGCCATTTTCTACAGATACTCCGTATAAAATGTGCCACAAATGACAATGAGGTGATGATGGCAATGACTACAGAAGACAAACCGGGAAAGAGACAATTTTGCTCATCATTGAACCACTCCAATCAAGGATTCAGAATAATACTGCCGAAGGGCACAAGGATCAATATGAAGTTGCAAAGTTTCAACACGAAGTTGCAAAGTTGCATCACGAGTTCGTGAGGGAGGACAAACTGGTCACCAAAAGAGGCTTGTAGAGACATATTTTACTAGCTTTCTTTATATATACTTGTTATTTTACATTTTAGGGTTACTGAAATATTCTATTTTCAAAATGCCGTGTACAGTTAATCTGTTGCTTTGCGTGCGGGGAGAAGGCAAGTTCTTTACAAATATCATCTGCTTTTCAGATTTAAATAAAGGGAGTGCAAATTGAGGTAGGTATAGAACCATTCGCTAGTATTATTTTCAGATCACCCCTAATAAAAACGAGTCCCGAACCATTTTCGTCAGGCCAGTCGTATATCTCTAGTGTGATATCAACGATCAAATCAATAGTTTAATTGTTCTATATCGATTGAATAAAATTTCGTTTTCTTAAACTGAACAATTCAAGATTTCCTAAAAATTCTCAAATTTTAAATTATATATGTTTGATCACTTCAAATTAATAATTCAATAAATTTAATATTATTGAACATTTATTAAAAAAACTGTTTTTTGTTTAGAGTTTTCTTAGTTAAGTCAAAAACGATGGCGTGAATAAAGTTTTGTTTCACACATTTAGTTCAAAAATATTCGACTGCAAAAATCAAAAATACCATTGAAACGGTGAAACTTTTGACCACTCTCCTTTCTAAAAAATTGAATCTACACTCTAAAGCAGTGGTTCCCAAAGTGGTCTATATCGACACCCAGGGGTCGACGACAACCTGCAAGGGGTCCATGTCAAGTGGGGAAAAAAATTGGGGGTCCATGAAATGAAAATAGGGTTCAACGATAGTGGATCTCGTATAAGCAGGTCGGGACTTTTAATTTAAACATTTCACGAGTGGAATAATCAACATACACTGATAGTACCTACTTACTTACAGTATATTACCTTATAATATAAAGACATTTGAAGTTGATGAATTTACAAAAAATTCAAGAAAATGGCAAGGTGTCTACGAGACAAAAAAGTTTAGGAACCACTGCTCTAAAGTATGACTACTTTTTATTATAAAAGCTAAAATTTAAAATTCGAAGAAAATGAGTATGTTTTTGTGGGATCGAATTTTAATAGAAGATAACGTAGTTTTGAATTCATTAATTGTTATTTTAATTTAGCGTACACTAATAATCTAAACTAGTGGGCTGCGCCCCCTGCTCGCCAACCCCCGAAAATTGCTACGCAATCTTATATGGTTTGCTTCGCAAACCAATTTCGCTTCGCTCTCTACTAACTTAGGTACATTGAAAATGCACAAAATTCTAAGAATTCAAAACAATCATTCAAATCCATATAAAAACTTTTTTTTTTTAAATTACATCTTTTTAGTAAATACTAAGTCATTAAAATAAATTTGAATTCAAATAAAGACTCATTGACTGAGACTCATTTTTCAATGAATAACTAATAGCAATAATAAAACAAATAAATTCGTGATATAAATCAAAAGTCGTCAAATAAATTCGTAATATATAAATTCGTGAAAAAAAAGCGCTTTCGACAAAATACTAAAATAGAGATCTATCGACAAAGACTACTCACTTCTGCCTAGCTTAACAGTATGAGATTGCCGCAGCTGAATTGTTATTTCAGTTTCCGTTTCTGAAAGCGCTATATGTTGAGCCACGTCAGCTAGATTTGCCATGTGACATTTTTAGCGGCAATCATTGATCGATTTTCTAGCGTTGCCTTTCGGGGAGTTGCAATGATACTTTTTTTTTGTCGCCGTGTAAGAGAAATATATATATAGATAGACTTCTTAAACCCTTTATTTTGAAAATTCAATTATGAGATTAAATGTCTGGATATTTTGCTTCCTTATTTTTTTTTATTGTTGTGCTGTATATGGATTATCATTTAAAAACGCTTCACTTTGACGTCAAATAAACTGTTTACCAAAGTTTTTTTTTTGTCCTGGTTACAGTAGGGCTCCTTAATAAACTGAAATAGAAAAAACTTAGTTTAGGTAGCAGATTTAAAGAATTCTACAACTTAGTGTTTTGTCATGTCTTTAGTTACTTCAATTCATAAATTTTTTATATTTGTTCCATTTTATGATAAATTTTACTATAAGTAAATAAAATTCTATAACTATAAATTTAACGAAAGTCATGTATGTAGTAAATATCCGCAATGCTTATCCTTGCTTATTCTTCGATTAATTTAAAAGGAGATTAATAGTACATGCCAAACATATAGATATGAATTCTATTAAATACATAAATAAATTTAAAAACAAGAAAAATAGTGATAAGTTCAAATATTTAAATCAAATCGTTATTTAGTTCAGATGGTAAAAAAAACTTCGCTTTCATTAACACCCTTAACGGGAAAAGCGAAGCATTTTATCAAATTTGAATACAATAAAAATAAAAGTAAAAAAAAAAAAACTCAAACGATTAAAAATATTTTCACAAAGTCAATTAATAATAATTAAAAAAAAAACGATAAATTCATCGTCTTCATCTATCTAGAAGTAAGGTTTATTACCACAGAGGGGCGCTATTTATGTTAGGGTATAAAGCGTTGCCACTTTCCAGCGCCTTGAAAAAAAATGCTTCATATGCTCTAGCATTAGAGTGGAAACTATAATTTTTCTGATCTGAACTTTCCACATACTTACGAAAAGTTACTTGCAATCTTCCAGTCTATCCAAAGATTATGAGAGTTTCGAAAAAACGGTGTTTTATAAGCAGCTCGATTTTCCCTTTTCCTTTCCGAAAATTTTACGACAAGAATTCTGCTTTTTTTAAACATTTTGTTAGAACATTTTGCTTAAACATTTTTATTCCTTTTTAAACATTTTCGCGGAAGTGAGGAGAATAAAATCAGTTTGATTTTTACCGAAAAATAGCTGAAGTTGTGTCTGCAAAATCGGCGAAAAACTCTGTTGTAGAGCCAAGCTACCCGTCAGCAGAAAAGTGATAAGGCAGATGAAGTGAATTGGAAGAAGAAGAAAAAAAATTCGGCTTTGGAACAGATGCCAGAAACTAATGATTGCAGAACCCGGGTGTTCGATGCTGTGTATGAAAACTGATGTATTTTCAACGGCAAGGACGATCTTCAGCTTAAAATTCTGAAAATAAACCATATACCTCTTCACTTTATAATTGAAAAGTTTCCTCAAGGATGAATTGGATAGGAAAAACATTAAAAGAATAAACAATACACTTTAACCACAGACATGATTGGTATTTTGGAGGTTATGTGTTTTTTTTCCTCTTCTTCCACAAATTACTTCTAAATATAAGAAATTTTTTACTTATTGTATCAATACATCGTTTCTCCTTCTGCTTTAAGACACCCACTTTTGCGTTAAGATATTTTTTTTTTGTCTTACTTTTAAATGAAAAAAAAATTAACTTTTTTGTCACAAATGAACTCACAAAATGAAATTTATAACAGTAACATTATAACAAATATGGAAAAAACACGAAAAAGGTAAGTGATTGACTAAATGTAGGTTTTGATAATACAAAGGTTGGAATTTTCTCTCAAAATAAGTGTCAAATGCTGTTATAAACGTATTCAAAGAGAAAGAAGAGAAAAACAAACAAACAAGAGGTTAGATCAGAGTCGTGGCCCTTGAAAGACCTAAAAAGAAAGTAACTAACCATTTCTTACATACTTTTATTAGTATTCAAATAGAAAAGATAACAAATTTTGGCCATTACAGTTTTTTTTTATTTTTCTGAGATATTAAAACACCGTAACTGTGGCTTATATTATTGACCCGCTAAACCTTTCATTCCAAAAATTTAAATAAAAATAACTGTTTAAAAAAAACACAAGCAGTGCTATATTCTTCATTGGAAAAAATAAGAAACAGTTATCCTAATATGACGAATAATTGTAGAAATAAATCTCGTAGAAGGTGGAATTAAAAACACTATATCATCAATCCGTTGGATTCTAGAATGAGACAGAAAAGATTAACTTTTCAGATGAAGTTATCGATTCTCTGTGATTGATTTCAAATTGCGATGAGGATTTTAATTTTCAAAGATTTCTTGTCAATAGTCACGTCTCCTAATCTGATTTATTTTATTTCATTTAATTAATTAATAAATTTATTTTGCATAAAATTTTTTACCATTTTATGCATAAAATCCTTCCGAAAATTCAGAGATGGACTTTGATATTACTGGTAATGAAATATTTTCAAAAATCTTAAATTCTTAATTCTCTAAATTATGCGATTTTGACTATGGTTAATCCTTAAAATTTGAAGTATTTAATCTGAGCAGCTTTAAAATTCTGGTTTCTGTTTTAAAAACTGAACTTAAGTATTCCTCAACCTTTTTTGTGCATGCTTCACCCAAGGCTTTTTAAAATTATTATCCCCCCTAACCTATACATAATTTTTAACATTCAAAAATTGAAAAGTTCACTAATTAGCATTAGTTGCTTTAATTATTAGTGTTTCGTTTCACGAACGAGGCCTAAATTATCAGCAATGAAGGCGAAATTAATAATTAAATCAACGCAAAGAAACGCTTAGTTCTCAATAAAAACAAAACAACCTTTCTTTATTACTTCTTACATCAGTCATAATACCCAGATTCAGGTTATTATTTTTATAAAACAAATACATAACGATTACGATTAAAACTACTAAATCGATTCTCAACACTCCTACCTTTTGTATTGATTTTAATCAAGGCAAAACTTAATAAACATATAAAGTTAACCAAAAAGGGGGAAACGTTAGTGAGAAATATAAACAAACTACTGAGAGAAACAACTGTTACTGAAGTAAAGTACTTTAACTGAAATCTATAAATTAGTTTAAAATTTACTTTATGACATAAACTCTCTAAAGAAAAGAATAAAAAAAAAGAAAAAGTGTCTTTTCAGTCAAAGATCTAGTCTCTTGGGCATCTTTACTTGACGACCACTTCGTGTATTTTTTATTTCAGGAGGCTCTTCAGAGATATCAAAGATACCTTCATTACTTATTTTCGTTTCATAATTTGGGGGAACTGATAAGTCCTCGAAACGTATTTCCAAGGGATAAAGTCGTTGTATTGGCCGAATAATGGTAGTATGAGCCAGTTTTAACCGAGCGACTCTGTGTTTTCCATCTTTGCCTGAGATTAACTCCTCAACTCGCGCTAAGGGCCAGTCAATTCTTTTGGAATTACTAGAACCCACTAGTACAATATCACCCTCCTTTAGTTTGTAGCGTTGTTTTTCCTCAGGATTTTTCACTAAAGCGGCTAAGTATTCTTTTTGGAATCTCTTGCGAAAACCATCGCGTACCTTTTGCAGGTAGCGCAGCCTTTTTCGCAAATGGTTGCCATCAATCAGATCTAGATCGACTGTGTCACAATGTAATGGTGTGGTAACTTCGCGCAAGAAATGGGAAGGAGTCAAAGACTTTGGCTCTTCAGGGTCCTCAGATGTATAGGTTAGAGGTCTTTGGTTGATGGTACTCTCGCACTCAGCTAACATAGTAAGCATCTCTTCATAGTTAAGACTTGCTTTGCCAAGGTTTCTCTTTAGAAGATCCTTGAGAACTCTAATGAGACGTTCCCACCATCCACCGTACCACGGTGCACTTGGGGGATTGAAATTCCACTTTATTTGAGATGCTGTAGAATCTGCTTGAATAACTTCCCAGTCCAAGTTTTGAAGTGCTCTTGCCGTGCCAATAAAATTCGTTCCTTGATCCGTATATATTACACTGCATCTCCCTCTACGAGCGATGAATCTTCTTAATGCTTGAATAAAGGTATCGGTTGACAAAGATGTTACTAACTCAAGGTGCACGGCACGGTACACCGCGCAAGTAAATAAAATAATCCAAGCCTTAATACGTCCTCGCAGAAAGACAGGGCCAGCTAAATCTGCCCCGACGACTTGAAACGCAGCAATTCTTTGGATACGATCGACTGGTAATGGCGCACTCTCCGTAGTTGAATGTTTCGAGGAATGTCTTTTACAGGGAATACACTTTGAAATAATTTCCCTGATAATCCTTCGTCCTCTGGGGATCCAAAACCTGCTTCTTAAATATCCTAAAAGGGTCTGAACTCCAGCATGTTTTGGAATCTTATGTGTATATTCAATCAAACGCCGAGTTATTTCATGATCAGGAAGAACAATAGGGTATTGAAAGTTCTCATCGTCTTCTCCAAGTATAAGACGGGTCTTGACCCTCAATATACCTTGTTCTTCATAAAATTTCATAGAAGTTTCATACTTCTTCCTATTCACATCCGTCCACTCGTTTTGAATCATCTTTATCAGGCATAATTCAGCAATTTGAAATTCTTCACTGGTAATTGCTCCTTTAATATTTTCTCGAACTTTACTACAGTTGACACAAAAACGGAGCATCCATGCAACCATCCGCACTATCATAGAATATTTCGAAAAATATAGAAATCTGTCACTGACCACTTCCCTTTGAACATTTGCTGCACTCGTTACTATCTTTCGACATTCTTTCAGCGCTTCCTCCGGACAAGACAAATTTGTAACCGGCCATGACTCTTCATCTTGTCGTAGCCACGAAGGACCCTCCCACCATTTCTGGTGTAAAAGATCATACCAATTACAAGAACGTGATGGTAAATCGGCAGGGTTTAACTCTCCTGGTATGTGTCTCCATGCGTTGATATCCGTCAGCTTTCTTATTTCTTTTACTCTATTTCCGATAAATGTATTCCAAGGTTCTTGCTTCCTTATCCACGCTAACACAACCATAGAGTCACTCCAAAAAAATGTCTTAAGAGGCAACTTCAGGGATTCTGTAATAGATTTATGCAACCGAGCAGCGATGACAGCTCCCAATAATTCTGCTCTTGGAATCGTTGGACGGTTCATTGGCATCACTCTAGATTTTGCAGTTACCAAATTTACAAAAACTTCTCCTTACTCTTTACATCTCAAGAATGCACAGCATGCATAAGCTTTCTCTGATGCATCTGAAAAAATGTGTAAAGTTGCATCATCGACATTACCTCTAAACATTCTTCTTGGAAGAGTGCATTGTTCAATCAGACCAAGATGTTTTGCCCACCTAAGAAACCTCACTTTAAGATCTTCGGGAAGCTCTTCGTCCCAATGTAATTTCATTCTCCAGGCCTCTTGTAGTATCAATTTCGGTACGAGCATTGCAGGACATGAAAATCCTATTGGGTCGTATATGCTGTTTACTACTGAAAGTAACATTCTTTTACTCGGTAAAGGACTCAGGTCGGCAATTGTTTTAGGGAAAATACATGATATTTTATCTGTTTCACAATTCCACTTAAGTCCTAATACTGACTGAATCGGATTTACGGAAGAGCCTGTAGAAAACCAACATCGTAAATCAAAGCACCCAGCGGCCATTATCTCGATTGCTTGAGTTTTTAAAATTTGAAACTGATCTTCCTCATCCACACTGGTAACCAAGTTATCCACGTAAAAGCCGTCTTCTAATTTACTTCTTGTAAAATCCATGTCTTTACCTTTAAATTTTTCCTGACCAAGGTGATGTAGTATCGTTGCATTCAGTAGGAAAGGAGAAGTAGTAATTCCAAAAACGACACGGCAGTGTCTGTATTCGACGATAGTTGAACAATCAGAATCCTTATACCACAAGAATCGCAATACATCTCTGTCTACTTGATTTACACTTATCTGCAAAAATGCCTGTTTAATATCGGCAGTAACTCCCTTTGCACCCCATCTGAACCTGTTTAGTAAGGGAGGAATTTGCTGTGTCAAACTTGGTCCAGTACTAAGACAATCATTTAATGAAGCACCACCTTTAGTTTTGCATGAACCGTCAAAGACAGGCCGTATTTTCGGTGTTGCGCTTGATAACTTAATTACTGGTCTGTGTGGTAGGTAGTAGACTGAATTCTTTACTTCCGATAACTTAGTTTCCTCAATAATTCCTTCTTTTTTCCAATTCAAGAAAACTTCGCTATATGATTTTAATGTGTTTTCTTTTACCATATTCTTCGTAACAGAACGGAGTCTAGATACGGCTACTTCACGATTGTTGTATAAGGGAGGATGTCCTACCAACCAAGGAAGTGTAACTTCATAACGATTTTCATTATTAACCTTCAGAGTTTCTTGAAAATGGATCAGTGTGTCTTCTTCTAGCATTCTTTTCTCGTGCACTTCTGTTGGATCTGTTATTCCTAAAACTTCCAAATCCCAAATGTTATGCAACTCAAAGTTATTCAATTCTAACGATACCATATTGAAAACTTCCTTTTTCTTTCCAAGACCCATGATGGTCCAACCAACTGTAGTTTCTATGGCTGTTATCCCTGTTTTGAAAACTTCTACTCTACCTGTTAAAATACTGCCAAGGACATCTGCTCCCAGTAGGATTCTTATAGGCAACGCATTTCTACCTACATCAGATAAAATTATCCCACGGGAAGATAATTCGGAAATAAGCTTTTCATCTTGAATTCTAGGTAATGCCGTACAAATTTTTGACTGATCAAGGAATGTAACTGGCATAGAACATTTTCCGTCTAAACCTTCTATAGTCAATTTATATTTTTTATGCTTAGCAGCAGGTGTTGTTCCTCCACCAAACAAACCTTGCGAAAGTATTTCGGTACCTGAAGATTGAAGATGTAATTCTTTAACTAAACTAGTTTCGATGTATGAACGGTGTGATCCATCATCTAATAAAGATCGAACACAAACCTCTTTACCATCATTACGAAGTCTTAACATAACAGTCTTAAGATAAATTTCTCTTGGCGACGATTGAGATGAAAGCAGTGCTGTGGCATTTTCTTCTTCATGCCCTTGTTCCTTGTCAGGGGAATTCATGGATCCTTTGCTAAAATTAGGGCACAATATCACATAATGTCGTTGATTGCACAATAAACACCTTACTTTACTTCTACAATCTCGGAAAAAATGTCCCTTTTTTAAACATAATAAGCAACATTTTGCTTGCTTAACTGCTTTTTTCCTTTCTTCCAAACTCAAATCAGAAGCTTTTCGACAATCTTTGGTATTGTGAGGTTTATGACAAAATATGCAATCAGTTTTTCCGAACGATTTATCAGGAAGTGATGATATTAAAGCAGCGGCTGTTGGATCGTCCTGTTGAAATGGTTTATTTACTTCTTGTTTGTATTTTTGTCTCCCAAAACCATTTTCCGCTAAAACCCTATGTTCTTCACCTTCTACTTCATGAGAGAGAAAGGACATTAACGCTTCCAACAAATTTTCTTTAGTTAGATTTATCATCTCTTCTTCGCCAATTTTGGCATTTAATCTGTATCTATCCCACGCCTTTAAAACTTCAACGGGTAAACATGATTCTACAACCGGGTACAACATTGCTGCGTAATTTTTTGTGGTCACCGCCAATGTTTCCAGCGATCTCAAATTCGAACCTAATTTATCATAAAGCTCAGCAAGCCGTACATTTTGGCGATTTAGCACTAAAGCTAAAAGATCTCTAATGTAAACTTCTATCAATAAATCTGTCCTTCCAAAACGAGACTTTAAGTGTTCTATTACTTTCAAATAATTTTCTTTGGATGGTGGATAGCTGTCAACGATATCTCTTGCTTTCGTATTTGACTTAATAGACGCCAATAGATATTGGAATTTATCTTCTTCTTTTAAATTATTATCATTGTGAATGCGAGAAAACTGTCCCCAAAATGCTACCCAAGTTTTCGGACCAACTTCATATTCTTTCAAAACTATTTTTGGCAGCTTTAAATTTGCGCCAACTATTGACTGCACATCGCATGACTTGGCATCAAAATTTTTCTGAACATAAGAATCGTAAAATACTTTCACTTCAATAAATTTCTCTCTATAAGATTCAGCTAAATCAAATTCTTCGTCAGAAATATTACTTAACAAACTTATTTGAGAATCCAAATCAAACAACCTAGTCGATTTATCAACTATCTTATTATAAATAGTAAATATTTCCTTACTTTCAATATTTTCGGATTCTTCTAACTTAGCAAATTGATTGCAAGCAGTAGTAAAAGCACGGCGTAACTGTGTTCTTGCTTTTTTCAAATCTTCTACGTTACTTGCAATGTCATTTTCTTTTTCTTCGGCCATTTTCAGTTTTAAATTCCAGAGTAGGCTTAACACAAATCGTTATATTAACAATGCAATATTTCCAATCTTAATCGCAGAAATTCTTTTTAAATCACGAACGCCATGTTTCGTTTCACGAACGAGGCCTAAATTATCAGCAATGAAGGCGAAATTAATAATTAAATCAACGCAAAGAAACGCTGAGTTCTCAATAAAAACAAAACAACCTTTCTTTATTACTTCTTACATCAGTCATAATACCCAGATTCAGGTTATTATTTTTATAAAACAAATACATAACGATTACGATTAAAACTACTAAATCGATTCTCAACAATTAGAGATTATTTATTATTTAAATTTAATGAGATCTTTAATTTGCTGCATGCTTCAAGGAGATTTTACGTCAGGTTAGTTAACTTTAGAAGATTCAAGTTCCCTCGTTTCGTAAGCGATTTTAATATTTTCTTTTCTTTTTAAGAAGCAAATCATTTACGGATTTAAATCCGTATTCAGCTAATTATGAAGAAGGAAGCAATAATAATAGTTCTCTTGCACGTTTGTTTACATTTCGATATCTGATTTCGGTCTTCTTAGAAAGCTATACCATCACATTAAATACAGTTATAATTAATTCGTTATTTTGCATTTTTGCAAGTTCTTGATGCTGCATATTTTAGATATCACGCAAATCCACTGCAATTGATACTGCATATTTTAGATATCACACAAATCCACTGCAATTGGTACTGCATATTTTAGATATCACACAAATCCACTAACATTGGTTACATCATCCAAATGGGGAAACCAATTTTTTCAAATCAAAAAATATATTCTTATTTTAAAATCAACTGATTACTTTTTCAGATGATCGACAGTAACATTAGCATGAGCCGCAGTGGCTTAGAAGATAGAGCGTTCGCTTTCCAGGTTCGAATTCCAACGGTGGCTTGTTGCTACGAATTCTGCACTCGGCTCACACCGACCACAGTGCTGACGTAATATATCCGTTAGTGGTCGCTTTGCCGTCGGGGTAACCGCGAGAAGCTTTCGTAGTTTTCTTAACCATGTAAAGCAAATGCTGATTTGTTCTGGTTTTTCATGAAGGCTAGTTTGTCACAAAACTTGATCCAGAAGTTCCCTTTTCTTCTGGGTTGAGTTAACATAGGAACATTAGGCTACATAGGAGGCTACGGCACATAGGAGGCTGCGGATAGGATCATTGATAGACGTAAACTCAGAACTAAATTGGTAGTTCAACGCCGGTTGGATAAAGTAAAATAATATTGGGGGAACAAATTAGTTTTCAATTACCGTTTTCAAAAGATAGCTCAGGCTGTTATGAATGTATGAATGACAGCTGGTTTCGGTGGTTTCAGAGAGGTTAGACATCTGCCAATAATATTCAGTTTATATCGCTTTGAGTTTCATACAAAAACCCAGTTTTTTTACTTAGTTGAACTTGTTAAATTTTGTAGTAACTAAGTACCATTTGCTGGTGGTTTTATTTTTCTGCCTTAATTGCCAGAAAAGTGCAGCTGAAGCGCATCGAATGCTTGTAGAAGTTCACGGTGACAATGCTCCAACTGATAAATCATGTAGGGAATGGTTTCGACGTTTTAAGAATGGTTAATGGTGAATAAAGAATGGTAAATGGTGCTGTATACTATGAGCTGCTACAACCTGGTGATTCCATTACGGGCGATCGGTATAGGCTACAATCGTTTGAGTCGTGCATTACGAGAAAAACGGCCGGAATACGAGCAAAGACATAAAAACCAATAAGTTATTCTTCTGCATGATAACGGTGGGCCTCACGTCGCAAAAGTCATAAAAAATTATTTGGAAATGCTCAAGTGGGATATTTTACCACACCCGCAGCATTCACCGGACATTGCCCCTTCTGATTACTGGTTGTTCCGACAGATGCAGTGCGATTTGGCAGATCACTGGTTCACTTCTTTCGCAGATATCGAAAATTGGCCCCTAACTTTGATCGCCTTAAAAGACGAGACATTTTTTCGAGATGGAATTCAAAAATTGCCTGAGAGGTGGGAAAAAGTTGTAAACAACGATGGACAATACTTTGATTGTACTCTCAATATTACAATAGGGTTCTCCATGAATTTCCGGGTTAGATTACGAGCTGCGGCAGCTCAGAGGATAGAGAGCGATTTAGACGTTATTATGCCATAATTATTATGATTACGCTCTTTTTCATTTAACGGAAAAAAGCAATATATGTATACATTTTTATAGATATTAATTTTTTACAAGTAAATATTTCCATGCTTATATTTATGGTTAAAAAAATTATAAATCTGTTTTAACATCATTATATGGATCATTCTCACAAAAAGGTGATTTAAGTCCCTTAGTAATAAATATTAGGAAATACAGCAGATTTCTTAATATTTTTCTTCATCATTTTTTGTAAAGTTCTAACTAACAAATCATATGCATTTCTGCTAAATGTATTTAATATTTCATTCTTATTTTTTAATAAACATAACTGCAAAATCCCCTCCGTGGACGTCCCTACGTCTGTGACACAAAATAATTTTTAATGACTGTTAAACAATTTAAATGTTATTTTAATGATTTTTGTAGTTTTACCTAGTTAAATACTTATAGTAACTTTTTATTTAATATTTTTTTAAGAAAAATTTATTTTTATAAAATGAATGACTAGTAAACTTTGTCCATCAAAAATGAAATCTCCCTCCATGGACAACTAATATAGTTCGGTATATATGCAATAAAGGGCAGCAAATGCGAAATCCCTATAAGACAGCTGCTGGGAAACCATTCCATTTTCTAATGTTAACTATCAGTTGTTTTTGTTCTCTTTGGTGTCAGTTTTGGATTGTTGCGTTGAACTGGGGTTTGGCAAAGTTCTCACTGTATACTCCGTGGACATCATAAAGAAGGTAAGAGAAAGTTATTTTATTTTTGATAGATGAATTTCAGATTGCAAAAATAGTATAATTAATAAAAAGAACTGTCCCATTTTTGTAACTTTAAAATTAAAAATCAGTAAAATTCAAGAACTAGTTTTTGTCTCCTCCGTGGACATAACAAGTCCACTGAGGAGAAGACACAGTCAATGGAAGAGACAATGTGTTAGATAACCATAATACAATTTTAATAATTGAAAAAACTATTTTCTTTTAATTGATTTTTTAGTCTATTTATACCTTTTTAGTGAGAATGACCCATATTCTTATCTAAAGAACACAGAATATGAAAATAGCGTTTTTTGTGTTTTGATTATATCTTTAATAAACAGGACATTTGTTCCTTCTAAAATATAATTGATTCGAACAGAAAAAGCGCATAAAAAGTCATGGAACTGTTTACTTGAAGAAAAAAATACTGTTGGTAAGGAAATTTCTTTTTTTCTTCTTTTATTTTAAAGAGCTAATTATCCTTTATCGCCACTTTCTTTCTCTATTTTAACATGAATATTATTTAACATAACTCGCGAAGATTCTTATAATCAAATCAATATTATAACTGTTAATAAGTTGTGGTAGTTAAGCATGGTTTATTTCTACTGGAAACAGGGAAGAAATTAAATGTTTTTACTACAGTTAATTTATATTTTCCGGCTAAGTATCATACCTTCTATTGTTAAAAAATACCAATTTTTTTCCTCATTTTCTACATAAAAGCAATTTTTACTTTACTAAACTTTACTTTCCCTCTCACTTTCCTCGGCAGAAAATAGACAAAAATAACTATGTAACTTTTACTTGAACCATAGACTCAGTATCAGTATCAACCTGAGAAAAAAAGATATAGGTTATGAATACTGAAAGCAAAAAAAGGTTATAACCTTTTTGAAGTATAAGTAATATTCTTTAAAAAATATCATTTATTACTCTTTGAAGCTTAAAGTTAACTTTGGAAAAAAAGAACAGATTTTTTAAAAATATTTAAAAGAACAGTAAAATAAATAAAAGATTTAAAAAGATACTAAATGAAATAAAACTGTTAGGAAAATAAGTGTTTTAAAACCATTCAGATTTGAAATTAATAAAATAAAAAAAATTTAAACTAACAAGAGAACACTCTGCGTCATTAAGAGAAAATTTTGTCAAATAATTTTATCAACTTTTGTCGTTGTTTACTAAGCAAATAATAAAAATTTGATAAAATATATAAATTTTCATTATTGATAATTCCTTCTGAAGACAGAGTACACTTGTAAAGCTTCTCCGTAACTTTTAATAATAATACTTTATTTAAATCATCTATTTTTTTGCTTAAAATTTAAAAAAAATTAAAATAGCACGTTCATTTTCCCTGGTACGAAGTACCTGTTCATGCGATCAACATTTCACTTCTTCATATGATGTGTGAGGCCCTTAAGCAACTGGAGTTAATGTCGTACCAAAATTTATCCTATAAGTAAATTTATCCGAAAGTAAGGCATTAAATGCCGAAGTGACCAAAAGAAATTTGGTTTAAAGTTAATGCTTGACCACGTATCGGGGAAGTGACCAAATAAAATTTATTTTCAACTTAATACTTGACCACTTATCGGAAAATAGCTGTCCATTAGTCAGGCCTTTCTTGTTTGAGCAAAATAGAGAATTATTTTTGTTTGTACAAAACAAACAACATTAACACGGTTTCCCGTAGATCACCGAAGTCAAGCATTACTGGCTGGACTAAAGAGCGGGTACGTGACCACTCTGCGTAGGGACTGAGCGAGCTCAAATTTTCTGAGATACCAGAGCGGGGAAGGATCAAAAGAAAATTTTGTGGAGAATCAAAATTATATAATGGCATGTTTTCGGCACAAATGGCCCTTTGTATAGCTCTAATGTGACATAAATAAAGTACTATTACTATAATTCATAAATACAAAGTTCAAGTGTTATTTTGCATTAAAATATTTTTAATCATTTATTTATTTACTTTTAGTCGAGGGACTTCCTTGACTTATACATTTATTAGGAGCCGCTTTAAGCCATTCGCGATCGCAACACTCAAATATACTAACTGGTTGGAAGACCGGTTCCTTGTTTTGAGCCCAGTGTCCGATTGATCATATGACCTGAAAGGCTCAGGCCAAATGATAAATCAAGCCCCTCCCCCCATATTTCTGGGGACCCCCTAAATATTACAAATGCCTTTTTGTGTTTTTCGTTAAAAATTGTTTTTTAAACTTGTGAGTTTACTAAAATTGTTATAAATATAAGCTCAAATTTATTAATTTATCATATTTTACTAATTCTATAAATAATTTAAAGGCACTTCATTATAAACAGCAAGTAAATTTCGTTTAAAGTTACCACCCATATGCCCCTGATAGTTTTGTGCTTAGGGCCCGGACATTTCTAGATCAGACCTTGCTGGAGCTTCCCCCTTTTCTCTACTCCTGTGCTCATATATGGGAATGTATTACGATGTTTCCCCTTTCCATAATATTTCTTCACATTTAAATTGCTAAAAATATATTTAAAAATTTCTACGATTTTTTCCTTAAATAATGTGGGTCAGTGGTAGTCCAGTGGTTTGAGAATCGGATTCCGTCTTAGGAGAGAGGAGAACCTCCAGACAGGACCAGTGGTTTAGGACCTCCAGACCAGAGTTTACCCCATTGTGACCCCCTAACACCCACCGAGTACATGGATATAAGTACTCATAAAATTTAATCATTCTGAAACCCTGAGGATGGTCACTAAGCAGTATCATGGGTACAGGGATCTGGTGAAAAATTCCTTCCCCCTTAGATATATGTCTAAATTGAGGAAGTGGCCTCACGAATGAGATTCCCTCTGCTGAGGATGAAAATTGCAATGTCTTCTTAATGTATGTTGTGTCTTCGAATCATACCCGAGGAAGTTTCACAGATCGTCATCTCACCAATAGCCCACTATATAGCTCTAATAGTGCAACGTAAATAAAGCACTTAATTATCTTGAAGCACTAGGTTTAATGCAGTTTTGAGTTCTGTAAAATTTTCCAAACTTGAAAATTTTTTACCGGTTTGAAAATCAAGATAGAAAAATAACGTACTTCTTATTCCAACACCTGTCTCGACGCTCATGGTGAAAGCAATCCACATGTAGCTGATTATAGTAGCCAATTACTCATTACGTTTGGCACTAGGCTAAGATTTTGTCCCCTGAAGTAATTTAAATAGTGACATATTTTTAGGCCTTCATTCTGATACATTATATACAATTCTATAGAAACATGTTATTCATAATGGTAAAAATAAAACAAATTACAATAAGTAAATTCTAAATTTATAACGCGTTTTTTCAATATTTTTTTAATTTTTAATTAGTATGTGATCTCAGAGCCCACTTTCCAAGGCCTTAGGGGTGTTTGCAATTTCAGGTATATGGCCAGTCTGATCCTGAGAAATTCTCTTTATTGATTACCCTTTCCAGACCTTTATGATCGCTATGAGGCTATGAGACAAATGGCGATCGAAATGAGCTGCAGGTGGCGTAGAGCAGAACTCATTACCTACACCAAAACTTCGTATGCTTTCACTTTTAGCGTGTCTAGTTATAGGAAAAGAAAGTAAGTTAGTTTCTCTTTTGATTTTAAATTGAATAAAAACTTTTGAAGGGAAAACTAATTGGAGCTGAAAACAATATTGAACATTGTTCTAAAAGAAAACGTCGGGGAAAATTAAAAAACGAAATATTTTTGACAGTTAAATACGAAAAATATTAAGAAAGAGGAGAATATCATAGTACATTCCTACAGGCGATAGCTACGCTCGAATACGCCATCTTATGAGAAGACCGGTTCCATGCCTTTGGCTCTTCCCTCTCCCTTTCTTTTCAGTTGTTTAGAAATGTGCTACGATATTTTCCACTTTCTTAATATTTTTCATACCTAATTGTTAAAAATATTTTCTAAAATTTCCATGACGCTTTCTTTTGGAACCAATTCCATATAGTTTTCTAACTTAAAAGATTTTAATCTACTTAAAAATAAGGACAGAAAACTAACGTACTTCCTTCTTCTATGACTCTCCAGCTTCCACGCGCTAATGGTGAAAGCATGTGAAGTGATGCCATTAATAAAAAGTTCGCTCAAAGCCACTTGTAGAAGGGTCAAGACATGGAATATGTGTTCTCTCCAGATGGCGTTTTCGAGCGTTGAAATCGCGAATAGAAAATTTGAAAGCGGCAACAACACAACTGCAGGAATGATCTCTAGTAAGAATGGAAATAATTTTAACTCGGCTACGGCGAGTATTTTACAGACTAGCTTTCTGCAAGTTGGCAACGAAGAGAAAAATGAAATAGACAACTCAGATACTTTCTAATTATTTCTGAATAATCTTGTTTGATTCTTGATTCCTAATCATACATATTTCTCTTTTAAATGAGAAATCAATTTCATACCCTTTAATAAGGTATAATCATAATTAAATAAAGTATTGATTCTAAAAACAAGAATCAAAGTAAAACAGAAACCAAAAGCGAAACCATAATTCTGCAGTGTCGCCATCTATAGAGTAAAATACTAATTATTTTAAATAATAAATAAATAAATAAACAACAAATAACTTTATGATGTTAAAGATAAATATTTTCATTCCGTGACGTCCAATAAATTGCCCAAGATTGTGATAATTTCTTTCAGCGGTAAAACTGATTTTTGTATTGAATTTTTTATGCTTTTTCTTTTCTTTTTTACTAGAATGGATGTTATTTCAAAAATACTTTTTCGATTTAAAATATTAGGGTTAAAGTTTGTTGACATTTAATTCTCTTTCAAAAAATTATCTATTTCATTCATTTCTAAAGAAAACTAGTTACTAACTTCAATCAATATGCACACTTATAAATTTTTTAATAGAATTTAATTTTGACCAATATTTTTTCCTCAATGGAAACAAAAAACTAATTTTAAATGTTTTAAAATATAATGTTTAAAAATAATGCTGATAATGTTAATGTTGTAAGTAAATAATTTCCTTTAGTTATAAAAAATAACTATTTTTAAATATGTGTTGAAAACAAAAGGAACTCAATTAAATTATTAGCTTACAAATAAATATAAATTTGAAGTTATATAACACATTTCTGACGAATTTCATTAAGGCATGCATCTGATATATTCTAAAGTTTCTCTTTTTATATTTCAATTTAATTATTTTCATTTTACATTTTGAAGCTTATTTGTATGTTTCTAAGCTTTTACAGAGATTTATTCCTCAATTAGTATATTTAATACAGTATTTCATATTTCACTTATTTTTATAAATTTATAAAGTGCACTCAAGTTATCGAAAAACAAGTAGGTAACTTTTACAAATTTTTAGTTTTCCCATTTCATCGTAATCCTCTTTAAAGCTAAGTTACCAAATCGCCAAAAAGTTACAATTTGTAAACTTTTAGGTGATTTAATTTGAAGACAATGTAAAGTTTAAAATTTTTTTTGCTATTATTATTTATTATTATTTTCTATTATTATACAATTAAATACAATAAATAATATAAACAACTATATAAAATTTTTAGATAACCTTCATTTCTTAATCCTTCAAAGAAAAATAAATATTACATGAATTGTTTCTTTTCAAGTTGTAGGAATTCAATTACTTTATTTTAGAAACAATAATTTTCAAGAAATAATACAAACTTTGTTCTGTAAAAAGGGTCATCCATAAATGATGGCACATATTTTTCAATATTTTTTACCTCATCCACTCTTTGTCACTAAGAGTCATATTTCACCTTATCCTCAGCTTCTCTTGTCACACATGTCAGTCTATAAACATATACTAACAGTTCAGAAACAAATATTATGAAAAATGTTTCTAAATTTATCCTTAAACTCTAATTATGTGTTTTAACATTAGAAAAACTAAACATTTTCATATACCTAGAAAGACTGAAGGATCCAGTTTGGCCCTTCCCAGATTTTTCGTGTGTATATTAATTAGGCATCCAATATTCTACTATATAATCATCACTATTCTATTAAAAACATATTACAGACTTGATCTTCAAAACTCTACAGTATTTTATTCAATTTGGTCAACGAAAATATTTGATTAAGTTGGGCATTTACTTTTCAATTATAAGTATACATTTTTTCTTAGATAATTGAGTTTCCTTTTTGAGTTCTTTATAAATAATAATTATAGATGTGTCAAAATACTCTTGCTGTTTTTAATGAAACTTTGAGTAGGTACCTTATCTAGATATATCAAAAGGTACATTATACCCAAAACTACGTGGGGTTCTGGGATACATACAAAAATATTTAAAGGGCCCCTCTTGTCATTGTAGATATAAAATTCTATCTATACATTTTGATGAAGCTTACACAGAAATAATTAAATATGCCTTTAAATTAGATCAAATTAGGAAAAATCGGAGATGCACCACACTTTCAATAAGTTGTTTTTTTAATTACAGCGCAACAAAAGGCGAGAGAGGAACTACAGTAATAATGGTTTGATGTTTGTTTGTTTTGATGAATAATATGGAAAAATTTAAAAACTAATTTTATGAAAGTGGTTGTTTTGCTGATTTTAATGGTTTTAATTTTAACCGAAATGCATGATGTCCCGCTTCTTAGTGCACCCGACCATCCCCTTTGTCACAAACTGTCTCAATTTTAAAAATCCCCTTCCTCCTCTCTAAGTGTGACATCAATTATGAACTGCCTCAAAGCGTAATTTTCTTTTAACGTTATCTTTTCTCTGACATTCTTATATAACCTTAATTGTATCTCATTTAGATTTCAGTGCATCGTATAGTGTATGGTAGTCCATACTAAATTATCTATTTTTAAAAACGAATTGGTGTTGGTTATGTTTTCAATTTTGTCTCATTTATACCTGAATTTTGAGAATCCTCTCCAAGTGTGACATCTATTATGAACTGCCCCAAAGTGTAATTTTCTTCTAGCCTCATCTTTTCTCTAACATTCTTATGTAACCTTAATTAAATCAGTTAGATTTCAATGTAACATCTAGTATATGATGGTTCATACTAAATTATCTATTTTGAAAAAGAATTGATGTTGGTTATGTTTTCAGTGTAATTTTCTTTATTTTTTCATCAGCTTAGGATTTAAATATGGCTGAAGACTCAGGAGGCAGCACGGTTGGTTCTTGTTCGGATGAAACTTCAGACATTACCAGCCCGTTTGTTGAAATAGATTTTCAAGATATTGAATTCTATGAAAGATGTGGTGGTGGTGCATTTGGTTGTGTTTACAGAGCTCTTTGGAAATCGCAGAATAAAATTGTAGCCGTAAAAAAACTCTTGGTTTTAGAAAAAGAAGTATGTAATCAGTTTTATTAATTTTTAATTTTTTTTATTATTATGTTTTACGACTATGTAGTAAATGGAAATATTTTCTTTTAGGCACAAGTTTTGAGTCTCCTCAGTCACAAAAATATTATTAAGTTTTTTGGAGCCGTGACAATATCTCCTAACTATTGTATAATAACAGGTAAATCTAATTAACTATTAAAACTATTACTTCTATAGCTTTCCACAGACCTGCCAACTACTACGCTTTTTGCAAGATATTTTACAGAACAGAAACATTTAAAGGCAAAAGCTTTCTGAATTTTTGGTAATTTTGCCAACATTTTAAAAGCCTTATCATGAAGGAGCTAGAGCAAAGTGGCGTTGCATGTAAACATTTAAATTATTAATGAGTAGTGGTGTGGAAAAGAAGTTTTATGGATAAAAAATAATACATTAAGATTTATACTTAGCTACCACTAGAATAAATTTTCACAAAAAGCATAGAAAGTTTCAAGCCAGAAAGTTACAAACCATTTCATCATATACTTCATAGAGCTCAGGGGATAGAGTATTCATCTTGTGATGAGGTGGCTTAGGTTTGAATCCCAGAGGTGGCAAAATCTGCTCCCGGCTCGCACTGACTGCAATGCTGATATAAAATATCCCCAGTGGTAGATGGATCATGTGTTAGAATCCCCTTGTTATTGAGCTGTCATATTTGGGGGAAATTTTCGTGGTTTTCTTCTCTATCTTATACAAATGCAGGTTAGTTCCATCTAAGAGCTCTCCAGGAAGGCTAGTTTATCCCAATGCTTTATACAGCAGTTTCCTTGTCTTCTGGGTTGAGTTAAAAATTGCAAAACTATGAAATTGAACATTGATAGTCGTAAACTCAGAGTTGTCTGTTCAATGCCAGTTATAAAAGAAAATATATACTTCATAACAATTGTACCTCAATGATTATTTAGATATATACAATTTTGTTCTTGTTTATTTATTTCAAATTTATAATTGTTTTATGTACTTCATAACAATTGTACTTCAATGTATATTTAGATATATAGTATTTTCTTCTTGTTTATTTATTTCAAATCTATTAACTGTTTTATTTTGTGATATTTCAGAATATTCAGAAAATGGATCATTGTTTGCTTTTCTTGGTGAACAAGAAAACAATTCAATGTTAAATTTTGAGCAGATTCTATGTTGGAGCTGTGAAATAGCTGCTGGTATGACTGGATACACTATTATTCATTTTTGAAATCTTACTCATTATCTGTTTAATACATTTTTATAAAATAGTTTTTATAAGACAAAAGTGTATTTAACTCTTAAACTGATTTACTACTTGGAAAAATTTGTATCCAAATTTCCATTGGTTAACATGTGGGTAAAGCAGTTTTTTGCGGCTAAAGCAAAATTATTGAACACTGACCTGATAGTTAAAGGATAAATATAATACTTGAAAAAAAAAGGGATATTTTACCCTACAAATTTTAAATCAAAGCTAACTTATTTTATTTTCATAAGACTGTTGAATTTATATTATGTGATTCAGATATTTACTTACTTTTAGGCATGCATTATTTACATGAAGAAGCACCTGTAAAAGTTATTCATCGTGATTTGAAATCAAAAAATGGTAAATGGTAATTATGCTTGTTTCATTAGCTATTTTGAAAAGTAACTTTTAAAAATTTAAATAATTTATCATTTAAACATTGTTTTAAAAGAAGAAAAAAATACCATTATTATTATTTTGCTTTCTTTGTACTTATTCACTAATTCAAAAAATCTTTAAAATAAATTGTCTAATGTCTTAAGATGTTCTTAAACTTTTTTTATTTTATGACAAATACCAAAATTGTTTATCATCATTTAAATTTTCTCACTCCATTACATTTTGTATCAAAAAGTTAATAAATATCATAAAAACTTTTTTTTTTTAAATTTAAATAACTGACTTATTTTTCAAATGTATATCAAGCATGTACTAAATAAATAATATATTCTGTATGTATATATTTGTTATACTGTGTTAATATTACTAAAATATAATTTTAATTTTTATTATAGTTGTGATAAGTGCTGATTATGTATGTAAGGTATGTCAAACACTTTTCTTTTAGTTAGTGTTTTATGGTTTTCTTTAAAACTTATATATTTTATATAAATATTTGATTTTGAATTTTTTTTTTTAGCTTATTGATTTGTAATAGCCACTGGCAAAGTTTATGTTCAAACTCTCCTAATAATACAGTGCTCAAAATAAAAAATGGACCACCCTGTATAACTTTTGATCTAATGATCGGATCTTCACATTCTAGGACTCAATCTTGGGATCACTCAAATACGCTAATTAATTTGTGCAGAGGTTATTTTAAGTTTCGAAATCAGACACAAAAACATACTTTCTCTGAATAAGCACACCTTTTTTGAAAAATATAATTCCAAGCAAAAAATAACTTTTAAAATATATTTATAATTTTTTTATTTAATATTAGTTAAGAAAATTTTGAATTGTCAGGTATATAATTTTTTACATCATTTTAAAGAATATAATTTTACATGACATAATACAAAATTTGAGGGAAATTGGTTGAATAGCTCTTGAGAAATTTATTTTCAAACAAGTCGAATTTTAAAAATTCGATTTGTCTGATACGACATAACGTTATTAAAGACAATCCGTTTTTTTAATTTTATTTTGGGCACTGTATTTTACAATTTTTGTTGTATCAGTACTTCTGAATAATGATTTGAATTACAATATCAGTTGCTTTTCATGGATGCAAGTACAGTAATAATTGTAAATGAAAGTGGATGAAAGAGTTATATTATAGAAAAATAATTCAAAATTTCCTTTTAACTGATGGAATTCAAAGTCTTTCATATCCTCTGTTAAGCTTTTAAATTTAGAGTATAACGGCCTCCAAAACCCACATTTTAATAGTCTAGAGATAAACAGATTTATATTTTTATAAAATATATTTACTATTTTTTAAATAAGAAAACTTATTGTTAAACATTTATTGTTTAAGAAATGCAAAACAATAATTAGAACTGAAGGAATGCTACCTTTGAAAATCTACTATTATAAGGTTTCCAAAGTCTTCATATATGTTCCTATCAATACAGCTTCATTAAAATTAATCTCTTTTTTAAAAAAATGATTTATTTATTGAACACAAAATTTTTCTTTTTTGTGGAACTTTTTTTTAAACAAAATAATTTTAAAATACAGTTGTTTATACATGAGCTTAAAAGTGAGCAAAGCCTTGCATACTCCACTTAGTATTAAATACAAATAGTAACTAATTTAATGTTACTTTATCAATCAAAACATTACTTAATATTAAAGGAAAAAATATTATTATTGTATGTTTAAACTTTTTTATTTCTATGAAAAATAGTGCTATTGTAAGAAGGCTATTAAATGTAGATTTTATTTTTCATTAATTTAGATTTGTGATTTTGGTGCTTCCCGCTTTATTGATAGCACAACTAAGATGTCTGTTGCAGGCACATTGCCATGGATGGCACCAGAGGTACTCCTGATTGATTTCTATTTTATTTAAAATATATTAAAACAATTTAATTGTTATTACTTCTCTCTTTAATGGGGCTTACTGTTATTAGGGTTTGTTGATTTTTTTTTTTAAGAAAAGAAAGCTTTGAGTAAAAAATTCTTTTTTAGCAAGCTTTTAATATGAGTTTGTTTAAATTTTTTATCGGTTTTCATAGTTTTAAATTTTATTGTAAATATATTATTGTGTTAATAAATTTCAATTGAATAAATTAGAGCCATGATGGCTCAGGGGATAGAGCGTTCGTCTTCCAATGAGGTGAATCAGGTTCGAATCACGGCGATGGCTGGTTGATACGAATTCTGCATCCGGCTTGCACTGACCACAGTGCTGACGTAAAATATCCTCAGTGATAGGTTAAAGTCCCCTTGCCTTCAGGCTAACTGTGGGAGGCTTTTGTGGTTTTCCTCTCCATGTAATGCAAATGCGGGTTAGTTTCATCAAAAAAATCCTCCCAAAAGGTAAATTTCTACCCTTGTCTTCTGTATTTGGGTTTAAAATTACAAGGCTATGGAGTTGAACAGTAGTAGTCGTAAACCTGAAAATTGGGTTAGCTGTTCAACAACGGTTATATAAAATAAAATTAAATAAATTACATTAAATACTTGGTTCACAATAAATTACAGTATTTTTTATGTAACCTTTTTCTATAACATTTAAATTTAGAAATTACATTTAGAAAATCTTAGTTCTAATGGATTATGCAGAATTTAAATAAGGAACAAAATGAAAATTCAATGCAGTTTTTTTTCTTCATACTTTTAAATCTGTAAAATGTAGTTATTCCATTAGATTTTTTTCTTCTTCAAAAGACATAATGGTAGTGAAAATCCTACAGATTCTTTGTCTTAAAACACAATTCCAAAAAATTCATTTTGTTTTATTTAATGCAAATGAATTCTTTGATCATGGAGTAGTATATCCAACATTTAAAGGAAATTTGGGTAAATTAAGTTTTTCTACATTGAAATTTTTATGAACCTGCAGTTAATGTAAGTACCTACTTATGTGAGGTATCACAATTTTAATTGTCATTAAAATAGTTACTAGTTAAAATCAAAAATTTCTATTGGATATTTTTTAATAATTTCGAATGATAAATTTGCATACATCACTGTAAATTTATTTTAACACAGTTACATAATTTCATGCGCAATGTTATTCCAATTACAATTGTATTTTTAAAATTAAACAATTTTGAACTTGGTTTTGCGGTATTTTATTTTTATCTGTTTTAAATAAAAAAATTCTGATTTAAATTGATAGAATAATTTGGCGATGTAGTCTGCCTTTGCTACCACATTCATTTAGATTATTGAATTTATCTGACACAATGGGGGGAAAATTTAAATATTAAAATTTAAATATAAATATTAAAAAATGTATAATAAACTCTTTTTTTTATATTAATGAGAGCTATAAGCTAACAAACATCATTGATGTTATCTTTATAATGTTTGATAAAATCTGTATCTGCCGTTTAATTTATACCAATAGCCAATGAGATACTTCTAAGCTAATGAGAAAATTCCATTTTTTCAAAAGTCTCTCAAAACCAATTTAATTGAAATTTTCGAACAATCGTTAGGAACGGGGACTAAAGTTACTTCTTTCATTCACTGTTTATGTTACAGGATGCTAGCACAAATGGTTCTGGAGTTATAAAAACAGACTCCCAAAATGTTCATTTATTATTATAGATAAGTTCCAGTTCTATCCATGTAACAACTGAGGCAATTCATTATTACAAATACATAAATTTTTTGTTCTTCTCTAGGTCATTCAGTGCCTTCCTGTTTCTGAAAGTTGTGATGTTTGGTCATATGGTGTTGTTTTATGGGAACTCCTCACACATGAAGTGCCTTTTAAAGGAATCGAAGGTTTTCAAGTTGCTTGGGCAGTCGTTGAAAAAGAAGAGGTTTTGTTCACTTCAGTATTCTAGTTAGTTTTTAGTCATCACACATTCAGAATTAGTCCCATTTTAAAATTTTGATACTCTTTCCATTTTAAAATATCATCATACTTATCTCAATCAAGGAAACATTTCTCTCATTTGTTTTGCCCTTTCAAATAATCTTAAATCAATGTATTCTTAAATCACCTTTCAGGTATATATCTATGTAATATATATATATATATTAAAAAAGTTAATTTAAAATTACACTAGGAAAAGTTTACAAGGAATGGCAGACAGTCAATTTAATTATACTTTTACATGAAATGTCATCTTAAAAAATTTAATTGATTTATATTATTTATTCTAAGACAATGCAAACTAATTATTCTATAGATGTTCATGCAACAAATTACAAACAAGCATACTCTTGTATTATACTGGTATATACTCTTACAAATTATACTCTTCAATACTTTTAAATGTGTGTTGGTCAACTAGCAAAATTTTGCTTTGAATAAGGAAAAAAAATTTTTGTTAGAGACGATAGAAATTTCATGACAAAATAATTTTTCTACTTAATAGATAGAACTTAATGGATTTTTAATTAGTCATAAAATTGATGCATATGAAAATTTAACGCTCACATAAATAAAAGTTCTAGAAAAACACTATGAATAGTCCAAATCTTTGATATTTTTTCAAAAATTAAAGGTATATTATTATTAAATATATTTTATAAATTATAGAATTAAATATAAACATAAAAATAAGCAAATTTGAATGGGAAATATTTATCTAAACTTTTCATGACTAATTGAAAAAAATTTCATGTTATAAATAATTTTGACATTCTATAGAGATTAACTATTCCGAAATGCTGTCCTCCAAGATTTGCAGAATTAATGACAGCTTGCTGGAGAACTGATCCAAAGGTGATAATTTTTTTGCATTATTTTGATTGATTGTTTATATCACCATATTCAATGGACTACACATTTAAATTTTTAGTTTTTTTTTCTTTTATTAGACTACTACCATCTTTTCAATTTTATGATCATTTTTCAACATAAAATTTCAAGTAATAAATGAGAACAAAATGAATTTCTCTATATTTATTTTAAAAATTAGATTTAAAATTATTTTATACTTGCTTACAATCTTTAATTTACATTTGCTAAATAATTAAATGGATGCATGCTGAAAAGTCTTTCTCTTTCCTTTGGAATATATGATTTATCAGTTGATATCAAATAAAAGATTTTTTGCTATTTCTGAGTACAATAAATAACCTTGAAATATTTATTTTCAAATATTGTTTTATAGATTAAAAGTAAAAAAAAAATCATAATTTGCTTCATCATTGCAAAAGTAGTTCTTTATACTAAAGATATTTTATTAAATCTTTGTCTAAAAACACCTCAATTTTTTTTAATATGGAAAAATTATAACAAAAAATAAATGATTTTGGCATAATTAACCCGGTATTAAATTGAATAATTACACTTTGAAGTGCTGGGTAAAAACTATTTCAAGAGCAAATTTTTAAATTTATTTTGTGTAAAAAATATATGCATTATTTTTTGCACTTATTTAGTGCTGTAAAATTTGGAATCTAATTAATTGACATAAAAAAAAATGTATAATTGCATTTCATCATTTCTTTAACTAACACTTTGTTTTGAAGTAGTATTTTAAATTTTACGAAGTGTCTTTTTTAAAACTGTAAGGAAATCTTCTATCTATGTGCTTTTTATATAGTAAATAACACAAAACTAGTTACTGAAATGCAAGAAAAAAGCATTCAGATCCTAACTCAAATAAAATTCCAGTTCCGAGTCAGCAAAATTTTTTACTGTAATTCATAAATTATTACTTTGGTTTGAATTGAACGTTTGCTTATTAAATATAGCTTCATTTGTCTTTATCTCTGTGTCAAACATTAACTTGTTGAATTCACTTTTATCTATTTATCAAATTATTTTTTTAACTGTCATTTGTTATTTTTTTAAATTAAATTTATGGAATTAACATAATTGATCATATTTTTAGGAAAGGCCTTCTTTTTCTGAAATATTGAAAGTTTTATTCTGTATGCAAAATGATGGCAAGTATAACTTTGTATATGCTACCAATAATTTTGAACTAATTTAGCAGAAATAAATCTACCGCTATGCTATGTGTATTTTAATGTCTAACAGTGACCATGATACGTAAAATATTCATTTCAATTTTTGAACTTTTGGTGATGAATATAGTTTCAACTTTAATATTTAAGATTGTGCTACAAAATACAGGGTAATTCAAAATGAATATCGCGATTTCAAGCAGCTGTAACTATTTGATGAAAAATAATTTATCGATAAGACATGGTGCATAGCATTTTTAAAAAGTGCTTACAGGTGCTTATTTTTGATTTTTGTTATTTGAAAGCCCTTAAAGGTGCTTTTTTTATTGGGAGTTTTTAAAAAGTGCTTAATTTTCCCTTTTTAAAAAATATGATTTTTTTTGTTACCATATCGATTTTTGCCACGTAATATGCAAAAGCGTGCTTTTCACATTGTTCTATTCAACGTTTTCACAATTCATTTCGGCGTACCGTCGGTCCATAGCGTATGAAAGAGCCAATCATTCTACATGTTTGAAGAAATACTTGTGAGTCGGTACGTGCATCTACTGAGCTGGGTTGGGTGAGATTATTGCCTTCTCATGTGCAACTCTGCTGCATTTTGCAAGATATTCTCAATTTCAGACTTCATTTTCCACCCTCTGATATCGAACCAAAAAATCTCTCGATCATTTTATAACGGTTCATATAATCAAGAAAAGAGTTATACTAGTTATTTTCTCATGATCATGTAAAGTCTTTGAAAATTATTTTGCATTTTGTTAAAGTATATAGTGCTTAAAAATATATTTTGAGTGCTTAAAAAGTACTTAAAAGGTGCTTATTTTTTGTTGAAAGATTTGGCTATGCACCCTGTAAGATAAGCATAGAATGTAGATTGAACTTTAAAATTTCTTTACTTAAGACTCAGGCGCAGTAAAGCGGAACCCCATGCATGCGGATGTTCATTAGTGAAAATTGAGAGTCCCATGCAGAAAGCATTCTGTGAGTTAGAATTTAATAATTGTTATTTTGTTATCACAATGCAGAGAAGATTTTGTGAGTGTTATAATAAAGAACCTCCAAATGGAAACACCATAATGCAGATACTCATACAGAACTCAAAGAACACATTTGTAATGCACTTGCGTCGGTGACTGCACAAATGCTTCAGAATGTATGGCGTGAAATGGACTATCGCCTACATGTTGTCCGTGTGACAAAGGGAAGTCGCATAGAAACTCCGTGGCGCATTTATGCAAAATTTGAAGTTCCTTTTACATTCTGTGTGAATTTTATTGATAAATTATTTTTCATTAAATAGTTATAGCTGTTTGTAATCGCTGTATTAATTTTGAATTAACTTGTACTTTGGTATGAGTATTGACTTATTTGTACTAGTATTTTGAAACTGCCTTAAAAATGTATTTATATTTTTAGGGCATTATTTAAAAAAAATATATATATTTATTTGAAAAATCTTTTTTGATGTACTTAAAATAGAAAGCTTTTAGAATTTAATTTTACATAGGTATCTGTATTATAATGTAGAAAGCTATTTGTATTCTATGTTAATTATATAATCCATGTTTTAGATGCTTTCTGTGATGAACTGTCTGTATATCTCAGCCAAAAGAGTGTCTGGAGGTAAAATGATAGCTTCTTTTAAAAATTATGTGGACTTCATTATTTTTTTAAAAAGTATTTTGTTATTTAATTAATTCACTGAAAACTTTAACGATCAATAACATGTGCTGATCATTTACTTGTAAAAAAAATAATAATCTTTAAAAAAAACTAATATTCAGTTAGTAGATTTCTGTTGTCACTTGATAATGGATTATATTTTGTACAAATGTTAACAAACACAATATAAAACAGTGCAAACGTAAAAAAAATTTTTTTTTGACCTCCTTACCTTCACGACTTCCTGTTAGACAGTTTCTACAGCTTTTTGCACGCTTATTACTACAGCTTATTGATATTTTCATACAGATAATTTTGTTTTCAATAAAATAAATAATTAATATCATTTTTTAACTCATATCTTCTCCATTTCATAGTATATTAATAATATTAAGTGATTGTGGTGAGTTTGAAGTGAAAATGTGTTTTCGTTATTTATAGATATACAGTAAAGAACCGATTATCCGGAACGATCGGGACCATTGATATTCCGGATAACTGATTTTTCCGGTTTTCTGAATCGCTACAAAAAGCCGTTTCTTTTATAGTTAAACCCAACTAAAAAAAAAAATTTGAAATAATCTTAAAAAGAAGAAAAAACAATGAAGTAATACACTAATGATTATTTCCAAAATGATGGTAAGGTAAACATCTTTCAAAAAAGAGCAAAAAATCCTAAAATCTTATGAGGAAAAAAAAAATTTGTTTTTAAAAATGGCGGGAAAACTAATCGAATTTCGTTCCGGTTTTTTGCTTTTCCGGTTTTCTGATTTCCGGATAACGGGTTTTGTACTGTATTGTTAAAAAAGGCGACATTGTTATATTTGAAAAAAATTTCTGTTTGACAGTCCTGATTTGGCTTATTTTGATATGTTTGATTATTTTGATATATTATTAGTATATTGCTGACAACGTACTAAGTGTTTTATAAAAATTTCTGTCTCATAATAATATTAAGTTTTTATTACCTCTCAAACCACATGTTTACTATCTTATTCACCATTTAGGATTATTATTATATAACTACATTTATGTTTATTTTTATATAACATGTATTATCTTTTCATTATTTACTGTGCTCACTGTTAACACATTGAACCAAATGGCCTCAAAATACACCTGATATATGGGTAGATATGGATATACCTGATATATGGATATGGAGACCCAGAAATATGGCTGGTAAAGAGCCTGCAGGGCTTCCTAGTGTATAAAACACAATCTATTAAAAGATTCTTTAAGTATAAGATAAACTCTTTAAAATCCTGAGTTTTTCCAAATCATTATTCTCCATAATGAACTAATGCTATTTTGAATTGTACTTTCAATTTCCTGTATTTCTTGAATCTAAAATTATAAATTCAATTTACTCTGTCCAATGCTCACTAGATTACTTCACACTTTTGATTGTTAGCTTAATGAATAATTTTTTAATAATTTAGATTTTATAAATCTATTATGATCCAACCCAATGCCCTCAAGATTCATAGTTTATAGATATTATAGAATGACCTGCCATGTTTATAAAACAAGAATAATAATTGAACATGAATTTTCGGAATATTCCTGATTTTTTTTGTTAATAAAAATGGTCATAAATTAAAAGATTTACATATGTTTTTTTTTAAATTTAAAATCAGGAAATAAGGGCAAATTTTTTGCAATGCATGTGATGAGTCAATTTTTGATTAACTAAATATTTAATTTTGTTCAATGAAATAAAAATAAAAATTTTATGTTTTACCATCATGTTTGTTAAATGTATGATTTTTATATTTCCTCTGAAACAACTACATGAAATGTCTGTTTTTTTTATATATATATAGAAAAGAAATTGAAGCAACTTTGGAGCTTATGAAAAAAGCAGAACATGATTTAAATCAAAAACAAAAACACCTTGAAGAATGGGAATTGAGATTACTTGAGAAAGAAAAAAAGCTAGAAAGAAAAAAGAAATATATGGTAAATTAAGCATTATTAATATTCAAATAAAAAGTAGAAGAAAAAAATAAACATTTGTTCATAAAATTGAATTTCTAAAGTTTATAAATTTTTTTTGTGCAAGTAGTTAAATTACCTTTAACTGTAATTTTATATTTTGTACATTTACTTTATTTAAAGAAAAATTATGTTAAGCAAGTAAAGAATAATTAATTTATTTTTTGATCAGAAAAAAGTACTGACAGTGTATATTGTTCTGAGAAATGTATAAATTGAGAAATGTATAAATTATATCTAAGCTGCTATCACACTAATGTAAGTTTAAGACTTAATATACAATATAAAATGATATTTTATATGTTTGTTAATAGAAAAATATCTTTTTTTCTATCTATTAGACAATTGGAGTAGAGAAAGATCACTTGTAAAATTCCCTGAATTTCACTAAAAGTAATCTACCAGAAGAAAAAAAAAATTCTGATTTTTCTTTACTGATTTTATATAATTTCCACGAATTCTGAAACCAATCGTGTAAAATGTATTATTAATTTTTCAGTTATACCTCATTCTTATGTATGAAATATGTTATAAAGCACTTATACATTGTTATCTACATTTTATGTATCAGAATTTTCTTAAATAATTATTACACTAATTTTTTTTAAAAAAATATTGGACTTTTAGATAGCTGAAAATTAAATTAATTTATTTTCGACTTTTGGGGTATTTTAATCAAATTTTCTAAAATTTCCCTGATTTTTTCAGATTGATGAAATGGCCACTCTGATCAATTCAATATGTTTCTTACTAAATATTTTAAAATCACGAGTGATGAATGTTTGGAATAGTTAAAACATTGTTTCAAGGTCACAGTCAGAATTTCTGCAGAAATTTAAATTTTTAAGTTTTACTTCTCTAGAAGTATTTGCTATCATAATTTCAAGACTATATAAAAATAAAAAATGTTTTAACATCATTTTTATTTTTATTTTGGGTAGCTACTGTAAATAAAAGTTAATTAGTTGTCATTTTATTATTTTGCTTGTTAATGCTTGTTATCATTCTTTTCCAGCAATTATATGAATTGGATATTAATACTTGGACATCAGAGGATGTGGTAAGTGCATACACATATTGAGGAATATAGATTTCATATAAGAAGTCACATTTGAAAAAAAAAATATATTCTAACACTTCTTTCATTTTTATAGTGTCTGTGGATAAAACAGTTAGGCTTAGAAAGTAAGAAACTTTTTTAAAAGTTATCAAATTCCTTTGCTTAACTCTATATTTTTATTAATTTTTTTAAATTCTTTTCAGCTGATTCTAAAGACCTTGATCAATATGCAGATTTGTTTCTAGAACAGCAAATTAATGGAAGACGTCTTATATTAATGACCTCTGAAGACTTGAAAGATATTGGTGTATCAACTGTCGGCCATAGAATACATTTAATGGTATGCTTTTTGGGATTTTTTTCCATTAATTTCTAAACTCTTATTCATTCATTATGTTTACAGACTGAAGTATTTCCACTTTTTATTGCTCTGAGGTTAAGTATTCAAATACTAAAGTATTTATTTATTTATAGAAATTGTTAGTGCATTTTATATACTGACCATGCATTGAATCTGGCTTATATAAAAAAGGCACATTAATGATTAAGTCTCAAAGAATAGCTATACTTGTTGCATTACTGTTTTATCATTTTTTTGGTTAATAAAATGATGTGGTACTACAGAAATTTTTCTGCAAGGAATTTTTCTGGTGAACTGGAAGTTATATAACTTAATTTAGTACAAAATTTCCTCTTTTAAAAATTGTTATTACGTAATTATATGTATTATTTATTATTGTTATTCTGTAATTATATATATTTATTATTATTATATTTAATGTTTGCCATAAAGGAGAAATATGAAGGATAAAATCCCATTTTAAAATAAATCGTTTTATAAATTTTTTCATAGAAGCTAATTGAAATATTATGCTCGTGGTATTTATGCTCTGGTTCATCATGAATTTAGTAATCATGAATTAATGTTTTGAAACTATTACTTTTTTTCTCACATTATGAAGGATACAATAGCAGGATTGAAAAGAAGTGCCCATTTTTAAAGTGTGTAGTTGTGGGAAAGAAAACAATGGCATAACTTACAAATATGGTATATTAAAGATTTTTGTGATTGAAAACAAAGAGGAAATCATAGAGGATTAAAGTTTTATAAGCAGCTTGGCGAGTCTATTATACTCTATTCAGTGAGAACTGTTTAATGAAGAAACATGAAAGTTTGTTGTTTATCGTAAATATTGCTGACTTTTGCCAGTTCGTCAATGAGTTAGCAATTCTTTTAATGTTGACTACTAATCAGATTAGTGCTGTTTGTCAAAAACCTTTATGACAGTCAGCAAAAGTTATTGTTGATTGTCAGGTTGCTTTGTTTACTTTCACAATCAGTTCTTGCTGAATAAAGTATATTGAAATCAAGCCTAATTTTTGATAATTTTTATTTCTTATAAAATATTTTTTTTATTTATGTTTAACATTAATATTTATTATTATTTCTTTCACATTATACAATTTTTTTTAACAAGTTTTGAATAATTCGAATTTTTTTACACTTCCATCTGAGTTTAAATTGAATAAAATGGACTGTGTATTAGATATTGTTAAACATTTTATTTTTAAATTTTAGGACGAAATAAGTAAATTGAAGAATCATAATAAAAGGATGCTCCACTTTCCACCTTTAGAACAGGTATGTGTCATTTAAACACAAATTATGTATTGATTTTAGATTTTATTATTCAGGCTTAAATTCTTAAAAATTGACATGAGTTTCTTTCTTTTTTTCTTTTTTTTTTAGTTACAATTACAGTCAATTTGTTCAAACTCAAATATTGCTAAAACTTTTTTTATGTGGTCCCAACTCTTTTTCCCATTAAGTTCTGCATGAAATTTGTGTTTATCATTTCCTGTTTGAATTTGTGTTAAATAAGTATTTATTACTAAATATGTCTGTGCTAGATTTCACCTGAATGATCAGGATTGAACTTTAATTTTTTCTTTTCTTTTTCCTAAAGTTTATCATATTATTTTTTTTATTAAAATGTATCAAGTTAAAAATCCAATAATCCTTTTCTATCTTAGACAACAGTTCAGCGAAGTTCGTCTTCCAATTCCATTCGACCCAATGCTGTCAGATTGACCATCTTATTCGGAAACCACGTCCGCCTTGGCTCTAAACCTCAAGACCACAAATGGAAGATGTACGTAGAAGTAGATGAAGGTGACAGCCCTTTAACTACTGTAGCTTGTATTAAAGAAGTTAGCTTTGAATGTGGTCATGCTGGTTTGCCTTTGTCCAGAATCACTCAGGTATCTTTTGTTGTATTTTCATTCATTTCTTCTGATTCTCAGGTTATTAACTTTTTTTCTTTCTCTGATATGGAAATAGTTTATTCTTTGAATTGTATATGCTTAATGCATTAAAAATATTTGTTACAGCCTCCTTTTGTTATGGATCGATGGTGTGTTGGAATACAACCTGATACTGTTGTTTCTTGCATTGTAACATATGAGGTAAATAAAAGTTACAGATCTACTAACTTATGTAATTTATATTGTTAAAGTATTTCCAAATTTTGAATTTTAGAAGATGCTTTAATATAATGTGCTGCATGTTTTTCTTTTTTGCTTCCATAGAAATTAGACAATAAGCTGTTTTATTTATGCAAGGTATTATAATTGAATCTTGAGATATCATTCAAGAAATCCTTAAGTTTCAAGTAAATTTTTTTCTTGTTATTTAAACATTTCTTTGTTTCGGTTTGAACAGTTTTGTTCACATGTTATCACTCAATAATAATTAATTATTATTTAATTTTTAAGAATAACTTATTTAACCAGTCAGTTATATTGCGTTTTATGCATAATGTTAAGAGGCTTTTCAAATAAATAATTAATAAAAACGTAATAATATTGCTGAGTGAGACCATAATATTATTGAATTTTTAAGAATAATTTATTTAACTAAATATGTGTTTTGTACATAATTTTTAGAGACATGCTACTTTTTAGAAATAATTTTTAGAGACTTTTCAATTAAATAATTATTTAAAATTAAATAATTGTTAATAATACTGCTAGATTTATAATACTGAAAGAGAGTTTTCTCATCAAACAGCCTTTGTACTTTTTTCATTAAATTATTATTCTAATTATACATTATTTTATTAAAATATAATTCGGATGTTAATAGCATGTAGAAAAAATATTTTGCTCCTATTTCTATTGCAATACAGTGTAACGTCCCATATCCGGACGTCCCTTTCCCGGAAGGGTCGATTTCCCGGACACTTTTTAACAATCAAAATAAACAAACATCTCTCCATCATCCCCTTTCCTTAAAAAAAAAAAAGTCTTTTGACACATTTTCTCTTTTCTGCATTGAACCCATAAATCACCAGAAAGGGGAAGTGAAGATCTACCAAGACCATTGAGTGACCGTTAGTGACGCTCCTCCCTTGGAATGTAGGAAAAAGAGGGAGATTTGTTTTCAAAAGATCGAAACTGAGTCCCCTCCCCCCCCTCCTTTCCCATGCAGGTGGTTAGTAAAAGAGGCATTTCCTGGAACCTTTTTATTGAAAGAAGAAATACTGTGGGAAAGGGTAAACGGGACAAGCGTTAAGGTGGAGGGGGAGTCAAAATGGAAAATTTGAATAGGTCTAAAGGGATACACGTCCTTGAGAAACAAAACATTCGTTCTTCCCCATACCATGTAGAGATGTCCAATATTTTCTGGAACAGGTATTTGGAACCTGTTATTTAATCATACCTGTTATAAAAATAACAGGTTACTTCCAAAGGCCTGTTCCAAAATACTAGGCAAAAATTTTAATTCAATTATCTTGGCAAAAATTTATTTTTCTACTTTTTTTTAAAAATGCTAAACTGTTTTTTGGCAATCTTTGCACAGTTTACAATGAGAAAAAAAATCACGTTTTATTTATTATTACAGGGCCGTAGCCAGACATTGCGAGAGTCTATACAAGTTTTGTATTTCTAGTATTATAATTTTTTTAGAGTTTTAAATCTAATAATTTAACGAGTATAGATCGCCATATCTCAAGAAATTTTAAAGCTAGTTGGAAATATTGATCACACAATTAAAAAATATATTTATCCAAAGAAAATTGAATGTAAAAATTAATTTTAAATAATTATCTATTATTGTTTGTTATTTAAAATTAGAAGAAAACTAAAATTTAAGCTATGTAAATTTTACATCATTTTTGTGCAATTTTAAAATGCAAAATTTGAACATTATTGATCAAGTCGTTTCTAAGTTAAAAAATTTCAAAAAGACATGACTTCATTCGAATTTTGCATTGTGTCATTTAAAATTACGTAGTTTAAAATGATACATGAGTTAATGTGCCTTGGTATTCAAAATTGTGTCAACCATTATTAAACAAATTAGTATAAATTAAGTAATAATTTCAAAAATACATTGTATTTCTCTTAGTTAAACAAATCTTATAACAATGAATAAAAATTTTTAATTCGTTTAAATTTTTTTATTTTATTTTTTTATTTATTATTATCATCATTATTTTTTTTTTTTTTTTTTTTGTGCATGGAATATGTAAAAAGTAAAATTAACAAGCCTAAATAGAATTAAAAGGAAAAACAAATAACCCAAATTCAACGAACAAAAGATCGGTTTAGTCAAAGAATTTGACTTATTATAGATAGCATTTAAAACGTGAAAATCCGATCAATAGAACAAAATGTTTTCAACAGTCTTTTTTTTCCCCTCCCTGTAAGTGTAAGCATGATATTTCTAAACTTAAAAGCAATTTATAGACTTTAAAAACTGTTTACTTGCAGCAGCAAGAATTAAAAACTTCTCGAGTGAATAGCATACGTTGTAGTTCACTTATGTCGAACAAGAGCTGCACAATGGGCTATTGGCGACGGTTTGTGAAGCATCCCTGAGGATGATCCGAAGACATGCCATCACAATTTTGATCCTCTGTAGAGGGGATGGCATCCCCGCTTCGGTAGCCCGACGACCTGCACACGAATTGGAGCACTTTACGGTAAAACAGTTTAACGAGGACCCGTACCGCACACCCTCGGGCCCTACGCAGACTGATCCAAGTGGTCACCCACCCGCACTCTGACGGCAGCCAGTGATGCTTGACTTCGGAGATCTGATGGGAACCGTGTAGCAGAATTTAACGATCAGTCCACTGCGGGACGTGAGTGGCATACGATAAGTTTTGTTACGTATATGTGAAATTATGGTGAATCTCAATATCTGTGTTTTCATAGTCTAAAAAATATAAGAGCTGTAATAGAAGTCATAAAATTTAGTTCCAATAAAACTAGATGTCGTTCTATAAACTTAAATATTAATTCCAATCATAAATTAATAATAGTACTTAAATTTCGTTTCGCTAAAATTATTTTGCGCCCGAAGTAAATCATTAAATGCCTTTTTTTAAAATTTCACTCCTGAGGAAATGATTATTCTGCAATTATATTGTTAAAATACGTTTAGGGTGTCTTAAATTTCTTAGTAAAAAAATAGAGTTTCTATGGTTTAAATTAAAAAAAAATTTAAATTATTGCTAGTCCACTGCTCGCTCCCCCCCCCCCCCCCCGCTTGTGGTTCTACTTCTGTGTCTTAACAACCTATTATTAATAAAACTACCACCTAATATTTTAAATATGCTATATCGGAACAGCCTGTTATTTTTATCACAGGCTAGTATTTTGGAACAGCTAGTATCTGGAACAGGGGCAAATATTGGAACAGGCGCAAATATTGGAACAGGCGCTAGTATTGGAACTGGGAATATTTTGAAACAGGCAATATTTTTTCACAGCTAGTATTGGAACAGGGAATATTTTGGAACAGCTAGTATCTGGAACAGGCGCAAATATTGGAACAGGCGCAAATATTGGAACAGGCGCTAGTATTGGAACTGGGAATATTTTGTCACAGGCTAGTATTGGAACAGGGAATATTTTGGAACAGCTAGTATTTTGTCACAGCCTTTCCTAGTATTTTGCAGTTTAAGCTAATTTGCAGCAATGCTGGGCATGGTGACCTGTCTTCCATGCTCTTTGGATTTTCGGGCATATGATAAGCAATAAATATTTTTACTTTTTATTTCAATATAAAAAGGGGTTGTTAAAATTATTAAAACTATATTTAATATGTTCTAGACATCTTAGTATGTTTAGTATGTTCTATTCAAGCCATATTTAAACACTATATTTTCTTTTTATGCAAGCTATATTAACAAAGGAAGCCTACAGTTAGCGATTAAGGACTCAAAAACTAATTACATAGCTATTATTTTTTTAGGAACCTATTTAGGAAGTTAAGTAATGAAGTTTTAGGTAATTAAATTTATAAATTTTATACATTTAATAAAAAATTCAGAATATTTTGTTTGAAATAGTGAATTGTTTTCAATAGAGTAACTGTGCCTGCATTTACTTGAAAGTGCTCCACATTTTTTTTAATGGCTATTTCTGCTGCCTACTGTGTTTACTGTATTAATTACAATCGTCTTTTGGGGGAAGGAGATCCAGACACCTCTTTACGCCGTTGGCTCCCCACCTCCCTAGCTTTCGCTGCGGGTTACTTTTTCGGCTTTCGTTTTCGTGACCTTCGAGGTCGCGAATTGACTCTCAATATCTTTAAATGAAGGCGTGTCCTTTACTTCCGTCGTAGTTATTTGTTGTGGTAATTCAATCAATGTTCTACGTGAAGAGTGATTTGTTATTTCGCTGAATTTCGTCCACTCGCATACAAATAGATGTCTCTCTGGCTTTGCCTATTATTTTGTTGCTTAAGAGATTTATTTATTTTGAATTTTTGAAGAAAGTAAATAATATATTTTTAAATGATAATATTCTGCAGGAAAGGAAAAAAATCTGTTACAGTTAATTTGGCGAATTTTTGTCCCTTAATGGTTTGAATTTTACTTGATATAAAAATTATCATTAACGGCTACATAGTATGTGATATTTTTAAATTAATGTGCTAATTGTTTTAAAATGAAAATATTATTTATATAATCCAAGAAAAGTTTAGAATTGTTATAAAAAGGCTTGTTTCTTTAAAAATTATGCTAAATTCGTATATTGGTGTTTATTTTGAATATTTAATTTTGTTTTAGAAATGTTTAAAAAAATATCGGATTACGCTCTTGCTGTATTTAATTTGTTAAATGTTTTAGCTCGTGCAAATTGGTAAAGCTGAATCAATTACATTTTAGTAAACATATATTTTTCTTAGTTTAAAACTATAAATTGATGTTATTCGAATTATATTTAAAAAGTTGCATTGAACTGGGTTGCAATGTATGCAGTAAGACTACTTTTAGGTATTTAAGTAAATGAAATTATAAATCACTATCAGTAAATTTCACTAAATTTATTATGTCAGAAAATATAAATAATTTTATGAAAGTGGCGTTAGAATGAAGTGATTAGGAAACAAAGGGATCGTAATAATAATCACAAAACAAATCTTTGAGGAATAGTAGTTAGAGGGTTAAACGAAGGTGAGAATATATTTACATTAAGCGAGTACCTTCAGATCTGGTAAAACATTTTTTTCGCAAAAAGAAACGACGATGTTTGCGAAGTAATCATGGGGGCTGGTGAGCGGCAGCAAATAGGGGCTCCTGCCAAAATTGCAGGAGTTGAAAAAAAGAGTAATTTAAACACAACTTTGTTTACTAGATATTCGATTTAACAAATGATTTAAAATTAATCAGCTTTATTTATATAGTTGAACTTACAAATTTTGTTACGCAACTGGAACCACTATATAAGCACTAACTTCCCTGCTTTCTACAAAACGTAATTTGTATCAAATAAACATCTTGTTTAAAGCAAGTTTTTGTATAATCTATTTCGTAAAAAAGTTTACACAGTAAAAGAATTTAAGCTTATATTTAATTGAATTTTTGTCAACTTTAAATTCTAGAGGACGAATATTACGAAAAAATATAGTTGTAAATGTTTAGGTTCTCCTGGATCTTTTAAAGCATTTGTGATAAATCATACACAGTGTGTCACGGATCGATTTATAATTTTTTTATTAGAATTCTTTGAGAACAAGAAACAGAGCATTTGGCTACATAATGTATAAATGGTATAGAATTTATATTTTGTAGATTAGACTTATAAAGCAAATATGTTTTATATTTCTTTTGTCACGTTTGAGCATTAAAAAGAAAATGTGTACTTTTTTGTGAGTAAATTTTTTGTGAGTCAAACGATGTTTTCTGAAAATTTGATGAAATAAATATAACGAAAACTCAAAACTAATACTTTGAATGATAAAAAAAGCCCCAGTAAACCTCAGTTTAATTCATAAAAGTAAATATTTTACTGAAGAAAAAAACGATACTGAATTGAAGAAGTACAACACACTTTTGAAATATGCTATAACACTTGTCTTTAAGAAATACAGATGTTATTTATGAATTCACAGAAAAATGCAGTCCTTTATTTTTATCTGCTACAGATTTTTTCAAAATCTGTAGCAGATAAAAATAAAGGACTTCATAATCTTCTCTAAAATTGACTGAAGTTTTAAACATTATCAGGCAAATGACATGTTAAAAGCTTGATTAATTGCTTTTTTTATTATTGAAAAACACTTAACAATAGAGAATAAAAGAGAAATTAATATATAATTGCTTTCATATAGTTTAAATAATAGTAATTAGAAAAAACCCTACCCATAGAAACAAAAAATACTTTTCCTAATAATATTGTGAAATTAATAGAAAAATATGTATCTGTTACAAAAATACTTGCCATTTTAAACTATTTTTCAAGTATAAAAAAGTTGAAGATTTTTTTCTAAGACCTGTTATTTTGGAACAGGTATTTGGAACAGGTATTATTTTGCATCGTAACAGCTGGAACCTGTTATTTGAAAATACCTGTTATTGCCCATCACTAATACCATGTAATATTTAAGAGGCAGGGGGAAAAAGGGGGTAACATTCTCTCTTTAGCAGATTCTTTCAGTCATAGAAGAAAAAATAAAGAGAACCCGATCAGAGTGCCCCGCCTTTATGCTTGATTGATAGCCAATGATTGGAGAGAAAACAATAATTTGTTACTTCCCCACCGTCAACTTAAATGATCTCCTCTTTACTTATTTACCTCTTTACTTATTTTCTTTCACAAATAAGGAGGAAATGAATTTTTCTCCTCCACCTACCCACTTTAATGAATGACGGGAATTTCCCTTTCTTGCTTGAATCATTCTAGTTTAAAATGGCGGATTATTATTTTCATATGTCAATTTTTTTTCGTTTTCTATATTTTAAGCAATAATATTTTTTTTTCTAATATTTCATATTTTATTGATTAGATATTCTAATACTAAAACATTATTCCCCTTAAAAATAATGTTTATTTATTTTTTGCTTCTTAGATTTAGATCATTTTAAGCTTTGTTCCAGAATGACATGAATTTCCCCTACCTGCTTGAATCGTTCTAGTTCAAAATGGCGGATTAATATTTTCATAACTGTTAAATTTTTTTCGTTTTCCATATTTTCCATATTCCGTTTTCCATATTTATTTTTTTCTAATATTTTATATTTGATTTAGATATTCTAATGATAAAACATTGTTCTCCTTAAAAATAACGTTTATTTATTTTTTGCTTCTTAGATTCAGATCGTTTATTAAATCATTTTAAGCTTTGTTTACCATGGGGGTCTATTATACGGAAAAATCTATTATACGGACTTCTGGAAGTCCCACCGATTCCGGATACGCGACTTTACACTGTATATGCTACTATTGCAAATTATTAATGGTTTTTGCTATTTCAAAATGTAAATTATTGTTCTATCTACATAATCCGGGTCTCATAGTTGTCCTTATTTTCCTCAAACAAAAAACTTATTCCCGATTTTTTATCTTTTTCCTCCTCATGTTCCTGAATTTTAGGCATGTTCAAAACGACTTGAAAATCTTGTTCCAGACTTTTGGTCATCTTAAGAAGAAGAAACTCAGCTTTTTTGCTTTTTTAGTTTTTCCTTCTGTCAATCTGTAGTTTTTATATAGTTATGTAGTTTTTTCTTATGTTTAATATGTCGAATTGCTAAGTGGTATTAAATTAGATATACTTATTAATATTTTTGAATCATAATTTTTTTCTTTTGTTTGTCCAATTGCTTTTAATTACTACTTTAATCTTCTTTTCATTTATAGAAAAATCGAAAGTGCTTTTAAATATCCAGTTACTTTAAAAATTGTTACCTTTTCTTAGTTTTTTTAATGATCTTTGTTTCCAGATTACAATGTATATTACATTTTCTATTCATTTGTTTATTTTTAAACGCATTTATTTCTTAGTATATAAATTATATATAATTTAGTTTAAGTAATTTATTGTTGCATGAAATTAATTAAAATTATCAGTTTTCTTTAAAATTTATTTTGATCTATTTTTATATTGAAGAATCTATTTTTGATGTCAAGAAATTTTGATATTTCTTACTATATGTACGCATGAGTGAAATCCTACCATTTTCAAATTTATTTCTGATCAACTTCTTTCTATCTTAATTTTTATTTGAAAATTTTAAGTGTAGCCCATTTTTTTTTAAAATTTGCAGACAGCTAAAGAAATATTCCAAACGAAACAAAATTTTCTAATCAATAGATTGCACTATTTTTTTAGCTCTTCATTTCCCTTTCTTTTAAATAGTCTAGTCTGTGCATTGTTCCAAAAAGTGCTCTGTTTTTATTTTGAACCACTACGAAGCATGCACACTCTTTATTTAATATATTTCTACCATTTGTAGTCAAGTATAATTTATTAGTAATTTTATTAAATTTTGATAATTAATTTTTTGCAGTCCATTGTTAAAAAGCCCAGATTTACGCAACATTTTCATCAAGTTGTGGCTGAAGGAAGTACTTCTCTTCAAAAGGAAGTTGTTTTAATGCTTCGAGGTCCCCCACAAAATAGTAAACGACATCATCGTGCACAACAATGCAGAAGTGCTCCCATTTTGCCTGATGCTTGGCAAAATCGTTTCCACCCAGATTCCTTCTCCTTGCCTACAGGGAAAAAAGGTAATATATCTTTTTTTTAAAGCAAATTTATTTAATAATTTTCTTAGAGCTGCATTTATTGTTATTTAGAAAGAGTGTTATCTTTGCATAAACTTGGTTACAGAGTAAATTCCAGATGTATTTACAATAAATCCAAAAAAAATTTCTTCTTCTTTCTCTAAAAAAAAATGCAAACTGTGTATAGGGCTATAATTGCAATTTATTTATAAAGAATACAGAATAATTCAAACATGACAAGTTGGCGGGTGGCTGAAAAGCTTTGAGAAACAGTTCGCTTTTTCTTATGCAAGAAGAGTTTAAAATGCAAAATATTATATGCATATTTCTTTTGGTGAGATTTCCAAACTGGCATACCATTTCCAATTTTTTGGTTTTCTACAATAGGAAGCTCTTTGAATAAGTTAGATTTTTTATTCATTTCCTTTCCACAAAATAGTCTATAGTCTCTTTCTCCCGATTTTCCATTTCTTTTTTTCTACCCCTAAATTGCTAAAATAAGTTGTACTGTTTTGCTTTACTGTCACTTTGCACATGCCTACTCGTGATGGGGACCAATGCAAAGCTTGAATTTCTTTTTAAGTTTCTTAGTTGGATGAACTAAGAAATCATGTATTGAATAAAAAAAAAATTCTTATTAAAGATCATGCAAATAATTAAGCATTCAAGAGTTTTTGATTATTAGACAGAATGATTTAAGCACGTACCAATTAAACATCGACATAACTGCCAACAACTACATATTGTCCGTACTATTTCATCTTTATATTTAAAGTGATATTGAATCTTATAAATGTCTTATAATTTGATTGACTTCATTTAATTTGATTTTGACTACCACTAAATGCAAATAAAGCAATATTATATAAAATAGCAAGTTATAAGAACGATAATGAGTGTAAGCCGTTGCAAATGTGAAAAGTTAAATTTATCTTCAATTACATTTCAATTAGTTTTTCACTACCACTTGGGAACTGAAAAAGCATAAGTTTGCAGATTTTCATTAAATATAAAACTAATTGTTTAAAAAATAATTATGAAAACGCAGGGTTGCCACTCAAATCTGGGGGAAAAAATTCCCTGTGTTTTCCCGGTACATATTATACACAATATATTAAGAGGAAACAATTACTGTGCTCTAATTTGAGCTATTGGGCTAACTATACTATTTTTAATTGCTAGAAAAGCTTAGAGTAGAGAAGGAACAGCTGAACATACTTAAATAAAACAGTTTAGTAAAGCTGAAATATCCTTAACTATTCCATAGATTACAGTTTGAGGGGTCATCATTTTTTAAAAGACAAAAATAAAATAAAGCAAAATTCTCTGCATTACCTAGTTTGTAAAGAAAAACTCAAAATTCCCGGCTAATTTTTAAATTTCCTGTATTTTCCAGGACCTTGTTCTCCTCGTGGCATGATAATCTGGAAACGTAACCAAAAAATTTAGAATTTGTATAAAAAAATTTTTTTTTAGAAACAATTCGTTTTTAAGCATTTTCAATCATTACTGCGATTAGAGACGAATTTTCTGGTAGTTTCAAATTCGAAGTTATCTGGAAATTTGTTGAGTTTTTTAGTTCAATATTGGATTGCATATATTACTGCAAAATATTTTGTGAATGAAACTTACAGCAAAAATTTTCCATTTTTTTTCTTGTCCCACTATTTAAATTTGTATAGTGGTCTTATTTTAATCACAGTAATTTTCCATGTGTATTATTTTTCTTTAAAAGCTTTATTATTTGTGTGATTATATTGTAATTAAAACTTAGAATAACTTGTTACATAACTCATTGTAAACATACAAATTTATATGTTGTTAAGCTTGCCACAGATGGCTGTATTCATAGGCAATTAATTTGCTAATTCTTTAAATAAACAAATTTTCAGTTGAAAAATATATTTTCTGAAAGATTTTTGATGTCACAATACATTCTAAATCGTATGTTCTCAAATTCACTAAAATCTCATTTTACATCTTCTGTGCGACAAGCTTTTCTTCTATAAATGTTAACTAAGTTTTCTTTTTAATAAATATTTCTAGAAAGAGGAACATGGGCAAGAGTTGTGGCTGGTGAAACTACCATACCGCCCATGCAAAAATCAAAGTTTGCACACTTTGGAGATTCAGGTTCGAGCAGCGAAGGTGAAAGTATATTTGAAAGCATGAAAAGTATTGGACGCCAGTTGCTGGAAGATGCTCAACCTAGGTCTAGGCTTAAAAAAGTGTCTTTCACTCTGCATGAATCAAGCTCATCAGAATCTATAGGCAGTGACTCCACTCAGTTTACAAAGAAGATTTTTCAGGAAAGGCGCTGCAGCACGCCGACATGCCGTCCCCGTTTCAAATACCGCCATTCGGCTAGCGATTCTGGATTCCCGATGGGTAATGACATAAAAACTAGACTGGACAATGATGCCCGTTTCGTCAAGTTCCGGGAATGTCGTTTTCGACTTCAAAGTGAAGTGGACCGGTTTATGTCAGGTAAAAAAGAGGATACTTCCTTTGAATCCGTTACCAGAAAGGCAAAAGAGGCTTTTGAAGAGCCTGTAGTGGAAGATTCTTTCGGGGATTTCCCCCTTCACTTCCGTAGACATCACAAAGGGATTTCTGGGCGTGGCAGGGGCCATATTTTTCATACTGATAAGGGAGAACCCCAATTAAGAGCTTGGAGTTTAGATAGAAATGCACTGTGATTATCTTATTAGTTTTTCAATTGACTGAATTTTTCATGCATACACTATGTTACGATAATAGACTGGGCAGAAAGCTTTTATAGGAAAAAGAAATTGTGGGCAAAGCTTTAAATACTTTTACCCATTCCCAAATCATGAACTTGGTAAGTTAAATTCTAGATTTTTGACACGGTTCCCTGTTTCTTATGTGACTATCTAATATAAAGCAAAAAATGTGAATAAAGTACAAAAATGTTACAATAGTTTTGTTCTATAAACAAGAACCTTCCCAGTGTTTAGTCGCTGAATGGTGTTTTTTAATTGATCAATGATCAACTTTTTTCAGTAGTGGTCTAAATTGGTCAGAATGCCATTTGGTGAAGATTCTTGTTTATAGAACTCAAACTATCATATGTTTATTTTTGTTCTTTATTTGTGCTTTATTCTAGTTGTTTCCTTCCATGTGCATAGTACAAAGTATACCCTATCCTTTTTTTTTAACTATTTAATTTTTTGCATAAATAATCAATGAGTTATATGTTAGGAGTCTCGAAAGACTATGAAAAAGGATATGCATCTTTTATTTGTACCATTACTTGACGAGTGCTGAAATGTGAGATAGGTTTTTGTCACTAAGCTTCTGTTCAATCAATTATTGTAAAATATTGTATATACAACCTGTCGTTTTTAATTTAACATTGGGTTTATTGCGTCCATTATTAGTGTGAGGTTAAATATTGCATGTATGGAATTCACAGATTCTTTTGTACAGTATATTCGACCTGTCACTTTTAATTTAACACTGCGTTCATTACGTCCATTATTAGAGTGAGATTAAATATTGCATGTTTGAAATTTGCAGATTCTTTTGTTCAGTATTACTTGAGAAAATTGAGAATTTTTTTTTAATATGTTAAGTTAGGAGACAATTTTATTAACATTAGGCGGTAGAATTGTTGTATAAGCTAATGGTGGTACAAAATTCTAGTTCCAATATCGGAAAACGTTGTTGTTTTAGTATTTGAAATTGCTGATTAATATCCTGTAATATTTCTTTTTATTACAAATTATTGTTTTTTAAACTTGCAACAGGAAAACAAAATTTGTAGGCTTATACAAAAAAAAGTGCTGATCAAAATATGTAAACTAAATCTACATCACAAGTTTGCAGCTAATCAAATACAATCAACTAGCTAAAAATAAATTCATATTTTTCTGTGTACAAGAAAATACTTCCTAGACTTGGTACACATACTTGGTGGTACTTTGAGTAATAGGAATTTGTATCTTCCCATTGTTATAGCATATTAGGATTCAGCTGATATTATTTTCATGGTAGAACTGATAATTCAACAAGTATTTTTTTTATAAACCAAAATGCAATGTATTTATTTTTTGCTTGTCTATTCTCTTAAAAGTGTACACTTACAAATTAAATATATATAAATCTACAGGAAATAGTAAATTAAAACATTTCTATTAAGTGTACATTATTGTATTTTTAAAGAATAAGTGAAAATTCATTATTGCTTAAAGAGTGGTGGCTGCCTCCTCAGCAATGCCTCTGGCAATATTAAAGGTGCAAAAAATAAATAATATGTAATCGTGTTGGAGAAACAGTCATTTCTAGCAATATAAACTGTAATTTTATTGTTATTTTGTCTTTGCACTTGCTATGCCTGCTCACTTTTTTATTTAGATAATGTGTTTTTATGAATAAAAAAAGTCTTTCTGATTCTAAGTATACAATCTAATGAAATAAAGTTAAAATTAGATTTCGCCTTTTTTTTCTTCTTTCTTTCATCCGTTCTTACGTGCATAACAAAAACTTTCTTAATTATGATAACACAAAAAATATGATTTTACATACATAAGTTTTTTTTTTCAGTGTAATTTAAGATAAATGAGTCATTGAGTTAAAATACCTGCTAACTGTGTTTTTAGAGGTAAAAAGGAGTTTAATAGATCATAGAAATCATGTTTTTCTTTAACTGCAATATGAACATATTAGCTGAGTGTTTCTATTTTTTGAAAAGAAATCATAGTTTATGCACTTTATGAAATCAGAGCTTTTAAGATGAAACATCAAGATGATTTTATTTCTAAGAACTGTTTTTTAAGATGAAATGTTATTACATTTTCATCTTAAAAGCAGTTGCAGGCTTTGTATCTGGGCTACTCAACTAGTTATTGATATTATATTTTAACTCTCTGTTCTACATTATTTATTATTTTATCATAATGTGGGTTATAAATTATTAATTTATTATGCATTTTTTTTGTTGTATTTGTGTGACGAATCCATCTTCTAGTCAAAATTTATCTGAATTAAGTTTGAAATCAAATCATTGTGTCTATATTTGATTGTTATTTGTTGATTTTTCTTAATCTGTTTATAGCTTTCGAGAGTTTCATTGTATATATCTTTACGTAATAATAATCTGTTCTGAAATATAGTTATTTATTTTCAATTCAATTTTGCCTAACTGATTTGAAAATTCAAATGCTGCTTTGCGCCATGCTTCAGGGATAAAAACATAAAATTTTTCTGTTATTATTTAAAATATTTTTTTTAAATTTTAAGCAAAATAATACGGATGGATAAAATGTGTTCAAAGTTTATTTAATATAGACTAATGCTTCCACCTTAGATGAAATAGGAAAAGGTTGCAGATTAATGTCAGAACATACCGATGGATGTGTAAAATTTACTGCATTTAAAGTAAAATAATCTTTTTAAGTTAATACAGTGTGCATAGCGTTTTTAAAAAGTGCTTATATTCGCTTTTTAAAAGCCCTTAAAGGTGCTTTTTTCATTGAGTGTTTTTAAAAAAAGTGCTTAATTTTCCCTCTTTGAAAATGAAATTTTTCCTTTACTATGTTGATTTTTGCTTCGAATTATGCAAAAAGACACAGCTCACATTGTTCTATTCAACGTTTTCACAATTAGCTCATCCCAATTTATTTCGGCGCATTGTCAGTCTGTAGCGAATAAAAACACCATTTGTTATACATGATTCAAAATTTCATGATTTTTGACAATTGTCAAAAACAAGGCCAAAAGATTTTTTTTTGGACATGACAGTTAAAACAAGATAAAACAGTCAATTTTCAAAAACTTTCCAACCCTGCCTAATTATGATATTTTTTTAAAGTGCTTAAAAATATCTTTTGAGTGCTTAAAAGGTGCTTATTTTTCGTTGAATAATTTGGCTACGCACCCTGTAATACTGCTGAAAAATTTCACTTTTAATTTTTTAATGGTTGATCAAGTCTGTCTATTGTTTTAACTATTTTATTACTGATACACTTTTAGGCTATTGGCGACTGTCTTAGTTTTAATAGTACCATAAAAGTGGCCAAAATATTTTTAATAGTGATCAGAATTAAACCTATAAATACAGATAATTTTACCAGCATTTACTTATTATTTAAAAACAAGGAATAAATTTATTTAAAAATGGAATCTGAATGAAAAGGCAGTTTTTTTATAAGGGATGTTAGCTTACTTTTAGCAACAAAAAAAAAATGCAGAGAGAGCGCATTTATTGGAATCAAAAGGCGAGCAGGGTGGGTCGCCTTCAAAAAGCGCTAAGGGAGAACACTGTAGTAATTATTTCAATTTTCAAAATAAGAATTGTATTACAACTGGTATAAAAAATTTTGAGTTGAAATGTTTGGTAATGTAGTTACATTATATGTTTTATCTTGAGCAATGAAAGCAAATGGCATTTTTTTAAAAATTTGAAGTAATGTGTTTTATACCAGTTTTGTCTTTTACAAAATAAAAATTTATTTTGATTATCATTAAAAATAATTGTTTTTGTTCTGAATCACTTAAAAAGATTAAAGAATATTTAAATGTCATAAAAAAATCAATATAAGACCTAAGGTAAAAATAGCAGTTTGTAAAAAAAGTGCTTTCAACTGATTATGATACTAAGCATCTTAATTTGTGAATGATTAAAATTAATTTTAATGTGTTTTAAAGTTCAAATTTATAATTTAATTAAAAAAAACTAATTCAATTTTTAATTTGTTATAATCTAATAACATTTCATATCTAAATCACAATTAACTGCTATATGCTTACAAAAAATCAAATGCTCTTTTACATTTATTATTAAAGAACAATCTTTAAAAAAAATTCTACCACTTATACCTATGTTTCTATTTTTACTGCATTATTTGTCTTTATAATGTTGCAATGCTTGTGCCTTATGCTGATAAAATGCAATATATACTTGTAACAAACTATTTGTATTTTATAATATGTGACTTAATAGATAATAGTATTTATTATGAAAATTGTAGAATTGATTTTTTATATGCATGATATAATGAATAAAAATTATTATAATATCTGTTTTTAATTGTGTTTTTTACTTTAAAATTATTGAGCTTTATTATTTTACATTCTAGATTATAATCTTCGCCATTAGCAAAAAATTATATTCAAGCTCATAGGCCTGTCCCTTTGTGCAGCTTCTGTATTAATTGTTTTTAATGAGAAAAAAAAACTTAACATTATTATTTTCTCTAGGTGCATAGCGTTTTTAAAAAGTTGATTAAGGTGCTTATTTTTGATTCACATTTTTTTTAAAATTTGGGGTTTGTAAGAAGTGCTTAATTTCAGGGTGCGTAGCGTTTTTAAAAAGTGCTTAAAGGTGCGTATTTTCGTTTTTTAAAAGCCCTTAAAGGTGCTTTTTTCATTGGGTGTTTTTAAAAAGTGCTTAATTTTCCCTTTTTCAAATTGGGATTTTTCCTTTACTATGTTAATTTTCGCTTCGAATTATGCAAAAAGACACTGTTCACATTGTTCTATTCAACGTTTTCACAATTAATTCAACCCCGATCTATTTCGCCTTATTGTCAATCAATAGAGTATGAAAACGCCATTCGTTTTACACGATTGTAAAAAACAATGCCAAAAGGTTTTTTTTTTTTTTTTTTATTTGACATGACGGTTAAGACAAGATAAAACCGTCAATTGTCAGAAACTTTCCAACCTAATTAACGATAACCTCCTGCCTAATTAACGATATTTTTTTAAAGTGCTTAAAAATATTTTTTTGAGTGCTTAACATATATGGCAACGTTACTTTTAAAAAGTAACGAGTAAAAGTACAAGTATTTTTAAAAAAAGTAACGAGTAAAAAGTAAAAAGTTCTTATTTTAAGAAGTAACGAGTAAAAAGTACAAGTACTAAACAAAAAAAGTAACGATTTAAAAGTACATTTCTAGGAAATCGAAAATTCAAAGTAACCTAAAATTTTATTGAATAATATTCTTATGTTCTTCAATGTTTTTGCAAAATTGGTTTTATTTATTTAATTATTTTTAATTTTGAAAGTTATGGACATTAATTTACTTTCAAATTCGGAGGAATGTTATAATATAATTTTGTGATATAATCGTATAATATAATTTTAAAATCAAATATAATTTTAATATCAAACTTGTTATGGATTTGCACTAAAAAGAAATTTTACCTATTGATTTTAATTTTTAGTTTATTATTTTTATTTATTTAAATTACCATTGATTTAAAAATTTTTTACTCTATAGAAACGCGTTTTAAAAGCACAAAAATAAACAAAGCAAACATGGGGTTTCAGATAGCTTTGTGATCTTTGAGCTGGTAAAAAATAATTGAATGTGCAGTATAAGTTGAAACAGAACAGTCTACAGTTTTATTTGTAACAATGGCTAATGCTGAAGTCATGCAAGAAAATCATTTTCCGAACATTTCTGCCAAACGGAATGATTAAAATTTGTAAACGAATTTTAGTATCAGCGGCTAAATTAATACCTTCGAGTTTTCAAGAGTTAAAATAGTTTTCAGTCGCACAAATAGTTCCGAAGTTCTTAGAGATTTGACTGGGCGTTGTTTGACAAGGTCGGGCATAAACATAATTTTAGGAAAAAATGTACTAGGTAAAAATGTATTTAGTAAAAAATGTATTAAGACAAAAATGTATTATTAGTGAGATCAAAAAGAAAATTGAAAAACGTAATAACAAAATCCAACAATTTTTATTTAAAATGTATTAAACAAATGCATAAAACTCGAAAATGAATGAAAATAACTTCTTAATTAATATTTTTATTCATTTTGCAAAATAATTGCATTTTGACAGCACTTTTTTTAATTTTTTTTTAGAAAGCTTACCGAGTTTTAGAAAAAAGTAACGATTTCATTCGACATTTCCGTTACAAATACTTGTACTTTTTCCCATAAAAAGTAACGAAAGTACAAGTAAAAGTACTAAATTTAAAAAGTAACGAAGTACAAGTAAAAGTACGTACTTTTTACTTGTACCGGCGGTACAAGTAACGAAAGTAAAAGTACTGCCATATATGGTGCTTAAAAGGTGCTTATTTTTTGTTGAATAATTTAGCTACGCACCCTGAATTTTCTATCTTTTAAAATGAGATGTTTGCCGCGTCGATTGTCGTCATAAATTTAGAAAAAAATTATATAATTTTCACAATTTTCTCTGCAATATTTATCAGAAACTAGTTATTTTATCATAATTATGTATATTCTTTAAAAATGTTTTTGCATTTCGTTGATTTTATGTTTATAAATTGAGAACTTTAAACAATAGAAAGGAATAATTTTTATCACTGCACATATCCTAATTAGGATTTTTTTTTTTTTGGAAAGTGATTAAAAATATTTTTTGAGTGCTTAAAAGGTGCTTATTTTTTGTTGAAAAATTTGGCTGTGCACCCTGTTAATGTGGTAGTATCTTTTAATATTGAGTAACCAGACAATGCTTAAAAACTGATTTATAAACCAGGAGAGCCAGTTAGGATATGTATCTAGGTGAACACCTTGTCATTGGGTTGAGGAAATGAATTAATGAAAAGAGAAGCAAGTGGATCTCTCCCTTACTTGATAATCAGGATTCTTAAAGTATCCAAACAGCTGTCCAACCACCAAAACTCGCCAAATTATTAAACTATGATAAATCAGCTGATTTATGCCGACAATACTTATTATATAACGTAAAGTTAAGATAATTTAAATAAATAAATGTACCTCTTCAAAGACGAATGATATATTTTGGAAATAATAGGAAAGCATCATTAGCAGCCTCCAATGACATTTCTGGATTTTCAATTCTTAATCCTCTTATTTCTTATAATCTTATTTCTTAATCTCTATCTTAATCCCCTTTTCAATTCTTAATCCTATTATCCTCAATTCTTAATTCTCTTATTTTATGATGTGCCCTACTATATGTTTGTCTCAAATTATACGTGACATCCTGTATATTTACTTATTTCCTATGCTACTGCAGTACATATTTATTGCAATTTAAATTCAAATGTAATTTGCAACCTTCATTTTGTTTTCTTACTATTGTATATCATGAAATTATAGTCATAGTTAAATTAAGTCTTAGACCAAAATGTTTTGTGCTAATATCCTAGGATATAAATGTTTCTAAAACTTTTACAAAAACTGTTGAGTATACAGTTAAAAATCTTCAAGTATATGTTTTTAATTGTCATTATCCTATTACAATATCATAAGTACATAAAACTTATCTCATGGAAGAACTTTTACCGCATTTAATTAAACTTTCATGTTCCTTTGTGATGAAAAAAAATGTTTCAATCGAAATTTCAACTACTTGCTGACTAGCTTGAATGCTCATATTTCAACTGGAGCTCTGTGTACCGTAAAAATCCAACTTTCAATCGTTTTCTGGGGATATTAGCATGATTTTTTTTATCTTTTTGTGGCAATTGAAATTTCGTACACTTTTTCATGAACGAACATAAAACTGGAAAAAAAATTATATAAAAAAGCACGCTTTTTAAGTGAACATTTTTTTATTTATTTTTGTCGCGCCTAAAATGAAGAATATTGGCTGCACAACTTTCAAGATAAACTTCTATGAGGTGCGGTAATTTGACTATGTTCCTCAACAATATAATCTTTTTTTTATTTTTTTTTATAAGTTTTTTTTAAAAAAAAAGTTGAGTTTTTTTAATTATGTTTAGACAAAAGTTAGTGTTTTATACCCTAATTTTGTATTGTTTATCTTATTCTCCCCTACACACACATATACACCGAAGAGCCATTACATTATGACCACCCTGCTAATAACATGTAGGACCACCTTTACCCCTCAAAACTGCTAGCACCAGCCGAGGCATTGGATTCACAAAGTGCTGATAGGTTGTCTGAGGTATCTGGTACCAAGCGCTCACCAACTGGTCCTGCAATTCCCTCACATTGCGAGGGGGTAGCGTGGCAACACGAATTTGGTTTTCCAAGTAGGACCACAAATGCTCTATTGGATTAAGGTCAGGTGAATTTGGGGGCCAAGACATGACTTGAAAGTCACTGGAATGTTCCTCGACGATTCAGCCCTTATGACATGGTGCATTATCCGGTTGGTAAACACCATCCCCAGCAGGAAAAACTGTTGTCATGAATGGGTGAACCTGGTCTGCAACTATGTTCAAGTAGCTTACAGAAGTCAGGGATTGTTCTATGAGGATTATGGGTCCTAATGTGCCCCATGAAAACATTGTTCCTGGGCGAGAAACCATGAAAACCTGGGCGAGCCCATTGTTATAGATGGAGGGTGGTCATAATGTAATGGCTCTTCGGTGTATATATGTATATCAAGATCTTAGGCATACCATTGAATAATTAAAATCGTAAGTAAGTTGCCAAAAATTCAAAAGAAAAAAAAGGACTCTAGTACATTAGTACAGTCATTATTTGATTAAACTCTTATTTTAATAATGCTAAATTCAGAGTACAATAGTGGAATTGTCTGACTTTGACTATAGTTCAAATCAAAAGTTTCATCATTGCTGTCTGTGCTCATATTTTTCTTTGAATCAAGTAGATATAAACAATGAGATAGTGACAAATACACTAACAAAAACTGATGTGAATGTGATTCTAAGATAGATTGATTTTTCAAAAAAAAGATACCTGGTCGGTGATTACTGCACACATGGCTCGCAATCAGAAAATATTGTTCACTTAAAGGTATATGACGGCCGGAGAAAGATGATTTTCTGGTTGGTTGGCTGGACAATCACAGTAGCATTGATCATTCATTTTTATCCCAACGCTCAATGAGGAGTTGGTGAAAGTTCGGCGAGAATTTGGCGGTTCTCTGTCTTTATTCCATTTGTTCTTATCTTTTCCTTGGGTTCTATCGAATTTTGGATTATCTATATCCAGTTTCTTGGGATTCTTAAAAAGAATTAAAACAGTATTATGAAATATTTAGCTATAAATGTTTAAATTTCTTTATAATGTGAAATACTTGGAGCGAAGTAATGATAAGTCAATTTTTTAAATTGTTCAAGGAGTTGTTTATGATGAAAAAGACTACGATTTCCATATCGCCAATAACGTGTTTCAGTGTATTGTACTGTAATTCAGTAGGAATTCTGGAAACTTATTAAATATTTATCTGCAAAAAATTCTAAATTATAGTTTTTTTTAAATAACCGTCGTTGAACAGCAGACCCAATTTTGGGTTTACGACTACCTATGTTCGTTTAACTCCGAAGCCTTGTAATTTTGAACCCAATCCAGAAGACAAAAGAACTTCTGGATAAAGTATTGGGAGAAATTTGCCTTCGTGGAGGACTTCTGAGGGAACAAACCAGCATTTGCGTTACACGGGGAGGAAAACATCGAATACCTTCCACGGTTAGCCTGAGGTCAAGGAGGCTCTAACCCATGATCCGTCTACCACTTGAGGATATTTTACGTTAGCACTGGTCGGTGCGAGCCGGGTGCGGAATTCGTATCTATCAGCTATCGTTGGGATTCGAATCTGATTCACCTCATTGGAAGGCGAACGTTTCATCCCCTGAGCCACCACGATTCTAAGTTATAGTTTGGTGTAAGAAAAGATGTGGTTTTTCACAATATTACTTAAAGCAGAACTTTTTTAAACTTCTCAAAATTAAATAAAATTTTAATACACCTTCCCCCCCCCTTCAATAATGAGATTTTAAAATACGCATCTAGTATAAAATATTACTCGTATTTGTTGAATGCATTTAAATACACTGAATACTAATCATATTATTCCTATAAATACGGCATAAGCATATAAACTGAAATATCTCGGTTAATTACTATGTAATTGGTCAATTGTATGATTGACTGTAAAATTGCTATAAATATTAATGATAAATCAAGCTATCATATTTCTCAAAAAGTAGAATAGATTTAAAGTACAAATTAATAAGCAGAAATGGAAAAGAAAAATACTTATATTATTTTTTATAATAGACATTTAGTGCTCTTTAAGATACAGTGAGGCAGTGCCATAATAATCTTCAGGCAACGTATTTAACGAACATATAATGAATATGAAAGATTTGAATTATGTTACAGTGACACAGATTCAAAGCTCAGCTGTAGTGGGGAGATTCTGTTCCCAGCTCGCACCGACCACAACGCTGGCATAAAATACCCTCAGTGATAGACGGATCATAGGTTAATACTCTCGCCGTCGGGCTAACCATGGGAGATTTTCCTCTCCATGTAATACAAATGCGCGTTAGTTCCATCAAAGAGTCCTCCAGGAAGGCTAGTTTGTCTTAATGCTTGATCTAGTTGTTTTCTTGTCTTCAAGGTTGGGTACAAAATTACAAGGCTACAGGTTTGAAAATTGATAGTAATAAACTCAAAATTGGGTCGGCTGTTCATCGCCGTTTATAGAATAAAAAACATTGTTCTAAAAATTTTTGGAAATTTTTTAAAATATTTCATGAAATAAACTTTTATTTTCTTACCCGTGGTGAAGGATTAGGATTTTGAGAAACCGAGTTTGATCTGGGTTGTGGAATGGGTCCTGGCAAAGAGTTCGGCGGAGGATTTGTTGGTCTTACAAATGGCTTCCTTTGCACCGGTGGCAGGACAGGAAGGGGTATTTTGCGGTATAGATTCAATTCATACATATTTGGTGCTTTACCACATTCGAAATGGAACCACCAATCACAAACGAAAAATCGCTGGTGAAAAATAGTTCCATTCACACAAAGAAAGCTGGCGTTCCGCCCATCTGGAAAGCAAACGTGGTAGGCCTAAAAAAGTAATTGAAATGAAAGAAACTGGATTAGTTGGTTCTAAAGAACTGTACGTTTTTGTTCTATTTCTTTCTGATCTATACACACAAGCAGGACCATATATATATAAATTATGATGAGTTCAAATTAATATAAAAAATAATAAAATCAAAGCTTTTTAAAACTACGTTCTTTAAGAGAAAAAAGGAAGAAAATATAATTCTATTTTTTCGGCAGGCAAAAAACGTAGGAAGCCTCACTTTCAAAATACGTCGGGAGATTTTTGGTAATGATAAAAGTTTATTATGAAAATGGTACGTCCTTCGTTTTCGGTCAGATAAAAAAAAATAGAATTTTAAAATAGCAAAAATTCTTTTCGTTTAGGTTTAATTTGAAAGAAAAAAGAATATGAGTGCCATTTTAGTTTAAAAGGGTTAAAAAAAAAAGGGGGGGGAACAATCTTTTCGTAGCTATGAATGATTACACTCAGAAACAAATTTTTTGTTAAATATTTTATTCATATACTTGAACTTGCCTAATTTGGGTATGGAGATCTCAAATCTAAAATTAGTTTTGCTCCTAAAGCTACAGATTTTTTCAAAACGTCATTTTTAGTCTAGCTTTTGTCGAAATGTGCCGATTCAGAAACGTTATATATAACATGGGTCTCATAAATGTTACGATAAACGTCTACGATAAACTTTCTCATCATCATGATTGAAATTACATAGGAACTCATGCCGGATTACGCGGCTAGGGGAGCTTCCCCTGTTATAACCTGTTCAGAACCACATGACGAAACAGTTCATTATAAGGAAGCATCCTTAGTGGCGTTCGACGATATTTCCGGGCATAGGTACCTATGCAATTCTAATCCTGATACTGTGCCCTAACTCCCATACAAGTTTGTCGCGACATTTATGGTACCCCGTATTTTACATAACGTTTTTAAATTTGCACATTTTGACAAAAGATGAACTAAAAGGGACATTTAAAAAAGAGCTGCAGCTGGAGCGAGATACCGATTGTAGATTTGATTTCAGTGGCGTGAAAATATTCAAGTTCCGTTAAAGAATCTTATGCAAAATAAAAGTAAAAAAAACTTTCTCTGTGTTATTATTGAGAGAATACTCATGAAAATATTAGTAAAAAAAATCCTGAACTGAGCCCGTGATAATTTCAATACCTGACACCCAGCTTCAACGTCTCCAAAATATCCAGCATAATCATAATCAGAACATCGGAAGCTTGTTCCTTCAGGTACTGAAGCATGTACTGGATAATCTAATCCAGCTTGCCCTGGTATGTTATCCCCATCAACATCGTTCAGATAATCACCTGATCTCAGAAGTGCTTCACGCAAGCGAATATTTTGACCCTATACACAAAGTTAAAAAGAAAAAAAAATGTAATCATCAAATGTATGAAATCAGTTTCAAAAAAATGCATATATTATTACTTAGAAAAATTCATTAAATTTGTCAGTTTTTTTTTCTCCAATCCCTGACGTCTGTAAGCTACTTGAACATATTTGCAAACCAGGTTCACCAATTCATGGCAACAGTTTTTCCTGCGGGGGATGGTGTTTACCAACAGGATAATGCACCATGTCATAAGGGTCGAATCGTCGAGGAACATTCCAGTGACTTCCAAGTCATGTCTTGGCCCCCAAATTCAGCTGACCTTAATCCAATAGAGCATTTGTGGTCTTACTTGGAAAACCAAATTCGTGCTGCCACGCTACCCCCTAGCAATGTGAGGGAATTGCAGGTGAGCGCTTGGTACCAGGTACCTCAGACTACCTATCAGCACCTTGTGGAATCAATGTCACGGCGGGTGCTAGCAGTTTTGAGGGCTTAAGATGGTCCTACATGTTATTAGCAGGGTGGTCATAATGTAATGGCTCTTCGGTATATATATATACAAATAAGACTTTTTGGCTTTTTGGAACCTTCTGTATTCACAATTGCAACGCTTGAATACGCCATCTGGGCAGAAGACTGTCTCCTTTTCTTGATCTTTCCTGGAATGCACTACGATATTTTACCCTATCATAACATTTTTCGAATATAATTGTCAAAAATAAATTTCCACGAAAAATTTCCACGACACTTTCATTAAGAATTATGTTTAATGCAGTTTTGAGTTCCACTTAGTTTTCAAACTTAAAAGTTTTTAATCTCTCTCTATTTGAAAATCAAGATAGAAACTAATGTTCTTCTTTCTCTTACGACTGTCCACACGCTAATGGTGAAAGCATGCGAATTGTTGCCATAGATAGAGACAAACTTTTTAGACAACTTTAACTTGTGAGCTTTTAGTTACTAGTCAACCGAGCAAGTAAAACAAGTTTATTCTAATTTAAAAAGCATTAATTGTTTTGAAAACAAGCTTTTTCGATTTTTTTAAAACAAAGAAGTAATTAGCGTTAGATGATATTCACTTACTTTAAATAACGCATAAATGTCCTTTCTAATTTTTCCCACGAAGGCATTTTTTGCGTAACTCACATCTCCCTTATTTTACACTTTTTGCGGAAGATATTTGCTATGGTGCTAAACTAAAGCAGGACAATTTAAAAGAAGTTTTATTTTTCAGTTTTTACAGGATTTAAAAAAGTTCCTATTATTTGGCATTTTTATGCATTATTATTTGTCGATTAGTTATTTTTCGTGGGAGCCAAAGTTCTTTTTAGTTGAATTTACTAAACAAATTATCAAATACTATTACTATTATTACTTTTCTAACCGTTAAAAACAGTTTTAGATAGTTGCTACGGAAATTCGTAGCAGGTGTAGGATGTGACCAAAATAATGTAAAGAATTGAAAACTGATTTTAGGTTAACCTCATGCAGTAAAAAAAATAATCATAAAACAATATAAAATATAATACAACAAAATGCACCTATAAAATTATCTGTTTTCTCTACTATTGCAATACAATCTATGTATTTTTTATTTTTTTTTTAATTAAATCAATTTCATAATATTTAGCTTACCTGAATGCCTATAAAACTTCCCACTACACCTAAAAATAAAAACGTTAATGTTTTATTTTTAACAAATGCCACTGAAATTAAAAAAAATAAAAATAATTTAATTAAAAATGCATTTTAAAAAAAATTTCTCACCTGCTAATAAAATGTAAAATTTCATGAATTTTTTTCAAATGATGGAAACTGTAAAACAAAATAAATGTATTAGAAAGTATTTCAAATCCCTCCTAGATGTGTATACTTTGAGGCTATTAAAAAAGTGTTAAAGTATTCAGTATGAGATACTGCCCAGCATCGTGTTTATAGTAATTTTTTTCTTTAAAAAAAGTCAGCCTTAACCCTTTTTGCTGAAGAATTTTCCAAGTGGTAATGAAAGAACAATTATAGGCACACGTTTTATATATATATATATATATATATATATATATATATATATATATATATATATATATATATATATATATATATATATATATATATATATATATATATATATATATATATATATATATATATATATATATATATATATATATATATATATATATATATATATATATATATATATATATATATATATATATATATATATATATATATATATATATATATATATATATATATATATATATATATATATATATATATATATATATATATATATATATATATATATATATATATGTATATATATATATGTATATATATATATATATACAGTAAATGACTTTCCTTAATGCGTAAGAATACAAGGTATGCAAAGACAGGGCCTTTTCACCTCCTTTTCTATTAGTATATAATCCAGGAGCGATTGTTTTCGAATGACTCTTGCTGTATGATCTGGTCCATGTGAGTTTTGTCCACCCCCTCCCTTGTGGAAAGTGGATGTGAAATGTTATAGCCACCAACCTAACCGTAAATGAAACTAATGAAGGAATAATTGGTTCAGGACTGAATTATTTGAACTAATTGTAACCAATGATAACAGGGATGTAGTCTTGTTATTATTATTATTATTATTATTATTATTATTATTATTATTATTATATATATATATATATATATATATATATATATATATATATATATATATATATATATATATATATATATATATATATATATATATATATATATATATATATATATATATATATATTTTTTTTAATTCTAATATAAAATATTTTTTATTTATTTATTAATTTTGTTGTTGTTAATTTTGCTAGTGTTTGCAGGCATTCACAAACTTCCCTAATTGTCTCACGACATACATTTAAAATTATCTCACGAAAAAGTTGTCTCTCCAATCCTATGTTATTTTTGTGTTGTATAATGTATAAGCATCTCAGAAGTAATACCTTTGTAAGTAATTACTGATTACATAAACATAAGTAATACAAGTGATACTCGAAATTCTTTAATTAGTAAGAAGATATTAGTTTCTAGTATATAATATAAGCATAGTAAAAGTATGGGGGGGAGGTATAGATAATTGGCCAAGGGGCCAGGATTCTTAAGGGTTCATTCAAAATTCCTTTAAAAAAATCTTATGTTTTTAATCAATTTAATTAAAAGAAAATTTTTAGACTTAACTTCAAAGACACTGTACACCAGGATCAAACACTTTGGAAATTGATGTCTTAACCCATACTTTAAACTTTTAAAATTTACTATAGAAAATTTATGGACAGAAAATTTATGGATTAATACTTGGTTTTTAGTTTAATAGATGTGATTAAAAAAAATTCTTTCAACTGAACGTAAAACAGTTGAAACATGTAAAATACCGGCGATGACTTTATTTACAATCACGAGATCACCTGTGTTCGGATGAAGGTAAACGCGTTAATAATTCAAAATATTCATCTAAGATTTGTTAATTACTCAACTAAGATAAGACTTAGAGGGGAAGCAATGTAACTTTCCAAAGACATACAACAATGCTTCCTGAATTAGGGGTGATGCTGGTCTATAATTTGAATCCGTCAGTACCTGTTTATGTTTTTAGAGTATTTTTTTTTAAAACAAAGAATGTGCTAATGTTTTTATAAAATATAAATAAAAAGTAAATAAATAAAAGAATTTTTAAACAAAGAGGCAGTTTTATTTTTACATTTTACTTAAATAGAAAACTTCGTTTAAATCTTCGAAAAAATTATAAATTTTTTGTGGGATACCTAGACGCATAAGAACCGCTTATTGAATATTGTATGTAAACTTAAATTGAGTTTATCTATTGCATATAACGCAAATCATTTTAAATTTTTTTTGCAATATTTTTAAAATTTTTTTATCCTAACGCAGAAAAGATTTTCTTAAAGGGAGGAAAAGGGGCTCGAAATACAAAAGTTAATGCTAACGCGAGCGAGCGTACGATTTTTAATAAGATAAATAAATAAGAGATATAGCACAGACGTAAGATAAGTAAATAAAAGATATAACGCAGACCTAAATAAATAAAAAGTATAACGCGGACATAAATAAATAAAAGTATTTTTAAATTGAGAGACAATTTGTTTTCAAATAACGTTACTATACCTCTACCTGCAAACGTTATTTAATTCCTCAAGAAAATTTATCAAGAATTTATCTTATTATTAAATTATTATTAATATAAATAATTTTTTATAATTCCGCATTAATTCCTTTTTTTTAAATTATAACGTAAAAAGAGAATTTATTTTGTTTGTGTGTTAGTGGTGGGGTTGAAATACAAAAATTAATACTGACATAAGATTTTTCTCTTAATTAAAGAAATACCTTCTAGTGTTTATATTCTCCAAAATGAATATTAAATCTTTTCGTTCGATTTAACTGTAGGTGCTAGCTTTCTCTTGACCTACATTCAAAGCTAGGCACATGATTATATATCGAATTAATACATACTTGCATCTGACCTCACATCTTGACCCCCCGCACCTTGCAGGAAATCACCCTCTACTTATTCCTTCAAAATGATTCTGTTGTTGCTACCTGTCCGTCAACAATGACCGCCCATTTGATTTCCTGCCAAATAATCTTCATTAAAATAATGAAAACTTTCTTTTTAACCTGACGACACTCTTTGCAACAACAGTTCATGACAAAACATTTACCGAATAAATGACCTTCCTATCTCCATCTAATGTCTTTTCAGAAATTAATAAAAAAAACCTATTCAGAAAGTGCTTAAAAAAAAATATATGCAATGGGAATTTGAAAGTTTGCATAGATGATGATGACCCCACCAAAAAGGGGTCAAACGATATCGTCACGTTATTATTTTTGAAAGAAAGAAAAAAAAATGTACATTCAGATGGTAGTTAATGGATGTTGATGGATGGTATCTTAACGAATTATCAATTTAATTAGAATAGATTGATGGTAAGAAAATTCAAGTGATAGGGTGGTTTTGTTAGTTAGATACAGGAAGTATTTATGTGTTATAAAAACCTATTTCGTTTTGACACAGCAAAATATTTTTTTAAATTCCACTTACAAATGCGGGTTCATTTTAAATAACATATTTGATTTTTCATATGATGGAATGTTTTCCCAACATTGCCTTTTTTGTAAATTAAGTGAATATTTTAAACGAAGTTTTTGTAAATAATACCCTCTGCGTATATTCTAGAAATGCTTACACCGGTTGAGATAGAAAAAATTTGATATTGAAAAATTTATGGGAAGTTTTGAAGCTAGTTATTATTGGAAATATTGTTTGGGACATGCCAGAAACATTAAATTTTGAAGTTCAATAAAATTTTTTAACTATACAAATCAGTCAATGCTAGTCATTAAAATGCATTTTAAAATGCTAACAGCAATGCAATTCATTAATTTTTTAAAAAAAAACCCCTCATAATAGTAATAATGTTGTTATTATTATAATGAGGGGGTTTGTTATTTATTGATTTTTGCTGACAAAGAGGAAGGGGGAGTCCAAAATGGCCAAAAACATGCATATTCAATATTTGAACATTCCCTTACCTTACTGATTTTCTTTTTTTTTTTTTTTTTTTTTTTTTTTAGTTTAAATGGATTTTAAGAAACATTATTACTTCCTTATGAAAATAAAAATGGTCTTTTGGAGAAACTTTGATTACGGCCTAATTTTCAACAACGATGCATAGCTACAAATCCAGAACGTCTAGCTCTATCACTCATTTCTTAAACTGTTAGTGAAATAGCAATGAAAACAAGCGAAAGTTTTTTTTAAACTCACCAGCGTTTAAAAACTTTAATTTTCATATTATTTATGCATGCGTTTGAATTATTTATATTACATGGTTATTGAAATAATTTTTAGAAAATCAAAATTATTTAACCAAAAATTAAATTCTAAAGCTTTAATTTGTAACCATTAAAAATATTTTGTTTTATAAAAAATCTCTCGCCAAAAGCAGGAGAAATTAGCTACTAAATATAAAGGGTTCAAGGCATTACATTGCTAAACCATTCCTCCCCCCCATTTTTGCATCCAGCTATGATTGTAGAAATTTTACAATATGAATGTAGTCAAAATAATTTCCAAGAGGAAATTTTTACAAATTTCAGGAATTGATAGCCTAACTAGGTTGTTCACAATAACACAGAAACATCGTATTGCCTACAACATGATAATCATGGTGTTTCCTTCCTTGAACAGTTTGAGAATGTGGTTTATCGTACGTTCTTCATATACAGCGCTGCGTAGACACATGTATATTGTACTAATTGAGCACATAGTGCTGCTTTTGAACCTTTTCATCTTAATATTATGCAACTTGAGATGGTTATTTGAGGTCTATTTGAACGTAAATGGAATGCGAAAAATAGTGCTGCGTTAGATTCTTTTTTTAATTTTTGAAGCCATTTATGTACGAAAAAATCAATTAAAACTATTGATTAAGTAGTAAAGTATGAACTATTTTAAGCATACTATTTTTGGTACTATTTTAAGCATAGTATGCTACCTTACTAAAATTTTCGAATAGTTGTCAGGTAGACTCTGCAGAAATTTTATTTATCCCGATAATATTAAAATAAAACATTAACGCATTATAAATAAATATTATAGAATTATAAATACGAATAATAAAGAGGAATTCAAGCAACTGTTCTGGTTTGCAGTGAACTAGATGTTTATCAAACCAATCTATCAATCAAAAACGATCCTTATTATATTTTGCGTTCTTGTTATCTCGATAAACTCGTCTGACGCTCTAAATATTCAACGAAGTTTCAAAGCAATAATTTAAATATATATTAAAACGTGGGAAATTTTAGGAACGTATCTATTTAGATTTTAATTTATTGCAGCTCAGCTCCTAAACCAACTGTTCAGAAAATGCTAAACAAGTTCCTGTTCGCACCAAGGACACGGAAACAAGTAGAAGATGGAAAAAGATTCATTAACTATTGTACTGTTTATTCTGAAGCCTAAAACCTTGAATGTAATTTTTTTTTAAAATTCATTAAACAAATAGTTTATGATGCTAAAGAAAAATGAATATTTCATTTAAATTATACTTATGCTAAACTATTTTGTGGTGTTATCTTGAAATAAGTTAGCTCTACATACTTACAATGAACATCTTTATATAATAACTATCTACCTCCGGTGAACTGATCTGTTTCAAAAATTTTCGAACTCCTATGTATCTCGAGAAATAACTAAGGGGATAAAAATGTTCGGGTTGAAATTAAGTCTTAGTATGATCAACTCACTCTGTATCAGGGCTTTCTTACACGTCTGCAAGTGAGGACGTTTATAGTACTAATTAGGTTTCTAAGGTGTAGGCAGAAATAATCTGGTTGGTAGGGAGTTGGGCCCATGTCTAAGAGTTCGTGAGCTCTATCCCCTCATTCCGAAGACACCACGGGTTGTATATGGTAACTGGTACACGTTAAATCTGTTGAGTCACAATGTCCTTCAAGCTCCCATAACAAATCAATTCCTCTGAGGGTACTGGATTGGAGATTGATCTCGCTCTGGTTCAAGTCTAAATTAAGAAATGCGGATGGATAATGAGTGAATGTGTCCTCCCTGTAAAACGGGATGTGACGTATGTGTGTGACTGAAGTCTTATTATTGGCCATAGATAGTGCCACTGAAAAGCAAGAAACGCATCCTCTGCCTTAAATTCGCTTGGTTTCACCAAGCAAGCTTTCTGGTATTGGCAAGTGGCATTAGAGACGACAGGTACGAAGGCGTTTATGTAAATATTAGGCTCAAATATTAATTCTTAAATATTAGTACTGGACTCAAATACTAGTACGCCATGACAGGTACTATAATTAAGTTATGAAAGGAATTGTGTTACTCAGTGTGATGCATTCTTTATTTAAAAAGAAAAAAAATCATACAAATTAATGCTTTCGTAGCATCAGTAGGAAACTTGTTGATAATTATCAGCAGTTCGTGTTCAATTTCTGCAAATGTTTATTTGTAATAAATTTGTAATTTTTGAAATTAAAATTAATTTCTATCGTCTATATTAAAAAACTAAGTCTTCTACTCTTTTTATTTTGACTTTACAAATTTCTCATTTTTTCAAACTTCATTTATATATTAAAATAAGTGATTAAAACTGAGACAGCGTCTTCAAAAGAGCATCAATTGAAAAGACCATCATATAAAAAAATAGATTATTAAAATGATCTCAATTTTATAAAAATTACATTTTTAACATTACTAAAGAGCATTGTTATTGTTATTTTTTTTTTCCAAGAAAATATATAAGTCATTAGTCTGGGGATTTACAACTCGTAGAAAGGTAATCGAATCTTAGAACCGAAGAGTATTGAAACATTTAATTTAAATTAATCTGAACATAAGTTAAAAGCCTATCATATGCCTGTAAAGTAGTATTCTTATTAATTTTATGCATTAAGTCTTAAATTTTGGAATTTTCAACTCGTAGAAAGGTAATTAAATCTTAGAACCTAAGAGTATCGAATGATTTAATTTAAATAAAACTGCACATGTATCAGCTAAAAACCTATTATATACCTGGAAAAAAGTATTTTTATTAATTTTATGTGTTAATTAAACGAACATATAGGCTTGCGGTTTTAATTCCAAAACTTTATTATGGTACGTTTCCATTTTTCTAACATATGGCTTCTTTTCTTATTATGAAATGATAATTGATTGACAGATTTATAAAACTCTTGAACTTCCTAGCTTCATACCTGATACTTATTCTTTTAAATGATTTTTAATGAAATTTAAAGAGACGTTAACCGAAAAAGAAATTAAAAATTATATTGTGTTTTAAATTCTCAGAGAATCTCTGTATTGAACTTGGGGTTAATTAGCTTTAACCTGGCATTTGTGTTTCCTCTATACTTTTATTAAAAAGATAAGTCTTTGTTACGATGTTATTTGTATAACTGTGTTTTCTTAAACAATAAGATATTCTTTAAAAAATAATAAGATGTTCTTTAAGAAAAAATTAAAGTCGAGTCACACAACGAGGTCAAAAATGTTGAAACACAATCCAAACCATCCTTGCAGCTTGTAGAGAAAAACGCCATGAAAATCGGTGTTGCCATTCATCGGTGTTCATAAAAACAAAATATCATTCTGTGACAAAGTATTTTCAACAAAGTGTTTCAGTATTGCTCATTAACTAAGCTGCTTTAGAGAAACGAAAGTTTAAATTTCATTCTTAAAATTTTTTTAATTGAAGGAATAATTTTAAAATTCTTGATTTAAATTAATTTTTCAACCGAAAATTTATTACAAGAAATACTACCATACAACTTTAACAACTTATGAAATTCTAGTTCCTAAAAATATTAAATGAAATAAATTATTCTTTAAAATAAAATGTCCCAGTAATTATTACATATGAAAATGCATACTTTCTCTTTTTTTCCCCCATTCTTTTTTTTTTTTTTTTTCAATTATAAGTTTTGCTCCCGCTACCCTTTATTTTTTTAGAAAGACAAAATTTGTTTTAAATTCTTCTTCTCGTATATCTAAAAAAACTTTTGCAAAGGCAAGGAAGTTATTTCGAAATAATGGCTCTGTCACAAAATTTCAAATATATTGTATCATAATGATTATGATAAGTTATAAATTTCAATCGGTATTCTTTAAGATATTATACTTTTTTAAATTGCAGGTAGTCTTGTTTTGGTAAAAAAAAAACTTAAAATACGGAAACATACATTATGGTGTAGAGAAAGTAAATTAACGTTTCTAAAAATACAAGCGTTTTGATGCTGAAAATTTAACATTTAAAAAAAAAAAAATTCATGGACATAATAGGAATTTTGTAATCACCACGCCAAATTATAGTGCTATTATATATTAATGTTTTAATTCACTAGCACATATGACATGTTAACTTGATTTTATTTATCAGTAGGTACCTCAAGAATCAAGTTAGCATGTTATATGTACTAGTAAATTGGTATTTAATATTTATAGTGGTAGTTATACCACAAAACAAAATGCAGTTTTTTTTTAATTAATTTATTTACATGGATTTTCCATTTAAAATTAGAGTCCATATACCAACCTAAGTATTTAATATTTTTGACAGGTTCTAACATGCGACATTGGCAATTATTTTGTTTGTGCAAGAAATTGAATGGAATTTAATGTTGAAATGAATTTCAAAATTTATTAAGCTGAAATAGATAAATTTAATTTTGTTTAAATTTAAAGTGAGGTTGGTACCCGTAAACTATCTTGCAATATCAGAAAAATTTAATTAAATTTGAAATTTGAGTGCATTGAAATCGGAGCATGAATATAGCAAAACAGATTCGTCAGACTAGTTGTAATTTTAGCTTATAATTTGAGAAAACAAAAGTCATCAATAAATATAATAAATAAAGGTCCTGATATAGATCTTTGCGAAACACCCCGATTTGAAAAAAGGGTAATTACTAAATTTGTTTCTAATTTTAATAGTTTGTTCTCTGTACAATAAATATGAAATAAACCATTTTAAGATGTATCCTCTGAAACCAGCATAATTAGAAGACTATTTAATTAGACTTATTTAATTAGAAGACTATGGTCAACATTATCGAATGCTTTAGATAGGTCACGGAAAATAGCTGCAGTTTTCACGTTTCTGCCAATAGATAAATTTTAAAAATTCCAAGTGTGCTTTTTCTGTTCTTCTATTTTTTTTTTGGTCATTTGAATTACAATTCATGAATTTGTTTTTAAAGTATTCTGATTTTGCGGATTTGACGATTTTCTTCAATTCACACACTGTGGAATTGTATGCTGTTGCCTTAAGGTTATTTTCTAATTTTTTAAAAAACAGTTTTCCTCTTCTGCGAATTAAAAGCAGAATACATATATAGTTATCCAGTTTCTTTTAGGTCTCTTGTTTTGTTGAGAGAAAATTTATCGTCAAATTTTGATCACCTTCTTTGTAGCTGAAGTTCACATATTTTGACCGGAGCTCTTTGTATGATAATAATTCTAGTTTCATGATAGTTACTAGCAAAATTCATAACCTAAGGTAATTTTCTGACTAGCTGCCAAAAGTGCTTAAATATCATCTGGAGACCTATACCTAATGATAATACAAGCCCATTAATACTTAGTAAATACTTTTTTCGTGATTGTTAGTTATTATGAAAAATGTAACTTGAAATTGGGCTTAAATTATAACGAGATTGATATAAATACATATCCACACATGGATTGGTTGGTACTGTCTTTGATGTCAGGGGCCGAAATAGAATGAACAATTAGAATTGAGCCGCGATAGAGCGTTCGCTTTCCAATGAGGTGAACCGGGCTCGAATCCCAGTGATGGCTGATGGTCCATACGAATTCCGCATCCCGCCGACCGCATTGGTGACGTGAAATACCCTCAGTTGTAGACGGATCATGGGTTAGAGTCCCCTTGCCGTCAGGCTAACCATGGGAGGTTCTGGTGGACTTCTTTTCCATCTAACGCAAATGCGGGTAGTTCCACCAAAAAGTCCACCACAAAGGCAAACTTTCTCCCAATACTTGACCCAGGAGTTCCCTTGTCTTCTGGATTGGGTACAAAATCACAAGGCTACGGAGTTGAATATTAGTAGTCGTAAACCCATGAAATTGGATCGGCTGTTCATCGAGGGTTATAAAATAAAATAAAATATTTCACACGTGATATTCACATGATTCAATATTTCGCTAAAAATTTTGACGTTTATAATCAAATTAATTTAGAATTTATAGCATAGTTAAGCATAGTTAGGCTACATAGCATTAGTAGTCGTAAACTCAAAAATTGGGTGAGATGTTCGGAGACAGTTATAAAATATAAAAATTAGAATTATAATTAGGTTGTGTTAAGTTTTTTTAGTGCTTAACTTGTTTAAAATAATCCTAGAACTGAGGGTAGAACTGCGAAGTTTGAGGCATCAGTGGTGTAGCTGGCAGGGGATGTCTTTCCCCGGGCGCAGCCTTAGGGGAGCGCAAAATTTATGAAAAATGATTGAAAATAAATTCCAGAATGAACTATTTTTCTCTTTTAAATATCACAAGTTTCATTTTGCAAATTATGGGCACCATAACTTTTTTAAATTTTTATCCGATTCACCGTACTATATCATTTTATTTTGCTTTATGCGAAGGTTTTTTCTTTTTTTTATTTAAAGAAAAAATTATTTATAACAAAGTGGCAATATATTGAATGAAAAATGCCTTTAAAATAAAACACTTATCATTCAATAAAACACAGTAAACGAGATCGAAAATAACTAAATGGAATAGAAACTATATTAGTAATATACACTGTTAAATTTTAAGCGAATTAATTAATTTAAATCGAATTGATTTAATCGAAATTAATTTAAATCAAAAATTAATTAAGTTATCAAGTTACGTTGTTTAAAAAGAAAATATTTCATTTGAAGTTGAAAAATCTTATTTTAAGCAAAATTTAACAATCTCATGACAATGGGTTTTACAGATTATTATTAAAGTGACCCCGAAAAGACCCCTATAACTCTCATACCATACAAGGAGGTACAAAAACTGAATTAGTTCTCAGGTGCTGTAAACCCTAGTCACACCTCTGTAATGAAGTATTCCAGTTTTAAATTTTAATACTGGAACCATTTATACCGTTAATGATTCCACTTAAATTTGAAGAAGGAACACTGCATACTATTTACAAATAAAATTATTTTAAATCATAAATATATTTTACCGATAAAATGTAAGTCAAACAATGTAAATCTGTTATAAAATTATATTAATATCACGGTGAATGAATACGATAAAAATAAACAACACATACCTATAAAATCTGAGGAAGAGAACAACTCTTATGAGTTTACTGAAAAATCTTAGAAAGAAAAACTCTTTAAAACTTTCTTTCTGTTCTTTTATACACCTGTTTGAATCGACCTCTGAACCTTGACCAATCACCTTTGTCCAGTTCCTTTCGGTGCTAATGGTATAAACGGGACTTTTTTCATAGAAATTCTTATTCAAGAATGTCACGAAGTGGCAGTTGCTCTTCAAATAAGGTAAAAACTATTGTTATTTTGTGTAATTATGAGTTTTCATTGATTATAGGTTAGCAGTGAGCAATGATTAATTTTGACATCTAACGGAATAAATTATTGAACAAGTGGATAATATGAAAGCTTGACTCTTGAAGTAAATATTAGGTGTCAGAGAACATTTTTCATTTACCTATTAAATATTATAGAACAAAGAATATTTTGCACAAAAACTTAAATTATTTTAAAAAAATCGAGGGAAAAAAATAGATTAGACGAGACATAATGAAAAGGTAAAATACTCACAAAATCTATTTTTTCTATTTTATTTTTTATTTTATTTGCTTATTTTATTTTATTTGTTTATTTATTTTATTTATAAGTTATATTTATTTATTTTATTTATAAGTTATATTTATTTATTTTATTTATAAGTTATATTTATTTATTTTATTTGCTTATTTTATTTCATTTGTTTATTTATCTTATTCATAAGATATATTTATTTATTTTATTTGTTTATTTATTTTATTTATAAGTTTTATTTATTTATTCTATTTATTCATTTTTTTTATTTACTTCTTTTTTGATTCTAAGAAAATAAAAAATAAAAATTTGCTATTGCGTTTGATAAAATATTTGTTGAATTCAGGCAAATAAATAAATAAATAAATTTTACACTTTTCTTTCAGACAAACTGCTTTTGAATGTAAGACATGAAAATTATGCAATATTTTTCAAACCATGAGAATATGCTATAATGCAAAAAAAATTTGACTATGCATATTTATCATCTCAGGTGACAAAATAGAAATCATTACAGTTTATTGAGTAAAAAATATATAGATAAAAAACTTTAAAAATTAATACAAAGAAGAAGAAAAATAAAAGTTCATCCAAAATTGAGGATATAGTCTCGATTAATATTCTTACCATTCCAGTTTCTTGCTATTTAATTTTTAGTCATCAGTATTATTTCAAAATTTAATTGAATCTATAATAACAACTGGATCTCTGAAAAATGGTTAATCGGTTCATAACATATAACATAATGATATCTGAAATTATAAAAATTAACCTTTAGAGGTGTAAGAAATTTATTAGAAATATTTATACTTAATTATTAAATTGCTATTTTCATTATTTTAATTTTTACATATAGAAATAATATATATTTAATGTCGCTCAGAAAATTTTAGCATAATATGGAGAGAGTGAGGCTACGATGAGATGATTACAGTAAGATATATAGAGCAATGAGAATCCACTTTAACAAACTTAACAGTTATTGAAACGTAACAAATAATATTCAGATTTAAAGAGTAATGAGAATCCACTTTAAAAAACTTAACAGTTATTGAAACGTAACAAATAATATTCAGATTTAAAGAGTAATGAGAATCCACTTTAAAAAACTTAACAGTTATTGAAACGTAACAAATAATATGAATGTAAGGAGGGATATAAAAACATGGACTTTGGGTAAGAGAGCATGAAAGCCTCTCATGGGTCCATTTTACTTTATAACCGACGCTGAACAGCCGACCCAATTTTTTGGGTTACGGCTATGTTCAACTCCGTAGCCTTGTAATTTTAAACCCAATCCAGAAAACAAGGGAACCTGAAGAATCCTGAAGAACCCAGAAAACCTGGATCAAGTAATGGGAGACACTTGCCTTCGTGGAGGACTTTTGGATGAAGCTAATCCGCATTTGCGTTATATGGCGAGAAAAACCACAAAAACATTTCTAGTCTGGTGGGAAGGGGACTCTAACACATGATCCGTTTACCACTGAGGATATTTTACGCCAGCATTGATTTCAGGGCGAGCCGGGCGCGGAATTCGTATCGACCAATCTGTCATAAGGGGCTGGGTGATGTATAAAAATTCAAGGTAAACTTGGGCAATGAACGTACTAGTGTAGCATAAGTGTTGTTCCATAACATCCCGGATACAAAATCGTAAAAAAAAAAAACATCTAAAAAGGGAAAACGAAACATAATACCTTTCCATCTCAGTTGAAAATAAAGAAAGTCAGTCAGAAGTAACAGAAAACTTTATTTAGCTCTGATGAATTATATCTAGGAGCAACAGCAAATCTCAGTGATGAAGATGGTGATCTGGTAGAGGAATTTAAGGTCACATACTTGGGGATCTTGTCAGGAAGAAAAAGACATTCAGACCCATTGCTCAATCAGCAAAACTATACAGGAAAAATAGATTCCATCAACCCCATGTTCCCAACACCAGGAAAAGAAAACGACGGCAGGTTTTAGACTCAATATAAATAATGAGGTGCAGTAAAATTATAATTTATTTGAAGAAAACTTAAGTTTTTATTAGTTGTGCACCATCCTTCCTAGTAGCCTTAGGGGGGGGGGAAGTAAAGGGCCCCGTTTAAACGGAGACGTGAGGATGAGAAGAATACAAAACTCGAATGCCCCGAGTTAGGCTGGATATTTTGGATAGCTCGGTGTTAGGTGCGAAGCGCCACAAACTGATTCATCGAATCTGTGATGTCCTGTGTTCTCAGGTCATAAGCTTATTCTAGTAATAAGAAGAGGGAAGAACCCCATAGTCAAGTATAAAAAACATGAGAAAACAATGAAGAAGACAATGTTAAGCAAATAATAATGAAACTATATACAAATATTATATGCAGATATGATAATCATAGTTCGATAGTGAATAATTAATCTAATAAAGTAGGATATATTTACAAATATTAACATTATTTACATTAGATAATCCTCTGTTAAAACAGCGACCCGGTTGTTCCGGTTTTCGACCGCTCGTGCCGGGTTGCTCGCTGTACTAATTCCTACGGCTAACCCGGATCGGAACCTGCAGGGTTGCTTACGGTTGCTCCTTCACCGGGTTCGCCGTAGTACTAGTGGTTAGTGGTTTAATCTGTGTGTGTTAAGTTATTGGTATGATTTTGATAATATACAGTCTGACATTAGAAATGGCGTAATTGGACTATATTTTATGTTATCCTCAATAATATTTGCCCCGCGTTAAGCACAGTCAACCCCTTAAATAGCAAAATGCTATAAACGAGTAACAGTCAGAAAAAAATTAGAAGTTACGGTTAAAACAGGAGTAAAAAGGTAAAATAAAAGTTAAAGTATTTAAATATTTAAGATAGTTACGGTTAGGAAATAACGCAAAGTGTAGAAATACTAGGGCTCACGTGGATAGATAAAAAAAAGCCGACGCACCTGCCATTCTGCGAATTTGAGGGAAGCGACATTTCAGTTCACTCTGTAGGGAAAGTAATGGGTAGGAACTCTGTAGGGTCTGTTCAATAGTTTGTAAGGGAAAGTGTAAAGACTACCAAATAAATTGAAGAGACAATATAAATTTTAAATCTAAAAGATAGTGAGTGACACAACGTCATACAGCCATCTCTAATATTCGAAACCAGTTAGACGAACTCTCCACGGCTCTCATTGGTCGATTGAGAAGAAAAGAGATAGTCTATTGGCTCAATTAAAACGTTCATATTTTTTAACGAAAAATGTTACAGCAGGTATAAAATACCGATGCTACATTAAAAATAGACATCACTAATAAACAAATAATTGTTACCATTACTTCTGAGTAGAACATTTCTCCAAAAATAATAGATGGAACGGAATTAAAAATAAAGTAATATGTATTGAAACAGTAGACGTCTAAAAAAAAAATCATTTTAAATATCATCCCATAGAGAATTGCTTTCAAATTTAAACTTAACTCAGATTGCATCATGGATGATTCTGCAAATATCATAGGAATTGATAAGGAAAATTGGGTGCATTGCGCTAACTGGTAAGCTAGTTTCTCTTAGTATTTCCTAACCAAAATTTCCAAAAGAAAATTAAAAATTCTTTAATTTTGTTGCATAAATCAAGTGTAACTTTAAAAATACAAGAAAAGTTAGCCTTTTCAGACATACATAAGCATGCAATAGAGAAAATATTTGTAGACATTTATTCTCTAGTTTAAAATGCATATTTCACTAGAGTCGAAAAAATTTTTTCTAATGAGGCAGTTAAAACGTAATTTTGAATTTGAAAAACTTGTTAAGTTTATACTGATGTAAGAAACTCTAAATCATAAAAAAGTGTTCATTGCGAATCATTAATATTTTTTAGTTAAATATTTTCTACTTAAAATACGTAGTACTCATAAAGAGCAGGTTATTATCAAGAAGAAATGGCCAAATATGTGTACTTAATATATGAGTACGTAATATACTAATGGATGCTTAATATTAATAAAATGGGTACTTAATATATGAGTAAAATGGGCAATCAGGGGAGCTCTTTAGTTTTACTAATTAACGAACTATAAACATGTCCGCAGCTAATGTGATGACAGATCTTCTAGTAAAATGAATTCGTTTAACTTCAGTTTAAGAGGACGCCATACCACGGGAGAAACTTTTCCTCTCAAATTCTCTTTCTCCTTCGTAACTAATTTAAAGTGAGTTCAAACAAACCTCGAATAAGCCATGAAACGAAAATTTTTGTTGTTGCTGTTGTTGTTGACGTATGCCTGTTTAGGCAGAGGGGGTGCGATTGTTCTTGTTTTCCAGTGGCGCCATCTATGGCCAAGTAAATTTTTAAATACACAAATGAAAATAAATTAAAAGATGATAACTTGCGATTACTCAACGGAGGAGTTCTCTTCTAATAATTTGTTTGCATTTTAATATTTTTTTTCTTCTTTCAGGAATTGAAATTTCATGATTAGATTTTCCAGAACTCTTTCTTTCTTTTAAATTGTAAATTAGTAATGAAGGAAAAAGAGAATTTGCGAGTTAATGATTTACGTGCGTGAAATAAATAATTCCTGGAAATTTATCGAACATATGTCATTGTTAATAAATAAATTTTTATCAGTGACCATCTATAATGTGATTTTTATTATTTTTTTCCAAACTTTAAATTTTATCAAAAAGGCTAGAAATGTAACAAACTTTAAGAAATCAATTAAAAATATTTGTCTGGTGAAAATTTAAATATTTTTGAAGTATATGTTCTCTATTTCTCTCCTGTTTTAACATTGTACCTGAGACATTACTTCTGAGCTGAGCATTTTTCCAGTAACAGCAACAGATAGAATAAAATGAAGCAAATATGTAATGAGACAATGGAAATTTTAAAAAATAATTATAAATATTATTCCATGAAGAATTACTTTCAAATTCAAGTTAAATTCAGACTGCACCAAGGATGGTTGTGATAAAATCATAGACTAAAATGTATCTTTTCACACAATCGCTTAACTATTGTTATAATAATAGAAGAAAAACACATCTTATCATTTATGTATTGTTGCCTGCAACAATGCGTTTAAACAATACTAAAAAAAAGATAGTATATAACAAAAACCCTAAAATGGTTGGCGCTTCTTAATGTGCGCAAAAAGTGATTTTGTGCAATCAGGTTAGCGTGTTTCTTAGTATTTTCTTTTCAAAATTTTAAAAGAAAATTTAATGTTAAAACTTTTTTTCAATTCATTGCATAAATCAAGTATAACTTTTAAAATATAAGTAAAAGTTAACTATCTTAGACTCAGAACTTTTTTTATGCCTTTATTCTCGAGTCTAAATTTAAAATCGTGTATACTTAAGATATTTCACTAGAGCAGGGGTGGCGAACCTTTATGTATCAACGTGCCATTTTTTCTAGAAAGGTGTTTAATGAGGTCATAGACGTGCCATCAAACAATTTTGACTTACGTGATTATTGGTAAAATAATAATACTAAATACTATCAATTCAAAACTCTTCATTTACTTAATATTTATTACGAAATTCTTATTATTTATTTATTCAAAACTTATTATTTATTACGAATTTTTTTTTTTTTGCTATGTCTCAGTTTTATGCATAATTAAACTTTAAAGTAACATCAGTGTGACTTCTGTTGTTGCAGATTAGATGACAAATAACTTATATTAGGGTTGTAAGATGTTAGTTTAAGCAGAATGCACGCTGCAGTGGAGTCGTCTGTCAAACGGTTTCTAAGCGAGTGTTTAATGTTTTTCATTTCTGAAAATAATGACTCGCAGCCATAGGTGGACGAAAATATAGTTAAAATAGCACGACCCAACAAGCACACAACTTTTGGGCTAGTGAAGGGACAATGCCGGCTCACCTAAAGTGCCATTACGGCGGGCTTTTCATTGCCGTATCGGTTCCGTTAATAAAGTGAAATCTGGGCCAGAATGAGGGCCAGTGCATGGCATTTCAGGCAAACTTCTGGCAATCGTTGAAGGACCGGGACTATTTTGTTGCCTCTGGATTGCTTTGCCATTTTTGCCTTTTAAATACCGGGGAAAAAAAATTTTTTCACAGAATAAAAAGAAAATTGCCGTAAAGGCTTTTATTGAACCTTTATGATGTCTTTTTTGCCTTTTTATCAAAAGCTGAATACGTTCACTGGCATACGTCGTTGCCTCGCTTGCCGTTAAGGCACCTTAACTGTAGACTGATTAGAAAACGTCTATGCCGTTTTCGCCCATATCGCACCTTTATTTCAGGTGTTTAGGCGAACTTCTTTGCCTTATTTACCAATGCACCACCCTTAACTCACCTCAAACTCGGTTCAATAGAGTTTTAATGGCGTCCTTGCCGGTATCACACCTTTATTTCAGATGCTTAGGCGAACTTCTTTGCCTTATTTGCTAATAAACCACCCTTAACTCACCTCCCACTTGGTTCAATAGAAAACTTTAATGCCGTCCTTGCCGGTATCACACCTTTATTTTAGGTGTCTCGGCATTTTTTTTATTTTTTTATTATTAGAACTTAGCTTTTAATTTCAAAGGCTTCTTGCTGCATTTTGTTACAATTCTTATTTAGGGAACATAAATTGTCACGAGTGTTTGTTCTACTCGGCTGATATCAGTGATAGTAATTTATTGATTCTTAGCTTTTTATATTGTAATATAACAACAACTGTCATTACATGCATACTGTTTTATGAAAATATAAAAAACAAAATGGTGTAAAACAATTATTTAATTTATAACCAAATGTCCAATGAATCTTCGTACAATAAAATAGACTTTTTTTTATTTCATTTTAAACAATTATAAGCGCTATCATTTAAAGTAGAAGCATATAAAAAAAAATCTTTTTGAATTGAGTATTTAAATTTTTTAAGCATTTTGAGATAGAGGAAATTAAGTACAAATTTTTATTCTAAAATAAAACACAATGCAACTCAATAAATAAGTTATTTAAGTTTTTAAAATAATGCTTATATATTTAAAACCTACATCTAGCTTTTATTGATAGAAACTTACACATAAAAGTTTATTTATCCTATAATTTTGTGTATATTCATCAAGTCATTAATTTTATTAAATATTAGATAAACAGTATATATCATAAATAGTTTTTTCAAAAAAAAATATTTTGTACTAGTAAATAATACACCATTTTAGTAATTTTAAATATATAAAAGCAGGAATTTTAACAACAATAAAGCTTAAAATAAACCATGAAGGAGTTTTATTTCCTTGTAACAAATCAATACATCTGTATACACTATTTACATATGGACAAATATATTTTCTTTATCCCATTCCAGAAGCTTTATTTCAATGAGCCTTTTTCCTGCAAAAAATAAAGCAATTTATTTTACTATAGATATATTAAATGTTCACAGAAAAAAAAATATCATTGATTTAAATCAACTGATTTTTTAAAAGCCATGGATTAAGACAAGCTGATTATTTTTACAAAAAATTATTAATTTAATTATAAAAATATGATATTGAATTTAGTTAATAAATATGCATTCTTTAGGTTGCATTTAAAAAAACAACTAAGATCTGATTTCAGAGATAATGATAGTATTTCACTAAGAAATAATAAAAGAGATATGTATGTAAATTATTATAGTCATACATCCCTTTAATGATTATACTTAAGAAAAGTATTGATTTAAAGAAATAGATTTGAAAAAAATCAATTACTTAAATAAACTTATCATTTAACTATTATAATTATAAATACTTTTTATACTATGTAACTAATAAAAACATTATTTATAGTATGTTTAATTCAAGTCTTTTTTTTTCCATTAATAAGGTTATTTACTAAGAAATGGTGAAAGGGATATGCAAGCAAATTATTATTTTTTAAAATAGATCAACTGCCAAACATATTAAAATTATTCACATTTCATTTTTTAATTATTTAAATGCAGTTCATATATATGTAGCTCATAGATATCAAGACTTATTCTACCCAAAGTAATTTAAAAAAGTTTTTTCAGCAATGCAATCTGATCTAAACTAATTTAATCTGCTTTAGATATCTAATTGAAAAATAGTATCACAAACTTTAACATTCATTAGCAAATTGAGAATGAAAAACATAATTATAATTCTATTTATTCAATTAGTTTTGTAATAATTAAATAATTTTAACCATCTTAGTTAGAAATGTTAACTATTGTAGCTATAATAATATTTTAAAGTAATGTTAAGTGTTATGAAAACAATTCATTCAATGTTTTGAATGGTAAACGTAGAAAAAAAAAATTTTTTTTAAATGATTTTCTTAAACCCAACAATTTATTAACAATATTCATGTTATATTTAATTTTATTTAATGCGACATTATATTAATAACCAAATTGCTGGTACATTATACATTTATCAGTTAACTGTAAAAAAAATTAACAAAAAAGTATAATTTGCTCTAAATATAAATTTTTTAATTCCAGAAACAAAGCTTGAATAATTTTTTTAATTCTATTAATGAGCGATTCGTAACAGTTTGAGATTGATAATTAGGAAATGTTAATAGTACTTCTGTAACCAGTATCAATTATTTAATATTATTTCATACCAATATTTATTTAAAATCTGCAATTAAATTCGTGACATCCTTAATAAATTACTTTTAAGTGGAGTTTCAATTATTTTGAAAGGAAGGCAAAGTAAATATTGTGTCTTGGCATTTATATATATATATATATGTATATGTATATATATATATTACATCAGAAATACAAATCTTTTGATTATTCAAACTGATAGTTTTAGGAACTGCATTAGTATTTGTAGAATATGTGATGTTCTGAACACAGACATTGTCAGAAATCAGAGCAAAAAGCTAAAAAAACATGAGAATAAAGTTGTTTTTTTTTCTTTATCAGGAATTCAGAAATTTCAGGACTATGAACTCGGATATTATTTAACTTATTAAATAAACTATTATGCTAAAATAAATGGAGAGAAAATTTATACTTTATTATTAAACTATTAGTATAAAAACTTACTTTTATTATATCTTTCCTTATAAATTTTGTATCTTTTTTATCAAATAATTATAATGCACCATATAAGAAAACACTTTTTAATTATCATTCATATAAAATATATATGATATATTGCCTTAAATATATAAAAATTTATATTATATTAATGGATTAAAAAATAATTATGTTCCATGAAATTTAATTACATACTAATATCATAAATTATACACATCTAAATAATAACATTAATTAAACAATATTGAAATATAGCATTTCTATATTACGGGCAAGCAAGGTAGAGAATCATTCTTTATGGTATCACTAAAATCAAATTTAAATGCTGAATGTTTATTTTGCTTGCTAAATAAAGCTGCATACTTAAATATTTAGTTCTTTCCTTTTTTATTAGATATTTTGTTAATATATTTAAAGAAAAGAGTGGATATTTTTAGTTGTTTATTGAAAATATTAATTAATAGTTAAAGGAATAGTTAATTGCTATGAAAGACCTTGAATTGGCTCGGTTAATTTCAATTGGCTTAAAATAATGTCCCACAAATTGTTTTAAAAAAACACAAAACCCCCAGTTTAAACAAAAAAAACTGGTTTCTTTTCAACCATATGGTAACCTAAGGTAAAATATAAATTTATTTCTTACCATCCTTTTTGTTGATTTTTAAATTTTGAGTTTTATCTTCATTGTTGATCTTCCATCCTGACTCCCTATGAAAGAAAAAAAAAACTATAATTAGAATATGATAGTTGTAAAATTAGTTAAAACAAAAACAACAAAATCGAAACATTAAAAAAAAAAACTGTTTCTAAAATCATGTATGAAGATTAATGTAAATATTTTTATTTCAGTTATGGAATATGACAATAAGTTCATTGTTTATCATTTATCTTGTTTATACTCTAAGCATGTGGTGTGTTAGGGGAACTAAATGTGAATTGGTAAATTCAATAAAACTTAGCACGAGCTTGTAGGGGAATACTTTCAGCCTTTCAGCCCAAATTTAATGTGGACAAAGTTTTTAATTTTTTTCATGTATTTTTTTAAGTAAAAAATATTTGCTAAAATAATTGCTTTAATACGAATATTATATGCTGGTGAAACTTATGGAAAAATGAAATATTATATAATATTATCATTTCAAATAAAATAACGAAAAATATTTCGTTATTCATTCATAACTTTACGTAGTTATTTAAACAGTAAAAATAATTTCTTTTAAAATTTTGTTTTCTAACTAATTAAAAAAATAGAATGATAAAAAAATGTTATAACAGGCATGAAAACAGAGAAAACAAATACTAAAATATCGTAATGATATAAAATTGTCAGCACATCTTTTCACCTAATTTATACATTCATAAAGTGCATTTTTCATTTATTACGAAACCTTATTAAGAAATTATTAAATAAGAATATTGCAAAAATATAAATATAAAAGCTTATATGAGTAATAAAAACACTTGTTATTAATAAAGACTGTGTTAGAGAAATACATAAAGTGAACTTAATTTTGATAAGCACAATAATTATTAATTAAAAAAATCAAAATTCTTTTGCAAATCAAAAATATGTGATTTAATTGAAAAAAATATTAATATTTAATGTTTCACTATGTTCTTACCTTATTTTGCTGTTGATGGCTGGATTAGCATTTCTTGGATCGTTCGCCCTGTCTTTCCATAAAAGAAAAGGAATAAATTAGAGTATGATCGTCATAAAAACAGTTAAAAATCAACAAAATCAAAACTGTTTCTAACTAATTATATTTTATAATTTTTGTTAAAAACAATTTTTTGATTTAAATGAAATTAATTTTGATTTAAAGGAAAGAGAAGGATCATATATTAAAATTACAGCGAATATTTATATTTTTGGTAACTGACGATAAGTTGAATGTTTACCAAATTTTACCTTACCAAATTTTCTCTTAAAATTTTTTTGATTCTAATTTAGAAAAAGAACTAGTCTTTTAGCCAATTAGAATTAAAATAAATAGATAAATTAGAATTAAAATAAATAGACAAATTCTAAATAAAGATTTTGTTAGTTAGGGCTCCCTCTCAATTTTAAAAATAAAATTTCCTGAATTTTTGAGGAATAGTTTCCAACAATTTTTAGATTATATATTTCCACTACACAGTTATCATCATAAATTTTAATTAAACAGTTAATAAAAATTCTTTTTTGTTGAAAATGTATACACTTTCTTAAACACAAAATTGTCAAAGGTGAAGGCTGAACAGGTATATTTTAGAATTAACAACCATTTAAAAACTCAAAATAGTAAATTAAGAAGAAGATAAATTACAGGAGATAAATTATAGATTTTGCACAATAACTGGAAAAAAAGAATTAGTAATCGTCTTTATAGCATTGAGGACCAACAATATTTAATACAAAAAGCTTTATTTCATGAAAAAAAATATTATACAGAAAATATTATTATACTTATGTTTTAAAAATAATAACCATGAAATAATATTCTAATTTCTATTCAAAAAAATTGAACGTAATTTTAAATTAAATTTGCTTTATAACAAATTCAGTTTTACAACATAATAATTTTATAACGAATTAATTCATTTTAAAACAAATTTAATCGTAAAATTAAACTTAATATAAAGATTTGAAATGTTCTTATACCTCTACAGCAATTCATTAATTGCAAAAGAAGTATAAAAACAACAAAATAAAAATTAGAAATACTGTCCTTCTATTTAATATGTCATTTTGTTATTTATTTATTTAGAACAAAGAATATATTATATTGAGTATCAAAACAAATATTTAAATTGTTTAAAAATATATTCTGAAAATACTCAAAAAAACTTTAAAAGTGGAAGTGTTTAGTGGAACAATTTTTACATGTTTACCAACGTTATTATTATTTTTTTTAATTTAAAAAAGTCAAAGCAGAAAAATATCAAAATTAAAGTATAATTTAAATATAAAGTAACTAATTAGAGATGAGAAAATTTAAACTCTTACTATTTATTTATTTATTTTATGGTGGTTCAAAAAATATTTCTTCTTATATCTAATCAAAATTATTATTTGAAACAATAAGTGACACCCGCGGTTTAGATAATTCAAATAATGTTTTTTAACAATCCTTCAGAGAAAAAATATGGCTACCGAAATGATTAAATTAATCAATGCTTCCGAAAAATGAAAGAAGCATTTTTAATTAATGCATAAGAAATCATAAATTTTTCTTTTATTAGATAGAGTTAATTGAACTTTTATTTATTAAAAAAATCGTCTAATTCATTTTAAAACTAAACTAGCAGCTTAAACTAAACAACAGGAAAGCATAAGATAAAATAGCCAACTGAAGTATTATAGTTATAAAACATAATTTCTAAAAACTTAGCAAATAAAATCAAAGCGAATTAAACTAATTTTAAAAAGCTATTTAATAAATAAGTTAAAAAAATTTTTAAATTACATGAACTAAAGAGAAAAAACTTGTTACTTACTTGCTCTCAAGTGGCGCCACTTCTATTTTTCGAAGAAAGAAGAAAACTAGGGGCTACGTTTATCTCCTTCTTTTTACACCCTTTTCGCCAAATGAATCTTTTAGCTTGTTCTATACAAGTAATCAACGACCACCTACTGAGCAGCTTTTCCGTACTTGAAAGGAATGTTTCTTAGAATTGGGGGTAGGGGACAAAATGTGCTTCCCCACATTCTTTTTAGTTCAAGGACTTCAAACATACTTATCTGGTGATTTCAAACAGTAATGAATATCTATTTTGAATTCTTAAAGACAATTTCTGGTCCTCATAATAAAAAATTAATCTGCACTAAAATATTTTATTAACTATTAGCGATAAGCAAGCTTACTAAATTAAAAAATTATTGAAGTCAAAATTCATTTGAGTACTTTTCGTAAGAAAAATTTTTAATACATATAAACTCGGAAATAATGCTTACATATATATTTTGATTTGCGGAGTAGTAAATTAGAATATCGTTTCTTTATAATGAACAGTAAAGATTCCATAATTAAGGACGTTTAAGTAAATAAACCATTTTTTAGGTTTCATCAGCTTTTTAACAATTTTAGTACATAAAAACACGTTCTACTTTTATGAAATATTTTTTATAAATAATTAAATAACTTTAATTGGGCAAATTTATTTACATTAGCAAACTGGCTGTGTAAAATATAATATTAGCACTACAAAATTATAAATTTTTAAAAAAATATATATATATTTTCGTCTAAAAGTCTTTATAAATCACTCCCCGAGTTAAGAATTTTTTTGTTTTTGTTTATGAATGAATGCATGACGACTGTTTTTTTTTTATATCATTCAATTACATTACTAAAAAATAATTATATTTTTGGTTGAAAGCTAATGATCAGAAAGATTTAAAATCCTAAATAACCAACTGCAACAAATTCATTACCTTGGATACTTAAAGCAAAAATTTGAGGTTACTTTATTTTTCTACTAAATACTTACTTCTTTTAACTATCTTTATAAGGATAATGATGTTCTTTTAACTTTCTTACAGATGATATTCATACGATGAAATTCTATTTAGCTATGCATATTTATACTTTCTATGGCATTAAAATTCAGGATTTTTAAATTCTTTAACATAAAAATCGTAACTTTAACTTTAAAACTTTATTTTATTTACGTTTAAGCAACAACATTGATTTTAGAAATCCATTATTAGTTTTCAAACAGTTTTATTTAGTTTATATTTTAAATTTATACTTCGAAACACACTTATATACACGCAGTTTATATTTCAAAACATGCATCGAAATTTTTTGAAGTAACATCAGTTTTTATTTTGCTATTATTTGCATAGCTATAACACATGAAAAACGTTATTTTTTATTTTATCATTTGAAACTTTAAATATTTCATTAAATGCATAGTTAAAAATTACCTGTCTATTTTTTGTTTAAAAATCATTCCATTTATACAAAAATAAAAAATAGCAGGCTTTACCCTTTTCTTACTCCGCTCACTCCCGTAATTGCTTATCGTTCATTCATCATTGATTATTTTTCTTTATACAGTGAATTCGCGATAACTCGAATCTGATAGGACTGACGAAAAACTTCGACATATCGGAAGTTCGACTTACCGTTAGTTTCGGTTTTGGACTTTCAAAATATTGTCGGATTATTTAATGAATGCTTATTAATCATTTTTCTGACAAGCCATTTACGATAAGACTGTTTGAAGCACTTTATGATACCCTGGTCCATCGGCTGCAACTTTGCTCTTGTGTTTGGCGGGAGAAACTGCAAGTTTACTGCTTTCAAATTAGGTAGATCACTATGTGCTGTGCATTTATCCATAAAGAGTATCACTTTTCTTTTTTTAGCGAAGAATTTCCGATCCAATTTTCTTACATAGTCTTCAAATAAAACTGATGTCATCCAAAACTTTTTGTTAGACTTGTAATCCAAAGGATACGTTTTCGCATTCTTGAAACATTGGGGTTTTCGGTTTTTTCCGATAACAAGTAAGGGCAATTTCGTTGTCCCAGACGCATTTCCTCCAACTAGGACAGTCAAACGTTTCTTGCTCATTTTACCCCCTGAGCAGTTTTCATCCTTAAACATCATACTCTTATTTGGAAGACATTTAAAAAATAAACCCATTTCATCAATATTGAAAACATCATTTTAACTGTATCCCTTTAAGTAAATTTGGTAACGTTTCATTTAACCACTGTTCACATACTTCAAGAGGGACAGCTTTATCTTCTCCATGAAGAGTGCGAAAGACAGTGTGTGTGTGTGTGTGTTGCAAAGGAAGGGTCAAGATATCAGCTCCTAGGTTTTTTTCTTGCTTTAAAAAATCCAAAAAAAATCGAGTTAACGGGAGTAAAATTCGAGTAATCGAGAATAATTAACATGAAATTGAAGATAAAAGGGTCTGGGCCCTCATAAAAAATCGAGTTATAGTAATATTCGAGTTATCGTACTTCGAGTTACAGCGAATTGACTGTATATACTTCCTTAAGCTGCAATATTTTTCACTTTTCGCAAATCACATAACATTTTATTTTCAAAATATACAAGTATTGCAGCTTTATGTAAGAACATTTTGCTAAGCATAATGAAATAAAGGATTTAATAAATTTGAAAAATAATTATCTGTACTTGAAAGAAAAAAAAAACTTAAGGAATTTAGATTGTGTAACTCAACTGGAAAAAAAAAATGAGAAGTAATACTACTCGTTAACAAGACTTATTGAAGTTTAAACAGGGAACGGTTTTAGCGTTATTTATTAAGTTTATTGTTTTTAAAAATGTCAATATAATTATTAAGAGTGATATTAGGCAACAAACAAATCTCTCTCTCTGGCTGTCTTTCGCTACTTTTTATTGACAACAACTTGAGCGCATGTTTATAAAATAAATTTTTTATGACAATGGATAAATAGTCAATGGTCAATATTTAAAGCAAAAAAACTTAAAGAAAGATATAACGAATGGGTATTTAAATTTTCAATTGCTTTCAAACATATTGGAATTTCAAAACAAAATTCTTGTTAAGTTTACACATAAATCCGCCCTTTCAGCAAATTAAATTTTAACCAAGTTACCTTTCAGCCAACTACGCGAAGAAAAAGTTTTTCTTAAATTACCGCATTCTATGATAATAACATTTTTTCAAAACAAAACCATAGCTCTGTTAATAAAACCAAGTATTTAAACCATTTATTTGGTAATTTTTTTGTTAAAATGATAGCAGTTAACCGGATACTCTAGCTTTCAAAATTATAGCTCTTTTAACCTCACATTTAGTAAAAAATATAAAACTGAATAGTAAATTTTTCTGAACAAATGGTTTTTATACAGTGCTCTAAACTATCATGGTAAAATTATAAAATTTTACCACGTTTTTCGCATTTCAACTCATATTATAAAATCTAAATTTTTTATTACTTTACCGAAAACATTACTAAACCACTTCGTTAAAAAATACTGAGCTTTTTGGTTTTTCCCTATAGCCGGAAATAAAGTAAGTTTTACAATATTTTGGTAGTTTTGATTAAATTTTCTTTTCTAGCAAACATATCAACCAATCGCAGTATTTTTTTATTAACAATTAGTGATTTTTAAGTTAACAATCAAAATCGAAATTTTCTCTACAACTCATCATGAGAACAATCACGTGAAAAGAAAAAGAAGAAGAAAAAAGGTGCGTAAAAGGCAATAATAAAATTGCAATTAATTTTCGAACATATTTGAATACCGGTATTAATTTCAAGATCAAAATTAGCCTTTACAGAGCGCAAAATTTCTAATTAGTATTTGCATTTCTGTGTTCTACAAAGCAGCCAGTACAGTATTTTTTTACACCAGATTTTGCAGATAACAATTTCCAAACTAATTATAGAATAGTCATTTTCATTTTCATCGCACTCTCTGTTCATTTTTCTGTAATCCTTTGTAATTTTATTTTATAACTGTTGTTGAACAGCCAACCCGAATTTGATCTCATGGTTACCAGTGTTCAACTTTATATCATTGTAATTTTGAATCTAAACCAAGAAATAAGAGAACTCCTGTACAAAAGTATCGGGAACGAATTGCCTTCGTGGAGAACTTTTTCATGGTGAGATAAACCACGAAAACCTCCCGTGATTAGCAAGACGAAGATGGGACTCTAATAATCCACGATGCGTCTATCACTTGGAATATTTTATGTCAGCCGGGTACGAAATTCGTATCAACCAGCAATTCTTAAGATTCAAATCCTCAAAACTCATTAGTTGGCTAGCGTTCCTTCCCCTGAGCCTCCACCGCTTATCCTTCGTAATTTGAAACTTCTAAATCTTATACTTTTTGTACAGCAAAGCAAAATGTAAAGTTAAAATAAACACCCAAAAATAGCGGAGGGGACTTCGCTCCTTAGGACTTTTTTATTCAGAGGGAAATGTATTATAGTAAATATTTCTTTCAGGATTCGGCTCAATAATTTAGTAGTTTTCCTGCCACTGTTTATGAATTTTTTCATATAAAAATTAAATAAAAATACAATATATTGATAATTTTTTGCAGAATATTTTTCTAATTAAAAAGATGAAATCCAGTTTAGAAGTATCTGAGTTAACTCCTCAAAGTAAATATACTAAAAAATAGACATTTAAGTGCATGAATTATAAAAGATCCAACATTTTACGCATTTGTGTCTAGTTGAATAGTACTAATTTTTGAAGTTGCGAAATAAGAAGACTTAACAATTTTATTACCATTAATTTTCTTCCTTTTTTTAATAATTTATTAACAGTGTCTAACTTGTGCTTGAAAAAAAATATTAAACATTTCTTTAATTAGTAAAACAAATTCTAACAAGAAATTTTAAAATAATCCTACTTAAAAGTTATTACTATAATGGGGAAAAAAATACTATGATGCTTCTTCAGAGTTTCATAACAGTTAAACTTCTGTTTGCGCATTTGTTTAAGAAATATAATGTGCTTACGTTGTAAAAAAATCAAGATATTCAAGAAATATCGCAGTGATGCATGAACACGAAGCTTATTACAAATTTATCAGATAAATTACTCAAATTTTTGAGGGTTCAAAGAATCTAATTTCTTGTTTTTTAATGTTCTTTTTTTACCTGCACAAAAATATATATGTGTTTATATTTGAAGCATTTAAAGAAACTTGATTAATTTGTATCATGGCGTACTATAAACGTACTATATTATCTCAATAGTTGTGAAAGACTCAAATAGTCGTTCACCATGATTTAAATAATTTACAAACTTTCGACTGCTTAGATAAAGAGATGAAAGATAAAGAAAAGAACGAAAAATGATGTTGTGTAGTCTGAACATTTTAGCCAATTTAATAAATGAAATACGGTTAGAAGTTTCCACCTTAACTCATAAAAATTAGGACATTAAAAAATTAAAATGTATGAATTACAAAAGATCTAACTTTTATTGCATTTGTGTCCAGATGAGAGAAAAATTTGATTTTACTAATTTATGAAGATGCGAAATAAGAAGATTTAACAATTTCGTTACCGTTAATTTTTCGTTTATAGTTTTCTTTTTATATTTTAGCTTTCTTTATTAGTGCACGAACCACGAGATATAGCTAATTAAGTAAGCTACCGATTTATTATATCAATTGTTAAAATTAAGGAAGGTTGAAACTGATTTCTCGCTTTATAATGTTTTTTTTTCCTACAAACAAATATATCTGCTTATAATTTTAAAACACATGAATGAGAATGAATTTGATTTATTTGAATCATTTACAAACTCTTGACTGTTCAGATACAAGGGGTTTAAAAATCCAAAAAAGTGCAAAAAATTATGATGCTTAGTTGTACCCATAAATCATAAAAAGCGAGACTCTCTCCATTTTTAACAAGTTATATTACTAATCAAATAAGACTTTAATATTGAATCAAAAAATATTTTTAAAAAGTTAGAGTTTATTTATGTATTTATTTTTTATTTACTTTTACAATTTCCCATATCCGGTTGAAAGATTTTTGTTAGATGCATAAGAAATAGAATTTTGATCTGTAAAAGATTTTTACTGTGTATTGCTTTTCGCAATCTATGAAATATGAGAATTTTGCGTTTTTCTGTTATACATTTGCTTATTTATTTTTTTAGAAAAAATAAATAGTTCAATTAAAAGCTTATTGCAAACAATTGAAAACAAAATTGGTTTTATGAAAATGTTAAATAATAATAATCATCAGCAATATAAGGAAATAAATAAAAACTGAAATTTTAGTGAAGAAAAAAAAAAAAATTGGAAAAGTCTAAAGTTCCTCAAGAACTCTGACCCCCAACAGGGTGGGATGCGAGAAGCGCATAACCGGACGTCGTTAACTTCTCAATTTACCATACACTAACAAAGAGAGGAAATACTCGTCCCCCTCAAAGCAAACTGTAACTAATTCTAAAATAAAGGTCTTTACTTCTTTTTGCAACAAATATTTTAATATCATGAAGGGCACACAAATACACTTACAAACTCCTTTTTATTCCTGAAATTCTATTGCATAAAATTAATTGACCATTAAAATTCTTATGATTCTCTTTTTGATATAGACTTTACATTTAATATATACAGTAAAAAATCGCTAGTTCTTACCACGTACAAAAGCGCTTGCATTACAAACTACTAATTTTAGTACAATAATTACCAATAATACAAATTATTATAATTTTATCGAAAACTATTTAAAACAGCACTAATTCGAGGAATTAATTATCATGATGGGTCGTGTAAAGAAGGGACAGTGAGTAAACTTTGTTTTTACGAAAATAATTCAAAATAATATTTTCATTTAATATCTGTCATAGTAGCGTAAAGATTAAAGTGTTAAAATTCTGAGTAGGAAACTAAACTCCTTTAATTTTCTATTAAGATATGTATACTGAACTGCTCTAAATTGATTTTATGGGGATATTTATTTGAGCTAAGTCAAATAAAGAATAAATAAGTTAATGCGGCAAAAGAATTACGCAGCGTAAATTACTCAACGTTATGTTGAATTACAAGTTCTTCAAAATAAATATTCTACAAAAAATATGCATATCAAATAAATTTTTTTTTTTTTACAAAATAAAGAGTAAAAATTTAATTTAACTATGTCGTATTTGTTAAACTTCTTTATTCTTACTATAATTGCGAAATTTATTATATTTAACTGTAAATAAACTAAGAATGAGTTACTAGATATCAGATATTATTTATATAAAATTTTATTGAAAGATTGGTTTGAACTGTTTTCTAAAAACAGAATCAATTCAAAAAAAGATTACTAAAATAAAAAATTAAAAAAAAGTATGTGTTATTAAGAGAAAGAAATATACTATACAATTACAATTTTATTCGTTAATAAAATGATTAATGGAAGTTACAGAATACTATTTGTTTAATAACATGAGAGAATTGTAATTGCACTATTCCAATCACTGGATACCCATTAATCATTTGTTTTTCTTGGATAGATTTTTTTTAAGGTCGTCATTAATTACAGAAGGTGTCTAAATTAATTTTTGTCCTTTTGTCAGTCAATGGGCTAAATTGATTTTTAATTCCAGCCAATATACGTTTCGCAGAAAATTCTTTTCTTTCTTCAGTATTAATATTTATATAATAATTGCTGCCAAAAAGAAGAACAATAGTTGTGTATAAGTTAATTATAAAACGAATATAAAATTGCTTTAAAGTAATTTAATGTAACACTATTAAAATTACCCTCTGGTGAAAGTAAAAAGAAAAAGGTCAGTCTGTAAAACAATGAATTCCAAGAATTTCAAAAATTATCTTCTTTATTTTTAATTATATCATTTCGAGATGCTTTTTGATTTTCGAGATGCTATCATGATTTTTTTCATGACTCTTAGAATTCTTTACTTAAGATAATAGTGTTGAAGTTAATCTAATCGATTAAATTGGTCTAATCGAAAAGTGCGAACGCATGAGAACCTAGAATAATAGCATTAACACTGACCATTCCTGAAAATTCTTTTTATATGAAGTTGGAAAAATAAACTGCATTGTTAAATTAACGTGAAACGAGCAGATATTAATAAATTTCCTTCTCTGTCAGAAAACTGAATAAATTTCCTTCTCTGTCAGAAAACTGAAAAGGTCACTGATACCGCCACTGTTTTGGGGTTTTCAACTTAACGTTACATTTTATCAAACACTGTTTGATTTAGAAACTTCAAATTACGTTAATATGTAGGAAATTGAACGGAGATTACAATGGAATTAAAAAATAATTCTAAAATTAAGTCAAGATTATTTTTACTCTTATACTTGTTAGAAAAATAACATGCGGGCCGCTCTGTGACCGCAAGAATTCAGCTGCGGAAGTTAAATTTGGTATGCTGAAAGAGCCAAATTTGTTTTTAACCGTAACATAGAGTCTTTATTTCCTTTTAGAAACTCTTATTTGTTTGAAAGTTATTACAATTTAAAAGTTTTTTTTTCATTTTTTCTTTAACTAATAATTATTTATTGATTGTTGTGGAAAAAGTTTTCATTTACGCGATTTTCATAATATCCCTCTTGACTTAATATTAAAAATAATGAAAATAAAGAAAAAAATATTATATAGAAAAAGGCTAGGTGTTGCCAAATATAAAACTTCGACATTTTATACCGACATTTGAAAATATGTGTAGAATAAAGAGAAATAAGAATTGTTTCTTATATGATCGGTTAACAAGAAAAAATTACTTCTAATTTATAAATCCTTTTCATTGTGTCGCACACTCTGCCTTTCTAAAATGTAATTTTTTTAAGCGCAGTTATTTATCATTCAAATCCAGCTATCCTTTTTATTTTGTCAAAATTAACAAGTTAATATAATGAACTTAAATAATAGTATAATAATTTTACATTAAGCAAATAATTTTTAATCGACTTTTCAGGAAAAAAAAACTTTTAAGAACATTGTTAAGAACAGTTTGTGCCAAATACCGCTAGTTCTGAGAGAATAAAAAAACGAATTTGCGCGCGGGCATAAACTGCTTTTTCCATAGAACATCTTCAATGCGTAATAACTCTCGGCGAGACCGTTTTTCCTTCTTCTTCATTTGTCAAAACTTAGGAATCCTTAAAATGCAACTGCTGGCAATCCAATCGTAATTTTTACTTAAAAAAGTGGAAGAAAACAATTTGTACTTGATCTTCAATTATTTCAAACTTGATGAATGAGATTCAACTACAGGGATTATCGAGCGTAGCGAACAGGTGACGGTGCCTCCATGTAGAAAACAAGGATACATAAAAATAAATTGTGTCGAACAACTATTATCAGTAAGCGTATGATTAATATTTAAAATTGTCTCTAAAAAAGGACTGTAGAAGCTGATCAATTGATAAAAATTTATCTGCTGCAGTCAAGGTATATCATTTAAGGTACAAGGTATATCATTCAAGGTTTATCGTCACTATCTGAAAAACATTTAATATATTTAAATATTAGCATGTTTACGAATTATGACCTGTTTTTGAATTTTTTTTAAATTAACGTCAAACTTTAACCGGATTTCAATAAATTAGTTCAAAAAGAACTGCACTCTTTAAAAAGGAGGTATGAAAATGATTCATTGGATTCGTTTTGTACTATGAAAATTGCCAAGTCGATTCGGCAGCATGAAATACTATTTCATTTTTCACCAGTTTATGGTTAAAAGAGCTCCACTTAGTTCTAATTACATAATCATTCAATTTCGTCTAAATAGTTATGCCTTTTCTGAAATATTGATTTGCAAATTTACCGTAAATTTAAAACTATACCTACAGTTTAATGGGACAAACAGATAAAATTTCGGTTCTCTTACCGTTATTTTAATATTTCAGCCATATTTCTGTTATTAGTTCCTAAGATTTAAAACATAGCACAATTTTAAAATTTGTTAACCCAAAACCCCTTGTGAGAAAAAAACAATGTTTTTAATTCATGTATAGGAAACATTTTGCAAATGACATTTTAAAATGATTAAATGTATGTTTATTATTTTGTATTGTTATGTTTCTTTCATTTTTCTACAACTAGGGAACATTACTGGAAAATGAGTAATTTTTCACACAATGCATTTTTATTTAAATCTTATATCGACTTCGTAGAAGAAAAAATCGGTGACTTTTTTTCAATCCTGCTGTAACTTTTGTATTTTTTCCAGCTTTAAATACAATGCTATTTTTATTAACACTTGAATTGAAGTATGTGACGAATGTAGTGTAAAGAAAGATTGAAACAGAGAAATTTAATGTTTAATTTTGTCTAATTTGCTATTTAAAGAATTTAGTTTCAAAATAAAACTCAATAACGCAATTATGGTTTTAAATAACTACTCCGCTATTTAATTGGTTAAGGCAATATGCAGTAGAACATTTTTTTATTTATGTCACATTTTATGCTAGAATAAATAGTGCAGACCCTTGCCACACATGAATGATAAATTTGCTTGACTATAGTAAGTAGAAGGGAGAGGGGGGGGGGATATTGTCGCCGTAGTGTCCTCAATTGGTTATGCCTGGACAAAAGCCGTACCGACTGTCATTCTGAGTAAATTGGCGAAATTCTATCAAAGTTAAAAGAAAGGCAACCCTACAAGACCCTACACTTTATATTTTCTGCCATCTATCCGCAGGACTCGAAAACACGTCTAAAGTAAAAAATAAAAAACAGCGCCATCTATGTATTGCATTCAAAACAGTTTTTTTTCCTTAATGTATATAAACTATTTTAAAAATAAATTAATGCTGCATGAAAAAATATTTTTGTAATGCAAATAAAAAATAAATATAATTAACGTTTTGAAAGTATAATTTTAATTTTTATTTATATTCTGTATTATAAGTTTTTAAAAAAAATTATTTGCTTAATATTTTGAAGTTTAATTAATAAAAATATCCAAATGTATTTTTATTACTTAAAAACGTATATTTAAGAATAAAATTTCCTAAACAATTATTATTTTCAAGTATTGCTTAAAAGTTTAGGGGAAAAAAAGTTATTTACTTTATTAGACTAGACATTTGCTATAAACAGTCAGAAAATTTAAACACGATTTTTTTAAAATTCAAAATTCTTAAGACCATTTAAACTATTTTGAATCCAGTTTTTAAGAAGTAAGTGATTAAACTAAGATATTAAATTTGAAATGAACATTAAAATAAAAATAAAATAAAAAACAATTTATATAAATAAAACGTTTACTATTATAAATGGTATACATTCATTATTACAAAACACTTAAATTGTAATAAAAGTTAGTAAATTAATGTAATAAAAAAGCCCATCTCATTAAAAATCCTTGCTCTAAATTCAAGATATTTATAATTTCTAGGAGGATTTAAGCAATTTACAATATTTTTTTATTCATTTATTTTCTATAAATAGATTTTTTTATTTACATGAATTTTAAACTTACCTATTCATTTTTGTTTTAGAGAAGGTTTAAAAAAGGAGTCATAGTCTGGAAAAAATTTATGTTAATTTCATTTGGGGCTTACAGTAATAATTTTCAAGCGACCAAAACATAAACAATGGGAAAAGTTTTCATATCGCTTCTTCCTAAAATGACAAAAAATAGACAATGACGGACCTTTAGCCTTTTACTGCTATCATATAAATTATACTAGATTTTTTTTTTTAACTATGAATTACAAAAATGATGGATTTTTATTGAATCCTTTAACGTTAAAAATAAATGTATCGCTTATTCAATAAAAAAATAATAATAAGTCTTCAATAAGAAAAAGTCTTCAATAAGTATTCAATTCAATAAGTCTTTCTTAAGTACATGTTTAATACAATAAATTTAACAAAATTTTATAATAAACAATCGAAAAAATAAAAACTTTTTCTCAATGAACAAAGGAATTGTTCTAGTTAAAAGTATTAATATTTATTCTTATTTTTAAGGGAATATGTATTAAATTTTTCTAGAAAGAAAGAATATATTATATTTCGAGTTAAAAATTATACTTCAGAAAATGATTTCAAAAAGAAAAAATAAATAATTATATATATTTATTTAAAAATTTTAATAAAATTTAAAATGATTATTTTTTAATAAAATTATTTTTTTAAAAAATATAATAGGTAATACCACATAAAGTATATTTAGATTATAGTAAAATAATAAAATTCAAGTTTTTAATATTCTATGTAAAAAATTAGCAGTTTTCAAAGAATAATAAAAGTTGTTTTTTTCCTCTCAAAAATACGGTTAACGTTTTATGGATTTTTTCCATTCTCTCCTGATTTTTTTCAAATTTTTGAGTTAAAAGCACATTTTTTACCAACTCTGCATCTATTCATTATTAATCTATTGTAACATTACACTTAATTAACGGTATACAATAAAGGTCCTGTAACTAATTAAGTGTAAGAGGCCAAACAACGGTATACAATAAAGGTCCAGTAACTAATTAAGTGTAAGAGGCCAAACAACGGTTTTATTTTTCGGGCCTGTATAGGTGAAGAGTTATTCCGCCTCTTCCTGAAATGCCTCAAAACAAACGATAAAGGACCCTATTGTACTTGCCTTTTGCCGTTACCCTACCTAGAATGCCAGCTTACGGCCTTACGTTTGCCGTGAGGTGTGTGCTTACTGGGGAGCCAGCTTCTTCAAACAGGTAAATGTATCTGGTAACGAATTCCATGCTTCCATAATTTTGTTATTGGCATTTTTACTTATATTGCTTGTCAATCTTTCTGTTTCGATTAATCCAACTCTTTTCTTGTTTCAATAAATTTTTGAATCCATATTGAACTAGACTGGAAATCAATCAGCTGCATTTCAAATTCTTCAATTCCAACCAATCGAATTGGGGCAAGTTCAATTTATCAAATGAAGTCTCATCAGGGTACATAATAAACTTGAGTGTTTCTGATAATTCTCTGAACTGGGAAAATCTTGCTGAAAATTTCTTGATTGAAGAATCAATAACAGAAATAAATCCTTCAGTGACTTTTTCTTCGCCAGGTTTCTCGTGTATATCTAAATCGTTGATACTTTTTTTCAAGTTTGGAAAATACTTGTAGTTTCTTGTAATAATATCGTTCCTGAAAACATGCAGTTTAGCATCAAAAGCGCGAATGAGATCTATCAAGACGATAATCGTTTTATTTGTGCCTTGAAGCTTCACATTCAATTCATTGAAACGCTTGCATATGTCTGTAAAAAACATCAATTTTGAAAGCCACATAGCCACATAACATCCAACAACTGTGGGTATTGTTCAATTTTCCCCTCATTTTGCAGAAACAGTCTGATTTCTTCCAAGCAATCAACAAATCTTTGAAGTACGTTCCCGCGGCTCAACCAGCGAACATTATTATACATCAGTAAGCCATTATACACCGAGTTGACTTCATCCAACAGAGCATCAAACTTTCGCTTATTTAAGGCTTGCAAGGAAATGAGATTTACTATTTTTGTGACTACCGCCATTTCATCATCAAGAAATGTTAAACCACTCTTAGCACACAAGGCTTGTTGGTGAATGAGGCAGAGGAATTCAAGAATCGAGTGCCCTACGTATGTTTGAAATAAACTTATGAAACCAATTTTTTTGCCCACCATACTTGGAGCACCATCAGTTGTTACCGAAACAATTTTTTTCAAGTCAATCTCTTTCTCAATGAGCGAATTTTTAACAGCCGTACAAATATCTGTGCCCTTTGTAGTTGTTAGCAACGATGTTGATGCAATCAATTCTTCCTTAATGACGTTTCCTACACAATATCGAGCAAAAACAGCTAAGTGTGCAGATTTAGTGATGCCAGTGCTTTCGTCAAGACATAGCGATATAAAAAGAGCGGAGTTAATGTCAATTTTTTGTTGATCTGTTACATTTCCGGCCAATTTTAATATTCTTTTTTTTTATTATATTTCTAGATGCGCTGAATTATCTTATCTTTGTTATCGAAATCATCAAAAAGTGAGGGCACGCATGCTAACCAGGCTTCCTTCAAAAACTCTGCCTCTTGAAAAGATTTACTATACCGAGCAATGATATTTGCAGCCGAGTAACTTGCCACACTCGTATGACAATTTTTGCCAACATATTTAATCATAGAAGTGGACTGTTTATTTCTGTCTTTCATTGCACTTGCAATTAATTCCTTTTGCTCTGGTTCGCTCTTTTGACTAACGAATTTGTGATTTGTTTCAAAATGCCGTTTAACAGACGATGTTCTACATACCACTGTTCCAGACAATAAAACACACACTGCTTTGTCGCCTTTACTAATCATGCCATATTTCTCTGTTCATCAAGTTTAAAATTCTCTGATATGCTTACTATTTTGCTCTTTTGTTTTCCTTGCTGAACTAGCCATGTTAAATAACAGTTAAAAATCGCAAATATAACACAAATAAACTTTAAAATACAAAAAAAAGTTGTGTCAACGAAATTGGACTATTATGCTTTGCGTAAACAAATAATGCGTCACTATACTTCGTTTCACCTCAAGCTTTCACTATAGGGAAAGGTAGGAAATATATTACTACACTTTTGAAAAGTAGTTCTTGGCTATTTTGGAATTAATTACAATTTGAAAGTGCCTATAAATACAAATAAATGTTGCATAATAAGAAAAAAAAAATCTTTGAACATGTATTACAAGTTTTATCATGTTTAAATGTACTTAATTTATAAATACAAGTACCTTCTCGGGAAAGCGAATGTATAAAGAAAATGTTTTAGTTTGGCGACCAAGAGACGAAAGGATGAAAAATTTGCGCGTTGGCTATGCTTTTATTCTGGCGAGACCAACTGTTTCGAGTCTCCTTATTGCCTTCGCTTAGGCGTCGTATTATCTCCTGTGCAGTTTTTGTTTCGCTTTCACTCGCATTGCTTAATTGTTCTTTTGTTTTGTTTTCTATTAGTTATTATATGCTAATTTTTTTGCTAGTTATTTATTGTTAGCTTGCTTTTTGTGGTTATTAATTGATTTTTTTTTTGTTGCATTAACTGTTAATTTTTTATAAATAATTGTTAATTTTTTTTGGTTTCTTGTGAATTATAATTCAGTTGTTAATATGCTTCATAGTGAACTTTGTGATTGGTAGAGTGCCCAAAATATTGTGACGCGTGCCATTGATGGCACGCGTGCCACTGGTTCGCCATCCCTGCACTAGAGTCACTATATTTTCTCTAGAACGTATTTTGAAGTAATATTGAATTTGAGAGAAATGCCTTGATTAAACTAATAGAAAGGGTACTGAGAGAAATTATTTCTTTAAAAAAATGTGCATTGCGAATCATACATTTTTTTCTATTTAAATATTCTCTACTAAAAATACTTAATGGGCAAAAAAGAGGTGTTTATGGTGTGAAAATATACTTGAATAGTTGTAAATTGTAAAACGACGGACCAGGTAAAATTAATTACCAAAATAAAAAAAGAGAAAGAAAAAAAATATATATTGTAAAATTTAAACCCTGACAAATTAAGAATCTTAAGAACATTTATTCTGCAAATAATATATTGAACAATTAACAATACTGGATATTAAATGATTTCACAAAATATAAACTTAAATTGAAATTTTTAACAGTAAACAAGTTGAAAATAAGATAGCAGCAAATTATTTAGTTAATTAAACATGAAAACGATTTCAGACAGTTCAGCACAACTAATGACAACAAAACATAAAAACGACTCACCTCGTAAATTAATATAGCTAATAGCTATCGATAAATAAAAATTTTGAACGTATCATCGTAATATCTTTGGGAGCTGGTCCCGAAAAGAAAATTATAACCATCTACAACACATCGAATCCGTATATATTATTTGCTCCGTGACGAAAAACAAAGTAAAAGTAAAGGTTCGAAAATGAAACTTACTACTGCGCAGACTCAAACAAAATTGTGCTGACATCTCTGAATTTGAATTAAACAAAATAAAATGATATATGATGAATTGATGCTGCTAGCGTTTAAAGTTACAATTAAGAATTAAAAAATACTATATTCAGATTGAAAATTAAATAGCAATGAATAATAAATTTTTTAAAACTAAACATCCTGCCGGCCAAGGCGGTGGAGGAGTCAGTTCTTGGGTAATGGGCAGATTTTTGTAATGGGTCTGGTGAATTGTCCATTGGAAGTCTTGACTTCTACGACCCGAACCAGTCCGTCACTGCCAGGAAAAGTCCTTACTATTCGGGCTGAAGTCCATTTTAAAGGTGTGGAGATCGAGTCAGTTTTTAAGAGAACTAAGTCCCCAACGGCAACATTCGTTGATGTACCAGTCCACTTAGATTTAGTTTGTAGAGTTTGGAGATAATCTTTACTCCATTTGTTCCAAAATTGAGCACGAAGTTTTTGAATTAAAGACCATCTAGACTTGAGACACATGGATGGTGATGGGTCTCTCTCAGGCAATGAAAGAAGTGGAGCACCCACAATAAAATGTCCAGGGGTAAGAGCCTCTAGATCACTTATTTCTGAGGTTAAGGGACATAACGGTCGAGAATTGAGGCAAGTCTCAATTTGGCACAAGAGCGTAGCCAGTTCTTCGAAATTTAGTATAGCTGAGCCGCATACTTTTAGCAGATGTCTCTTGGTTGATTTAATATTAGACTCCCAGAGTCCGCCAAAATGAGGTGTTGCAGGAGGAATAAAGTGCCAAGAGATTTGAAGATTGCTGGAAAAATCTTGAACTGAATTGTCTCGAACAATTTTGTACAGAGACTTCAAATAGTTACTGGCTCCTTTAAAATTTGTGGCATTATCACTGTATACATCAGATGGCAACCCTCGTCTAGCAATAAATCGACTAAAGGATGCTAGGAAGGTTTCTGTTGACAAATCAGAGACAAGTTCCAAGTGGACAGCCTTCGTAGCAAAACAAATGAAAAGTGCAATGTACGACTTTAAGGTGACTTTAGATCTTGGTAAATTTGGTTTGGTTGAAATTGGACCTGCAAAGTCCAACCCAACACGTTGGAAAGGTTTAGATGGAATAACTCGATCACGTGGCAAATCGGCCATGAGCTGGCTTGAAGAAACAGCATTTACCTTTAAACAAGTTATACAGCCTCTGAGGATCTTTCTTACTGTGTTTCTCCCAGCTGGAAACCAAAATTTTTGCCGAATTAAAGATAAAACTACAGAAATGCCAGAATGTAACGAAAGCTTATGATAATATTCTATAATAAGCGTGACCAAATGATGACTTTTAGGCAAAAGAATAGGATGTTTAGCCGACAGTGACAGATTTGAATTTTTGAGTCTCCCACCAATTCTTAAGACCTTGTCAGAATCTAGAAAAGGTGAAAGGGTTATTATTTTAGAGTTTCTTGGAACACAGCCTTTATTTTTGATTGACTTAATTTCAGCACTGAATTCCACCCTTTGAATTTCTTTAATAATTGCGATAAGAGCATTATCCAGTTCACAAACTTGAAGGCAACCGTTTATCCGATTTTCCGAATTTCTCGAGTTGAACACGAATCTTTTACACCAAGCAATCACTCTTATTAATTTGCTGAATGATGAATATTTTTGAGTTAACTCTTGCATCGAATTACTTTCAACTGCTGAGGCATGTATTAAAGTGTCAGGGTTGGAAGTGTGAACAGAGTTTGGTTTAACCTCTTCAGTGAATGCTGATTTTGCATTAGATAGCCACTCCGGGCCCTGCCACCAAAGTTCCAAGTCCATAAGCTACTTTGGAAAAATTCCTCGAGTGGCGCAGTCGGCAGGATTGGTAATACCAGCCACATGGTTCCAGTCGCCAATATTAGTAAGTGATGTTATGGCTGCAACTCTATTTTTTACGAACTGATCCTTTAAAGAGTCTGATCGAATCCAACTCAGAACGATTTCTGAATCCGACCATAAGAACACTTGCTTCCAAAATTGATCTATCGAAATTTGAAGATTACTATACAATTTTGCTAGTAAATGAGCTGCACACAGTTCGAGGCGAGGTAGTGATACTGTTTTCAAAGGGGCGACCCTGGTATTTGCTGCCACTATGTTCACTGAAGCTCTATTTTCGTTGTCCACTACTTTCAAATAAAAAACAGCTGAATATGCTTTGAGTGAGGCGTCGCAAAATCCGTGTAACTGGGCATCAATGATTATATTATTTATAGAGATCAGTCTTCTTTGAATTGCTATTTCCTTTAGAGCTTGTTTTTCAGCCTGGAAGGTTTTCCAGACACATAAGAGTTCTTCGGTTAAAGGTTCGTCCCAAGTTAATTTATTTTTCCATAGGCTTTGCATCAAAATTTTTAAGATGATTGTGGCAGGTGAAAGAAAGCCCAGGGGATCAAAAATCCTAGCTATGACAGAAAGCAGTTCTCTTTTTGATGTAACTATCTCTGGAAATGAAATGTTCACCTGAAAGGTATCTTGCTGTGTATTCCAATACAGTCCTAAGACCTTCTGACATCGATTTTCTTCTATAGTAACATTGTGCTGCTGTGCAAGAGAGTCTTTGGAAAGATCTGATAGAACCTCTGGACAGTTAGACGACCATTTTCTGAGATTGAAACCTCCTCGTTGCAAAAGTGATTTTAAGTTTGAAACTAGATTTTTGGCATTGGGGATGGAATCTGTACCTGATAACAGATCATCAACATAAAATTCTTCCTTAAGAACTCTTGAAGCATCAGGAAAAGCTTTCTCTTCGTCCTTAGCGAGTTGTTGAAGTGTTTTTACAGCAAGATAGGGAGCACAGGCTGTTCCATAGGTGACAGTTAATAATCTGTATATCTGGATTTCTTCTTCAGGTTTGAACCTCCAGAGTATTCGTTGGTAATCAGCATCCTCTTCATGAATACGAATTTGGCGAAACATTTTCTCGATGTCAGCAGTAAATGCAACTTTGAAAGTTCTAAATTTTAGTAATAGAGAAAATAATTCGGGCTGCAAACGAGGACCTGCATGCAATGCATTGTTGAGAGAATTCCCTGAAGAATCCTTAGCTGACGCATCGAAGACCACTCTTAGTTTGGTTGTGTTGCTGTCTTCTTTAATAACGAAATGATGAGGTAGATAAAATGTTGATTCCTTAATCAGTTCGTCGGAAGGAACTCTTTCCATATGACCTAATTGAAGATATTCCGACATGAAAGTTGTGTACTGATGTTCAAGTTCATTATTCTTACTTAGTTTTCTTTCAATGTAGTTGAATCTTTTACTTGCTTGAGTAGCTGAGTCACCAAATTCTATAGAATGTTTGAAAGGTATTCTCACAATATACCGTCCAGATGGATCTCTAGCAACCGTTTTTTCGTAAAATGCTTCACAATCTATATCATTCTTTGATTTCAGTTCAGCTTGAGGTAAAGATTCGAGCTCCCAGAATTTTGCCAACTGACAATCCAAAGATGAGGTAAGATGACAGTTCACAAAGGAGTTTTCCTTATTGGAGTTTGAGAACACTCTTCCTGATAATAGCCAGCCTAGATGAGAATTGAGTGCAGCTGGAGTACCTTTCTTCCCTAAAATTGGTTCTCCAATTAGCAAGTCAGCGTATAAGTCGGCTCCTAACAGAATGTCTATTGGACCAGTTGCATGAAATGTTGGATCTGCAAGCATTAGACCATGCAGCTGTGGCCAGTTGCATGAAGAAAATGTGAAGTTCGGTAAATCACTTGTTATGCAGTCTACAATTAAAGCTTTACAGCAAAAAATGTTCTCATTAAAATGTGGAGAAAAGACCAAAGATACTTCAGATAAAGAAGATTTTACTAGCGTATTATTAATTCCTGAAATCGAATGATTTGTAACAGTCTTTGATAATTGCAGTCTTTTAACACAGTTTTTGCTCACTAGAGATTTCTGACTGCCGTTGTCAATCAGCGCTCGGCAATTAACGAAATGCCCCTCAGCATTTTTAACCTTTATTAAAGCTGTTGATAATAAAGTATGTTCCTCACTTTTAAAGTTTTGTTGACAAGTTGTGCTGAGCTGAATATTATCCCTAGCTTCAACTAAATTTTCAGATCTGGCTGCAGTATTAGCAAATGAATTTGAATTTTGCCTAACTGAATTGTAAACATTAGAATTTATAGGGTAAAATCGATGCAGTGAAGTGTGATGTCTTTTTTGACAAGATTTACAAGAAGAGTTCGAAGAACAAGAATTCGGAAAATGACCCTTCCTTAAACAATTAGCACAAATTTTGTGGCTTTTTATGAGATTCCACCTGTCATCGATGGTCATTTTACCATAAATAGGACATTTAAAAATTGGATGACTTTCACTGCATGTAAAACATGAATTTTCTTTTTTATTCAGAACAATATTGTTAACGAATGCTTTCTTAGGAATCGAATTTTGTTTTATTTCCGTTTGCATTCCATCTTTACAAGATAAACCTTTCGCCTGTTGTTCTAAAAATTTAGCCAAATCAGAAAATTTTGGAAAATCTTGATTTGTCAAACTTAGTTCCCATCTTTGCCTAAGTGTTTCGTCTAATTTACCCAAAATAAAATGAATTAAAATTAAATCGACAAACGAGTTTACTTCTAAACCTAAAGTTAATAAAATTCGCGTAACTTCGTTACAAGTGTCTAAAATTTCAAAAATAGACTTAGCTGAATTCGGTTTCATAGACTTTAATCGAAATAATTTGGAAATTTGAGCAAACGCTAATTCTCTTTTATTATCAAATCTTAAATTTAAAGTTTCCCAAGCATGCTTATAATTTTCTTCGGTAAGTGAAAAACCTGAAATTAATTTAAGAGCGGATCCCTTTACGCTAGCGTATAAATACTGAAATTTCTGAAGTTCCGTTAAATCAGAATTTTTATCGATAGACGTCAAAAATAATTCTTTAAATGACAACCATTTCTCGCTTTCACCAAAAAACGTTGGTAATTCAAATTTTGGGAGCCTTAAACAAGTTTCTGAAAGTTTCGATTTATTATTACTAACATTAGCGGCATTATTACTACATACTTCCGTTTTACTCTTTGAAAATTCACGAGCAATTTTGATTTTTAATAAATCAATTTTAGATGCGATTTCATCAAATTCATTTGAATTCGTTTCAAATTCATCTTCTTTACATTGTAACATAATATCGTTATGTATGCTGTTTAATTCAGACCAAATTTCGTTAATTTGTTCTTTAAATACTTCTAATTCTGCGACATCAATAGAAACAACATCAAATTTCGGATGAAGAATGTTTGAAATTCTAGTAATTTTCCCCTTTAACACACTACGCTTCTTTTTTAACATATCCATATCGAAATCGAAAATACGAAATGCTAATCAAAACAAACAAAAGACTCAGCGTCGTTTCCGGTACGAAATCAAAAGCACGAAAATGCAAATTCTCACGACAAAACAATAGCTCAGTGGCCGTCTCCGGCTCGACGGACCAAAAAATGAATAGTTGTAAATTGTAAAACGACGGACCAGGTAAAATTAATTACCAAAATAAAAAAAGAGAAAGAAAAAAAATATATATTGTAAAATTTAAACCCTGACAAATTAAGAATCTTAAGAACATTTATTCTGCAAATAATATATTGAACAATTAACAATACTGGATATTAAATGATTTCACAAAATATAAACTTAAATTGAAATTTTTAACAGTAGACAAGTTGAAAATAAGATAGCAGCAAATTATTTAGTTAATTAAACATGAAAACGATTTCAGACAGTTCAGCACAACTAATGACAACAAAACATAAAAACGACTCACCTCGTAAATTAATATAGCTAATAGCTATCGATAAATAAAAATTTTGAACGTATCATCGTAATATCTTTGGGAGCTGGTCCCGAAAAGAAAATTATAACCATCTACAACACATCGAATCCGTATATATTATTTGCTCCGTGACGAAAAACAAAGTAAAAGTAAAGGTTCGAAAATGAAACTTACTACTGCGCAGACTCAAACAAAATTGTGCTGACATCTCTGAATTTGAATTAAACAAAATAAAATGATATATGATGAATTGATGCTGCTAGCGTTTAAAGTTACAATTAAGAATTAAAAAATACTATATTCAGATTGAAAATTAAATAGCAATGAATAATAAATTTTTTAAAACTAAACAATACTTGAGGGTGCCCTTGGCGAAATTGGCGACTTATGTTTGGCGCCATTCCTGTTTGCGCGGAACACCGTGGTTACAGGAATAGCTGCCAAAATACAATGATATTTCAATAAAACATTGGAAAATTTCAACAAAAAATCGGCCAAAACTTTTTAAAATTGCAACGAACCCGATATGAGCAAAATTAATAAATCCAATAAAATGCATTTTGAATCGAAACAAAAATTAATGGAATAAGCACAGAAAGAACAGGAAAAAAACAACTCACTTCGTCGTTAAGCTTGAATATCCTTAGATTTAGGTGCACCGAATTCCCTAATAGCATTTAGATACTGTCTAAATTTATCATGGGTAGAATCTATGTACCTCCATCGCCACATAAATATGGCGAAATACGAATCAAAAATGGCGTCTGTGGTACCGGACTGGCGATGACATTTTTTTTCTAAAGCCCCTTTTTATGACTGACAACATACCTTCGATCTTATTGACCGGAAGCAAAAGTAACCTTACCAGCCGATATCCAACGTAGAACTAACGGACCTCTGGAATTACATATACCGTTGAACATTTAAAAATAACTCTGAAATCTAAACCAATTAGAATCACGATTGGATTTCAATATCGCCCAGCTTGGCGATCAACCGCCATCACAACTTGGCGAGAATCAAGGGGCGTCCTCAAATATAGTCTATCCGGTGTTTATTATCTTGAAATTGCCAAATATGGGTTGATAAAATGGGCACTTAAAATACGAGTTGAATCGACAATCAAAGGTTCTTTTTATTTTTACAACTCAACTAATTATAAATATCATAACAGCAACCAGTGTTATGTCAGATATTCTAGTAAATTGAGTATACACTTAACTTTAATTATACTACTAGCTCATTCGTCTTAGGTTTATTGTAAAATTGATCTACTTCAAACAAAAAAGAACACTTGAGATGGAAAAAAAAATATGGTGTGGTCTAAATATTGAAATACAAGCTCTTTTTAAATAAACACTCATTATGCTCTGAAATTCTGAAACATTCCTTAATTAACTAAGAGTAAAACATAGATTTAAAATTATATAAATGCAATACACTTTTCGACAGCCGGTCAAATGCAAAAATATTAACAATATATGATGCTTAACGATTATGCTAAAATATTTTTGACACTAATGTTGAATATTTTAGCTCACTTGCACATTTATTTTCAATAAACATATTGCAAGTATTATTGAAGAAGCCTTTTTTTATTCAACATAAAAGTCAAGAATTTATTTTTCTAAAAGTACTAACAGTCGAATATTTTACGTCAAAGAAATCAGATGTATGGTTTGTGAAACAAGATTTAAAATATTAACATTGTTAATAATTAGAGAACACATTGAGATAAATAATTAGTTTTTTTTAGTACATTTCTTAATTTATGCTTCTTTTTCTTTGCTTGAGCTTGTCAGATATGTGGCACCACTGCATTTGTTGCATTTTGTACCATGCTCCAAGCCCAATTTGTTTATATCGCACTCTTTGTTTGTATGGTCTGACAGTCCCTTAATGGAGTTGAGGTGGAGCTCTTTAGGATATGGATTGCCTAAGGTAGTGAGGCGCGTAAGGGCGAGGGCATCACACTCATATAGGATGTGATGAGCTGATTCTATAGCTTCACGGTATTTCCGACATATTGGTTCTTGTTCGAAAAGTCCCATTCTATGTAGATGTTTCCTGAAATGATAGTGCCCAGTGATGAAGCCTACAATTGTTTGAATCTTAAATCTTGGGAGCCTAAGAATTTTAGAAGCAATTTTTGCAGATGGGCTGCTGATCATGCTTTTAGCATGTTTTTGTCCAGGAGAATCGTGCCACACTTTGTTCATCTCCTGTTTTTCCCATTTTAGGGTGGCTTTCTTTGTAGTCTTTATAATGATTCCACAGACGGGTTCCGTTCCTATTGGATTGAAAGAGAATCCCTGTTTTGCGAGTTCATCAGCTCTTTCATTCTCATCAATTCCTATATGCCCTGGTACCCAAATAAGAGTAATTTTATTCCTTTTTGCCAGTTCTACTGGGAGAACAATTTTTGATTTTATTGAAATGAGTAAAGAGCCATCAAGGCTGCTTGACTGTCGCTGAAAATAAGAATCCGCTTACCATGGTAGCCTTTCTTAACATTTATCTGCAGACAGTTGACGATAGCAAGCACCTCCGCCTGAAAGACAGTAGCATACTCCCCAAGACCTTCAAAAAGATTGAATCTTGGTGACATGCCACAGACGTCAGACCCCCAGTCCTGAGAGGTTACCTTTCTTTGATCCATCTGTGAACCAGATTAGATCATCATTTTTTGTATCAGTCGTGTTGTTATTCCATTCTTCTCTGGTAGGAAAATTTACCTCAAATGGTTCAAACACGTACTTTTTCTCCATGCAGTCAGAAGGCACAAGGAGAGTTGGATGGGGCATTTTCTTAGTACTGGTATGACCTACAGAAGAGGGTGACCTCAATTTATGCTAAAGAAACATTCATTTTCTTCAAACTTTTCTCCTTAAAATTAAATGCCAGCTTTTTAAAACTTCGTGGGCTTTCAACATAGTTTCAATATTTACATAAAGTTACAACCAAATATCGGTTTTATACTTAATAATTTTGATTGTGCTTGAAATTCAATTACCAGTTACTTTTTGAGCTGTAATTTTAATAGTTGAAACTTTTAATAAATTTTTTTTATGTCGCAGACAGCCAATTCAAAAAAAAAAGAAGAAAAAAACTTTCTATGCTAAAACAATATTGTTCTAAAGAGAATCAATGATAGTCGGGGATTTCAAAAGAATTCATACGTACTTACCCAAAATTTGTTTCATTTAATCAATATTTTAAGAAGCTGATCAGGAACTTTTTGATGAATCCCTAGATTTCAATATTGCGAATTTTAACAATAAATTAAATTTAAAAAACTTAAAAAAGATTCCACTCCTCAAATTATTGCATAATTCTTCAACAATGATGCGAAATTAACTCTTCAACATCAGCTGTAAGTAGACGTCTACATTTATATAGTCATCATCCTTTCCTTTATTAATCTCTATCGCGTGTCTGCAAGCATCTTGATCAACTTAAGGCGACGTGCTACTTATTCTCTACCCCTCATCCAATTTGCGTTCCAGTTATCCTATTCTCTCACTACAAACTCCATTATTAATGGAAATAGGGCCCACGTGAGGTCTCAATCTCTCAGTTTAAACTTTTATGACTATGACCCAAAAGCGGGATATTAATTCTGCAGTACAGTATGTTGGGTATGGCCTAACTCTAACTGTATTTAGCTTAAACGTGAAGAGAAATAACGAAGGTAGCGCATCAATAATAACATTATGTCAATATTTTTAGATTATCAACAAATACATTCAATAAGGTAAAGCTTTTGTACGAAAAGCGAATATTTTCCCTCCTGCATGGTTAGAAAAAAAATTGTATAAGTCTAGAAAATTTACCGACTCCAAAGAGCTTGTGATAATTGATAAATAAATAAAAACTTTAAAAGTAGTTTCGAGAAATGATTTGTCATTCGCATTCTTGCATTAATATTCTGGCAATAGAGCGTTGCCCTCCCAATGAGGTAACTAAAGTTCGAATTCCGACGGCGGCTTGTTGATACGAGTTATGCTCATGAACACTGTGCTGACGTAAGAGATCATCAGTAGGCAGACGGATCTAGTTTGCCCAAAGCTTGATCAAAGAGTTCCCTTGTCTTCCGTATTTTGTTCAAAATTACAAGACTACGGAACATAGATAATCGTGTAAAATAAAAGTATTTGCGACTCACTACATAGTGCCGGTAGGCCAACTGCTCTGCTTTCTACAAAAGTTTTAATAAATTGGTAGAGATTTAAATAGTAAAACTTGAAAAGAAAGGATAATTACGCCCCTTTTTAAAATGTGACCACTCTGCAACAAAGTTGTATTTTATATGATACTTTGAATATTTGATATGTAGTGCTTGAAAAACCTCTTAAAATGAAAAATACAAAACTAAAAATAACTTAAAGTTCGTCACCACTAAAAAACGACTATTTACAAAGCCCTACATAGTTCATTATATACCGTCTATTGAATAAGTGCCGAAATAATGTGCATAATTCAGCCGAGAAACTTCCTCAGTTTCAATACTTCACATTATTTAATCGAAGAAAAAAGCAATTTAATAAACTGTATTTAACATTTACCATCTGCGAGTCAATACTTCCGAGTTTTGTTTATTGCTACTACATACGCTTAACGCTGTTGCACAGCGCACGTAGTGTTTGCAAACCATTACATTCTCCTAAAGTACGATTTACGACGTTGAAAAAAAATACATATACAGAAATGTTTTTTTATTTTACTGGTAGTTTTAAGTTAAGAAAAAACAATTTTCTAATAGTTAATTTTTTGTAATGGTTAATTCCTTAATACATCTACTTATGATCTATTTCACTAATCTAACAATGAATTCTCAATAAAAAAAATTAAACGTACTTCAGGTGCATGTTTTGAAAAATTGTTGGAGCGTCATATCTGTTGAAATTTCATTACTGCTTATACTCGCATATACTCTCAGAAGTAACGCCTACTTTCTTCTCCAAACCAGATCTCATTAATTTGAAAAGTATATAATAGTAATAACTCAGCAGAGAAACAAATTTTTAATGCATTTAACGCGTAAGTAGTCTACATTGGTCTTGCGTTTAAGCTTACTTAATACCGTTGCAGAAAATTTCTGATCTGAAATACATTAAAAAGCTTCACATTCTTTTCAAAGTGGTATTTGTATTTTTAGGTTATAACTTTATTCATCAATTTATTTATTTACTTATTTTTTTGTTTAAATGTGTTCAATGCATCAAAAAAAAAATTTTTTTTTTACTACCCCGGATAATTATCGTATCTTCTAGGACAGCTCGAGGTTGTGATCTCAAATATGCCAATTAATAAGTGCAGGCGATATTTCATGTTACGAAATCAGAGATAAAAAATGTACTATCTCCGAATGAACACATCCTTTTTTCTACGGATTCAAATTTCTGACCCCCGTAATGCAGGGGATTTTCCGCAACCTGGGAGGTCTCAATAATTTGGTCATGAGAGCGCTCCAAAGTTTAAACCCGCTAATGTTAATTTCACATTTTGCATATAAATTTTTGCATGCAGTTATAAAATTCGTTTGTTCAAAGATATTTATATATTTAAAGTTAAATATTTATTATTTTTTATTATCATGTTCAATAACAGTCGAATAAATTTTGAATTTTAAGGTAAAAAAATTTTTTGCAACATTTTAAAGAATATAACTTTACATGACAATATACAAACTTTGAGAAAAAAAGTTCCTGAGATATCAAAGTTGAAATATTTTCTTATCGCGTTTCAGGATGGGGAAGGGGACACTGAGCATTTATACGAGTAAATTTTGAAAAATTCTGATTCCGATAATATTGTTAAATTGTATAAAATTTGTAGCTTGTAGAGAGAACCAGATTACGGATAAAATTATAAACTTATTTTGTTCTAATTAAATTTGTTAATAAAATTTATTCTAATTTTGATCATTTGACAATCTCGTGGGAAGCATGTCACGACATGTCATCCTTAAGTCATACGAATATTTATTGCGACTTGTCTCATTTCCTTCTCACATTCATTTTTTAGCGAATTCTGTCATATGTATACTTCGACGCGACTTACAGAAAGCTACATTTATAGGTGTGACCTGTCTAGGTAGTCCTAAAGGACTCTCATTCTTATGTAGTTCTACAGCCTGTTGCATACCAAGTTTTACTCCAATAGTTTTTCCATCAAGAATTACCCACTTCCACAGTTTTCTAATAGTTGATCCAAAATGCATCATGCCATATAGAGTTAGTTCTACCTTTTTTCCCTCACATTTCTGAAATGTCACTTTTTTCAGTGAGTTTAGATTATTCTATCATTAGATATACCATACCCAAGCAATCTTAATTTATACAATCTTACAGTTTTCACAATAATTGATACTCTGAATTTGGTGTAAACTTTGTTATTAAAACGCGTTTTCTAGACATTACTTTCTCTGACAGCTCCAAATATTTTTCTTGGTATATTTCGTTCAAGTATTAATAACTTATATAGGTACCTGAGTTTTTTTCATGAGCCAGCTCTCCCTTTCATACATAAATTTTGGTTTTACTAAAGTTTTCTAAAGATTAATCTTAGTCTCGATACTTTAGTGCGTTTTTTTCGATTTAAAGTGATTTCTCAATCCATAGTTTGATATTTGTTAGTCGTTTAGTAGTCTGTTACCGTCTATTTCTTAGTCGTCTGTTTGTCGTCCGTTTAGCCGTCTGTTTGTTAGTCGTGTGTTACTCGTTTCAAATTTGATATCATTATTTTTTTTAAAAATTAAACCTTGACATTCAACGGTTTGAATATAAATTGTAATCTTCATTTCTAATTGGCCGCACAGCAAGTCTTTCGTGTATTACTCATGCGTGACAGGGAGATGGAAAAAATGAAAAGCTGGTAGTAAAACCATTTCAATATCAATTTGTTTTCGGGAGGAGTAAATCTATTATTTTCTTAAAAACTATTCAACAATATCAACTTTTTCGCAGGAAAGAAGCAGTTTTAAATATATGTTATAATTGTAAAAAAAATCTCGATAATTACCGAAATTTAATGTTTCTCGAAAAAATGCTAGAATGCAATGGTTTTCGTACCAGTTTTTGCTCTTTTCTGTCTTGGTATATACAGGCTTTCAGCCCTGGTATTATTGTCATACACTTTTTTTTTTGTGTTTATTGTAAGTTAGATATTTTTAGCTGCTAGTTCAAGTGCAGAAATATAGTGCATAATCTGTATATAGTATATAATCTGATGTTACTGAAAAAATTTTTTAAAAATTGTTTAATTTAATTTATCTTCGGCCTTTAAATTATAAGTAATTTTTATTAAAAATGTCACTATTTTTAAATAGTATAAAGATGACCTTCTGTAATGGATAAAAATGTAGAATCTACGGTAAGTACACATAGATTTGCTTTTAATATGCAAAACAAATGTTATTTTTTATTACTTTTTCGAACAACAAAAATTTAGCTATATTGTTATTTAAATATATGAAACATATCTGCATTTTGTATCTGAAAGAAGGTTTAACATATTTCGAAATTCGGGCTTCACTAGGTCAAATTAAATTTTAATGCGTATATGGAAATAAAAAAAAAACTCATCAAATATATAAATTAACAATTCTGAGTTAAAGTTAAAAAAAAAATATCAAATGTTTATATTTAGTTACGTTAAATGTTTTACTAACAAAACAAAAAAAACTCTTTTAGTTTTTGAAATATTTGTCATGAAATTTTAAATAATACGTTGATTATTTCCTCCACCAGAATGATCTAACTCTTAAAAAATTGTCCAAAGAATTCATTTTCTTCCCCAAAAGAAAAAAATTCCTTCCTTCTCGAAAGAGGGATGTAGAGAAGCCTTTGAAAATCGCCAAATGAAAGAAAAAACTAATAAAATACTTTTTAACTAAAAATATAAATACAAAAAATGCAAATAAACTTACCTGTGAACCGTTACAGGCCCTCCTTTAATGATTTTTTCTTTGCGGGTGAAGGCACAGCAATATTTAACCATTTTTTAGCCGGGCTTTTATCGAAACACCACATGAAATCGTACCCCAGTCGAAAGAAGGGTCACATGATTAAAACCTGCTCAGCGGTCTTTGGTGTCTGTTCTTTTCTTTGAAAACGGATGCTCCCTCTAACTCTTTATATTACATATATGGATACACTGATCAGGGCCGCCTCGAAAGAAGGAGCCTATTTTTGTGCCATGTCCTAATATATTTTTTGTCAATACGGAGGATTAAGAGGACGCAATACCTACCCTCTCAATGCCAGCTGCTAATGCTTTTTCTATGGGAGCTTCATTTGCTAATAACTTTTTTGCATTTTGATATTTTGGAAAAATTCTTTCAGCATTTGAAAGTTCATAGTTTACTCTAAGGTCTTATGAAATCACTTTTTGTTTTACCATAAATTTTAAATTATTAATGGAGTTTAAATATCGGTAATAGAGACATCTTCTTGAAATCCGTTTTTTATCAAAATACTTTTAGTAAATCCTTATTTTTGAGTTCACTTACTCGAACTATACATTTCAAGCTACCAGAAGAAATAACTAGTAATTATTTTCTTCAATTATGAAATGTGTTATTAGGAAAGAAAGATGAAAAAATTCTTAAAAAAATTGGGAAAAGAGCCTAAACCACGCCTCCCATCTGTCCTCCCTTCATTTACCAATACGAGTAAAAGTTCTAGTGGGGAGATCTTTTGGGGGGTTAGGAGAAAAGCCTCTTTACTTTCTTTGAATAGTTGAGGGGTTAAATAGCCTTGGGGTCTTCTGTTGTGGTTGAAAACAGTTTTTATTTCATTCTCTTTCTTTAAAATGAGTTAGGATGGAAGACTTTCTTTCGAATTTTCTTATGTTATTTATTATTATTTTTTCTTCTTAATTTTGGCAATAACAACTTATCAAAACATTGTAGGATAAATATATTTAATTAGTTAATTATATATATCAATTAAGCTAACAATAATTATGCAATCTTCTGTAAAAAATTTTATGTAGCACTTTTAAATACGGAGTTAAAAAATAGTAAAAATTTTAAACTTCGTAATTTAAATTATAATATTGTCATTAAATTTTTTTTAGCTTTATATAAGAGGTTAAAAATTGAAACTAGCAATATGAAATTTCTTTACTTAAATATCAGTCCTAAATTTCATAAAATTACAATAAATTTCAGAACAGTCACATGTGGGTCTAATACTTTCCTAATTAAACTTGGCACCTTTTTCTTTAACTACTTAAATAAAATTATCAACAATATTATTAAAGAGGATTTTTCTTGGATTATCACTAATAATCCACCGATTTTAGAATTTATTAAACATAATAAAATTAATTCTATTGCCACTTATGATTTCCAAGATCTTTTCAATAGCATTCCCCTTTCTAAACTAAAAGATGTTCTTTTGAATTATTACTATGTTTTGAAAAAATCTTTAATTGCGATTTTGATTATTGGGAAATTCCAATTAATTTTTGTCTTTTCAATAATTATCTTTAAAATGGAAAAGATATTTTTTTTTTCCTAGTTGATGGAATACCGGAAGGACCTAACGTTTCATCTCTCTTAGCTAATTTTTTGTTTGCACTAAAAAAAAGAAATTGTACTCTTAATATTAAATTTGTTTTTAGATTTATTGATGATTTAATTATCTTCAATTTTCATGAATATACTCTTTTATTTAATAATATTTACCCCTAGGAATTAACCTCGCTTCGTAATCATAATGATAGCTTTAATTTTTTGGATTTGGGTATTATAAAAGGAGAAAATATCTGCTTTGTTGGTCTATTTTATAAAAGAAATTATTTTTATTTTAAGGCAAATAAATTATTTGGAATTCTAATGTTCTTAAAAATATCTATTTTAATACCATTTTTAATCAAATGTGTAGAATTAAAAGATTATGTTGTAATGTTTAGTTATCCAAAAAACAAATAGACAAAATTTGATACAAAAAAAAACAATGGTTACCCAAATAAAGTAATTAAATTCTATATAAAAACATTAAGTTAATTGTATGTTATTGTGAATAAATTTACTAAAAAACTTCTTCGTTAATTTATACAATTTTTACCGTGTGCAAATCCATTTCGGGCAAATCCTTGGCTGAAATTATGTGCATAACAGGCAATTCATATTTCCTTCTCTCTCTCTCTTCTGTTTTATTTATTTTTTTCTTAAATAAAAGTTAATTTTCTAAAATTATTAATTGGCAATTTCTTTAAATTATCCGATATAATAACTGATATGCGATTTATATTTTAATTTCTTCACTAGCAAATGCTAACTATTTCTGAGCATCATATAATGTTACTCAGGTTTTTATGGTCGTAAATATAGATTGCTAGTTTTAAATATGAATATTATATTTTCCCATTTCGTAAATTTTCCTAACTGTTCAATAATAATGAGTTTTTCTGAAAATACGTTTCATTTTCTTTACAGTGCTAACAGAGTTAAATGAACATATTTCATTTTAGTATCATATGCATATATATATATATGCATATACATACATATACATGCATATACATACATATACATGCATATACATACATTTTAATTTTCCCTTCCCTTTAGCAAGTGCTTCTTATGTCTCAGCATCCAGATTTTTATTTTGTATAGTATTTCCAGATTTTATTAATAATGTTATATTTTCTTCACATTGCTGACAGTGCTAAATGTACATATATATATATTATTATTATTATTATTTTCAAATTTAATGTTTGCAACTGTACATCATAGTGTATATTCTTGAAAAGAATTTTTTTTTTCTCACTATTATTTGTTTTAGTTACTCATATTTTATCTTCAAAATTTCCACATTTATTTAGCACCATGAGTTTGCCCGAAAAAATACTTGTGCTAGTTTACAGAATTGCCTAGTATCATGAGTTTTCTCAGTAAAATTTTGCTTTCACAGTGTCAACGATTGTATATTATAATTTTCCTTCTCGCAAATGCTCTATATTTCTCAGCAACACATGTTGTTGCTCAGATTTTTATTTATTTTGTTTTATATACTAATGCTAGATTTAAACATGAATATTATATTTTAACATTTCTTAAAATTTTTATTGCCTGCTCATCATAATGCCTATTTGCTTTATTTATTCTTGCCTGACTTTATATTTTAATTCTATATTTTAGTATTCTTTTCTTTTGTTTTTTTGTCAGCATTATTTGCAATTATTGAATCAGAATTATTATTCTCTAAAATAAGTAGTTATAGCAATTTGACAGACTTGCTATTAAAAGTCGTTACTTTATATGTATTCAAATAATCATCGCTAAAACTACATTTTGGATAAATCAATTTTTAATTTATGTCACAATTAATTTATTTTAATCCATTAAGACATACCATAAATTTAATAACATACAATGTATTCAGATTAATTTAATCATGAGACAATGGGGATAGGGGAGTATGTAGGTGATATTAGCGAGTTGCATTAAAATTTTTAGAAAAAAAAATATAACACCAATTTTTAGTATTTTATTGCAAAATAGCTTTTATCTTTAAAAACTTTTTTAAAGAAAATTATATTAAAAATCTTTTGTTGAGAAACACGTTTTTATATCTTGCAGGATATTTCGATGGCTATTTAAAATTGACAGAAAAATGTTCACTTTAAGAAAATAAATGTTTACTTCGACTTTTAACTACTACAAAATGCCCATAATTAGCATTGTATTATTTACTTTGCCAATTTTACCTTTAATTAACTTTTTGATATTACATTCCTTTTTTCCATCTGTGATAAAGTAAGAGTTGTGTTCTTGCTTTTAGCCCTCATTTTGTCACCATATGTAAACATAATAAATCTATTGCAATTATACATTTCTTGTGACTCAAGTTATACTGTTTGTAATGCACACATGTAAACTATTTATATTTGCTCTATTTTGTAATTAAAATTTTTTATTTTTTCCTTTTTATGTTTTTATCTTGATTATACGGAAGTAAAAGATCAGGATGGTTATAAATAAAGATTTTTTATGCTTTTAATTAGAGAGTTTTTTTAATTGCATGCTTCGCCCACAAAATTAGAGTTTTTTGTAATATTACAGTCATTTTCTCTATTTTTGATTTATTATTTATTTTTGTGTTTGCGAAGTTCTGACATATGTCTGCAAACTTATCTGCGTTATAAATAAGTTTATATTTCATTACGTAAATAACAACAAAAAAGTAACATATGTTTCAAACATATGTTACAAAACATATGTTTCATACATCAAAAAAGTAGTTCGAGAAAATTTTCTTCACTGAATTTAAACACCCAAAATAACAAAATGACCATTTTTTTTTAAATATAGTGTCTCTTAGCTTTTATATGTATCTGTATGAACAGGTGTGTGCTCATAGATACACAATTAAAATGAAAGTAAAGAATTCAAGATGTGATCAAAACAAAATTTTAAAACTTTAGAGAACAAAGTAGAATAACAGAAAAATAAAAATCGAGGGGAAATTTTTTTTTAATTCGTTGATTATCAAACTATACGCTAACAGATGTTTCATCTGAATTCCATCTTTCTGAGGCTGAAGTAATATGGAACATGTGGTGAGAATTCGCTTTAAAAAAGGAGAGTAAATAAATAATACTAAAATACAAAAATAAATAATACTCAAACAGAAATTTTAATAATTCAAATGGAGATTGAAATGTATGAAACAGAAAAGAATATAAAATTATTGAAACGGAAAAAAATAAAAAATTATTTTTGTGTAGAAATATTTATTTTTAAATTTTCTTTTTCCTTTGCACAAACACACACCCATATTCTAATATACGTATGTGTCTTAAACTATTGAAAATGAAAGGAGAAAAATTCTCAGACAAATACAAAACAATGTAATTTGTAATTCAGCAAAATTACAAAGCAATATAAATAAATTAAAAAATTTATTGAGAAATTATTATACTTATTTACAGAAAATAAAATTTTCCAGGATGGTGAATGTAAGTTTGAAAAAGATACATCAAAACAAAAATTTTCTTTGATGCAATTTAAAAAGCGTTTGATTTTTCTTTTATCCTATTTTATAATTAATTCTTATTTTTTTATTTGTATAACTTTTTATTATATTAGTATAAGTTTTAATAATTTTTTCAATTCTGTATTATGACTTAATAAATTGCCTACGTTTTAATAAATTATGTATTTTTCAGAATTTTTATAATTATATTTCTTCATATATTTACAGCTCAATATAATTAGCAGTTCTAGCTCCGATTATTAAAACTAAGTTACTTTAATTAATTCCATTAATTCCACACACATTAATAAAAATTTATATTCTTCTTGGTGTTTTAATTTGAAACGAATTAATTGTAAGATATAAGTAATCCCCATTATCTTCTAAACACCTATTTACATACAAATAAATAGTTAGAATGTCTATTCTGGATATTTCACAACGAAACTAAGAATGGGTTTAAAAATAAAAGACCGCGTACCCAGAATCACTTTTCGAAACTAATGCTTATATTGTTCAGTTTTGCTAAGGGAAGGATGGGATAGTTTAACTGACCCTCTATCATATATCACTGTCACTGTACCAATTCACTCCTCCCTCAAAGCGACGCCCCCAAAGGGTGACTATTACAACTCTGATTTTGCCAATTCCGGTTTTTTATCTGGGTATCGCGTCCTCTTAAGGGTTTGGGACGCAGGCCCCATGGTTTAGCCAGCCACAGTGACTTCTATGGATGGGCTGGGAGCTTCTGCGTGGTCCAGCCGGTAAAACAAGATCACATCAGAAGTCTCTTAAGATAATTGTTTCTTAACTTTCGGCTTTCTTTATTTTTAAAAAACCACTCAGAACGAGCTTTTTCCATCTCTTTGGCGCAATGCCAAACAGTGCGATCATCAATGTTGCTCACTTCAAAGGAGAAGTTGAGCAACCGCTTCACGCTCAGGAGAAAGCCCCATTCCGCATCATCGTGGTTGGGTTTTCTGCGAAGTTCGGTGAGTGAACTCGCTAATCATACTATAGAAATGATCCTATGAAGTATGATCTTAACGTATTTCAATATTTGAAATTACATATGCACATTGTTCTTTAAACGCTGTTGGTACTTTTATTTTTTCTGATGTTTAAGGCTAAAGGTAACGCCTACATACTGGTATAATGTTTTGTCAGAATGATAAAGTTTACATGATGAGATGATTCTGCGAAAATTGGCCCTCTCAGTGAATGGAGTTTCATTTTCATTAGAGCACAGCCAACTTTTGAAGGGAAGGAGTTGTTATCATTTTAGTCATTGCAATAATTTGGAAAAATTGCAAATTTTGTATCTCTTTTCGTAAATAGGACATCATGAAATATTGTATTTTTATAGCAACACCGTTAGCTGGTTAGGTGTCTGTGCCAATTTATGGCCTATTAGAAATAAGTCAAATTCCAAAAATGTAAATTGCGAGTGAGGCCCTACAAAAAAAATTTAATTTTCCTAATTTATTAGGCCACTTTCCATTTGACACACCTCACGCACTAGCACGTGCAGGTCTTTATTTTATCTAGATGGAACGTAAAGATAAGAAATCAATTTCTTGCGTGTAACAATATAGATGCAAGATTTTTAATTATTAAATAATTTTAAATTACTTTAAAAACAAGTTATGCAATAGCAGGAATTGATCATAAGTGTCCATGGTAATCTCTTTCTGCCCTGAATATTGCTCGATTCATTTCCTTTTGAACTGTTAATTGCGTCTAGATCTAGAAGCAGGCATCTGCTTTAAAGAGTATTTAGCATTTGAGGCAAGAAAATGTCGCATTGATTGAGAATCGGGTACAAAGACTTAACTTTGAAGTTCAAGGCACTGTATACAAAAGGAGAGCAGATGTTTCAATCGAATCCACGATATTTGAATGAATATTACAAAAAAGGACTTAGTGAGTGCAAATGTGTATTAGCAGTAAATAGTAAAATTTAAAAAGAAAAAATTACATACTATAAACGCATTTAATACAAAGTGCAAGCACATAAATAACCATTGTGTAACACTGATATAATTAAACTTAGTGATTTATTTATTTTCTTATGCATGAATTTTTATTGTTTTTAAACTATTTATCTAATCTTAGCTGTTTTAATGACTTACTGCAAACGAAAAACACTTTAAATTTGAATAACGTTATTTGTATCGAATTTCCAGTCTCAGGTAAGGAGATATCATTCTGCCTGCCAGTGTAACATTTTAGGACGAGCGTTCCAGCAGGATAAATTTTATTCGTCAATTTGTTCACAATTATCGCGCATAGCTTTATATACATTTATAGCGCGAAATTCCAATCAAGGTTTGAGTAGAAAGTGGGCGTTTTTTATTTTAGAAATCTGATCGAGACATTAAAGGTAATGCCTACTTTTATGCAGAGGTGGAAAAGGAAGATTTCAAGAGAACGAGAGGCGATTTCATCCGTGAGCTTGCGTTCTTTCTAAATTATTCATACCAATACCTATTTATTCGTGTCCTAAAGATGAGACTAAAATTAGATTCGTTCAAATTTGATGTATTTCACAAGCGTTTCAATAGTTTATCCTTCCCAGATATGAAATGAAAATATTTTCCCGAGTCAATGATTACGTGCCTGGGAATGCCTCGGACATATGTGATTGCAAATAAAAAAGTTCTGAAATTAAAATTTTTAAAAATCTAGAACATTCAGTGATTCTAAAGAGTTTATGGTAAGTGATCAATAAATAATAACTTTAAAAGGAGTTTTGAGAAATGTCATTCGCATCCCTGCAGTAATATTTACGCGAGCTACTGTGGCTCTGGCGCATTCCGCCCACAATGAGGTGACTAAAGTTCGAATTCCGGTGGTGGCGGGTTAATATGAGTTATAGCTTCCGAGCATAGTTCTAACGTAAAATATCAGCAGTGGTAGACAGATCATATGTTATAATCCCCTTGTCATCGGGCTGACAGTCGGAGTTCTTCTCATTGTGTAACGCAAATGTGGGTTTGTTCCCCATGAGGACTAATTAGTTCTGAAACTTGATCAAGGAGATCCGTTGCCTTCCGGATTTCATTGAAAATTACGACTACTAAGTCGAACATAGATAGCCGTAAACTCAGAATTGGGTTGACTGTAAAATAAAATAGTATTTGCGACTCCGTATATCTACTTAGTTCACTATATATCATCTATTGAAAACTGCAACATTCTTCTTTCTTAACTAGTAAGCTCGCACGATCATAAATATCGTATTAAGCATCTGGAAGTCACCACGAGAATTCTGATTATGTGTATATTGCTACATGGTGACCACCTCTTGTGGTAATCATGATTGTCTTTGTTTCAGCATTCACCTGAATTCAAATTCTTGCAAATGCCTATTATAACATAAAGAGTAATATATCTGATCTTTAACTACAATTTGACAGAACGGCAACAACCTCGGTACACAGCCGCGAAGCGGCATCAACTGATCCATCGAAATTGTGACTCTATGATGTTGGATCAGACACGGGAGGATCTGAAAATAGAGAAAAAATAAAAGATTACAGTAAACTGTGATCTTACAAAAAAAAAAAAAGTTGAAGGGGCATGGCTTCCTAGCTACTGGCATCTGATTGGCCGTTGCTAAAAAGTCTATGTTAAGTTTGTGGATGTTGTTTCAGGAGCTCTAGATTTTATGAGTCCGATAAATAAATTGAAGACTTCTTCATTCTGAATAAGTTTCAAGTTCTGTGCGGAGTAAAAGGAGCTTAGCAAATGGAGAAACATCTTTTTCCAAAGATCTGGTGTTGTTCGATCTTGTGTTGTTGACTTGTTTGAAGGACCTTTTAAGTCGTCTGGAAGGGCACTAAAAAAATATTATTCACCATCCTCATCGAACACACCATTCTTGCCGTATTTGAATATCGATATTGAAAAAGAGCATTTTCTACACACCTAATGTGCATATGGGAATAGTAACGCCTACTTTATACCCGCATCTTTGCTTTCTTACGTAAAGTATGCAATGAAAAGTAACGCCTACTCAACTGTTGGTAATGATAAACTGTCTATCATTGCACCCTGCTCAAAAAGAATGTTTCCAAGGTAAATTAGTAATTGTCGCTTAAAATAAATTGCAGAATGAGCAATTTTACAGAAAAATTATTTCAAAATTCACAGGGAATTCTCAGACAGAGCTCTCATAAAGCTTAAAGAGTTTCGGAATCCAGCAGAAGTGGGCAGTAGATCTTCAGAGGGGCGTGGCGTCAGAATGTTAAATGCGTCAGAGTGAAGGAGGTCCTTCATCTCTCTGATGATGCCGATGAGTCTGCTGCCGTTGTAGGCGGAATGATAAATGAAATGTGTTTAGTTGTGTTTCAAGGTGGCTTACATTCTGTAAATTTTTTTTAAAAAGATCCATTTCACGTTAATATTAGTTGACCAGCTGTAACACAGACATAAAATTAGTTTAAACATTTCGTTCATCCGATCAACAGTTTTCAAATTTTTCTGGAAAGTAGCTACTCTGCAGAGCTACTTTGTAGAGAATATTCCCTACCAGAAGTACTCGAGCAGCCATGTCATTCGTATTAGTGAAACCCATTATGTCTTGAGTGTCTGTATTAAAACCCGTAACATCAACGTTCTTTTTCAGCAGCATAATTCAGAAGGATAATATTGTACGTTGCTCGACCTGTCTTGATACAAAACATGTTCAATAGTAGCCGTGGCCATACCGTTCTCGATAGTTTAACAGTTAAAAACGTTCAGTTAATTACCGATTCGTCACCACTCACTAATTACTACTGTCGATAAACAATGGCAGTCTTGAAGCTATATAATGACTGAGGTCCCCGAAGAATCAGTACGATTGATATCTTGACTAAGTAGATAAATGCACTTATTTCTGTTTTAGGTGGCAACTTTTAGTACCGATTTCTCTGGATCTATAGCCCTATGCCATTCTGTTATTTGTATTCCAAGTGCAGCAATTTTAAATGCTAGGAGTGTATTTTATATCAATATCAACGATAAAAAACGCACAAAATTATAATTTTTTTTTTATAGAAAGGAGAATAGATGGTTCGGTTCTGTCCAAAACCGGAGAAAAAATACTAATTGTTTGTTACATTTTTTAAGTTTAATTACGCTAAAATCGATGCGAAATTTTTATAAGAGCAAAAGTTAATTTTTTTTAAAAATATTTTTCTTGAGCATGAGCGGCCGAAAAAAAATTATTTTACTGTGACTAACCTTCACTTTACATCGAAAAATGTTAGTAAGAATTATTTAATTTCTCCAAAACTAATTCGAAACTTAAATCGTGAAGAGTTACTTATTTTTAGACATAATGGGTATATGGCTGTGAAAAAAAACAATCTTATTTCCTCAAATGATGTTTGTTAAACTGAATTACGCGGAGCAAGAAATAACTTTAACATAATTTATTTTATAACCGTAGTTGAATAGTCAACCCAACTCCGAGTTTACGCCCATCAGTGTTCAACTCTGTACTGTGTAATTTTGAACCTAACCCAGAAGCCAAACTAGCATAAAATGTGACTTAACGCAGCAACACCCTATTGTTCTGCCGCTTTCAGAATTTTATTTTCTGATAGGGAAGAGAACATTTGTCAGATGTTTGTACCCATGGTACTGATCAGCAACCGACCACAGGACTTAATATTCCACAGGTTTTACGAGCATGTACTCAGCTGTTCTTAGCGCCTTTGAGAATCAAACCACGGCCTCTCCGTATTGATGTCCAATGCTCAAATCACAGGGCTACTACAGTCCACCAATTACATTTTCATATCAACATGTTTCTTCAATATTTGTCAATTCACAAAATTTATAGACATTATTGTTTCGTCAACAACAGTTAGAAGCAGGTTCGAGGAAAATATTTTTTTAGAACAGTGATGTCGGCAGCAATAATTTTTTAAGAAAATTTCGGTAATATTTTTTAAATTAATTAATTAAAAAAATGTTAGTAGGAAATTTAATCCAAGCCTTCAGCAATCCCGGGCCCCCGAGACAATTTAACTTGCCTTTCCTCCGCGGAGCAGGGTCTGAAATTCCATGTTTTCTCCATGCAGAGCTGTTTTTTTAGGATGGATCCTGCGGGTACGAGTTCCGAAAATTTATTTTTCTTATCCAAACTAATTTGTTAAAAATAAAGGTTATGTCCGAGATGAAATATTAAAAGAAAAAATTGATTCAGCCATACGTTCTTGTAGAACAAGAACAGAAAAGGTGATAAGAAAGAAAGAACTGCACGCGCTATACAGTTTTGGGAAAGGGAAACAATGTTTATTTCTTGAATTTTGATACCATTTCAAGTTTTACGTTATATAATTCGTATTCTATATTCCTTATAAGAATAGCATTAAAACTTAGTTAGGTCATGTGCTCTAGTAAGTGGGAGAATCATAACATATCACATATATCAGTTTTATTTCGATTTTACGTAACAAGTTCTGATTGTGAGTTTAATTTTATTACGCATATTCATTGATTATCGTTGAAATTATGAACTCAAATAGCAAAAAATATGATCGATTGATTTATAAGTTATACTAATAAATACGTTTTTCTTTAGAGAGCAGTATTTTTAATTAGAATTTTTTTTTCTTAAATTGGTGCCTATTTTGTTTTAGTATAAATTTTCACTTCATATATACAGTCGACTCGTGTTATAACGACCCTGTGAAGGAGTCCCAATTCACATCCATAAAAGATAACGTCATTTTACTCTTGCTATAACGACCGTAAAAAAGGTCAACTCTTAATATAACGACCCTCTCTGAATTTGAACACCTCTCTTTTCTAACTTCCTATTGGAAAGTTGGGTTGATTGGTTGACCTTGAACAAGCACACCTCTGTTAAGTCCTGTTAACATGCAACTTCAACAAATTAATGAACATCAAAAAATTAATGCCTTCGTCTAATGAAGCCTCGTTTATGTTCCTCGGTTTATTCTTCTTTATAATACTGCAGATTATGTACATAAAAAATTCGTTATATATACCGCAAATTATGTACATCAAAAAATTAATTCATTAGAAACTAGATTTTTTTTGTCATACCATGTTTTTTAATCCGTACTTTAAAATAAAATTCTTAACAGTTTAAAACCATTATGTGACCGATTTTCAAACGAAATTTGCTCATTTTGATATAGCGACCATTTGATGTAACGACCAGATTGGGGCAGTCCCGATGGGGTCGTTATAACGCGAGTCAACTGTATATAAAAAAAATCACGAAATTAGTGATCTTCCTGAAAGTTGTAAAACACTAATACTTTTACATTCGTGTTTGTTTCATGGATCAATTGTTTAGCAAAGCATTTAGTTCTGAAAGTTGCTTTAACTATTGGTAACACACTAATGTGTGCATTTTAGAACAGGAAAATATGTTTGAGCACATACACGCTACAATGATTTACTGGTCAAGAAAAAGAATGCTTAATAGATAGAATTTTAACTAATATTAGTTAACTGATTTGGTTGTTCGTCTGATATCAGACGAACAACCAAATCAATTAATGAAAAGTATTCAGAAGAATTTTAGAAGTAATGAAGTTTTTAGCATCACGAAGTCTTGCATTCCGAGGAGACGATTAAACAATAGGATCGCAGCATAATGAAAATTATTTGGAAATTTCGGAACTATTCAGTAAACTTGACCTTTTTTTTGCTGGAAATGGACATAACCCCAAATACCAACTTTGATTTGTAATTAATCGAAGCTGAATCAATTGCGAGATATAAAGTATAAAACAAAATAATTGCAGAACTAAAGAAAGCAAAATATTTTTCTATTATTATTATTAATTCAATACTAGACATTTGCTGTCCGATATATGAACGCCGAAATTCCCATGGTACGTTTTTTCTCCATTTGAAAGGCATAAATATAAGGGATTGTCGACGACAAACATAAGATAACGCACCACATATGGCAGGCAAGAAAAATGCCCCATCGCCATTTGTTTTACCATGCACATAGCTTAAACTTAATTCGTGCACAAGCCGCGAGATGCGTCTTAGAGAATTTTTTTCTTCTCGAGTGCTACCTATCGGCGGAATAACTGAACAGAATGTTTAGATTTAGGTTGTTGTTAATTTACGTCGCACTAGAACTGCACATTGGGCTATTGGCAACGGTCTGGGAAACATCCCTGAGGATTATCCGAAGACATACCATCACAATTTTGATCTTCTGCGGGGGGGTGGCACCCCCGCTTCGGTAGCCCGACGACCTGCGCGCGAAATCGAGCACTTTACGGTAGCACAGTTTAACGAGGACTAATACCGCACACCCTCGGTCCCTTCGCAGACTGATCCAAGTGGTCACCCACCCGCACACTGACCGCAGCCAGTGATGCTTGACTTCGGTGATCTGCTGGGAACCGTGTCTTAACGATCAGTCCACTGCGGGACGTTTAGATTTAGGACTAGTCGTTAAGCGCCCATTTAGACGCAGTAACAGCACTGCATTAAAAGTTACGGAAAAATTATGGCTTTTTTCTAGAAACTGTACTCGATGCTGGCGGAAATTGAATATTTTGTGGCGATCAAGAATAAATCAGACTTCAATAAGCATACAGTAGAAAGATCTTCTTTTCGATGCTGGTCTGAAATTGATTGCTTTTGAGAGTGAACAGAGAGAAAAGCCGTCTATTTATGAAACTACTTCCAAGGAAAATTTACCGAATTGTAAATATGAGATAAGACGACGCGTACTTCACCAAGAATTCCTCCTTTGACAATTTATAATGGTAATCCATTAGCTGATTTGTTCGGATTTTTTTCTTCTTTTTAAGTCCAATAAACTAATCCTTTATTGTTATAATTTTTGAAGATCTTATGCCAATGATATGAATGAAAAAGAACATTTCAAGCATTATTTGGCATAGGAGATTAAGTTAAACCAATCAGGAATAGATGAGATGTATAAAAGAGTAAGAAACAACTATCTCGAAGACACATTTGTCACTCATAACTAAATGTAGTGGCTCACGTTCATTCTCCAGACTATAATTAATAAACTAAATACCATGACTTAAGAAGGAATGATTCAATTGCCAATCATGAGCATTGAATATGATGTGTAAAAAAAATTGATTTTTATGATGTTATGGAAGGCTTCTCCTCTCAAAACGCGTAAAAAGTATTGATGTATTAAAACTCGTACAATAATGTATCGTTTTAGTACTTTCTTAAAACAAAAATTATTCAAAAGTGAGATTTTTTTCTTTAAAATTACTCGTATAAGGACCAGGGCCCCTAAAAACTTCTGCCAATACTTGATCCAGGGAGTTCCATTGTCTTCTGTATTGAAACTCACAAGGCTAAGGAGATGAACATTACCTAGTAGATATAAACCCAAAATTGGGTCAGCTGTTCAACGGTTGTTTAAAAATAGTGCCAACATTTTAAAATTTGCTTTATGCTAAGATTGAAATTTTAAATAATGTAGTCCACATACTTCGAGGGAGTGACGCGTACTTCATAAAGACAGAAATTTAAGCAATGAAAATACGGTAAAACATGCAACCTGTTATAATATCACCAAGTCATCGACAGATAAATATCAACGACAAAAAAAACTGTAGGCTTTAGTCTTAATAGATTACGTGTTGCTCTTCTGGGTGACTTCACGTTATTAGATTAAGCAAATTCAATAGTATGCATTTGTTTACATTATCAATACGTAATCAGTCATTTACTGTGAAGAAAAATTCATTGAACATGAAAATTATTTCAATTTTACTTTTCTTTACTTAGAGCAGTTGGGGTTTTAATCCCCTTAAATTAATATTACTAATAATAATTCCCTATTTTTTTGATTTTAAAAGTAATATCTAAATGTGAAAAGTTTTGCCACAAAAATATATTTTTAAAATGCAAAAATTTATACAGGTTCTAACTAATTTATTTAAAAAAGTTTATCATACAAATCGTTTCCTAAATATGAATTCATAATTCCGCATTTGACACTTATTTAGTTGTGATAGTAATGAAAAATTTCTGAATAATTATGCTCAATGTGTTAAATTAGAAGTAAAATTTTTTTGGGAGTTTTTACATCATTATTACTTACGAATTAAAAAAAATATAGCTTAATATTAGTAGAACTATCAAAGTAGATGATAGCTTGAAAATTAGTATTTTTTATATATACTATGTTAAAATAAGATCAGGGAGCTTCTACTGCTTTCGAGAAAAACTCCCCCCCCCCCATCCTCCGAGCAAGTTTTAAGCTAGCTGCTAGGATTTATAACGTTTTCAGGGTTCATATGAATTCACAGAAGAAGAAATCCAAGGAGTCCAAAATTTTAAGGACTTATCAAAAATTTAAAAACTTTGTGTAAAAGATAGTTTTTTTTAAAAAATTAAAAAGCAGTTACTATAAGGATCTTGCAAAAATGTATATTTTGAATTTAATTTCTATCCCTTTTGAAATAAATTTTGATTTTGTCAAACTTCGTCAAGAAAAATAAATTAAGTTATCACTTTGACACATAAATACATTTTCCAATTTCAAATATTTTAATAAATCTTGTTAAAGTACAGATGCTAAGGATTGACATAAAAACCTACCAATCTTATATTTTTAAATTTGAATACATAAGAAAATCTAAGGCATTTTATACCAAAAAAAAAAAAAAAAAAAATCACAGCAAATTATTAGTTAAGTTTGCTTGTAACATGCAAAATTATTTGCAGTTATTTTTCTTCTTCTAACTCTTGCAATTAAATTTTTATTCTTTTAAAAGTTTTCTTAAACTGCTAGATTTTGATTCATATCCAGAGGTGTAAGTGGCTAAACATGGCTTTGGAGCAACAAAAAAGCAATTTTGGAGCAGCGAAATGAAGATTTGGAGCATATGTAATAAAAAGAATTAAAACAAGAATTTAATAACAAGAATTTTCAATTTTGTTCATTAATAACATGTCTTATTTTTTTCATTCTTATGAAGGTCCCTGCATTAAAAAATTTTCTATTTGGTATCTTCCAATGCTGTTAAATATTCTGCTCACCTCGACTTTTCCTCAGATAAGAGGATCTGTTCGCTTTCTATAATCGACATGTTTTTATTATTTAACCCGTTTTTAATATTTTTTTCAGCTGTGGCTAAGAGATCCTGAGAAGCCTTCAATTTTTTTTTTGCAAATCAATTTCAGCAGCTTTCAATCTGCTTTCCTCAGTTTCAGTGTTTTCACATTCTTTTTTCTCAACCTCTAATCGAGCAGAATAATTTTTAAATGCTGCACAAGGCACTTAATCATATTTTTGTCAACTTTAAAGTTATTTAAACCCCCTATTTTGTTGATGTGACATAACTTGTCTCAAACCATTAATACTATGTGAATTTAAACTTGCCGTATTGTCAAGTAGCTTTTTGTTCACACTAAAACTTCTTTCAACATTGGCATTCCCATGTGGTATGCACAAAAGAGATTTAAAAAGCTTTGCTAAAAGAGGATATTTGATATTTCTCAAATTTTCTTTCTTCACAAAATAGTTTTTCCAAAACATATCAATTGGTGCATATTCATTTCAGTCAGAAGAATAACCTTCTGGTTTTCTATGTAACCTCGTTCATTCATCTAGTAACAAAGATGCCTTAATAGAAGTGTCTTCCATTCTCATTGCAGGATGCAACACTTTAAGATGGAACAGTAACCTATTTTCAAGAGGCAATGCTTTTAATAACTTTTTTGTACATGCCATAGACCTGGCATTTAAACACATAGAATTTTTTTCTGAAAAAGATAAGGATGTCATCACATTTTGGTATCTAGTCCAACATCTATTAAATTTGAATTTTGCCACATATCTGCGTTTTCTACATCCTATGATTTTAAGTCCTTTCCTGACAAACTAAGAAAAGCAGAACTCTTTAAAAAACGCCCTAACTAGAGACACCATTTCATCATACAGCAAGTGAATCAATGGTGTCTCAGTTTGGAAAAGACCTAAAAATTAATTTAATATAGCCAAAATATTTATTTTCTTTTTTTAAAAAAAAAAGAGCTTTTGGCAAAAGCAATTTAAATAAATTCAATATTGTGTGGCTCATACTATTTTCTATATTAATAATTACTTTATTTAATTCGGTAAAAGGTAATTCAAGACTCTAATTAGTTTAACTACTATTTAAGGGTATCGAGTGTATTTTTCTTTAAAATTTTAATAAATGTTATTGGTAATTGCATATTCAACAAAACATTAACAAGATAAATATTGATCATACTGAATTCATAAAAATATGTAAAGAATTAAGCAAATTAAGAAATCTTTAATAAATTTTTATTACAAATGTAAATTAGAGAATGGCCCCTCATAAATTTTTATTAAAATTGGTTACCTAGTACAGTATTTTATTAATGAAATGATTAAAAAAATTAAATAATTTTTAAATGCAAATTCAATGAGTATTGAAGCTAAAAAAATTTGTCAGAAGTAAATTATTATATTGTCCCTACCCTCATAATTCACAAATCTGTGACAAAAGTAATAATACAATAAAAAATTGAATAAGAAAAAAAAAAAAAAAAAACAGAAAAATATTATTTAAAAAAAAAATCAATGTTTAAATACAATATGCAATTAGTGGATGGTCCCTCAGATAAAAAAATTACGTTAAAGAAACTCAATTAATTTTTATCTTTATTAAATTAAATGAATAAAGGGGAGATGGAAATTTTGAGGTTATGAAGTTTTGTGATTCTTGACTGCTCTGAAACATAAAAATATGTACTTAGTGAATGGTCCCTCAAATTAATTTAAAGATCATGGTACTAATCTATAAATAGAATAGCGCAAGAAGGCCATGAGCTTGCCATTGACGAAGTTGATAGCACTTCAATAACAATGAAATTAACAAGAGAAATAAAATTTTCTCTTGCTTTAAAATTTTGTCAATGTTTAGTTGGTCCCCGAAAATTTGAGAGAAAATTCGGTTCCATTTCAGAGAGTGGAAAATGAAGCCTGAAATTGAGAAGATCTTGCAAAATAAAGCAGAGTTGCACATGAAAGTGCAAGAATCTTTCCCACTGAATCCAGAGCAACCCACATAGCAGTAGCTGGGTTGCCGCAAAATTGTGACTTCACGATACCCAAGGAAAAATATCCTTTTTGGAGCAATTTAAGCCAACTACTTCAATTTGGAGTATGTAGGAGCAGATTTCTACAATTGGAGCGGATCAGCGCAGCACTTGCACCACTGCGTATCATTTAGTTTCCCAGCTTGGACAGCAAATTCATCAGCGGACTTAGTAAGTTCATCTATGCAAAGCAATAATCTAAGGAGTTTCTAAGGACTACGTTGGAAATCTAAGTAGTTCCAAGTACTCCTTGGAGACTTTTTTATTTCCAAGGAGTATAAGGAGTCTGTACGCACCCTGCGTTTTAAACTCCAGTTTGATAAGGACATAAAAAATGAAAATGTATTTTAAAAAGCATGCAAATAAATAATTAATTGAAAAAAAATCTACTTGTATTTAATATCTTTTACCCCTAATAGGTGTAAGCTTTTCGAACAAAGAGCAGGCATTCTTTGGCCAAGGGTGTAAGAATAGAATACTAGATCGACTTAGCATTTATAAAGTTTCTTATTTTTACATAAATAGATAAAAATTTTTTTTTTATTAAACTAAAATATAAACAGTTGAAGTACATGTTCACTTTTTCTTTTACTTAAATTAATTTTGTATTTACAAAACTTATGAAATGTTTCATATTTCCGATTACAAGATGCATTTTTAAAGAAAAAATTTTATTTAATGAAATATTCAATTCAAGTTTTTTTATAGTTCCAGATTTAGCCAATATTTAGCTTTATAGTTCCAGATAATCTTAAAAATATTAATCTGGTGATGTAGTCCATCTATGCTATCATCATCACATTGATCATTCAAATAACAGGCATAACGAATAAAAAAATAATTACCTGAAAGTAATGAAAAATGACACGGGTTGCATAGGAATTTACAAGATTCCGTACTAATGGTTTAATAATAAGTTAAAAGTAAATTTCTTTATTTTAAAATAATAGAGCTTTAAGATTAATATCTTAGTTAGCAGTTCTGAAATTTGATTTTTCTGATAAAAACATTTTGTTCTTATTTGTTTTATTTTTAGCTTCATGTCCTAATATTTCTGATTTTAATGTGTTTAGAACATCACATTTTCTACAAATACTAACACAGTTCTAAAAATAATTGGTTTCAACAATCAAAAGATATGGATTTTTGATCTAATATTATCCTTTTATTTTAATTGATAGTTCATCCAGAAAATTACTTTTGAACACAAATGCTAAAAGTATATTCATTTTGAAATTATTGAAACCAAACTTTAGAATATTAATTTGAGCAGTACCTTTACAATTTCCTTAATATTTATTTCTAACTGTTATGAGTTGCTTAGTGCTCCATTAATAGAATTCAACTGGAAAAATTGTTAGAACTTTTTTTTAACAGAATAAAGTAACTCGGAAATTAAAAAATAGCATATTTTATCATCTTTCTTGCAATAAAACTTGTCTCATTGTACTCAAGTAGAGCAAATTATACTTTTTTCAGTTTGTACTTTTTTTTAAGTAGTCTAGAATACGTATACTGTACTAAAAATTGTTTTGGTTTTTTCTTCAGACCACTAAATTGTAACCACTGTAATTTCTTAGTACAAATAATGTATTTTGAAAATATGAATTAAATCATAATACAATTTACAAATTTGTTCAGTGATTCTAAGCATAAACCGAAAAGTAAAATATAAAAATTTTTTAAGTCAAGCACTTAATTTCCATTTCTGCTTTTGATTGAAGGAGCAAAATGTATCTTGGGTAGTGCTGTATTTTAAGCATTTTAACTTTTCACATCAATTTATTTTTATCAATATTTTGGCAGGAAACTCTATCTAAACATTTTCCCTTAAAAACACTGCCTTTCTATCCATATTCCATTTTAAAAAAATTAACTCACTGATAAAATTATTTGCATTAATTGGTTTAATTCTGATTATTACAGATGTTTATTTTGTAAGTATTATTCTGCACTAGTTAAATTTTTAAAAGTTTCTCTTTTTTCGGAGAGAGTATATTAATTTTTAAATTAATTTTTTTTTTTTTAAAAAGTGCATCTTTAAATGCTTATAATCTCAAAAATTTTAGTTTAAATTAAAGAAAAAAGCTTTCATGTTGTATAATTAATAATTTCTTTAATTTACTTTTTTTTGAAAAAATGAGTGCACAGTGATAGTTGTTTAGGGTAACCAATTTTTCATGAACTAAAAATTTTTCTCTTATTTTGATGAGTCAGTATTACTTTTTGAAATACACACATAAGATAATACATGAGGATAATTTAAAAATTGTTAAGAACCAGTTTCAGCTATTACTTAATATTACACAATTGATAATTTTTCATGGTGCTGAGTGCCCTTTGAAAATGTTAAGTATAAAATCTTTATATACACTAACTATCAAAGGGAAACTTCGTTTGATATTCACTTTAAAATAACAAATGCATCTGAGTATTAAATGGAGTAGTTAAGTTACAAATAAGCTAACTTAAAATTTTTAATTATACAGGTCTATGGGATATTTTTCAAATTTTTAATAGAAAATATTAATTAATAGTTAACACGGTATCTATTAAATGTATTTGTAGTGCTTTCAATTTGGGGCTTAAAATATTATGTTATCTTTTGTTGTAAATAAACAAAACAAAAAAAAACATTTTCAATTTTACTACCAACCTATCTACATTTTAACATTATTCCTTATTCAATGGCTACTCAGTTAACTTTCTGAAACGATAATTTGACTTAATCTATAGCAAGACTATTCTAGATGAAATTTTTTTGTCAATAAAATAAAAACAGTTATATTAATTAAAGCAATTATCTTCTATCAACATTTAATGAAATTTATTAATTTTAAATTAGTAGGCATGCCACAAAATATACCTCTGAAATATGCCACCTATTACACTTTTAGAAAAGTGAAGATCATGGGTGCAAGTTGGAAAAAAGGCCAAGACTGAAAATTTTTTGACTGAAATACCTAACATACACAATACCCACTCGACATAAGCAATAAGAAAGCTTTACCATAATACATCAAGTTTAAATACTGTAAAAAAAATATTTATTCATCTGTCTTTTGATAAAATAACAACAGGACATAAGAAAGTAGACCAATAACGTAGACCTAAAAAATATTTTTAAGGACAGAAGAAAAAAAAAATTCCGATTTCCGTCTTCGAGTCAGTCTTGTTTCCGTCCGCGGACATTTTCGAAAGACGGAAATCCGTCCTGGGGACGGAAGACTTGCACCCATGGTGAAGATATTTTTCAGACAATAAAAATACAATTAATCAATCTTTTGTAACCTTATACACTTTTATTCCCTGTTGAGGGTTTAATATACACTTCTTAATAATGAAAGTTATCTAGATATCACTAAGTATTTTTATCATAAATAATGCTGAGGACCACTTAGAATAAGAGTTGATGGCCTTGTAACATAATTCATGCATATGTTCACCTTTATTTAACAATAATATGAAAAGAAATAATTTAATAACAAAAAAACTGCGGAACATTGTCTTTCTTCTCTTGAAATTCAATAAATAAAACAAAATTTCGTTTGTACTATTTAGGTAAGAACAGACCAGCCCAGACATCTTAATGAGTGCAGACCTGGTAACTTTGTAAAAAGGATTTCAGGAGATATTATTAAAAACATCAGGAGTTTTGGGAGTCTCTTCAGGAGTGTAACTCGGAACAAATTTATTCATATTTTTGTGCATAAATTTAAAGATACATTACTTTAGAAGGGTATAATTAATAGAAAAATATTGAAAATGGAAAATTAATACTAGTTACTGAACAATATATAGACCATCTTAGATTATTAAATCATGATTAAAATTAACTATATTATTCACTTTTTTAATGATTTTAAAAAAAGTATTAATTATTTTTTAAACTTACATTATGCAATGAGATTACTATGAAAGAATTGTAGACAAAATAATTATAAAGCAAATGAAAAATAAATTTTAATAAAACGAACACTTTCCTCGTTATATTGTTATCATTATACATAATTATATCAAAGACTTAAACTTTTTCGCCAGTTAAAGAAACATAAGTAGCTTTTATTAAGTCTTGTTCAGTTAACACTGCATCATAGCAGCATGTTTCGGAACTTTTGCACTTCTCTATTAGCAGTGCCTCCAAGGTTGGCAAAGCCAAGCTGGACCTACTATCAGTTAAATTTTTTTTAACTATAGAAAACACCCGTTTAACACTCAGAGTGTTAAAATGATACTGCAAAATAGCAAACAGGACTATAGGTTTCCTGTATCAGTAGCTAAAATGAAAGGTCTTATTTTAAACATGAAAAGCTTCAATTGGTACATCATAAAATGAGGATCAATTCATAAAGTAGGAGTAATACTCAATTACTGGGGATATTTCAGTATTGTAATCTGTTGTGCCAGCCACAATCACCAAATAGATTAATTATTAAGTTATTTTCATTTTCTCACTGGCCACTGCCTAGAAGTTATGAAGACTTGGGAGATTATTCTGATACAGATCACGATATGGAAATCTCCTTACTCAAGTCAGCAATAAAAAGTAAGGCAATTAATTTGATAGAATTTTTTTCAGATACTTTTCCAAAGTTAGAAAATTCGTTTAACCAGCAAAACTAGAATTAAAAACACATACATTAATATAGAAGGCATCAAATAAATTAATAAAATGTATTGTACGAGACTAAATTCTTAAAAAGCAGAACGTTTTTAGCCATTTTTGTTGCGTATTCTCAAGGAAAATCCAACTATTGTTTTGTTGCAATAAAATGAGTTATTTTTATTTATATAGTTCGGATCAGACTGTAATTGACAACAAGGAAAACGCGCAGCAACCAAACGCTATAAAATAGGTTCAAAGTTGCTACACATTCACTTCAGATATCCGTTCTAGTCATCATATCCGAAAAGCCAGGAGAACTTCATCGCATATAAATGCTCATTCCCTGTTTGTCATCATCTTGAATATTATTCCTCACTAAAGTAAGAAATAAATTCAATCAAATAAGATCAAAAAAAGTATCAAGAAATAATTCATTCATACAATCTTGCATTCTTTAACAGACACTCAAAACATTCGACATCAGTCATTCTAAACCAACATGTTAAAAATGTGGAAAGGCGCCGGCGAATTTTTCAGGAAGTTGAGTAAAAAATGTGCTTGTTGTTGAATTATTAATAAAAATTTAAATATAACTATAAATAATATAGATATTTATTTTTATCAAAAATTCACATTTGCATTTAAAACTAATCGTTAGAAAGGCAAATTTTCGTGAATTCTATCATTCAATTTTTTAAAGAGTTAGTTAATTCTTCAGTCGAGCAGAAATAGATATAACTAGGATTCTTAATAAATAAACAAATTTGCGCATGCTTAATAATTCCAATTTTCAATAATGAAATTTAATAGTTTTATTTATAGATATAAATTTTTATTTTATCACATATTGTTAATTTAATAAAAATAAATAAATATTTCTCATATTTTCTGTGATAAAATCCTTGTGATTGCTATATTTTATCTAATAATGGCTGAAGAAAGTGTATTTTTATGCTACGTTCGCCACATTTTCAAAAATTGGGTTGGATTTCAAGTAGGAATAATATATTTTAAATTTGCATTTATTAACATCTTAGACAGAAGTAGCTTTATATGAGATTATTTATTTGCTAGTTACTCCAACAATAGTTTTTAAAAAATAAATAGACATTTTTAGAAATTGGAGACATTATTGAAAATGTTAAAATTAAATTTGTATAGAAATTAATGAAATATTTAATTTGATTGATTATCCCTAAGCAAAAAAAACTTTTTTTTTAAAGTAAGAAAAGTTAGAAGGCTCCTTTTTTTTTAGTTTGTTATTTTTTAAGAAATTTTGTTATATTTTCATACCTTTAATAATGTTTCAAAAATAAGGTGATGGATTTTATTGAAATTTGACCGAGATATTTGAAAATAAATTCAATTTTATTTGTTTTTGTTACATTAATGAAAAATAAAACATGAGCAGTCATAATGTGAGGTCTATTTTCGTACTCTGAACTGCAATCGCCAAGGTGCCAAATCGATTTTAAGCTTGCAAATTTTTTTTAAAGGCAAAACAAAACATGTAGATGTTTGCCTGGGGTGGCTAGGAGTTATACCTTTTGAGTTGTACTCTTTCTGTAATTAATTATTTTTTTTTTTAGTTTCTCACAGGCTGCTGCCCGAAAATTGCCAAGACTTTGCGATTATTCTGCCACTGATCACGACATGGAAATCTACCAAAAATATGACTAATTTTGATCGAAACTGGATACATAAGCGTATATTTCCATATTGCGCCAATTATAACCACCAAATAGATTTTAAACATGCAATTTTTTTGAAGAAAAAAACGTGTACATTACCTGAGGATTGTTGCTCCATTGAGTTTATCCTATCTGTCCTTGGTTAGTCCTTTTATGGGTTTGACCTCGACTGTTTTTTTAGTTTTTTACAGGCCGCTGTCTGGAAAATGCCAAGACTTGGTGATTATTCTGCTTCAGAACATGATAGGAAAACCTTCCCACTTACTTTTTTGAACCTTATTAAAAATTGCAAATTTGTTGTCCAAAATATTTTATGCAGATGTTTGATAGCCTAGACCCTTTTTTCTATGCATGTTTCATGGAATGATCATGGATCTGATCAATGGTCTGGTCATAGAATACGAAGGCTTTGCGGACTCATTCCCTGATCAGTCTTTAGATTTGTTACTTTAAGGTTACCCAAACTCTTCTTTAAGGTTAACCCAAAACTCTTCTGTTAAGTCAATATGATAATGAGTACTACTGGTACTATGATTATATGTACTACTCTGTTAATTTACCCTTCAAGACATGGAGTTTCACCCATCACAGTGATATATGATATTAATATTATCATTTGTGGAACAAGCCTTTCTGACTCTTGTCGCCCGAGATTACACGGACGTGGTCCTAATTGGATTCTCTCATATTCGCAAAAATAGTTTTCAAATAATCACTTCACAAAATTAGTTTTATTGATATTTGACTAATTTACTGGCTAATAATTTTAAGTCCGTAGTGCAGACCCTGGTTTAATTGCTAATTTAGTTAGCTAAAGGCTTAAAAACTGATTAAAATAGTTCTAATAGTTTTAGCTAAAATTAAAGTTAGGATGTATAAATTAATATTAATGTCAAACTCTTTTTTTATTCTATGCAATAAAAAATATCTGCATTTATGAATTCTAGTTCATTGTATCCAACATTATTAATATTATTTATCAATCAGTAGGAATGTATTTATTCATTTAGTTTATCAAGTTACTTTTGATTTTATTAGACAGCTATTGATGCTGGAATGGGTGGACCTTATGCAAAAGAAAAGGAAGCGTGGCTTGGAGTTCAAGTAGAGAACTACTTTAAACAATATGGTAAAGTTTAAAAAAATGTATAATACTTTGTTTTGTTTACTGTGTTTTAACGTTCTCTCTCTCTTTTTTAAAAAATCTATAATCGCAAATTACTTAATCATACTTAAAATACTTCACTCTGCCATTTCTTAATACCAACCTTTCTCTCTTTCAACTATGAACCCACAAAAGTTTTTAATTTTCATGTAAATTATTCTTTCTAGTTTTCTTAGTTTTCATCATTTATACATGTGTTTCTCCATTCCTATTGTTACTCCTTAGACACTGTTTGAATGATATTATATTTTGGGACCACTTGCATCTCTTATTCTAACAATTACTATTTTAGGATGAAACTACTTTGTTTTTATAAAAAACCCTTTTAGCAGTTAGTTTCTGCATTATTACATCTTTTATATTCAACAGTTAAATTAATGTAAAAAAAAGTATTGTTATGAAATTTTTACATTAATTGTTAACTGAAAATATTTTTGCAATATCTGCCTACTTAAATTAGTGGATTTGGCAAATAAACGAAAATTATTTGTTTTAAAAACAAATATGTATTAATAATTTTAATCAATAGAATTTGTTTTGTTCGTATAGATCGTTGTTTAATGTATTTATTTTTTTCTAAACAGAAAATGTTAAACCTGAGGAAATAGAAGAATATCTTGGTGAAATGCTGGAAAATGAATTTGATACCTACTTTGAGGATGGTAGTCTAGCAGAGGTATCTTAATATTTTAAAGTCTAATTGTTGATGAACTATCAGTTTTGAGGATGTGCTCAGTTAAAATTTTAATTCAAATTATTTTAATGGCTTTTTTTTTGTGATTGTATCTTTTTTAAACCTTAAGAAATAAATAGTTTTTTGTCAATTAAAATTTAAAATTATTTTAAAGTTGTATTTGTGTCCTTTTTGTATTCATGTCTTTTTGAAGAAAAAAAAAAGATTTATGTAGTTGATTTTAATCTTTTAATTAAAATAATTGATTCATAACTTCTCGAAGTTTATACTCAATTCATATAATATGAGACAGTACTTTTTTCTTTCTTTTTTTGCTCAATAAAAGTTACTACAAGCCCAGTTTTAATAATATTACTCTTTATTTTTATAAATTTGGCAAAAGATATAATTATTAAGTAAAAAAAATGTACACTAAACTCAATAAAAAGAGTGAGCAACAGCATTAAAAGTTAAGCTTAGTTATATTTGACAGCACTCATTATCAATGGTATGATCATTTATTTTCACAAAAAATTGAAATTCCTTTTTAAGCAATACTTCGTACAGTTTCATTTTTTGTTAATTTATATACTAGGTACTCATGAATCTTTTTAAATTTTGCAGGTAACTTTTATAAAGTGATTAGATTTCTGAAATAAGATTTAATAAAATTTGACAAACATTTTATTGTTATTTGTTTTCTTACCAAAATTTCTCTATTCTTTTAAAAAAAAGATTTTAATTTGACTTTTTTTGAAAAGGTGTCTAGTAAATTTTGCTGTGCTTATGGGTTATCTTTAAGCAATCCAAATGATGAAATATTTCGTGAAATGAGAGAAGTAAAAGTGTCATCTAGTCGAACAAGAAAAATTTCTAAATCTGAAGAGTGTGAAAAAATGGTATATTATCATTTTTATTTCCATTTTTAAAGATGCTTATTCATAAATAATGAAATACTTATTGTGATATGTCCTTTTCTGTACCTCTTAATCAAACTCTCTAACTAATTTGTAGTATATAATTTGTATAGGATATCCAAGATAAAAATTTAGCAATATGAATTTCCTAATTTTTTTATATTTATTTATACTTTATATGTTTATTCATACTTCTTAAGGTTTTAATCTTTTTTATCTATACACCTAAGTTAAAGAATGTTCCTATCAAGAATTATAAGAATTTGTGCTTAAAATGTTTGTTATTCTTATGTAACTCAACATTTACATGCCTGGCTCAAATTTAGCATAGCATAGCATTCAAAAGTTTCCGCATCTATGTAAATTCCACGGATATAAATGCAAACTATCATAAAAGAAGTAACTGTTTTAATTTGAAACAAGAGAATGTTAAACAAGAAACAAGAGTTAAAGAATGTTCCTATCAAGAATTATAAGAATTTGTGCTTAAAATGTTTGTTATTCTTATGTAACTCAACATTTACATGCCTGGCTCAAATTTAGCATAGCATAGCATTCAAAAGTTTCCGCATCTATGTAAATTCCACGGATATAAATGCAAACTATCATAAAAGAAGTAACTATTTTAATTTGAAATATTGTATGATACTTTATTTATTTAGGAAAGATGAACTCTTGAAATTGTTGTTTGACAATATTATGGCTCATTAGTTTATAATGAAACATTAGAATGATAACATTTTCATTTTAATGAGTACTTTTTGATTAACTTTTACAATAATTGCTCATTCTTCTGGTTTAGTTAAAAATTCTCCTGATTTTTGAATATTTTGAAATTTCTTTTAGTTTGGAAAAGTTACTGAAAAAAAAATTATTAAAATTGTTTTTTTTTTTTTACTCAGTTTTTTTTTGTGTGGAGTATTTTAATAAATATTTAATGTTACCATATTGATTTTTATGCTTGAATTCTGTAGTTATCTTATCAGTTTTAAAATGTACGAGTACAAATTTAAATGAGTTTTAATTTTTTCAGGTCTCGTCAGTTTGTTCTGTCACTAACGAAATAGAAAATTTATCTATGAATGAAGAAGATGATGGTTGGACTACTGTTTCACATAAAAGGCATAAATAGATGTTTATACGTCAATCTTTCAATTTAAAAGATTTATGTTGAATTTACAAATATTAGGAAAAAAATAATAATATTGACTATGCCATGATATTTCTTTTTCTGTTTATGTTTCAAAATAATTATTCATATCATTTATTTGTACCCATAAATCTTTATTTATATCCACAAATCATCTTCTTTTAAACTAAAATTATCTAAACATCTTTCTTTTAATATTTTGTTTCATTTAAGTCAATGCTACCTTTGTAAAATATAAAGGTAATGTTTTTTAGAATTGCCAATAATATATGTTAAGATGTATTTTTAAATTATGTGGTTGGACTTGAAGTGGGGCGATCGTTAAAAAAAAATTGTGCATTGTAATTCTGTGTTAGGTAGGGTTTTCAATAAAAATTATTTTTACATTCTATATCTACAATTTTTTTTCTTCGGAATTTGGGGGTACATGTGGTATGTAGGAGTTGTGAAAAAAAAATTAATCAATAATTGTATGTTTGGTGAGATTGTAAATTTTTCAGCTGCCTATAGCTGATTCAAGGTGTTAACGTTCATTTAGAAACACAGTTCGCACAATTCTGTGGATATTATTTTCAACATTAAGTTAGATGGAGCGTGTAATGTCTCTCTAACCAAAAAAGTTTCACTACAGTCACAGGAAATAAGGAATATTTCAAAGAAAAGAGCTTTTGCTATTTACTCTCAGGTTTGATGCGAATCTTGTCTGGAATGTTTACACCCCTTCATGAATTAGTTTTATCTAGAAACAATAGTCTTCAATGGTGCTCTAGACGACTAACAAGAGGAATGTTTTTATTTATTCATTATTTTTTTAAAATAGATACTGATTTACTCTAGTACATAAGTAACGTTCACCTTTGTAATATCATTCTTGCTCTTGTGCTAATCATTATACTTAGCTTTCAACTCTATCTATAACTTAAAATGTTTTTTTTTTTAAATTTTTAACTAATATTGCTTTATTTTCCCCCTATAAATATAATTTTTATTTTTTTTCCTCTCAATTCATTAATCCAAATCTATCTGGCATAAACTTATTAAATATGTCTGGTGTTCATGTCTCCCACCTGAATAGCTTCCATTTTTGAAAATTTATGCAAATAATTGTGCTGCATAATGTTTTTCTTTCATAATATTATTGTAAAAAAAATGAAATAATTAGAAATTTATGTACATTTACTTACAATTTTAAATGAAAATATTTGCATTAAATATGTATTGATATGAATAAACATAGATACATATTTTATAGTTATTCACATTTTCATTTCTTGCATTCTTAATTTAGGTGAGCAACAATCAATATTCATGCCATTGTAAAAAGCGTAAGCATAAAGCGTAATATTTTTCTTGAGTATCATTATTATAAAAAATTTTCTACATAATATCAATGTATAGAAATTCATGTAAATTTATACAGAACTTTAAATATGTAAGCCCAAATTTAATAAATATTGTTTTGGATTTTATTGACATTAATATTTTTATTTTTGCATTTTTAATTTTATTCATTCCAAGTTGTAAAAATAAAAATACCTTGTGATTAAATATATTTTATTATCTTTAATATGAGTATTTATAGGCAATTATTTGGCTTTTGCACCATCTTGTTTTGTCAGATAGAGTGGGAGATTTAAAGAAAAAAAAATGCTTTTTCTAGATATGCTCTAAAAACTAAACTATTAAATTTAATTTAATGAACCTTTTAGCGCATATTATACCTGAGCCAATATCTCAGCTACTTTTTGTACATGGTTTCTTGTTATTTCTATATTTATTTAAGCTGATGTTTTTAAATTCACTGAAATATCACTTCTCCTGTGAGCTCTTTAGTTGAATTGGGTTTTTTAACATATTGAAGTTTCATTGTTTTTTTTCTTCATATTTTAAAAAATGTTTAAATGTTAGCATGGTTATGTAAAACTTTGAATTTGCCTATTCTTATCCTGTATTTCCTTGCTCATAAATAGGAAAGGTAAACTGACAATGAATTTCTTCATTTTAGTGAGCAATATCCATTAAAAATTGAAACTTTTGAGTTTTATGATACTGAAACTAAGTTATTTCTTTTCAATACGTAATATGCAATTTCACAATATTTAATTTAAGAAAATTAGTACTTGTGACTTTTCTATTTTATATTAATTTTTAGTGAGCAAGCCCTTAAAGGTGCTTTTTTCATTCGCTGTTTTTAAAAAGTGCTTAATTTTCCCTTTTCGAAAATGTGATTTTTTTTTCTTCACAATGTCGATTTTCGCCACGTATGATGCAAAATCGGGCTTTTCACATTGTTCTATTCACCGTTTTCACAATTCATTCAACCACAATCCATTTTGGCCTACTGTTGGTCCATAGTGTATAAAAGTGCTAATCATTTTACATGTTTGATGAAATACTCTAGAGCCAGCATGTGCGTCTTCAGGTCGGGGAGATTTTTGCACTCTTATAGGCTATTCTGCTGCATTTTGCAAAATATTCTTAATTTCAGCTTCCACCCACTGAAATTGAACCAAAAAAACTCTCGATCTTTTTATAGTCGCTAATATAATAAAAAAAATAGTGTTTTGTAATAAACTAGTTATTTTATCATGATCATGTAAAGTCTTTCAAAATTATTTTGCAGTTATTTAATGTATATAGCGCTTAAAAATGTTTTTTGAGTGCTTAGAAAGTACTTAAAAGGTCTTATTTTTTGTTAAAAGATTTGGCTGCGCACCCTATATAAAAATCAAAGCCTTAACTCATTACTAATTTTCCCACTTCCCATGAAGTTAGAAAGCAAAACTTTGAAACGTTGTGTTCTTTATGCAATAAATAAAAAACTAAGAAGGTCGCATTTCAATATTTTGTAATTATTAGGGTAAGTAACCTAATTGAAAAGAATGACTAATAGCACATTTTTTACCTAGATAGAAGTCTCAAATTTGAACCATATACTTTTTATGAGATAAAAATAAATATTTAAAAAGGATTGTTTCGATATTTTATAATTACTGAGATAATTTAGGGTATTTAACCAGTAGTCCTCAAAAAACATGTTTTTACCATAATGGAGTATGAAATTATTAAGCATGTGTCCTTAATGACATGAATAGAAAAACTATAAAAACTTTGTTGCATTATTTTGTATTTATCAAAGTTATCAGGGGATAATTAGCTTAATCGACAGTAAAGCTAAATAATGTGATTTTACCAATTAAGGATTATAATAAATGAAATTGGGGATTAATAAAAAAAACTTCCTTACTGTATTTCTATTTATCTTACATTTTGTAATGTAAATTTTATCTCCCTCTCTGAAAAAATTAGATAATTAGAAAAAAATGATAATACTGATAATTCGATATTTTATATCAAATTAATAATTTTATATCAATGAAATTTATTAAATTTGGAACAGTTTAACAAATGTACTGCTTGAGAACTGTAGCTATTTTGTTACTTTGTTCGGGTTGAACTAAATCACTCTTATCAAAAACAAATCTTTTAATATAATTTTCCAGATTAAAATTATATGTACAAGGCTTAATTACAAATATTTACACAGTTCTAGATGATTATAGTCGCTTTCTACCGAACACTAGATTAATAAAAACAAAGAGAATTATTTCTCTTAATCGAGACGGCCCTAGGTCCGCTGATCATCTCCTGTCCGTCAAGACTGATCTGTCCTCCTCTGTCACAAAGTCCAGTATTTCTCCCCTTCAACATGTGCTTGGAGTTCTCATAATTTTGTGGGAGACACCGGATGCCGAGGGGAATGAACTTGGGGGTCAGTTGTCCATGTCCCCCCGCCTCCTTAAAACGATTTTGCGAACATCAGGAGCAAAATTGCTTTGCTAAAAAATAATAGTTAGACAACAAAGGCAGCTTAATCACTTTACTAGAGGCCAATAAGAAAAAGACTAACTTAATAACACTAACCGATTACATTAATTTTAAGAAAAGAATTTACAACTGAAACAATAATTATGAAAAAGAAAGGAAAAAAATCTCTTCTTTTCCTTTTTAATGATTGAACAAAAAATAATACAAAAAAAAATTATACAAACAAAAAATTAATACAAATTTAATAACACAGCAAAAAATAAAAATTCATTAATTTTATTCTATTCTACTGAGACAGTCAGCATGCTTTATATCCTGTCCTGGTCTGTGAATCACAGTATAATTAAAAGGTTGTAAGGCTAATGCCCACCTCTTCAAACGAAAATTATTTCCAGCATTTGTTTTCAGCCATACGAGAGGATTATGGTCAGTTTCTATTATGAACTTTTGTCCATCCAAGTAGTGTCTTAATTTTTTGATTGTGAAAATTATTCCTGCACATTCCTTCTCCGTCGTGCTGAACCGTTTTTCTGGTTCGGAAAATTTTCGGCTAAGATAAAGAACAGGGTGTTCATTATTCGCCCTCCCCCTCTGTGCCATAATTACTCCAACACCTTTGTCAGAGGCATCAGTTTGAATGACAAACTCTTTTGAATAATTTGGGTCTTACAATACTGGTTTTTTCGTTAGTCTACCCTTCAATTCAGAAAATGCTTCTTCTAATTCCTGATTCAAATCAATGGCTTCCTTTTTAGTTTTCCTTGTTGTTGCTAATTCATCTCTGGTCTGACGGAGTCACACCAGATCAATAAATCCGTGGACATTTAGGAAGTCCGAAACCAAAAGGGGAGAGGAATGAATGTCGTTCCAGTCCAGCCCTAAACAGTTCAAGATATGCTCAGGTGATGCCTGTTTTGTTGGCATTTAGGGCAAAGAGGAAAGATCTTTTGATTAGCAGAAAATGAGAGACTTTTCAGGTGTCCACTGGCCAGTCGGGATAAGCAAGTGTTGGTCTGCCTGTAACCAGGAAGAGATAGAGTCCTGGTCTTTTTTAGTTTTCCTTTTAGTGCTCTAGTGAAAGGTTCGACAATACAAGCATAATTTTTAATGTAACCTGTCAGGCCTAGAAACCGTCTTATCTTTAAGGGGAGGGAAATCTATAACTGCTTGTATTTTAGCTTCCACCGGCGTTCGGAAACCTCCTCCAACTATATGTCCAAGATATTTCACGCTACGTTGAGCAAATTTACATTTTGATGGTTTTATTTTGAGCTTGACTTCTGTGATTCGTTTTAAAATTATATCAATATTTTTTAAATGTTCTTCCCAGGTGTCGAAAGAAATCGCCATGTCATCTAAGTAGGGTACGCAAAAATTTTCGTATCCCTTTAAAAGTAGAGCCATAAATTTTGAAAATTTATAAGGTGCGGTCATAAGAGCATTGGACTTCAATACGGAGAGGCCGTGGTTTGATTCTTAAAGGCGCTAAGAACAGCTGAGTACAGGCTCGTAAATTCTATGGAATCATAAAGTCCTGTGGTTGGTTGCTGATCAGTATCATGGGTACAAAGATCTGTCAAATGTTTTCTTCCCTATTACAAAATTAAATTGTGAAAGCGGTAACACGATTGGGTTTTGCTGCCAGCTATCCAGATAGTTCTGAGTTAAGTCACACATTATACTATTGTTTGTCTAAGATAGGTACTTTGAAAACCACTAAGTCTGCGGCAGTCTGGTGCTATGGAATCAAGAGGAGGGCATTTTAGGGAGGGTAGCTTCGATGAAGAGGTCTCCTTTTCTCTCGTCGAAATACTTGATTTAGGAGTTCTTTTGTCTTCTGGGTTGGGTTCAAAATTACTCAGAACAGAGTTGAACATTGATAGGCATAAACTCGGAGTTGGGTTGACTGTTCAACAATGGTTATAAGATAAATTATGTTAAAGCCATTCCTTGTTCCGCATAATTCAGTTTAACAAAAACTATTTGAGGAATTATGATTGTTTTGCTGCCATATACCCTCTATGTCTAAAAATAAGTAATTCTTCTCGATTTAGATTTCGAATTAGTTTTGGAGTAATTAAATAATTCTTACTAACATTTTTCTGGATATTTCGATGTAAAGTGAAGATTAGTCACAGTAAAATAATAAATTTTTTCAGCCGCTCATTCTTAACACTAGGTTTACGGGACACGTCATTTTGACGGATTTCGACTTTTGTAAGGAAAATTATAAAACCCGTTTGAATTTTTATTTTATCTCTTGTATGACTTTTAACCATTGATCGAAGTAAATATATATTAAATGCTATTTACCTCAAAATCGTTGAAATATTGAAATTCTCTATGTGGTATACCTATTTCTACGGATATGCGTCAATTTGACGCGATCATAATTTAGACAAAAGTTTTAGTAAACAAGCAATTATCACATCAATAATAAATAGGAATGTACCGACAATACCTCGATTTGTTATCTCAAATAAAACAAGTGATGAACAACTGTTGCCGATAAGCAATAATAGAAAGAACAAACGCAGAATGTCAATTGATGTCAGAGTGTCAGATTTTGAAGGTTTCAGTTGCTTAGTTCGAGTATTGAAACATAAAATACTAGAATATTTCATAAATATATATCTCATATCTTCATTTTTTTTCTTATAGTATACATATACATTGGTCTCTAAGTGCAGAGATGCCAACTGTTCCGGACACGCGAAAATAATTTTAAAAAAAATGGTAAATAGCAACAAAGTAAATTTTGAAATATGAAGTGGTGAATTATATAGGCCTACGAATTATTTAGAAATAGTGGTGGATAAAAATCTACTAAATTGAATTTACTAAATTAAGAATCACAATTCTTTCATACGTGAAATTGACGTGTGTCCGTAGAGATAGGTATATAAGAAACGTCCGTAAACCTAGTGTTAAGAATGAATATTTAAAAAAAAAAAAATTAACTTTTGATGTTATGAAATTTTTGCGTTAACTGTAGCGTTATTAAACTTTAAAAAAATGTGATGTTTTTTTAATGCTGTCCCAAAAATCTGACAAACATTAAGTATTTTTTCTCGGCTTTTGGATAGAACCAAACCATATATTCTCCTTTAAATAAAAAAATAATAATTTTGTATTGTTTTAATAAGAGTTTTTTTGTTGTTGATATTGATATAAACTACACTACTAGCCTTTAAAATTGCTGCACTTGGAATGTAAATAACAGAATGGCATTGATTGGACTTACACATCATAGTGGAACGAGAAAGTAATTAAGTTTGCAGAGAAATAGGGCCATAGATCCAGAGATATCGGTACTAAAAGTTGCCACCTACGACAGAAATAAGTGCATTTATCTACTTAGACAAAGTATCAATCGTAGAAAGTATTGCTTCTTCGGGGACCTCTGTCAATATATCTTTCAGATTGCCATTGTTTATCGACACTAGTAATTTGTGAACGAAATGTTTAAACTAATTACCATCAACCAAACATTTTTATGAATTAAATGTCTTTGTAACAGCTGGTCAACTAATATTAACGTAAAAATTGATGTGAAATCGTAACCTTAAAAATTTACGATGACTTTGAGCATTTTTCATTTTTTTTTTTTTTTAATTTGCCAGAATGTTGCCATTTTGAAACGCAACTAAACACATTTCATTTATCATTACCATAGCTGCCAACTCTTCCATTTTTCCTGGAAGATTTTATTTCCATATTTAAAGTGGTAGCTAAATTCATGTTATTCCGCTAAACTTTTTGAATTATAATAATAATTATAAATGAGTTTGATCACCACCACATATAAATAATTACAACAAATATATGAAAGCATAATCGTCCTTACGATAGCGAATTTCAACCTGATTAAAATATAAATATATTTTTGAGGAAGATAGTTTTTCGGTAATTCTTTTACTACCACTTGGAAAATCTATTCTCGGAAAGAGTGAATGTTGGCAGGTATGCATTCCCCTTACAACGGCATCATCAAAGAGATGAAGGACCTCCTACACGGTGACGATTCTGACGTCACTCTCGTACAGCTCCTCTAACTTTCTGAAGATATACCGCCTTCTTATTGGATTCTGGAATTCTTTAAGTTTTTAGGGAGCTCTGTCTGAGAATTCCCTGTGAATTCTGAAATAATTGCTCTGTAAAATTGCTCATACTGCAATTTATTTTAAGTGACAATAACTATTTTACCGTAGATACACTCTTTTTGAGTATGGCGCAATGAAAGACTAATTATCATTACCAAACAGTTTAGTAGGCGTTATTTTTCATTGCATATTTTACGTAAGAAAGCGGATATAAAGTAGGCGTTACTATTCCCATATGCACATTAGGCATGTAGAAAATGCTCTTCTTTTTCAATATCGATATTTAAATATGGCAGGAATGTGTCCGATGAGGATGGTGAATAATAATTTTTTTGATCGGAAATAATCTCTACTCCCGCATCATCCTGGAATTGAATTTCAAGAATTTAATTAAACAGAAATATCTTTACTTCATGTGCGAAACATAAGGATTTTAGAATTGTGACTGTGAGTGTAATTGGGCGAAAAAGATATCCCATTAGCCAAGCTTTGTCATTTTGTTTAGTTAAAGTTTTAGGAAAAAAAAATGATTTTCATCCATTCAACAATAAAAACCATAAAAATAATCCGTATAGCAATCAAATTAGCAATTACCACTTTAAATCTCAAAATTTAAAATATATATATTTTGATCAACCAGTTGTTGTTAAGGTTCGGCTAACGTTTTTTAACTTGCTTAGTGTTATGATAGGCATTTGCCAGAATTAGAATTCAGGTTAATGCTGGAACCAACAAATAGTGGTGGGGAAGTAAGTAGAGAGTAAATGCGTACGTTCTTAGTCTTTTTGTAGGGTCCAATTGTATCAATTTATATTTTGTGATATGTGTAACGACAATTAGAAAATGAATAAAATTAAATATCGGGCAGGCATTTATTGAACATAACTAACATATCCTACATCAGAAAGCCTCCACACGGTTTCTTGTAAGTAGTCAGCGCTGACTATTTAAAAAGTGAACAGTTTGAGCGCATGAAACCAAATTCTATTTTAAAAGTGACTGAGAGGAATTTATCATATAAATTTGAGAATTGAATCTGTAGTGGTTGACAAGTAAATAAGACAAATTAATCATATTCATAAATTAAACAAATTTTTAGACATATATTTGTTACCACTTTCTTATTTTTACTAGATTTTCTATTAAAGGGTTCTTTCGGATTTACCTTCATAGTGGTCTGATCGGACTACCTATAAAAAACCGTGTGAAGGCTTTCAGTTGTCGGAGACGTTGACATAACACAGTCTGTTCTGAGAGACAGTGAGCAATTACTTATTTTATAACTGTCGTTGAAGAGTTGACCCAATTTTTTGGGTTTACGACAACTAATGTTCAACTCTTTATCCTTGTAATACTGAACCCGATCCAGAAGACAACGGAACCCCTGGATCAAGTATAGGGAGAAATTTGCCTTCGTGGAGGACTGTTTTTGATGGAACTAACCTTCATTTGTGTGACATGGAGAGGATGACCGCGAAAACCTCCAGCGTTAACCGGAGGGGCAGGGAGATTCTTACCCATGATCCGTCTACCACTAAGGATATTTAACGTCAGCACTGTTGTCTGTGCAAGCCAGATGCTGATTTGCATCGACCAGCCATCGCTGGGATTCGAACCAGGGTCACCTTATTGGAAGGTGAACGCTCTCAAAGCCATCGCGGCTCAAGGCACAGTAGAAAAAAGCCGGACGTTTTTAGACAAAGTCTGAAACATGGGAATTATCGCTAACTTTCTCTAGGCAATGTTTATAATGCCTAGGCATTCTATAGAATGACGAATACTATATAGGCAAAGTATGAAAAACAGGTTTTGATTAGGCTATTATAGAAATAAATGACGTGCAGTCGTCAAATATGGAAATGTTATTCTGAAAAAATGAGAGTGCCATTAAAAAAGTTTATCCAAAACACGTTTTACAAATACAAAATGTATGTTTTTATTTAGGAAAACAAAACAAAATTTCATATTAATATATATATATATATATACATATATATATATATATATATATATATATATATATATATATATATATATATATATATATATATATATATATATATATATATATATATATATATATATATATATATATGTAATTTCAGGGCAACAACCCCGATATTTTGGTGGATTTATTAGTCAAGAAAACAGGAATAATGAGGGGCCATGTTGTGTGCACAAGCTTTTGTTTAGTAATCAATGGTGAAGCAGAAATCTCATCCCCGCTCTCCCGGCTGGAGAGGGGGAGACAAAGTTCCAGTCAGATCCGACGGAGTTTAGTTGGTAAGAATGAAACACCAAAAAGCCCGCAAAAACCATTGCTCCTCTGTTTTATACGATAATTAAAATATGTGAGGAGGCCAGTCATATTGCTTTCCCTGTATTCTTACGCCTCATCAAAATTATTTATTACTCATAGAAAATCGTTTAATCCTTCCTTATATGGAAGTGAAAGATCTTAAAATAACTTCTCTTTTGAAATATAAATCTAATTATTATTCATTGGTATGTTTTCAACCCTGAAGTCCCAAAATAGAATTTCTACACTTATCCTTTACCAAAGATATTTTATGAAAACGAAAGAGTTTTAATGCTTTTATTAATACAAAAGTATTTATAATTTTTGTATTACATATATATATATATATACTTGTTTCAATATTGGAAATTTGAATGACATTTTGAATTGCATTCGAAATGAATTGGAGATGTATTTTATACTTTGAAGGTTTCGCATTTGACATTTTATCTTGCCTAGGAAATGTCTGAAATATGAATCACTTCAGACATTGTCGGCTACTTTAACCCTTTCGCGCCGTCTGTTGCAAATACAGACATGCCAACTGCTCCGCTTTGTGCAATAGTTTTAATAAAGTGGTAGCGAATTATATAGTAAAATTCGTTGAAGAAGGATAGTTACACCTACTTTTTAAAAGAGTAGCCAGTATATCCATTGTTACTTTACTTACTGTATTTAAAAACAGCTGGGCACCTGGGCCGCGCAGCGGTCCCTATCCCATTCATCATGAAACTACAAAAATGAGTTAAAAACATTTTGAATATAAGCAGTCGTTGTGGTAGCTTTACAATAATATTACCATGATTAGAGAAAATACAAACTTGAACAGAGATATTTACAGTAATTGCCATGAAAAAATGTACAGAAAATATGACCTTGATTAGAAAACATTACAACTTGAACAGCGATATTTACATGAATTGCCATAAATATGTACAGAAAATTGAATATGAACATGAATAAATGATGATTATATATATACAAAAGTCGTGATTCATAGGCGTGAAGGTTTTACATAAATTTTGTCAAGCCTTAGTGGCGCCATCTAGTATGATCAACTTTAATTTGAAAGGGCAGTATGCAGTATTTATTTTAATAATCTGTATGGAAAATTAGAGTTCTGAATAATATTAAGAGTTCAAATAGAAGTTCAAATCAAGTCAAAAAAGATGTTACTGTGCAAGAGTGGCTTCCCCCATAATCCTCTGAAGCAGTTGAAGCACTTCTTGATTTTTTAAAAGTTCTTGCAATTCTTTAATTATTGTAACCAACCTTTGAGCGAGTCCTGTTGTTGGTGGTGGTATGGCACGTGTTCCCCTCCTGCGGGGACGGGCTCTGCACCCCGTGTAGTGGGCTGTATGAGAGTCTCCGCAGTTACTGCACTTAGGTGGTGTATTTTCATCTTTTTGGCACTCGTATGATCGGTGTTTGGCGGCGCACTTAACACACCTTGGTGGTGAATTACATGATCTTTGACTGTGTCCAAATTCTTGGCAGTTGTAACACTGGATTGGATTTTGCCCGCCTCGGAACCTTTCAATACTGACCGGGATACTTCGTATATTGGTGATAGAGAAAATTTGTCGATTAACATCTGTTTCTGTGAGAATTGAGAGAAAAAGTGGGAGGAGCCTGTAGGTCCCGCCCACTTTTCTCTTAAACTGAATTATCTTTTGCGTTATGATGTCTGACTTTGCCAGTTCCTGGGAGATATTATCAGTATAGAATCCAACTGGAAGACCACGAATAAGAACTTTTATATGCTTAATTGGTTGAACTTTTGCTCGAGTTGTGGGTGGATCTACAGTTGAACTGGAATCCTCCTTGGGTGGAGCTAAGTCAGTATCAGATATAGATTCAGATGGTTGTAAGGAGGTGGCGGTATCTATCGGTGAAAAATGTTTACTATTTGTGGTCATGATTAGATTTGCTTCAGCTTTTTTGACATTATTTTTCTTTTTCTTCTTCTTCAAAGGGGGTTCTTCAATATTTTTGGTTGAGCTTTCTGAATCTCTGGTTGACTCATTCCCTGTCTGCTCCAAAAGTTGGCCGCCTTCATAAGTTTCCATATCAATGACATCAATTGGTGTTGTCGGTATTTCGGGCCTATTTGGCACAGGCATGAGAGACTGCTCCAAATGATTTAGTTTCTCAAGTAGTTCTTTATTTTTCCTTTCATCTTCTTTAATTCTCCTTCCCATGTCTGCTAACTTTTCAGTCATTTTGGTTTCAAAATCCGAGCATTCCTCATCCGTCGTTGAACCACGTGCACGTCTTTCGGTCAGCCGCTTTCCGCCACGTCCGTGTTGGTGATACGTAGCCATTGTTGCGTGATTGCGAATATTAACTTCAGCAGTGATGTTAACGTAAATTGAAAGCTACTATATCGGGCAGAATCATTTAACTTAACTTGTATCGACTTATACTCTTAAGTTAATTCAGAATTAGAAAACATACATGATTGCAAGAGTATGAAATAGACATTACTCACTCAAAAGACACCAATGAAAATCCGAAAGTTCTACCACAGATCGCCAGGTTCTAAATCGTCAGTTCTCATTCACCGCGGACCGCATGACATCATTTTCGACAACCGAAGAAATTCGACAATGAAGTTAACCCTGACCTGTAATCTGTATATCCATTTACTTACTTTACTTTACTTTATTTACAAAAATTGGGCACCTGGGCCGCGAAGCGGCCCCTATCCCATTCATCTGGAATTTTATAACAGTTTTGGTTGAGCAATGAGGTGAGCAGGCAATGGAGTTGCTTTTATGAATGTTTCAAGCTCTTTGCTTGAATAACTAAAAAAGAATCAAAAATAAATTGAGCAGCTTGCTCTAAACTGTGTTTGTTTGATTTTGGAGTTGTTCAGAATTGTATCAGCATGAGTAAACGTTATTTTCAGAAAAGTTGATGAAATTATTTGTTTTGATAGTTATGATATGAGGCGTCGGAGGTGAAATGTGCAGCTATTGGTCTGTAGTTTTTATCTTTGATATAATTTTCAAATTTAAAGATTTCATTAAAATTTGCTGTTTTACATTCTATGGCTTTATCGAAAAAATCTGCATTTAGCTTGTATATATGCTGTGATAGAGTTGGTATTTTGAGATCTGCATGTATATTGGTATTCCGGATGAACCATCTTGCACAGGTTATTTTTCTAAGGATCTTGTTTTGGCATTGGTTTAATTTCTTCAGTAGATGTTGAGGTATCGTTGTCCAGGCAGGTGAGGCATAGGTAAGTATTGGGCGGATCATTGCTGTATATAGTAGCTTCTTTAGTTTAAGTGACATATTCTGATTATATATTAATGGTTGTATGGCTATTATTGCTGCATTTGCTTTATCTATTGTGCTTTTGATGTGATCATTCCAGGTGAGTTTGCTATTGATTATAAGGCCAAGATAATTTGCTTTTTTAACTATTGGTATTGGTATGTTGAACATTTTTGGTTGAAGTTGTGGAAGTATTTTAATTCTTCTTTTTTGTATAATTAATATTTGTGATTTTCCAGCATTTACTGCAGTTTTCCATTTTAAGCACCAGTCTTCTATTTCGTCTATATGGTCTTGTAGTTTTTGAAGAGCATGATTTGGGTTTCTGGATTTAATAATAATACCGGTATCGTCTGCGTAATAGGCTGTTATGCTGTTATAATCGGCTTTGTTTATAGGAAAATCATAAGTGTATAATATGTATAATATCGGTCCCAGAATGCTGCCCTGTGGTACTCCGGCTGTGATGTTTCTCTTTGTGGTTTTTTTGTTTTTGATGGTGATTTGAAATGTTCTATTAGAAAGATAGCAGGATAGGAGTTTGATTATGCCGGGTGGAAAATTCAGCTGTATGAGTTTATATATTGTACCAGTGTGCCATACTTTATCAAATGCTTTGGATATGTCAATCATCAGGAAGGCTATTGTTTCTTTATTTATGATTGCTCTGCCAGTATAGTCTATTATTCGGAGTAACTGTTTGGTGGTATCTAGTTTTTGTCGGAATCCATACTGTTCGTCGGGGAGGGCTGTAAGAAGTGGTTTTATTCTATTGTAGATGATTTTTTCGTATATTTTTCCAAGTATGTTAAGTAGACTGATTGGGCGATAACTCTCAGGGCAGCTTGGGTTCTTATTTTTCTTGAGAAATAGAATGACTGATGCGTTTTTCCAGATTTGTGGGTAGTAATTATGAGCAAGGCAGACATTAAAAATATGCGTGATTTTGCAGATGTAGTTGTTTGGTAATAGTTTTATCATCTTATTCTTTATCCCGTCCTCACCTGGAGCTTTATTGTTTTTCAGATTTTGTATGATGCAGCTAACTTCTTGATTATTGGTTGAATTTATTGTTTCTGGGATGAGGTGTTCAGTTTGAAAATTATTAACTTCTTCTGTGATGATATTGTGATGATTTTGGTCAGAGTTGATATTTGGTGAAAATTGATTTTGAAGTGAATCTGCGAATATTTCGATTTTTTCTGATATTGTGTAAGCTGCGCCTGTTGGTCCATTTATTGGTCTGTCTATTTGAGGAGTTGTTTTCAGTTTCTTGGCCATTTTCCATATAGAGTTGTTGGTAGTGCAGAGGGAGGCGATTTTTGCCTGCCACAGTTGTTTTTTATATTTTTTACTGTGTTTTTTAATCTGGTTATTGAGTTGTTTTATTGCGTCCAGGTGTGCTGGGTCGTAAGTTCTTTGGTACCATTTCCTGTGCGAGTTCCTTAATCTTATTATATTCTTTATTTCAGGTGGTAATCTGTAATGATGAGCAATATACTTGGTTTCTGTGGAAGCGTTTTTAAAAGCATCTGTTATTTCATTCTGGATTTGCTGTATATAGTTTTCTATTGCAGTTTCGTTTTCCAAGGATGGTAGGTCTGTTCCATTAATTGTAAGAGTATTTTGAAAATGGTTCCAGTCAGTTTTATAATTTGGTTTCTCAGATTGTTCTATGGTTTCCCCAACGAGCAGTTGAACTGGCAGATGATCTGATGACAAATGGTTATGAGCGCAGGCGAGCATTGGAACATGCATGTTTGTTATTGCGATGTCTAGTATGTCCGGACTATGGTTAATCCGATTTGGAATGTAAGTTGGAGTTGTTGGTGCTACTACTGTTAATTGATATTTGCTAATAAGATCTTTCAATTTTGAACCACTGTGATTGAAGTTGTTGCAGCCCCATACTGGATGTTTGGAATTAAAGTCACCTGCAACTATTGTATCTAGGGTGGCTGGAAATAGGAGGTTCATATCATTATCTGTTAATTTATTTTTTGGAGAATTATAAATTCCTGTGATTTTGATGTTCTTGTTTCTGTAGCTTAATAAAATGGAAATTTGCTCATATCCATTATCATTTTTTGAGTTATATTCTGTTGTTAATAAGTTGGTTTTTGCTAGAAGTGCTACGCCGCCCCCTCTGTACCTTCTATCACATCTGTAGACTGTATAGTTGGCTATTTTAAGATTTTGGGTTGCATTTAGATGAGTTTCTGTTATTATGAATATATCAGGATTGTGTTCTATTATAAAGTTTTTTAGTTCATGCTGTTTTTCGATTATACCATTAGCGTTCCAAAAATAAATATTGATGGTTGGTTCCAGTGTTGATCTTAGTATTCTGAATCTATTGCTTCTTGTTCCTCTGAGTAAACTGCCTTTTGGATTTTCTTGAACATGTTAAAGCTTTCGTTGCTTTGTAAAAAGTTCACAAAGAGCTTGAGCTCTGATAGTAGTGATTTTGCTTCCTTGATGATGGTTATGTCTGTTTGTAGATTATTGCTGGTATTTGGTTGATATGCTGATTTTACGATTTTTGCATAGCTGTTTGTGCTGTCAGGAGTAATTCTGTTGTTTTGATTGTTGAAGCTGTTGATCTTGAGAGTCGGATATTTTGGGCACTGTTTGTAGTTGGCCGGGTGTGGTCCACCACAGTTGGCACATGTTGCTGGAGTGTCTTTGGTTTTCTGACAGAGATGAGTTAGGTGCTCCTGACCGCACTTCAAACATTTAGGTGTATGTCTGCAGCTGGCCTGGACGTGGTTATATTGTTGACATCTATGACACTGTGTGAGTCCTCGGCGCCCTTTGTAACTCGTTACTGAGACAACAAGATCCATGAATCGGGTTAGGTAGAAGATATCTTTATTTTGTTCCGTTTTGTCTAATGTGATAATATGTAGAGGTAATTTTGTCCTGCCTTGCTCAGTAAATTTTGTCATCTGCGTAACTTTTTTCGGATAGAATCCATATAATATGAGGTTTTGTTTCACTTGTTCTTCTGTAATTTCTACCGGAATACTTTTAATGACAACTCTGATTGGCTTTTCTTCATTTAATTGGAAAGTATGGTATTTTATCTGTAAGTCATCTAGTATATCTATGGCACGACGTCTCATATCAATTTCGAAAAAATGTAATTTTAAATATTCTCCTGTGTGTTTACCTTCAAAACTGGTTATTTGCTGGTCTTGAAGCTTCTTCTTTAGGTTTAGCCATTGTACGCTGTTATCTTTTATTATTATCGGTGGAATCCTGGGTTTGCTTGCTCTCTGGTATTGAAAATCTGTTGTTTCTTCCATTGCTTCTTCAATGACGTCATTAGGCTGGTTCAGTTGGTTTCTCCTAGGTTCGGATGTAGTGGGCGGTTCCCCTTGCTGGCATTCCTTAGAGGTGGTCGCTATTGATGTCTGCCGTATGGTGACTCCATCTTGAGCTGCTGTGGTGTTGGCTTGTTGTTTTTGAATTGGAATAAAATTTTTTGCATTGGGAAATTTTTTGTTGGTGGGTTCATCTTCCTCCGAACTGGTTGATCTGGTTCTTTTTGTAACTGCTTGTTGTTTTCCTTCGTCACTGATTGTTTTTTGTTGGTTGTTATTCGTATTGGCTTTTGTTGATGATTTCTTTCGATTTTTGTTTTTCTTTACTGGAGTGGCTATGGATATCATGGGATTGCTTGGGATTATTATTTCTGACTCTGCATTCAGTTTGTTGATTTTTTGTAGATGTCTATTTTCTTTTTTTAATTCATCATTTTCAGCTTGGATCTTATCCATACTTTCTTGCAGTGTGGTCATCTTAGTTTCAAAAACTGTTTTGATGTCATTTATTTGCTGAGATAGAGTTTTGTTGAGTTCGGTTTGTTGTTGAAGTTGTTGCTTTAGTATATCCATAGTGTCCATTACCCAGCTGGGAACAGCACTTTCACTGATTTGAATTGTATTAGACATTATAGTGTTATTGTAAGTACAGAAATAATTATAAAGTTTATAAAATAAATTTATCTGCACTTACTTGGAATAAATGCAGCTACCGCTGCACGAAAATTATAACTTGTAAATAAAATTGTAGTTCGGCATACACTTTATGCTGACAAGAAAACAAAATTGTCTTAGTGCAACTCGCACTATGAAGCTCTGTTTGGTGCCGTGACCATAAAAGTTTCAGAATGCACAAATGTTTGCAAATAAACACAAATAATCAGCTTTTGTAGTCATAATTCACACTATTAATTTATTTCAAGTTTTCGTGAGACGCCCACTATAATTGATGACGTAAGCACTATTGAAACTGAAATTTGCAATCCAAATCGTAAACACAAATTGTAGAAGTTAGCGTGATACGCCCCAATGGTAGTAGTAAAACCATCTAGAAATTTACAGAAAATTTATAGTAATAACATTTTGAATTTAGCAGTCGATGTGGTAGCTAATAGAAAAACAAGCACTTTGCTTGAGTAAATATAACATTTGAATATCTGATTCATCGAATCTAAGTTGATATATATAAATATAAACATAATTTGACATATATATACATAAGTTGACATAAATAAATAATAACATAAATTGATACATATTTCACTAATTAAATTTCTATATTTTAACTAGCACATATTTAATTGTGACATACATTGAAGTTCATTCGAATACATTGTGGTAACCATAAAAAAAATTAAGCCGTTTGCTTGTGAAATAATAAAACAATGAAATTTAATATGACAAATTGACTTAACACTAGAAATATTGATTGTAGACTTAAATTAAAAATAAAGATAAAACATGATTTGATATGTACAGTAATTGATTTTTGAAAAATGAAAGGCATAATTGATGAATATAGATAAATCATACCTTGATACATGATGAAATAACATATTTGGAGAAAATGCAGTGAATATATTTTATCAGAGAAGTATTGCTCATTAAATACAATAGAATTTTCAAAAGAATTTAACATGCAAAGTTGATATATATGTATGCATAAATTGGTTATATTATCAGAAAATAATTCTTAATGTAATTTAATTTAACTTAAGTAAAAGTCTGATGTGAAAAGTTCAGTGAATTTAACTTGAGAGTCTTGAAAATAAAAGTAGAACTCACTGGGATTGAGATGTTTCCCCGATGATCCCCCGCAGAAGACGGAGCACTTCTTCATTTTTGAGCAATTCCTGTAATTCTTTGATTAATGACACTAATCGATGAGCAAGTTTAGGCGTCGAATATGATGTTGTTCGAGGGCTCCTTCTGCTGGGACGGGTCTCGCACCCAGTATAGTTGGCTGTGTGGCTTTTGTAACAATTACAGCATTTTGGAGGTGTAGTTCTGTCTATGTTGCATTCATGTGACCTGTGGTTTTCAGCACATTTTACACACCTTGCAGGTGCATTGCAGTGGCTTTGTGTATGTCCATAATTTTGGCAGTTGTAACATTGTATAGGTCCTCGACCTCCTCGAAATCGTTCGATTTTGATCGGGATCTGTTGTATGTTGTTGACTTCGAATATTCTTTGGTGATTCGCCGTTGATGTTAGGATTATGAGAAAAAGTGGAAGGAGCCGACAGGCCTGTCCCATTCTTTTCTTAAACTGCACAATTTTAAAGGTTTCAATACTGTTTTTCTGTAATTCTGTATTGATGGCATCTGTATCAAAGTCCACAGGCAGGCCCCGGACCAAAACCTTAATATATCTGGCTTGCAGTGTTATTTCAGGTTTGCTGGGCGGATCCCGTACTTTGTCGGTATCCTCCTTAGGTTTTGTTGTCGGCAAGATAGTGACGTCATCTGTTGAATTATGTTGGCTAGAAGAAGGACAGCTGTTTGCAGATATGAGTGTAGAATTTGCAGATTGATTGTTTAAATATCCATTGTTTAACATTGCATTTTCATATGATACTTAAAATTTTCGATATTTAGTGGTTAAAAAATTACTTAAAAGGAAAAATACTAAACTAAAAATTACTTAAATTTCGCTATCACTAGAAAATACTATTTCACAAAGCGGAGCAAGTTGGCATCTCTGCAAATACGTGCCAACATGAAATCGTATCAATCAGGGTAAAAAGATAAAACTGGTAACCAAAGTAGTTCTTTAGCAGTTTATTTGTGGGTGGGGTAATGATAGTTTGCTTTATTTAATTCACCACTATTTTGTTCGAATTAAAAATTGTATACTTACGCACTTTGTGTGATAACACATGGATTGGGTGGTATTTTACCTTACTGTATGTAATTTAATGATGAATGGGATAGAAGAAGAAAAAATAAATCTGGCAAATTAGCAATGCCCAAACTTAAGCTACAGCTTTTTAATTTTTCGATCCTGATACTGATTCCTTACGAATACATTACCGGCACGCCCGTCCCGAAGGGGTTAAGGCATTAGTAGTAGTAAACCCATAACGGGGTCGGCTGTTCAAAGACGGTTATAAAATAAAATAAATAAAAATAGATGCTGCTAAGCCCTCTTGGCTCGGGGGAAAGATCCTTCGCCTTCCAATGAGGTAAACCGAGTTCGAATCCCAGCGATGACTAGTAGTTACGAATTCTGCCTCCGGCTTGCACCGATCGCAGTAAAGCCGTGAAATATCCTCAGTGGTAGACGGATTACGGGTTAGTGTCTCCTTGTCTTTCGGGTTAACAGTGGAAGGTTTTCGTGGTTTTCCTCTCCATGTAACGCAAAGGAGAGTTTCATTAAAAAGTCCTCCACGATGGCAAAATTTCTCCCAATACTTGATCCAGTATTTCCCTTGTCTTCTGGATTGGATTCAAAATTTGAAGCTTAAGTATTCGAACATTAGTAGTCGTAAACCCAAAAATTAGGTCGGCGGATCAACGATGGTTATAAAATAAAATAGAGGCTGTAATTGGGAGTAAAGAGGAATCTTTATTTTTATTCATTTATTTATTTTTACCGTGAATCATTCAAAGAAGAATGAACATTTTATATACATTAGGTGTCATTACCTTGACAGTGAATCATCCAAAATGGTTTACATACAATAAACAGTAACGCCTACTTTCTCATCAAAGCTTTCCTCCGCAATACGATTATTACAGTGTGAATCTAATCTCTAAATTTTTGTAGTTGAGTTACATTGGCATTTAAAAACGATGAATGATGACATTAATTCAATATTTCACATTAAAGAATACTGATTTCTTCATTAAATGTACAGTAAAATGCAAACTTTATCGCAAGTAAATTTTAAGTAATGTTGTCAAACAAAATATATCATCGTATTGATGAAATTCTTGATAGCTTTTCAAAATTTTATGAAAATTTTTTCTCCTTTATAAAAGAACAAAAATTTATTTAATTTTGTTGTTGTTATGATCAGGAATTTCGATATTTCCATAATTCGCGACCGCAACCCGTGAGTACGCCCTCTAGCGGGAGCCTGAAAATATTGGGCATTAGTTCTATCATAACCATTGGCAAAGAATGACACTATTTTCTTAGCAGCAAATAAGAAGCAAAATTTCCCTAAGGAAAAGGTAGAAGAACTTGAAAAAACTAACCAGAACACGCCAAGCATTTGAAGAACAATTTCTCAATAAGTTTTACCTTTCTACTACCAACAAAATAACTTCCGATTTCATGATCGCTTTTGCTGTTACAGATGTGTGTATTACTGTAAAATAATTTTTTCTGTCTTCAATTCATTACAAATTAAAGTGAAATCAACATTGCTTTCGTCATTCCAATGAAAAAACTTGAGTTCAGACCGTACAGAACTGTAATAGTTATAGAATATTCTTCTTCTTGAAAATACTTAGCAATAAGTTTTGTATTTTTTAAACAGAACTTATTGCTAAGTATTTTCAAGAAGAAGAATATTCTATAAAAATTATTTTTGTATACCTGTCAGTATTATTTTATACCTGTCAGTATCATTCTATAACTATTATTTTTGTATACCTGTCAGTATGCTGTTATTTTAATAACAGCATACTGACAGGTATACAAAAATAATTTCTTCTACAGGAAACGAATTCTTATTTATTCAAAAAAAAAAAAAAAAACATTGATTTCAAATCATGATAGCTAATTTCTATTATAACTATCATATTCAGCTAATTGATAGCTAATAATATTATAAATAATACCATGCAGATGACAGCAATTCATCCGCCATTTACAACTGACAGTGAAAAGAAAATTGTTGTTTTAGCATCAATGTTTGAGAAAGAGTTATTAACACTTGATTAAAGTCAACTAAAAGGTGGACTATTGTAGTCCGCCTATGCTACATTTTGCTCTGTCCGCATTCAGAAAATCTATCATAACGAATGAATTATAATAATTAAGCATCAAAGAAAGTGCAATAATTGAATAGAGCTATAAGCTGGCAAACATCACTGACGTTATCTTTAAAATATTTGACAAAACTGATTTGTTGGTAGTTTAATTTAAAACAGTGCCTTTTGCCAAACCAATGAGAAAATTTCAATTTGGAAATCGGACAAAAAATCTAATTGGAAATCGGACTTCGCAATTTGTATTCAATTAGCTTCATGATAAATGTCGTAATTTGAGCGCCTACGGTATTCCCGCAATCCGGTAGACAGACACAAGTTCTTTATTTTATTATATGTATAGATAGATTTGTGTTCAAAATTAATATTTTTACTGACTATATATGGATTTGTTGCATACAGATTGACTATACACATATAATTTTATTTATTGTAATTGATAGTCATTATTTTTTTTTTTACAAAAAGTAAATTATTCCCGGAATAGCCCTTTGAGGGCCATAGAAGTTATGGAGGTTAGGATTCTATAATTTCAAACCAATCTGACATAATTGTGGCTACGTGACCAGCATTGTGCACAGACGGCCTTTACTTGCCATACAAACTGGTGTCCATCAATTTAAAACTGGGTGGGCTTCAACCCACCACCGGAGACCGGATACTAGTTCTTCACAACGACAATTCAGCTTATTAGCTGAGCCGCGATAGCCTTCCTCTCATTGGTAGGCGGATCACGTGTTAGAGCCCCCTTGTCGTCAGGCTAAAAGTGGGAGGTTTTCCTCTCCATGTAACGCATATACGAGCTAGTTCCTGCTGCGATGGCTCAGGGGATAGAGAGTTCGCCTTCCAATGCGGCGAACCGGGTTCAAATCCCAGTCGATATGAATTCCGCATCCGGCTTGCACCGAGCACACTGTTGACGTGAAATATCATCAGTGGTTAGTGGATCACGGGTTAGAGTTCCCTTGCCGTCAGGCTAACTGTGGGAGGTTCTCGTGGTCTTCCTCTCTATGTAACGCAAATGCGGGTTGGATTAGCTCCATCAAAAAGTCCTCCACGAAGGCAAATGTCTCCCAATACTCGATCCAGGAGTTACCTTATCTTCCGGATTTCAAAATTACAAGGATAGAGTTGAACGTTGGTAGTTCTAAACTTAAAAATTGTTTTGGTTGTTCAACAACGGTTATAAAGATAAAACAAAATATCAAAATCTTATATTACACATAATATGTGACAATAATGGTGATTACTATTGGAAGTTATCTAGGTCCAGACTAGAACAATTCCATTAAATTTATAAATTGCTTTACATTAAATTTGAAATATTTTTTTTCTCTTTTAAAACATCTTTTTGACAAAAGTGATTTAATTTATATGTCTCGAATACTTATTAAATTCATATGTTCATCTGCATTCTAACCTTCATACGTGTGACCTTGAATGACTAGTATATTTAACATTTAAATCGGAATAATGTTAGAATTTTGTTTTTATCGAAATTTTAAAACTGGACATTTATTAGATTTTGATAAAAGTAATCATGACTTGGTTTAATTTCGTTATCGAAGAAAATGGTTGTGTTATAGAACGAAAATGTGATAATTTTAATGTATTTAGTCGATGTTTCTCTATGCCTGTCGTTTTTAATGTGTGTATTTATAGATAATAAAGTAAAATTATAATTTTAAAAATTGCAATTTCCAAGTAGATTAAAAAGGCAAAAAATAGTTTTATTAATTATTATTTATTTATATATATATATTTTTTTTGATTTATTACGAAAAGCTTAGAGGACCCGAAATTCGAGAGGACAATTCGAAAGACGTGAGGGGGAAATAATTGCGAGACTGATGCATTGTATATGGTTACGAATTTGTAAAAATGTGTATTATTTTGTAAATATTCTTTTTTTATTGACGCCCGGTGGCTGAGCGGTAGCTTTCGCGCTGTCGTGCCACAGGTCCCTGGTTCGATCCTCGGGCCGGGCGAGGTTGACTCAGCCTTTCATCCCTTCAGTGGGTCGATAAATGAGTACCAAGCATGCTTGGGAACTAAACACTGGGGGTTCCGCGTTCGGCTGACCACCTGACCGGAATATCTGCTTCTGCACCCCAGAGCCCAAAGGTCAAGAAAACTGAGATGGGCACAGTCGGCCTTGGCCCTCTATGGGCTGTCGCGCCGCTGAGTTCTTAGCTATTTTTTTTATTAGGCTAAATATCTCAGATGGACTTCAAATAAACAGTTTAATAAGAAAATTTCTAAAAAGTCGCATAATTCTAACATAATTTAGAGAGAAAATAAAACTTAATGCATTTCTTATGGAAAACTCGGTTTGGCGACTTGGTTTATATCCTGACTTGGCGAACATTTTGGCTACAAAATGATAGTTCTGGAAAATTCGAGTTTCGAAGTGATTGGATTAATATTTATGGAGTCAGGCGAGAATTCCGAGGCTTTGTCGCCTAGCCTGTCTAAATAGTAGTGAGCCAGTAGTAGTGAATATTAGATCTGTTTGAGACTGCAATAATGTTCTTCTTTGCGAGACTTAAGTGAACCGTCTGAGGTTTCAAAGCTTGTGATTTGTCGCGTACTAACCAGTTATTCGTGTTGTAATTGAGTGATAAAAATTTCTGATAATAAATTTTTGGAGTCTTAAAGATTGTTTTATTCATCTTCAATCCACGCGAAACCCTGTGCTTCGTACAATATTTTTAGACAGACAAAAATATACAATTTTCTTTTTTAAAAACGTATGTTTTTAAAGTTATTGTTTTATTTTATTCTGTTAGTTTGTATATGTCAAATGTAGATTGGCTATGAAATAGCGATAAGTTTTACTGGCAGCATTTAGGAAAAAATTGTAATTTGTATTGTGAGATCAGGAACGTAACTCTAGTTCAATTTTAAACTCTCGAATTTGTCAGAAAGCAGCGGAAATGTGAATTTACGATAATCGGCGATAAAACCTATTCTATCTGGCCATGATACTTAAATACTGTTTGGTGTAAGAATATCAACTACTAAAACAGTGTGGTTTATCATTCTATTGTTCCGAGACCTTTTCAATTTGTTTTATTATATATATATATATATATATATATATATATATATATATATATATATATATATATATATATATATATATATATATATATATATATATATATATATATATATATACAAGTATATATTCTAAACGTTTAAGTTACAAAAAATGAAAACTTTTTTGTATCTACATCCTGTAAAATAGTTCACTAATCAAGTAATATATAATTTCGAAGGTGAGTTTTGTCCCTAATCCCTACCCAAAACTATGCTATGCTTGGTGCATTTTCTATCATAACATTGATCCTATTTTCTACATTACATTAATTGTGCAAGTTTCTTCTGTTAACGTGCTTACAGTGTTAAAAAAACAGTTATTTGTGCAAAATTTTAAAAGTATTGAGTATTTGAAAGACCGAAATTATTAAGACTCTTAAGAAATAATTGAAAAAAGAAACTATGCATTATGTGGTAGGGGAAACCATAGGGAGGCTCAAGGGGAGGCATGACGAAACTGAAAATCCAATCACTAGATCAAAAGCTATTAAGATGATATTCAGGCTCTTGTATCCGTGTTTTGTTAATAAATTGAATTTCGTCGTGTGAAAGAATTAGTGTCATCTATTTCAGCATAACCTATTCCAATACAGCATTGGTCAAATTTTTTAACACGATTTACACAGCGTAGCATCGATAAATGTCACACTGGCTGCCCTACTTTGGCCAGCGTGGCATCAATAAATGCCTCAACTTATGAATTCAATGAGATAGCGTGACTCTATTATGTGCCACTCTACAAAGTTAAAAATATTGACATTTAAAATCCAGCGTCTGTGCTAATTATTTATATATTAGCTACTCAAAAATTGCTCTACACCGGTGCTAGACGTGTGAAGCGCAATTTTTTTAATAATTTATCAACTTTAGAAGAAAAAATATCGAAATATAATTTCTTATCTAAATAAGGTTTATACCAATAATATGTAAAGCACATTATTTTTTTCCTTTTATAAGTTTGAATCCCCTATACCGGGAAAATAATATAAAAGCCTGCAACTAATAAAAAACTGTTTTACTGTAAGCCTTTATTTAAATTTAGAAACAACGATGCTTTTATTTCCCATTTATAAGTCGAAAGAAATTCTAACAAATACTACAAAAATGTAAACTTTTTGTTCAAATTGGTGTAGAAATACATAGTGTGTTTTTAAAGAATAGGTAAATCACTTTCTCAGTATATCAGTCAGTAGCTCAAATATTTAAATCAGAATTAGTCATTATCTTCATTTATAGAATTCATTATCTTCATTTATATCATTATCTTCATTGAAGGAATTTATTATTTTTATTTATTTTATTCATAAATTTCGTCTATTGTGAGGTCAAGTTCCTCTACTGTGTTCTTAATTACTTCCCATGCATACAGTATTTCTTTTTCTGTAATTTCTTCGTAATTCACACTGAAACGAATAATATAGATATTCCCTAACGATGCAGGAACCATGAACAACAGCCTTGAAGCATCGATTGCTGCCAATATCTTCGCATTTATTTCGTTGCTGTTTTTAAATCGAAAACACACTAGGCCAAAGTTAACATCATTCATAACCTCAAAGCGATCGTCTCCTCGAACTAATTCTTCAAATTTCTTCGCCAATTGAATATGGTTCCGTACGTATTTTTGTATACCTTCTACGCCAAACTTACGAATTGTCAACCACATTTTTAAAGCTCTAAATCTTCTTCTGTTATCAGTAGACCATTGATAGAAATCTATCATTTGAGTATCTGGATGAACGTTCATAGGAGTTGAATCAGGACATAAACTCTGAACATAATGAAACCTATCGTCCACCCATATTATCGAACAATCAAAGTGCATTAACATCCACTTACTTGGATTCGTATTTATTGATGATGCATATTCAAAACCTTTAGCCAAATGTCGAATTTCTGGGCAAACCAGAGCACTGGCACCATATGCACCGTCAATATGCAACCACAGATCATATTTTGCACAAATTGGACCTAGTTCGTCGAATTTATCGATTGCTGTAGATGATGTTGTTCCGAAAGTACCAACAACAAAGAAAGGATTCAGTCCTTTTTTCAGATCCTCTTTTACTTCTTCTTCAAGATCTTTTCCTCGAAATCGACACCTGTCATCTGTGTCAAGAATTCTGAGAGTGACCATTGCTATTAAGCAAGCCTTTTCAACGCTGGAATGTGCTTCTTTAGAGCAGTATGCAACTAATGACGACAGCAGTTCACCATCTGGTGTTGAAGGTTGCTTTTTTTTAAGTTTATGAAGAGCAGCCCATTGAGCTGCAAAAACAGTCATAAGCGTGCATTCACTTGCAGAGCCTCGTAAACAGCCTCCTCCTTGACGACCTTCTTTATGGAACAAGAATTTCTCTGGTAGCCCTAACAGTTTTGCAACCCAATCTATAATAATAATCTCAAGTTCAGTACTTGCCGGACAAGTGAACCATGTACTTCCTGAGCATCCGAAAGCTCCCGTTATTACTGTTCCGAGAAGAGACGGTAATGAGGTACCCAAAGGAAAATAGGAATAAAAGTGAGGATGAACCCAATGGGTTAGACCAGGTATAATGATTTTTTCCACGTCTTCCATTATCAGTTCAAATTTTTCACCTTTCATGGGTGCTTTTAAAGGGACAAAGTTTCGCATGTATCCTGGCTTTTCTTTTGTTACAACAGGTCTCTTAGAAATTGTAGCTCTATAATTAGCAATAAAATCGATCATTTCTTCACCAGCTTTCTTAAACTCTTTAGAATTCATCATGAATATTTAGAATATTTTGTTTTTATTTCTAACTTGAAACTAAGACTTTGTTTTGATTTCTTAGTATTTTACAATTCCTGACCGTAAGAAGTGTTTTTGCCTACCCACAAAAATGTATGTTTCATACAATAAGTATTTAAGTTCTCATAGTTTTTCGTTTAAAATTAATAAACAGTGTTGTTGGTATAAAGTGTTGATTTTATTTTGTATAAGTAATTTTTGTTTTGTTTAGTATAGTAAAAAAAGAATTGAAGGAACATTTAATCAATTGCAAAATTTTATTTTTTTGTCTCTTTAAATTTCATCAAGACAAATATTTCTTGATTACGCCCACGAACAAATAATACTTAAGGACTATCCTCTCGTCATAATAAATGCATTTTTCAAGCTACTCACAGTGAAGCCAGTTAGAAACAATGAAAGGAAACGGTTCCTGCAGTGAATTTGAAGCTTGACAATCATCAAATTAAAATTTAGTGTTTATGTTCTGTTTTTGTTTATTTTCTTCTCTTGTTATACTATAGTGAACGCTTTATAAAGTCACTTATCGAGGTTGAAATTGGGGTTTATATTTTGGCTGAGAGGGCTAACGTGTCAATCTAATGACTGTCAGAACGGGGGTTCGAATCCCAGAGCTGACACTACAAAATTTCACCTTTTCCTTTAGCATCAGATGAGTATCATTACTGACTATTTACAGATGTCTGATTATTTACTATTAATGTTAAAGTTGTCGTAATAGTTCTAAAGTTAAAAGAGTTTTTACTTCATTTCAATAAAAACTAATGAATTACGATTGAATTGCTTGAATTTATGTTATGTATAGCCAAAAACACATAAAATTATTCTGCCATTTTCTCAATGAGATAAACAAATCTCAAAGAGTAGTTATGACAATTACCGCATCTGAGGGCTCCGCTCATTTGGTAGGAAAGTGTTATCCTTCTGCTACTCTTTGAAGAGAAAACATATTCGTTGCCTTTTTACATACTCTAACCTTAGAGAAGAAACTCCACATGCATTTCTTAGTTATTAAACTATAGGTTTAGGTTTTTTTTCTGAAATGATAACATTTCTAGCGTATTTAAAAATATTTATAAAAATTTTCTGAAATCTAGCCGTTTGTGAGCATTTTATTTTTAAATCAACAGCTACTTAATATTACATATTCTAGTGCGACGTAAATTAACAACAACAACAACATAATATTACATAAAACCGTTACAATAACAAATGTTACAGTTAGTCTAAAACAATACTATTTAACTGTTAATAAATAACTAATGATAGTTGACACTAAATAAATTATTTGACAAATTTTTTTCATTTGATTATACAAGTATAATCAGTTAGTGATCTAATTTGATAGTTGTCCAACAGTCTTTTTAAAGAAACTGGTTCATATAAATTCGTTCAAAACATTATGTGCCATAATTAACAAAATTTAAAGGTTAGAAAAGTTCTCTGTTTAATTTAGGTAAAAAATAATAAATAAAAAATAATAAATAAAAAAAAAATTGCCAATGGAAACATTTCGAGAGATTGTCATGCATAAAAAATAGCTAGTGTTGAATATGTAACGTTGTATAACAACCAACTCTTACATTAATATATCTAAGTTATACAAATGTATAATGTAATGTAAGATATATCTTGATCATTATTTGAAAAATGAATACCACTAGTTGAGGCATAAGACATCATTAAAAGAAAGATTAAAAGAAAGGGTAAAAAAGTAGACAAGTGAGAATTATATTCCAACACTCCCTCCAATTTTTACTTGTCAATAAAGTAAAACAATTAAAAGCATGAAACAGAAAGTTAAAAAAAAATTGTTGCAATTTTTCTTTCTTTTTCTTTTTACTCTTGAGTCTTTGTTTATCCGTTTGTCTGTCGCGTTTGCTTTCATGTTTTTCACTGAGAAATCGCGAATCGGAATATCATCCGTATTCGAGCTTACAAAATAAAAATCTCTAGAGCGACAAAAAATATTTTCTTCAACAATTAATTATTTAATTAAAAAAAATCAGAAAAATAAGCCTAAAAAGTGCTTAAAATTGCAATAATTTTCAACCAAATTGGAATTTCGAAAACAAACTGCTTTAAGTTCAAAAAAAAAAAATAGCTTTCTCAGAACGTCATAAGTTAACTTTGTACTTGCCTTTCAGCGGGATGCATGTTATTTTAGGATACGTTATTTTTCTACAAGTTTTGCACTTAATCCCAAATTAATTATCATATTTTAATATATTTTTCCAGAGCACTCACTGTGCATTTTTCTACTTAATAATGTAATATCACATTTTTAAGTATTGCAGTTTTTGCCCTCAAAACAGAATATTACTTAAAGTTATGGAAAGGCTGGTCGCCAAATCATTAAGAGATAAAACAAATATTTGCATGCATTTTTCTATAGCAATTATTTGAATACGTAAAACTAATATGAAAGTTAGATAATTTAGACAAATAATAGTGCGAGTTTAAAGCCGTTTGGACAGCTAGTCCATAACAAACAAATCCAATTGCAGCAAACGATGATGTTTCCGGCTTATGCAAATCATTCGTGTTCGAATCAATCCTTATAATATATGTCCTGCCTTCCTTATCAGCTTTTACCAACATTTATGGAACATCTTCTTCTTCTTCTTCAGCACGATTACAGGCCTTGGCTGCCTCAACCACGCGTAGCCTCCATCCATGCCTCCTATCCATGGCGACTTTTTTCCAGTTGTTAATATTTATGGAACATACTGGATAAAATATCTTATTATTTGAGTCTAGTAGATTCTATTCCATCACCCACCAAAATGTAGACAAACTGTACTACTGTGTACGCTTTAAAAATATCCTACAATAAGCAAAGAATTCTAAAAATTAAAATTTATCATTTGTTTAGGAAATAACTAAAAAGATTAACTAGATTTTCATCCCAAGCCAAAATTTTTGATGGTTTTCCATTGATGAACAAACATGGTCCATCAATATAAGTAATCATCACCACTATGTAGGAATTCGGACTGATTTATGATGGTCCACCATAAAAAAACTGAAATTGTGTTGATGGTATGCTGAACTAACAGGAATTTCCGTTAAACCATCAAAGAAATGTATTGTTGCACCATTATGGAACATCACGAATTTCCATCTTAGTATCTTAGAAATCAGATGTTGGAACGATCATGAACTACCGTCATCCCAATGTAGGAATTCGGACTGATTTATGATGGTCCGACATAAATGTTTTTTTTGTTTATTCCTGAGAACCAACAAGAATTCCCATTAAACCATCACAGAAACGTATGGTTTAAACCATCATGGACCATCACGGATTGTTGGTCAATAAGAATCAAATTTCTCTTGATGGTTAACCATCATAGTATTAAAGTAGCATCTTCCATCATGGAATGAGGGAAGTTTGTTGGCATGTAAAAAATTATCGTATAATGGAAAATGCTGGATGATGGTGACCATCAAATGACGTTGGGCAATCATGAATCGCACTGAAACCAACATAAATTATCAAAATTATTGATGGAACCATCAAGAATCGCACTGAAACCAACATAAATTATCAAAATTATTGATGGAACCATCATGAATCGCACTGAAACCAACATAAATTATCAAAATTATTGATGGAACCATCAAGAATCGCACTGAAACTAACATAAATTATCAAAATTATTGATGGAACCATCAAGAATTTTGACTTGGGATTCCTTGCATTTTTTAAAAATGTTTCTGATCGCAATTGTGATTTTTCTTTCTTCTGTAGCATCGCATTACAACGTAAAAATCGCATTTTCTCCCATCATCTTAAACTCGGGTCTCTGAAGATACATAAACCGTACTTACTACCATTTACTCGAGCCTACACGAATAAAAAGCCTACTCGAACTCAACATCAGCAAATCAAGTATCGAAATTTATGTTAAGCTTGGTCCATTTCCATGTTAACCATTTCCATGTTAATCGCACAAAAGTGGCATAATGGCGATAATGCTGGGGAACAAATTTTTTTAACTTGCCTAATTCGAGTGTAGGGATTTTAAATCTGAAATTAGTTTTGTTCTTAAAGCACAGGTTTTTTAAAATGACTTATTTAGTCTATTTTTTCGTCGAAATGTACAATGTCAAAGACTTAATATAGAACAAGGAGTCGGTTAATGTTGCGACAAATCTCTAGAGGAGAATGGGCACATCATCAGGATTAAAATTGCTTGAAAATCCATATCGGAAATGTTGTCCTATGCAACTGGCAGCACTTCCCTTTAATGAACTTTTCAGAAGCACACGAATAAGCAGTTAATAATTGGGTAGCTCTCCTAGCAGCGTATGATGACATTTCCTGGCATGGGTTTCTAGGAAATTTTGAAACTAATTATACGCAAAATCTCCCCTAGAAGTTTTTCGCAACATTTACGTGATTCCCTGTTATATGTAATGTTTTTAAACTACATTTCTACAAAAAATATTCTAAAAATGTCATTGGAAAAAAAGTAACTGTTGCTTGGAGAGAGAAACATACTACAGATTTGAAATCAACGATACGAAAGTATCGAAGATCTGTTGAAAAATTCTCAGAAATGCAACAGAAAACAAAAAAACTGTTCCCATTGTTGTTTATGAAATTATATAGGTCCAGACTAAAACAATTTCATTAAAGTTCTAAACTGTTTTACTTTAAATTTTAAATACCTTTAAAATATTTATTTGACAAAGGTAAAGAAATTTATGTGCGTTGAATTGTTATAATTAAATTAATGTATTCAAATATATTCTAACAATCATGCGCCTAACCTTGAATGACGAGGAATTTTTGCATTATAAGTGGAATAATGCCAGAATTTTATTTTAAGCGGAATTTTAAATGTGGCCCATAAATTTATTAGGTTTCAGAAGAGATATTCAAAACTCAGTTTATTTTTGTTATTGGGGAAAAAGGTTATATTAGAATATTAACGAAGATGTGATAATTTTAATGTGCTTAGTAGAAGTATCTTTAGATAATATCTGTTGTTTTTAAGGTTTATATTTATAGACAATAAAATAAAATAATAGTTTTAAAAACTCTAGTTTTAGGTAGAATTAAAAGGAATAATTAAATATATTTCTTATACTTATAAAAAAACAAAAACGGATTACCTTGAATAGTTTTTGATCTAATGATCAGATCTTCAGGTTCTATGACTCAAACTTAATGGTTCAAGGGAGTAAACTCAAATATGCTAATTAATTAGCTCAGACAATATTTTAAGTTATGAAATCAGACACAAAAAACATACTTTCTCTGAATAAACATACCTTTATTTTAACGGATTCAGATTTCTGACCCTCAAAATGTAGGGGGTAGTCGCCAAGATGGTCCCAATAGCTTGGTCAGGAGGGCGGTCCTAAGTTTAAACCCCTTAATATTATTTTTACTTCTTGCGTATTTCACCTTATCTCGGGAATTTTTTAAGCGAATTAAAAAAAATTAACTCAATTGAAAAATTCGTTTATCCAAGGATAATTCCGTGCAAAAAATAACTTTTAGTAACTATATATTATTTTAATTAAGAATGGTCAAAAACTTTTTGAATTGTGAAGTGATTGAATTGTAATTTTTGCATCATTTTAAAGAATATAATTTTACATGGCATAGTAAAAAATGTGAACGAAATAGGACGTACAGTTAGTTCCTGAGAAATCTAAATTCGAAAAAGTCATATTTACGAAATTCGATTTCTCAGGAACTATTCGATTGATTTCACTCAAATTTTGTATTTCGCCTTGTAAATTCAATTCCTTAAAACGATGTAAAAAATTTTATACCTTACAATTTAAATTTTTTTTGACCTATTCTTGATTAAAATAATACATATTTGGTAAAAGTTATTTTTTTGCTCGGAATTACCTTTAGATAAACGAAATTTATAATTGAGTGTTAAACTTTCTTAATTCACTTAAAAAATTCTCAAGATTTAACGAAATACGCAAAAAGGTAAAATTAACATTAAGAGTTTCAAACTTTGGAGAGCATTCTTAGCCAAACTATGGGTATCATATTTCCTATATGTGGCTATCCCCTATATTTTGGGGATCAGAAATCCGAATCCGTAAAAAAAATCAATAAATGAAAAAAAATAGTTAGGTTTATTCAGAGAATGTACGTTTTTGCTTCTGATTTCGTAACTTAAAATATCGTCTGCACATATTAATTAGCATATTTGAGATCACTCCCTCGATCCATTAAGATTGAGTCATAGAACGTGAAATTCCGATCATTAGAATCAAAATTTATTCAGGATATCTTTTTTGCTCACTGTTCATCAATTTCGAAAAACCCGTGGGGAAAGGGAAATGTTCAGTGGTTATAAAGTTTGTGACGAAAAAGATGCGCTATGTTTTATGCCCGACACAAAATTTTTTTCTTCTTTTCAACCAGAGTGAAAAGCGTAATTTTTAAAGTTATTATTTTATTTTATTCTTCTGTTGCTTTGCATCTATTAGTTTGCTTACGTTGAAAAATGGTCGAAATTTATGTTGTTAATAAAATAGTGATGTGTTTTGCTTGCACTAGTGAGATAAATAATTGTAACATACGAGTACATTAAGATGAGGAATATTGAATAGAAAAATATAGTTCTCAGTATAATAGATTCTTTATCGATTTTTTCTGATAAAACTGTACCATTAAGATTCTGGAATCAGAACTTTTTTAAAGGTAATTTTGTAATAAACATTTTACTTGTTTTCAGATTTTTGAAAAATATCTTTGCTTTTTCGTTATCAATGTTTCAGAGTTTTTTTTTTTCAAACGCACCCACACTGATTGTCACCGATAAAAAAATAATTTTTAGAAATTAAATTCAGTTAAACACTGATAAAAAATTAATTTTTAAATATTATAATGCAGACCAATGTACAGTAGTAAATTAACTGCTCAAAATTACCATCCACGTAATTTAATTGCTTTACTTTTTTGAGAAAAGATTCATAGAGATTGCAAAAGTAATCAAGCACCAGTTATCATCTATTAAAGCAACGTCTTTACCTTTGTGAGTATTTGAAAGGTAAGTGATGCTAGTAGATACTGCATCATATAAAAGATAGTCAATAGCAAAAAATAAAAAAAAAAAAATTTAAATATTTAAACTCAAATCCTAGATGGATGAAGTGGTATCTTAAAACAGTTCTAGAGTTATAGAGAAATACCCCAAAATAGAAATTAGCATTAAATGGCCCAGGCATTTGACCGTTCACTTTACAGATTGCGGCCCCCCTATTTTAAATATAAAAAATCCTAACCCATCGAAAAAAAGCATAATACAGAGAATAAAATACTTTGTGACCGATTTTATAACGAAAAATAGTTTCTGCAAAAAGTAGTTAGCATATTTAATATTAGACTTTTAAACCGCTCAGTTTGCATCTCAGCTCATTGAAAATCCGATTACTATTAAGATGTTTCGTTTCTTATTTTGCGCACTGTATTCCATTGTGTGACAGAGTTTGTTTCATTCATTTCGATGCAACTTGAGCATATACAACGGAGTAGTCACGTATTTTTTAGCGCAATTTTTCATCAAATGAGAACTTTCAAATTTTTTTTATCAAAAATTTTCTTTATTTAAATAAGGTTTATACACTGAATAAGTGCTCATATTATTTTCATTTTTGTATGCTTTTGAGTCTGATAAAAAATTTTGAATTCAAAGAAGCAAAAACTCGCTATATTATCAGTTACCTTTTTACTATCAATTTGTAAATTATAGTTATATCTAACCCAGAAAAAACATTACTGAATTATTTACTGTTTGCTGTTTACTTTCTGACTTTTCGTAAACTGTCTTAACGTAAAAACAAAATTAAAAAAAATTAACAAAACAAATTTAATAAATGAAATTTAAAAGCCTGCAACTAGAATAAATGACTTCTAATCATAAGTTGAAACGATTCCTATAAACACTTCAAAAATTAAAGCTTTTTCTTCAATGGTAATATTTTCCCTTTAAATTTCGATTGAATTCTTTAATACTTATTATCTAATTTTTAAGAGTAGTTAAATGACTCTCTTAGCATATAGTTCAAATAATTAAATCAGAATTCATTTATATTATTATTTTGATTCATTTTATTTCAATAAAAATATTCCAAAGAGTCATACATTTCGTCTATTGTTAGATCAAGCTCCTCTACTGTGTTTTTTATGATTTCCCACGCATACAGTATTTCTTTTTCAGTGCTTTCTTCATAATTTACACTAAAACGAATAATATAGGTATTCCCTAAAGATGCAGGAACCATAAATAGCATCCTTGAAGCATCTATTGCAGCCAATATCTTCGCATTTATTTCGTTAGTGCCTTTAAATCGAAAACACACTAGGCCAAAGTTAACATCATTCATAACCTCAAAGCGATCGTCTCCTCGAACTAATTCTTCAAATTTCTTCGCCAACTGAATATGATTCCTAACGTATTTCTGTATACCTTCTACGCCAAACTTACGAATTGTCAACCACATTTTTAAAGCTCTAAATCTTCTTCTGTCATCAGTGCCCCACTGATAGAAATCTATCATTTGAGTATCTGGATGAACGTTCATAGGTGTTGATTTAGGACATAAACTCTGAACATAATGAAACCTATCTTCCACCCATATTATCGAACAATCAAGGTGCATTAACATCCACTTACTTGGATTCATATTTATTGATGATGCATATTCGAAACCTTTAGCCAAATGTCGAATTTCTGGACATACCAAAGCATTGGCACCATATGCTCCGTCAATATGTAACCACAGACCATATTTTACACAAATTGAACCTAGTTCATCGAATTTATCGATTGCTGTAGATGATGTTGTTCCGAAAGTACCAACAACAAAGAAAGGATTCAGTCCGCCTTCCAGATCTTTTTTTACTGCTTCTTCAAGATCTTTTCCTCGAAATCGGCACCTGTCATCTGTATCAAGAATTCTGAGAGTGACCATTGCTATTAAACAAGCCTTTTCAACGCATGAATGGGCTTCTTTAGAGCAATATGCAACTAATGACGTCAGCAACTCACCATCCGGGGTAGAAGGTTGCTTCTTTTTTAGTTCATGCAGAGCTGCCCATTGAGCTGCACAAACAGTCATAAGGATGCATTCACTTGCAGAACCTCGCAAACAGCCTCCACCTTGACGACCTTCTTTATGGAACAAAAATTTCTCTGGTAGCCCTAACAGTTTTGCAACCCAATCTATAATAATAATTTCAAGTTCAGTACTTGCCGGAGAAGTGAACCATGTACTTCCTGAACAACCGAAAGCTCCTGTTATTACTGTTCCGAGAAGAGACGGCAATGAGGCACCCATAGGAAAATAGGAGTAAAAATGAGGATGAACCCAATGAGTAAGTCCAGGTATAATGATTTTGTCCACGTCTTCCATTATGTGTTTCCATTTTTCACCTTTCATGGGTGCTTTTAAAGGGACAGAGTTTCTCATGTATCCTGGCTTTTCTTTTGTTATGACAGGTCTCTTAGAAATTGTTGCTCTGTAATTAGCTATATAGTCAATCATTTCTTCACCAGCTTTTTTAAATTCTTCAGAATTCATCATGAATATTTGCAATACCTTGTTTTTATTTCTAACTTAAAATTAAGACATTGTTTTGATTGTTTGTGGTCTTTTTAAAATTTCTGACCATAATATGTGCCTTTGCCAACCCACTAAAATGAATGTTTTATATAATTAATATTTTAGGTTAAATTTTTTTCTTTTTTAAATTAATAGGGATGCCCAAGCCAGAGTCTGAACTAAATCAGTGTTCCACTATCATTCAATCAATTTTCGTTTGCACGATTCCTAATGTACGATTCACATTCCTATTCCAATAAAAACATATTCCTATTGGTTGCATCTGAAACTGATTCATCATTGATGGATTTTCAGCGGACATATAAGTTAAGCGACATCAGCTTAAACATCTCTTGCAACAGTGTTTTTGGACGAATTGCACATCCAGAATTCTTGTTTTATTTATTATTTTATTTAATATAAACGACACTGAACAGCCGACTCAATTCTGAGTCTACGACAAATGATGTTCAAGTGCGAAGCTCAACTTGAATCCAACCCAAAAAACAAGGAAACTCTTAGATCAGGAATTGGGATAAACAAGCCTCCGAAGAGGAATTTTTGATGGAACTAAACTGCATTTGCGTTATATTGAGCGGGAAACCACAAAAAACAAGTATCTAACTTTTCTGAAATTTAGTTGTAAGTAAATATTCTTAAGTTAATAGTTACCTAATATTACCTATGACAAAGACGATAACTGGTATTACAACAGTCTAATACAATCCAATCAAAGTATGAAATTGATTTAAAAAAATTTTCGGATAAAAACTTTAAAATGATAAGTCAAAATGGAAAAGCGCTAAAAGCAGCTCAAACCAAATTTGTTTTAAGTAAGCAATTTAAATAAAAGTTAGAAACCAAAAAGAAGCAAAACGAAATTTTAAAGATATGCATGTCAGCAAAAACAGCTTTTCATCAATGTGGTATAAGACAGTGTGTTCCCTGATGAAGTGCTGTTTTTGCTAACATACATATCTTTAAAATTTCGTATGCTGTATTGCTGCATGCTGTTTCGTATTTTGCTTGTTTTTGGTCTCTAACTTTTAATATAAATTGGTCTAACACAATATTATTTAGCTGTTAACAAACTGTTATTTATTTAGTGTTAACAGTTAACACTAAATTAACACACGCACGTGCGCAAGCAGAGAGAGAGAGAGAGAGAGAGAGAGAGAGAGAGAGAGAGAGAGAGAGAGAGATAAAATAAAGATTTATGAAAAAAAAAGAAAAAAGTAATTAAAAATCAAAAAAAAATATATAAAATTTTTTATTGTTTAAAAAAAATAAAAAGCCGAAAACAAAATGTAAAGATATAATCTAGTCATTAGCTCACACAATTATATCCGCAAAAAAGAGTGCTTTCAAATATTGTATTCATATAGCAAAGCAAAAATATCAATACAATAGTGTGAGGGGCCTCCAAAAAATTTAAACGAAAAAAGAACTAGTTAAACAAAAAATACAAATTACAGCAATCAAGCAAAAGTTGTATAATTATTTTTCATTAAATGTTAATAATGTCTCTAAAACCCTCAATATAAAAAATTTAAAATTAAAATACCTTATTAATTATAATCTTTCAACTATCCAATATAATATTATTACCTTGCGCACATTCAATTCGGGCCAATCCAAGGTAACTAACAAATCCAACGTGCTTTTGTACTGCAAACTCTATTTACGATTCTATTTTCATATTTTGTAATCTGGCAAACTTGGTACGAAAGTAATTTAAATCATTTTTAAAGATGCCGTTACGTGTAAGTACATATGAATTTATTTTCTTTTTTTTGCTCAACTGGTTCTTTTTTCGTTTCATTTTTTTTCGGTGTTCTTCAAACTATCGTATTGATAGATTTTGCTTCAGCTATATGAATACAATATTAAACATTGTAACTCCATGAAGAAATTAATGGAACCAATCATTGCCCCCTTATTATTAAAAAAAAAAAACACCAATTTGGGAAAAGCTAGGCAGCATTTATACATTGCAATGACATTTGTCTTAAAAAGCATCACTGTAGGGTAATTCTGTACCGGCCAATGGTCCTTAACGTTGAAATAAATCATCCATTCAAATTGTGAAAGTTTCACCCACGTCTGAGTGAGACTTATTTTGCAAGACGGTTGAAATACGAAATTACCAAAAAAAAAATTTCCTTTTCACGAAAAAGAAAATATAAAGAGAATTTTTTTCCTTCAAATTTATAGGATAATTTTAAGTTTGTACAGACATCACTGAATTCAAAATCGGGTAGCTAATTAAATATACTGTATTATATTTTAGGTTGACAAAAGCATTTTTATATAATTATATTTATATCCCTAAGCACTTCAACCAATGTGAAGATAAACAAGAATACAATAAAAGTTATTATAATTTTTAAAAAAAAACAATCCTTCAAAATGAATTCGGACGAGTTTAAAGAAAAAGGTTTTGAAATAATAGAATATATATCAAACTATTTTGATACTGTTGCAAAGAGACCTGTTGTAACGACAGAAAGACCTGGTTTCATGAAAGAGCTTGTTCCTCTTAAAGCTCCAGAAAAAGCAGATGAATGGGAAGACATAATGAAAGATATGGATGATGTTATAATTCCCGGATTTTCCCATTGGGCCCATCCACACTTTCATGCGTATTTTCCAACTGGTTGTTCTCTAGCATCAGTTCTTGGTACCCTATTAACAGGAGCTTTCGGTTGCTCTGGAAGTTCGTGGTCCACAAGTCCAGCCAGCACTGAACTTGAGGTAATCATTTTAGAATGGCTTGCTAAAGCGTTTGATTTACCAAAGAAGTTTTTGTTCTATGAAAAGGGAAGTAAAGGTGGCGGGTGCTTGCAAGGCTCAGCCAGTGAATGTACTCTTTTAGTTTGTTTGGCTGCACAAAAGATTGCTTTGCAGAAGTTAAAAGAAAAAAACCCTTCGATTCCTGAAGGCGAACTATTAGCCTCGCTTGTAGCCTATTGCTCTAAAGAAGCGCATTCAAGCGTCGAAAAGGCTTGTTTAATAGCCATGGTTACTGTAAGAATTATCGACACAGATGAGAGATTCAGGTTCTGTGGTAAAGAACTTGAAGAAGCAGTAAAACAAGATTTGAAAGACGGACTTCATCCTTTTCTGGTCGTTGGTACTTTAGGAACAACAGCATCCACGTCTGTCGATAAATTTGATGAGATAGGGCCAATTTGTAAGAAGTATGAGCTTTGGTTACATGTTGACGGAGCGTACGGAATAAGTGCTTTAATTTGCCCGGAATTTCGCCATTTTGCAAATGGATTGGAATATGCATCATCGATAGCTGTGAATCCACACAAGTGGCTTTTGATGCACTTTGATTGTTCTTCCTTCTGGATTGATGATCGATGCAGATTTGTTAAAGCTTTGTCTGCAGATCCAGATTCCATCTCTGCTGATGCAGACGCTAAAATAATTGATTTTTCTCACTGGGGAACAGGAGACAGAATAAGATTTAGAGCACTTAAAATGTGGGTGGTGATGCGCACATATGGGGTGACGGGAATGCAAAAATTCATAAGAAATCATGTCCAACTGGCGAAATATTTTGAAGAGCTGGTACAGAAAGACCATCGTTTTGAAGTTATTAATGATGTTAATTTTGGTACTATTTGTTTCCGACTTAAATCCTCCAATGATGCCAATGCAAAATTATTAGCATCTATAGTTCAGACAAGAAAGTTATTTATGGTCCCGGCATCATTGGGAGGATCTTATGTTATTCGTTTTAACATTAGTTATGAACATATGTCAGAAAACGATATTTTTAATGCATGGGAAATTATAACAACTCATTTTGAAGATTTAAATAATATTTAAAAGTTGAACACCAAGAATCAAAAGGCTGAATTAAAATTTATGTTTCTTAACCATGGTAACATACATTGTTAATATTCTTATGCATACATTCTTGATATTCTTTTAAAGTTATCTCTGTAGCATAAGTTATTACCAAATTATAATAAAAGTTTGGGAATGGTGATGATGACGATTTATGTATAATGGTAATAAATTAACGTAGTAATGTCTTAATTCAATGCAGTTTCAATTTTTTTTATCACATTAAGTAGATTTATATTTCTTATACGTTTATTAGACAATATTTTGTTCAGTTATTAAGTAATTTTGTTTCGTTTGTGCTTTGAATGTTGCAGAAGTAAAAATATACAAAGTCAGCTATACTAATAATAATCATACTGAGTAGGTTCCTTTGTAGTTGAGCTAAGTAACCTTAACAGTTGAGCCAGCTTCTTAGTACTTTATTGATTGGCCAGTTTCTTAGTCGATTGACAGCGGAAGAAATTAGGGAAAAGCTGGAAATATTTTTTAAGAATGGGGTACATGATACCAATAGGGATGGGGTACTAACTAATACGGATAACTGAAATGAGCTTTCTTCACCATCTTGAATCTTCTGAGAAGAGAAGGGTTAAACCATAACCTACTAGAAGGTTACGGTTTAACCCTTCTAGGTGGTTCTACTCTAGGTGGTTATGGTTAAACCCGGGTAAGACTTGAACTATCTAGACTAGTGCGGTATTGTTTCTTACCTATTTTTTACGCTAAATTAAAAGATACTAAAGAATCAATAGGACTAATGGTAAAGAATATAATAAAGGATTTAGTAAGTATGAAGTTGAACAAAATTGCACAATTTTTGATTAAAATCATTCAAGCGTCTAAAATATCTATCGACACAAATGAGATAATATGTTCCATTCATTTTTTACGTTGCAGTATAAGTACAAATCAACAACAATAGGACAAACACTTCAAATGTTTTTGAGGTTTTTACTTTTAAAAATTACGGTTTTGTACATTCCGTACTTTACATGGATAAAAACGTTAAAATCAAAAACCAAAAAAGTGGTTTAAATTACAATAAGGTTAATTAAAATTATTATTAAATCAAAAGTTTGATAAAAATATCGAGAAACATTAAAATGGTTAAAATAATCCAGTGAAGTATTAGGTACAATTAGCAAAAATGTCACTGATTATTGATAACGGCGAACATATGGAAGTTTAGATTTATCACAATCAAACAACGCTGAGTTTAAACTTTATTAAATAACTAATTTATTTTTATTTCAATTTACCTTTGTTATTACAGCATGTAATTTTATTGAAATTCGTATAAAAATTTAGATCTAAGAAATTACCATAAAGTGATGAGTTTAACAGGCCAAGTTAATCATCACAGATTTTTTAAAAAAAAATATTTTACTTGGATGTTTAGATTTTGAAAAAAATTCTTTTTTTGAGATTGAAGATTTTCTTACATTTAACAAAATAGTTTCTTTGCCCACTCTTTATTCAAATGATGTATTACGTCATACACGTTTTTTTTTATCAATAAATATACCGAAAGTCGTATAAAGCCTTTCATTTATTTCTTAAATTATATATTTTTATTAAATATATAATTTAAAAATTATATATTTTTAATTAAAATTCCTTCAAAATATAAATAAAATGATTTATTTTTCTAATACAAATTTATAAATAATTTCGCTGAAAATTTTAAGCTAATTTTTAAGTATTACAAAATTTATAAATTAGATAATTTAATAAAATTAAAAATTAAATTCTTTAATTAGTATACATAAATTTATACATTACTAGACTGTGTTTTTATTAGTATGTAATAAATTTAGAATATATATATTTCTTAAAAATTATAATTATTTTTTTTTTAAGTTTTAATTTTAATTTTTATCTGTATTTTTAAAATTTTTTAATTTCTTATTAATTTTCTTTAAATATGCGTTGTAAACAGCAAAATATATCCACCTAACATCACAGGCCGAGTAAGTTTAATTTCATTCTATTGTTTAAACAATCAAAAAGAGAGACAGAAAATGAACAATACTTTTAGTAATATTGTTTTGTCTGGATTAATGATTAAAGCAAACACTTATATAGACAGCAAATAAAGGAAACTGAGATAAATAAATAAATAAAATAAAAAAAATATCCAAACATCATAGAAGATCTAAGAGCCATTCCCTTGAATATTGTTACCTTGCCACCTGCGTGACGAAAGTGTCCGTTATGCGGATGACGTCACACGTACGTGAAGTGAAAAAATTTTGAAAATTCTCGTCCAGACTCTTCTTTTATTGGAACATATCGTGCTGTGCGAAAAGGTGGGAAAAGCAATACTTTCGCTTTTGCGGTTTTTCTTTAGATTCTCTTTCGTTTTATTGAAAAATGTCTTATGGTGGAGGTGGTTTATGCTTTTTAATTCGAATTCCGACGGAAGATTATGAGAATGATTTGCTGGATGGACGTAGGATATTAATTACTCCCTCACCCACAAATGGTAAGTAAATTGATACTACCTAAATTTTATTAATAAATGTAATTAAATTTTATTAATAAATGTAATTAAATTTTATTAATAAATGTAATTAAATTTTATTAATAAATGTAATTAAATTTTAATAATAAATTTAATTAAATTTTATTAATAAATTTAATTAAATTTTATTAATAAATTTAATTAAATTTTATTAAATTATAATTAATATTTTATTAATTAATATTTTAATAAAAAATTAAATAAATTTTTTTTTGAAAATTATTTGTTTTTGTATTATTTATTTCAAAATCAATACTTTATTCAGTTTTAAAAATATTAAATGGTAAATAAAGTATTAATTAAAAATTGAACATCAACAATTAATTAATTAACTAATACTTAATAAATTATTAAATTGCAATTATTAATGTTTTAATTATTTAATTGATTAATTATTACTTGATTTATAGCTTTACATATTTTATTAATTTACTGTGAGTAAAATTTAGTAAATTATATAAATTTCCAATAAATGTTAAAAAACAAACGAAAAAAACAGTAAATTTGTCAGGGACTAAGTTCAAAATAATGTAATTATTCAAAAATATAAATGTTACATAAAATTTAGAATCTCAAATATATTATAAGTTTAATATTCTTTCATCTTATAAATCAAGTTTAACTCTATATTTTTTCAAATAACGTATTTCGCATATTTCTTTTTTTTATCAAACTTAATTTCAATCATATTATGTTTTGTGAAAAAAAAGGTTGAGACAGAAAAAAAAAGTTGCAAACATTCTTCTAACTATTTTTTTAAAATAGCGCTTAAAGCTGAAGAACAGGATACATATTTTGCTATATATGTTTACATAAAATAAAGGCTTACAACCATAATTACATGAAAGTTCTAAGTTTTGATAACTTTAAAAATAAATGATAGTAATAGTTAAGTTAATAGTTTAGTAATAGAGGTCTAAAAGGTTTGGGCTCTTTTAATGTTAGTTTCACTTTTTGTGTATTTCATAATACCTCCGAATTTAATGAAGCAAATCTAAAACTTGTTGCAATTATAAAACTCGTTTATACAAAGACAATCCCATGAAAAAAATATTTTTAATAAATATTTATTATCTTTTATTACTTTATTTAATAATGGTGGAAACTATTTTAAACAGTACAATACAAAAAATTTAAACATGATATAGATCTTTGTCATTGACAAAATTATAACGAAATTGATCAAATAGTTCTCAAATAAATATTAAAAAGTACTAATTTTGAAGTTTAATAATTAAAAAACTATTCGATCGATTAAACTTTTATTTTTATTTAAAAAGTTATTTAGGATTATATATATATATATATATATATATATATATATATATATATATATATATATATATATATATATATATATATATATATATATATATATATATATATATATATATATATATATATATATATATATATATATATATATATATATATATATATATATATATATATATATATATATATATATATATATATATATATATATATATATATATATATATATATATATATATATATATATATATATATATATATATAATCTTATAAATATAATCTTATATATATAATCTTATATATATATATAATCTTATCCTTTTCTTTTAATAATCCTTTTTGTCTTTATTATGTTATTATATATATACATATATATATAAGGTTTATAAAATATTTTAAATCTATTGTGAGAAAATATTGTTTGTTTTCTATTAGTGATAGTTTTTAAATGCGCTTCTTTTTATGTCTCAAAGATATATTTTGTATAAATCTAAATTCAAAAAGAACATATTTTTCCTAAACTTAGTTTACTCTATTATTCAGAAACAATGCCCGCATTCTAACTCCGAATATTTATGATGATATTTTCAATGGTAATTGTTATTTTTATTTGTTCTCATTAAAGATAAAAATAAAGTGCCTATTGTATGTTAAAGTTCTTTAGAATTATTTAAATAAAGCAGCTTTCATATTCTGGAAAGAAAAATAGGGTTTTTTTTCTATTCGGTCAAAAATAAAAAGTGGACAGCTTTGTTTTCATAAATGCTTTTACATTTTAAAAGATAAAGTATGTTTTGTTTTGTTACAAAAATAAAATATTTCCCCCCAATTGTTTTAATCACACGTACGATAAAAAAATTATTATAAAACCTTATTGCAATCAATGTGTTAGCACTTTTTACTATAAATTCACAATGAATATATATTGTTAAACTTTGCAATAAATAGAAAATGAGAAAGATTTTGAAAGCGTTAGACTCGCATTACCTGTAACCCTAACCTTATTATCTGCTCTTTAACGATGCTGCAATTAGTAGTAAAATAGCCACGCATGCGCTGTGAAGCTCAAATAGTGTTAGAATTAAGAGAAGCCGTAGCGCTTTAAAAAATTTCTCTATCCATTTGAGACCCGAGAATTAAATAAAAAGTGGAGAGTGCAATTTTTACTAAGAAATAAGTAGTTTAGATGAAGTTAAACGCATAAATACGATAAAAAATTAACGAAAAATTAACTAATTAAGCTCAGTTATTATTATTTTTATATATTTTTAATTTTTCTATACAAAATTATAAATTTTAACATTGAGCATTTTTCGCATATTGTAAGATACTTTTACATTTTTTGTGCATTTCTAACGAAATCCGCAAAACTCAAATAAAAAAATATTTATTTGCCATAAAAATATGCAAAAGTTTATTAAAATAAAGTTTTCTTTGTAATTAAAAATTCCGACTAACGAGAAATAAACCCAATTATGTAATATACATAGACAATTACTATGCAAAACTTATAAGAGTTATTTAAAACTTATCGAAAAGGTAATTTCTTAACTTTCTTATAACTTTTCTTAGTAATTGAAAATTCCTACCAATGAGAACAAAACCAATTATATATTTACATAGACAATCACTTTGTAAAGGCATATAAACAGAAAAAAAATATAAAATATTAATTTCTTAGTGATAATATTACGCAAAATGTCATCCGAGCACTATTGGAGTTCTTGAGATGCTATTGGAGAGATTTTGCATACCATTACAGCTTCCCATTAACTTAATTTGATCTATAAAAAGGTTCTCATTTCCCCAATTATGGGCGTATATTTTTATCTGTAGCGAGTTAATGTAACATTTAATATCTGTAGTGAGTGTGTAGCAGATGTTAATGTCCCATCATTAAGTAGCACATCCCTTATGCTAAATATGAAAATGTCACAAAATGTCAATATGAAGCAAAGTTACAATTTCAAGGATAAAAATTAATTTTTTAGCCTTTGAAAAGTTACCTCAACACTGCGTTTTTTTAAAAATCATAAAAATATGCAGAATATTTTTCATGATTTCCATCTTAAGTACAATGTAAAAAAAATTTCGTGCATCTGAACATCAAAAATGGTGGCAACTATTGGGTTGTTCGGAAAGTAATTTCTTTTTTTCCCAACAGATGACTTAACTATATTTTTTCCCAGCCAACTTCACACTGAAGCCGCATAATTATTATATGTTTTGACAGCTGATATAGCAAGACTTGCCAATGGAAAAATTCGATTGATTCCACGTGGTAGTTTTTGGTTTGTGCTCTTTCAAATATGAAGAGTAAAATAAGCAGGACTTTCGGCATATTTTACTTTTTCATTATCAAAAAGGTAAAAATACTGTTCAAGCAAGAAAAGAATTATCAGAAGGGTGTGGTGAAGATATATCGGCAGTTCGCCAGTGTCAAAACTGTTTTTCAAAATTTCGATTAAGATGCACCATGGCAATTTAAGCTGATGAAGATACAATAAAGGTGTTAATTATTGCAAATCGAACAACTTGTGAGATCGCTGAGGTATTAAATTTATTGATTTCGACCGTTCATGATTATTTAAAAAGCCTAAAGTTTAATCTCAAACATCAACATATGGATTCCCCATGTTCTTAAGGAAAGAAATTTGTGCCGTCGCGTTGACGTCTGTGATTTACTTCTCAAACGTTAAGAAAATATTCCATGTATTGTGTGCATCATAATTGAGGACGAGAAACGGATTGTCTTCGATTTCTTCTTCAACAATTTCTTTTTTTTTCCTACAGGTGACTTGATTGTATTTTTTCCCCGCCAACTTCACACTGCAGCCGCATAATCATTATATATTTGACATTGATCAATCATTATATATTGACAGCTGATATAGCAATGCTTGCTTGTGGAAAAGTTCGATTGATTCTACGCAGTAGTTTTTGGTTTGTGCCCTTTCAAATATAGAAAGTAAAAAAAGCAGGATTTTCGGAATATTTTACTCGTCCATTATCAAAAAGGTAAAAATGCTGTTCAAGCAAGAAAAGAATTATCAGATGTGCCGAGAAGATGTATTGCCAGTACTTCAATGCCAAAACTGGTTTGCAAAATTTTCGATTAAGATGTACGAAGAGGCACCATGCTAATTTAGACACAATAAAGACAATAATTAGTGCGAATCAAACAACTTGTGAGATCGCTTAAGAATTAAATTTATCTAATTCGACCGTTCATGATCATTTGAAAAGCCTAAGATTTAATCGCAAAGATCGTAATATAGATTCCTTACGTTCTTACGGAAAGAACACGAGGAGGACGCGTTGCTTGCTTGCTTTCGTATGCTTGTTAAGGCAGAGGGGTGCGATTGTTCTTGTTTTCCAGTGGCGCCATCTATGGCCAAGAATTCGACTTCTGTCACACCCATTACGTCACGCCCGTTTATAGAGCGGACCCATTCATACATCCATTCATTCATCCACAGATCGTAATTTTGACCTGAATCAGAGAACGATGAATCTCCAATTCAGTACCCCCAGAGGTATTGATTTGTAATGGGAACATGGAGGACTTTGCGACTCGACAGATTTACCGTGCATCAGTCACCATTTTACTACACGGAGAGTCTTCGGCCGGCGGGGTTCGAACCCACAAACTCTCGGACATGGGCCCAGAGCTCTACCGATCAGGCTATCGGAGGACGTTGATGTCTGTTATTTGCTTCTCATACGTCATGAAAATATTCCAATCTATGAAGTGCATCATAATTGGGAAGGAGACAAGAATTTCTTTAGCAATGTTTCGGTCTCTACAAAATATTTGACCAATTTTTAGTTTTATAAGTAAAACCTTTACTTCAAATAAGGAGCTCACTTGATCAATTTTTTGCTAACAAAGAACAAAAACTGCATGAAAGAATCAGTTTTCAGCCAGAAATATGGCAAAAGGCATTGGACCAGAAAGGGCTGTATATAATTCAATAAAATATTTATTCCCCATAAAATAATAAACCTTTCGTTTTTAAAAAAAGAAGAAAAAAAAACAACTTTCTAAACAGCAAAATACTTTACACCAAACCAAGGAGAGTTCTTAATATTATTATGTTTACAATAAAAACGCTTTTTGACAAACATATATTGATTTGATTCTATAGAAATTGTGCAAATTTGGAAAATCGCTTGTTTGTACAAATTTCCAAAATTCAACATAATTTGTACGGATTTTGAAAAAGTTGCCACTTTGTGGTTTGGCTTTTAATGGTTTATGTTTAAAGTTAAGGCTTTGCTACCTGGGCAAGACACTTACAGGTATCGGGATGGCTGTTAAAAGTTCAAATTTAGAAGTAAAGCTTTGCTTCGAATTTAAAGCACTAAAATTTGGCGAGTTGGCCTACCGAGATTTAAATTTAGAAATAAAATTTGCTTCAAGTTTATGGTATTTAAACTGTGGCTTTTTTAAATTTCTGTTGGTTAAAGAGTTTTGAAGAACACTTCTAAGAAGTTTTATTATCAACTGTTTACGAATTCTCACCAAAAAACATACATCACATTTTTTTTCGAGAATCTTGTAGACATATTTCAACAACCGAAATATGATCACCTGCTTTTACACCTGTCATATGTATATTTCAGATACAGTATAACAAGTAAAATTTTTTTCAAATGCGATTCAAATATAGCCTGCCGAATATTGCGAAATTAAATAAGCTCCCATTTAAACGAAAGAATTTTAGCATTAAGTTTTTCTGGATTAGTCACTTTTTTAGTTTATGGAGCAGATGATTGAATTAATGTGTTAAAATCGTGATCCATGTGTAACCTTTTCATTGCGTGATCGCAGACTGCTTGGTGCCCATCCAAGATATAAACAAATATTATGCATTTCTCGTTCAAGGTGATTAAATCTGAGAATAGAACGCCAGTACTTTCAAGATGGAATGTTTCGCTGATTTCTTTGGAATATGAATAATAACAACACGGAAATAAAATGAATCAGCACTGTTGCGAGATCATTCAAACGCTTTATAAATCAAGTACAACACAAATTTCTAGGGATGTTTTTGTTTTTTATATTTCTCTGATCGTGAGTCAATAAAAAAAAGGTCTATCTCTGAATAGCAATTGTTCTAATGATCAGATTCTTACCCAGTCAGTGCCATTATTCAAAAGAAAAAGTGGCTCAGAAGATTAACTTCAAAAATGCCAACTAATTATTGTTAATAATGAATGAACTTAAAAAAGCAAATGCAAAAAAGAACTTTTTCCGAATAAATATATTTTTTCTCTCATTAGATTTGAATTCTTGATTAGAAAAATATAAGAGTAGTCGTAAACAGGAAGATATGGTTGCAATAGTTCAGTCAAGAGAGTGGTCAAAAGTTTGGAATCTTTCATGTTAGTTTCACTTCTTGCGGATTTTCCATGCATTCGAAAGTAATGATGAAAATCTTAAAATTGCTGAGATTGAAACTCGTTTATCCAACGATAATTCTATGGAAAAAATATTTTTAATAGATAATTTTTAGTTTTTATTATTTTATTTAATAATGGTAAAAACAATTATGAAATGTAAGAAATGCAAAGTTTTGCATTATATAGAACCATGTAAATGGCAAAATACAAAATTTTAGTGAAATCGGTCAAAAAGCTCTTAAGAAATAAAAATTCAAATGTATGATTTTTTTAAAATTTATGACTCTATTCGACCGATTTGACTTTTAGTACGTGAATATTTTATAAGCTATTTACTATCTAAGATATAAGATACAGTTATTTAGAGTGATATCTTTTTTCGGACAAAATACAACATTTTAACGAAATTGGCCGAACTGTTCTTAAGAAATAAAAATTCAAAAGTACGCCTTTTTTGAAGTTTTATGATTCAAAAACTTTTTCGACCAATTTAACTTCTAGTACGTGAAAATCTATAAAGTTATTTAAAATCAAGATTTAAAATAAAGTTATTTACTGTAATATCTTTTTTACGAATCACGGTACTTAATGTTTTCTGAAATAAGTTTGAGATAGAGGTAGAAATAAACAAAATTGTCAATAAATGATAGTCTACACCAGTGGTTCCCGAACTTTTTTGTCTCGCAGACCCCTTGCCATGTTTTTCCGTTTTGTATAGACCTGCCTTCCTGATATTGATTTTTTGTAAACTCATCAACTTCAAATGTATTTTTGATAGCTGGTATAGTGCTACTCACTGTGAAAGATTTAAATTTCTAACTGTAGTGAAGTGTAATGTGAAAAAAACACATGTTAATTTTATACATTTATTAATTAAATTCTAACTAATTTAATTAATATGTAAATGGAATAAAATAATTCCACTATAAAACCCGTACTCCGTTACTAATATTATAATTGCGGAAATAAGTTTGTATACAAAACCGTAAGTAGTGTATTATCAGTCTGTTCATTACGTTTTCACGTAAAAACTATGCAGCAAATCTCCGTGATCTTGTGCGAAGATGAAGATGGAAGTCTAGCTAGCTAAAGAGTTGACACAGTTTAGGCTACAATTTACAGCTGAAAAATACTTTTTTGTTACAAAATAAAACCTTACGCGCCAGAGAAAATAAAAACGTACGCGGGCAGAGCTGCAGGCAACTGCTAGTCAATAATAATTCAGCTTCATATATCAAAAAATAATCCTAATAACTTAAATTTATTAAATTTTTTACTTCATAGCTACTTTTATAAATTATGTAGAATGTAGATAGATATATGTCTTTATATTATAAGGCAGTATAATGTAAGTAAATAGGCACTACAAGTGTATGTTGATTATTCCATTCAAGAAATGCTAAAATTAAAAGTCACGACCTGCTCATATGAGATCCATTATCGTTGACCCCCATTTTCATTTCATGGACCCCCAATTTCTTTTTCACTTGAGATGGACCCCTTGCAGGTTGTCGTTGACCGCTGGGGGTCGATATAGACCACTTTGGGAATCACTGGTCACCACTTTTAGACAAATTTATTCTATGTCTAAAAGCATAAAAAGAGCATACGCAATAAATAAATTTGATGTAACTCATAATGAAATACGAGTATATATGTTATTAGACCACGTTTGAATTTGTTTCGTTCTTTTAATTGCAGATTCAATTCTTATTTAGTATTTTTGAAATGATCTAAAATGAAAGTTGTTGCAACTGTATATTATTAGCATGTCTATATAAATCTCATACTCGAGATCTAATTAAATAGAAGATTTGATATTATGCATAGAAATCATATTTCATTTTTAATTTTGTTTTAAATTTTAAAATTACATTTCACAAATTTTTTTTTTCTTTTGAATTTCCAAAAGTGAATAATTTAACATTTTGCGAGCCTGTAAAGTTTTTTTTTCAAACTTTGTCTGTTTAATGTCAAAAATCCAAAATAAGAAATTTGTTTTGCATGTTAATGACCTGTTTTCTTTCTTAATTTTTCTTTTCAAAAAATAAAACTTTTTAAGCGATAGCTAATGAACATTTAGAAGTTCTTAGAAAACCTAACAGTGAGTAAATAAACCTATAATTTTTATGAATTCTTTCTGTAAGTGTTCTTTACAATGCTATTATAAATAAGCATTATATTATTCAAAAATCTTAATTAATTTATAACCATAGTTTTTTACCTTTGATTTCGCTTTATAATTTTTATTTTTGAAAAATAGAATAACTCGAACTCTTTCTTATGAACACCTTGAAATTTCAAAAAGAAAAAACAGCATGCAAACAGTGAGATATTTTTTTATGCATTCCTTATATATAAGCATATTTCCTTATAATGTGTATTAAAAAAAATTAAGATTTTTCAATTTTCGTTAAATTTAATTTTATTTATTTATTTTTTTGAAAAATAAAAAAAAGTACCTTGAACAATATCAAAAGAATACCTTGAAATTCTTTGACAAAAACATGATAATAATAATGCATACAATGCAATGTTTTTTATGCATTTCTTTTATAGAGGTTTATTACTATATGAATATTTTTTTTAAAAAAATGGGACTGAAGTTATTATCAAAGTTTGTAATACTTTACTTTTGCTTTATTTTTCATTAAAATAAAGAATGTATTAAACACCTTCTAATAAACATTTAGAAAAAAAAAACATAACAGTGAGCGAATAAGACAATAATGATTATGCATTCTTTTTTATAGAAACTCATTACGATATAATTACAAACAACCCAAGCATTTTTTTAAAGCGATTTTTATGAATAACTGCTAACTTTTTGTCAATCAATAAGCGTTAAATTACCTTCCTTCAACCTTGGTGGATGAAAAATTCAATTGTAAATTTCACAGAAACATTTCATTGACTCTGGGAACCTCATTTTGCCTGCCTCACCCGGAAATGACGCAAGGCAAGGTCTTCGAACATTTTTTTCTCTTTTCAACTCTTGAAAAATGATATCTGTATTTCTCACTTTACAATAATTTCATTTCGAATGCAAAATCGGGGATATAGCCTTATATGTCTGTTTTATGAAAATAGATTTTATTAAAATAGACACGCTCATTTGAAAAATGGACTTCTGTTATGCGAATCTTGTGTTGGCGACTAATTTTTATTATGTTGTCGCCAACATGAACATTGGTCACTGATAAATGAATAATTAAATTGATCACGAAAATATAAGAACGAATTTCAGTATCGGTGTATTGTCAAAGATTATCAATATTTTAGAACGATATTTAATGACGAATCGATTCCCCTCCGCAGAGGATCAAAATTGTGATGGCATGTCTTCGGATCATCCTCCGGAATGTTTCCCAGACCGTCGCCAATAGCCCATTGTGCAGCTCTAGTGCGACGTAAATGAACAACAACAACGAACCGATATTTTTCCTAAGTAACTAATTTATATTATATTAAGAATCATTAATGGTTTCGTAACCCAAATGAAATTTATCTACACTCACAATAACATTATATTCAAAAATTATCGTTATGTATAACATTTGCGATATTACCTTTTTGATATGTTATCGATAATTATCGTATTTCGATAATCATAGTTAATAATACATATTGCGATATTATAGTATTCGATAGGTATTTTTATCGTTATGGAGCCGGATATTGTTGTAATTGATTTACTTAAGTGCATTATCGGTAGCCGGAGACCTGTGTAAACCAGAACTTGGCGTTATTCCTACAGGTTGGCGAACTTGGCTTCATGGTTTCTGTAAATAAGTACCACTCAAAATGAGGGATTAATGATGTTTTTCGAAGCTCTGTCGCCAAGGAAAAAAAAGCCATTGTTTAAGTGCCTTACACTTGAATCAATGCGATGATGTTAAACTATATATATTATATTGCCGTGAAGAATTATCTAGGCTTTAGAACAGACAAATAACTTAAATATTTCAAAAGTTATTAAACTTTTTTGAAAATTGCCAATTTGGCTACATTTTTTCACCTAGATGAAAATTATCAAAATCACTGCCTAATTCTCGGTTATTGCAAGTCTTTACCAGCCCAGGTAATGCAGCATTGGAACAAGTTTGCAAATATTAAAAAATTACACCACAAACGCTTTTTTCTTTCTTCACAAAACTGTGACTTTTCTCCATATTGACGTTTTGTGTCATTTTCCAAATAAGTGTAGACAGCGCTGACTTTAGATAGGCTAAACTAGACCTAACAGTTATAAGTAACAGTGACAAACTCACAGCAGTTATAAAAATAGCATATTATTTAGCATATTACACAAATAGCATATTACACGAAAAAACATTACTTCATATTACGACGGAGGCTTTGAAAAACAGCTTTATGGGTCAGCCTTAAGCAATAATATTTCAAATTTATATTTATTTAGATCTAAGAGAAACAGTTATTCATCTTAGAAATTTCTTTAATTTTCAAAATCAATTATTGATAAATTTTTGAATATGAATTAAAAAGAAATTTTCGAGTTACTTTTTTTTGGATTTTATATTTTAGTACAAATATAACTCTGATAATCTAACAGATATCTAGTAAGTTATTTATTATTAAAAAATACCTAAATAGATCTTTGCTTGTAATTAGAAAAATACCTAAAAGGGACACCGGTTATATCTATCTATCTATCTATCTATCTATCTATCTATCTATCTATCTATCTATCTATCTATCTATATATATATATATATATATATATATATATATATATATATATATATATATATATATATATATATATATATATATATATATATATATATATATATATATATATATATATATATATATATATATATATATATAAATATGTGTGTGTGTGTGTGTTTATTTTTAAAATGACGCACATGACTCTTTATACAATAAAATAAAGAAATATCTGGACATTTTTTTACGTTTTCAGAAACTCAATAAAGAATATCATTTATGTGCACAGGAAGAAAACATGTCTCGAAGACAAGTACTTTTATAAACACCAGCTGATTAATAAAATTGAAAGAAAATAGCACAAACACACACGGTTATAGTTTGTTTAGAAAAATGTCAGTATCGATCTTATGAAATCTGACAATAATATTGATAGACAGAAAATAAATTTAACTACAAAATATGCGAGACCATAAACTTAATTTTCAGATTTATAGGTTGATTGAGACGCTCTAACCCAAATCAATAGTATCAATGACCTAAAAAAAAATTAAAACTGGTTAGTTAAATTTTGCATAACAAGTTATATTTATTCTAGAGATTCTAAGAATGAAAATTTTCGAAGCACCTAACCTCAGAAGCACTGTTTATTCATGTTTAATCAAATTTTGTATATAAAAAACAAATTAAAAAAAGACCTTTAAGAACAAGGTTTGGAAAGGATAAAATAATACTTTTGGCACACCTAAAATTGAAACATTACTTCAATGGAAAGGAAGTCTCGATGGCAATAAAAGTTTATTGTAATGCAATAATGTGGTAATAAAAGTTATTGGATTGATGAAGTTTGCTGCTTTGCATTTTATGTGTAACAAAAATTTCCTCCCTTTAATTTCACTTGAAAAATCTTGCTTTTAAAATTTTTTTAATTTAATTTTATTTATTTTCTTCCAGTTAGTTTGTAAATGTCGGAAACAAGTCAAAATTGTTTTTTAGAAGCAAAAAACTATTGAAACTCGGGTTGTCATTCATTGCGTTGCACCAGTAAAAGTTTAAGCATCCCAGCTAGTTGCAAAGTAGTTGAGTTTTTAATTAGTAGTAAGTTGTAATTTAGCGATACATTTTGTTTGCATCAATCAGGAAACAATGAAAACTTGCATTGTCAACAGGGACGAAATTCCATTAGAAAACTGACCACTTTAGCTAGTCGGAAAGTATTCAAAATTTTGCTCTTTGACAATTAATTCAATATCTAAGCCCGCACCTCAGCAGAAGAATAAAAGTAAAACAAATTAATGCATGTTAGTCGGAAGAATAAAATAAAGCAAATTAATGCATGCTAATCAGAAGAATAAAAATAAAGCAAATTAATGCATGCTAATCAGAAGAATAAAAATAAAGCAAATTAATGCATGCTAATCAGAAGAATAAAAATAAAGCAAATTAATGCATGCTAATCAGAAGAATAAAATAAAGCAAATTAATGCATGCTAATCAGAAGAATAAAAATAAAGCAAATTAATGTATGCTAATCAGAAGAATATAAGTAAAGCAAATTAATGGATTAATTTATACAGAATGAACTAGACAAATCGATGATTATTGGACCATCAATTGCCATAATATTGTGGTTGTTAATGGCAACAGGTGTTCATTCATGAAACGTCGTTGGTTCACTTGTGATTTACCGAGATATGGCGAAGAGAGACATGAATGAAATTGGCATCAACGGTACCTTCCGAACATCTTTCCCCGAAAGCAAATAAAAAGAGCCACCTTTTAAATGCCTTACATTTGAGGCAAACGTATAATTTTGATATATACTTATAATCTTGTTTTGTCGCGAGGAATTATTGAATGAAAAAATAACATTATATGTTTAAAAGTTATTTAACTTTTTCATGAATTACCAATTCGGAGAGATTTTTTCACCTAAATAAAAATCAATGAACAATTCTTAATGTTGGCAAATTTTTATGAGCCACTGAATCAGCTTCGGAGTAACTTTACAAATATTCTAGATTATAAACATTTTCCCATTTTCATAGAGCTATATGGCTTTAAATCATACTGACATTCTGAGCCATTTTAATAATTAGCGCAGAGAGCACTGGTTAAAGACGAGCTAAACTTATTTGAGATTTTTTTCGGTAAATTTAAGGTAAAGAATTTATTTATCTTCTTTTTTTCCTTTTAAAGTCTATCGAAAATCATCATTAAATAGTAACTCAATTTTAGCGTAAGGATAATACTTCTTTTCAAATATTCTATAGTGAAAAAAAAATAAAAATTCATATTTTGTTAGTCATAGCTAAACCGGATATAGCGAATAAATACATTTCCTGTTATGTATTTCTTATTCATTTAACCTTAATGGTTCGTTTGTTCGCATAGAAAAAATCTTATAGTTTAATAAATAAATTTATTTTTCCTTTATTTTATGTCCTTAAAGCCCAGTCGTTGTAACGTATTATTACCGTTTTACAACCGAAAATAAATAGGTTATATTAAATATCTTAATTATTTCTTCATTGTTTGTATATTAATATTCTAAGACACAAATTTTGTTTTTTTATGATAGCGTATTGCATTTTTATTGTTGTAAAAAAATAGTTATTTTTTTATTATCTTAAGAGTGTTTTATTAATGTAGTAATATTGTTTTTTATTATTTTAATTCGCTTACGGATATTATTATTACTTCAAATGCATGCCCCAAAAATAATCGGATAAATTTTTTTCTAATAAAAAAAAAAAACTGAGGTGTTGTTAAAGGTATCAGTAGTTTATATTCATTATTTACTTTTTACAAAATTTAAAGGATATATTCTTTTAATTAACTGATAAATCATTATTATTATTTTAATTAACTGATGACTGATTTTAATAAATTCTTTTAGACATAATCATACATTATTTTTTGACAACGCGTGCGGTCTAGCAACATGCAATTATAAAAAAAAGAATACGTTAGTTAACGTTAGTGATAAAATGTAATGCTAGCTAATGCTAGATTGATATGCTATTGAATATTTTATTTTTAAAAATAAAAATGTGTCTTTGTTTGAGAAAGATATCATTTATGGCTGTAATGGATTTAATACTTTATTGAAAATAAAAACTAATTTAAACAATTTATTGTTTTCCTTAAATAATCAGCTTCTCAAATTCTTGAAGCGTGAAGTGCAAAAAGTTTTTCTTTAGTGTTTTTGAAATCACGTATAAAGCAAATTATCACGTACAGCATTCGAAAAAAAAATACAGTAACCGACTGAAACGCTGCCAACTATAGATTGAAAAAATCCGGTTTTTTGATATCGGTTGAAATATGCATATTTTACTATCAGGAAAACTAGTAAATCATTAACGAAATGTATGAATACGGATAAGCTGTAAAACAGTCGTTAATATACAAATAACGTAAGCATTTAAGAGGGAGGAGGGAATTAGTGGTTATTTATTTTGCTAACTAAGGAGGGAGAAGCATCAGCAATGCTTACGTAAGACACTGCAAAAATGCATTGTTTAAAAAAAATGGACAAAATTAAATTTAGCAGAAAAAAAGGTGTAAATTTTATTTCAAGGAGTTTCGGAGATTAAGAATTTTGATCACAAAAGGAAAGCACAAAAGGCTCCTATCCTATCCCGTAAAGGTTCTTGTCTGTTTGAGTAAAAAATATTTTACTCAAAATTTTGCAAAAGGCAATAAACGTAAATTTTGTTTATGTAACGTTATATCTTTTATCTGGTGTTTTGTTCTCATTGGTGTCGTTCTCGACGATATTGGCCTGAAACCAGGTCGTCTTTAGTAATGTATCCAGATTTAATTTGGGCAGTGATGGCCGTAGTGTACATCGTGTACTCATGACAGGGCTTCCAGGAACCATTTATTATCAAGACATCTCAGTCTCACACAGAAAGGGTGTCACAGGAATGTCGCCGTCACATTACCACCCTTCTCCGGCCTAGACGATTCCCAGATTTGTCACCGAAAGATATTATATCTGGGATCATTTAGGACGGCAAGTTGGCCATCGTCCGAGTTTAGTCGATTAAGGAGAGCGGTGTTTTTACAGCAACTGTGGAACGAGATATTCTCACACGAAACACGAACCATTACGGTGTCCTTACCTGTATCACGTGTAGAGGTAGAGAATACTAAGACCTCCATTCATTTGTATTTTTTTTTGCCATAAAGGATCATCATTTTATTTTTTTAATCACTTACTTATATCGACATTGTATTTACGTATATAAAATTTCATTTTATTCTGACAGCTCAGATTTTTTAAAAGTGCGAATTTTTATGCCACGAGTGTATAACTCTAATATTTGATGGTCCCGCAGTGGACTGATCGGTAAGACACGGTTCCCAGCAGATCACCGAAGTCAAGCAACACTGGCTACGGTCAGCGTGCGGGTGGGTGACCATTTGGATCAGTCTGCGTAGGGACCGAGGATGTGCGGTATTGGTCCTCGTTAAACTGTGCTACCGTAAAGTGCTCGACTTCGCGTGCAGATCGTTGGGCTACCGAAGCGGGGGGGGGGGGTGCCATCCCCTCTGCTGAGGATCAAAATTGTGATGGCATGTCTTCGGATCATCCTCAGGGATGTTTCCCAGACAGTCGCCAATAGTCCATTGTGCAGCTCTAGTGCGACGTAAATGAACTACAACTACAACAACAACTAATATTTGATGGTTTTGTAATCCTTGGTTTACATCTTGTTATACTTACGTATGTAAAATTTCGCTTCATTTTGACAGCTCTGACTTTTTAGAAGTGCGAATTCTTATGCCACGAGTGCATAACTCTAATATTTGAGGGTTTTGTAATCCTTGGTTTACATCTTGTTACACTTACGTATGTAAAATTGCGCTTCATTTTGACAGCTCTTGACTTTTTAGAAGTGCGAATTCTTATGCCACGAGTGTAATAATGGTTTTGTAAACCTTGGTTTACATCTTGTTACACTTACGTATATGAAATTTCGCTTCATTCTGACAACTCTTGCAAGAATAGATGCGCTAATATTTATAGCAATGCATGCATACATCATTATGATCATTTTTCATTTTTATTGTAGCCAACGTAAATTTCTTTTGAAAAAAATCTAAATAAACTGCTGTTTGTAGAAAATGCAACACCATGAAAGAATCATCAGAATCAAATGAAATTTAATGCAGAAACGACTTGTACTGATACAAATAAATGATGAAATTTTCAAAACAAAAGAAACAAATTAAGCGTCCGAAATCAGTATTTGGTGCAGCCACCACGCGCTGCAATAAGTGCTGCTATACGACGTGGCATGGAGTCAAACAGATGTTGAATATCTGCTTGAGGAAGAGAATTCCATATCGCTTGTATGCGCAACCAAAGTTCGTCTTTGGAAACTGCAGGACGCGGATCACGAGTGAGACGCCGACCAACCACATCCCACACGTGCTCAATAGGCGACATATCCGGCGAATAAGCAGGCCAAGGAAGAAGTTGCATGCGTTGTGCTGAACAGAAGTCTCTAACAGTCCGCGCAACATGTGGGCGTGCATTATCCTGCTGAAAGATAGCTCCAGGGATGCCTTGAAGGAAAGGAACGACTTCGGGCTGTAGCACTTCACGGACGTATCTGTTGCTATTGAGATTACCCTCAATTCGTATCAAATTGGATCGTCCATGATACGAAATCGCACCCCAGACCATAACTCCGGGTGTTCGACCACTATGTCGTTCAATAATACACTCAGGAAAACAGCGTTGACCGGCATAACGTCTAACACGAACACGGCCATCATGGGTCCACAAATTGAAGCGTGATTCATCTGAAAAGACAACTTGGTGCCAATCAGCTCGCCAGTCTCTGTGCTCAAGAGCCCACTGCCGACGCAGCCGTCGATGATCCGCCGTGAGGGGAATCCTGTATAATGGCACCCTTGCACGCAATCCACGGCGCAGCAGACGACGACGAATTGACGAAGCCGACAATTGTACACCTGTAGCAGTAGACCAATGTGCTGCCAGCTGCCTGGAGGAAGCTGTGCGATCATTCACCGCCATGCGGAGCAGGTGTCGATCATCGCGCTCTGACGTCACCTTCTGTCGTCCAGTGCCTGTTTTTCGAGTTGTTCGGTGCTCGTCGGTCCACTGCTTCCAAACTCGCATCACTGTGGAACTGTTCCGCTGCATACGAGCTGCTATTGCGCGATAGGAAAATCCTCCTTCTCGAAGGCCGATTATCCTCCCTCGTTCAAACTCCGTAAGTTGCTTGAATTTCTTATTCTTCCGTCGTGGAGGCATACTCAGGTCTCACTAAACGTTTGCCACTAACAAATAATCATAGACTATTTTCAACGTCCCGCTACAGCACTTTATTTATACGCTTTCAGCATCAATTCAGAGGGCGCTGCGCGCGCCACGCACGCGCGATGGCTCTGAAACTTTATTAATTTGCATAATATCCTATAATTGACATTTGCTGCGAATTTCATTTGATTCTGATGATTCCTTCATGGTGTTGCATTTTCTACAAACAGCAGTTTATTATCCACTTTTCGAAGATAAGAGGAACTTGAGCTTCCTGAAAGTATAGGTAGCATTTGCTTCCTGACTGCTTCGAGGAGAGTTTATTATTAAATTAAATGTATACTCAATCGAAATTTTAACCAATTTCTAAGATTAACAAACTAGCAAATACAAAACTAAAAAAAAGTAAATAATAAAATGCGAAAAAAAATTTAAAGATTGCGTTTTTTAAGTGGGTTAAATAGTAAAATATAACTATATTTTTGTTAGGTTTGAAACGAAAAACGCATGGCACATCACTTTCGTATACACTTGCGACGGAGAATTACCCTGTCTTTCGAAAGTGATGCTCTCTATGTTTCATGTTTTAGGTCTGACTAAAAGAAATAGACTCTTTTCTCTCCTTCATTGTGATCTTATGTTTCATACAAAAAATTAACTACATTCAATTAAAAAATGGAGATTTTAAAATTTAAAATTATTTTATCATTAAAGAATCAACTTTTAAATAAACGCAGTTATAAGCGAATGCAAAATAGGTATAAAATATATTTGTTATAATTTTATTTTTCGTATTCGAAGATTTTTCAAGCTTCAAAGTGATAAATTTTGGAAACGTCTGGAAGACATCCTTATCTGTTTGTGTTTAAACCGTTATACCATCATAAATTTTCATTATCTTTTTGTGTCTAAACCGTTATGCTGTAATAATTTTTCATTATCTGACACTGTTTGCATTAATAGATTGGATTTGGGCACAAACACGAAACTGGATGATTGCAAGTTAAAATGGGGAAGTGTTTCTTTTACGAATGAGGAAGTAAAAAGTATTGACAGAGAAAACATGCTCGAACTTCAAAAAGAAACTAAAAATACTTCAATAAAAGTCAAATAAATATAATCAAAAATAATAATTAGATTAAATCACTGAGCATTGAACTCAATTGGAATCCTGAAACGAGGTGTCCCTTTGAGTTCATAATGTTCATTTTTACGTTAGGCTTAAAGGTTTCTTTCAGTTGTGTCACCCTCTCCGTACACTGCACAAATGTCACGAACAGTTTTCACGATCACAGAATTCTTCGTTAAAAGCAAAACGAAGAAGGAGTCTAGAATGCTCATTTATCTCGACTCTTCCATTGAGCCGTGATGGCTCAGGGGATAGAGCGTTCGCATTCCAATGAGGTGAATCTGGTTCGAATCCCAGCGATGGCTGGTTAATACGAATTACGCATCCGGCTTGCACCGACCACAGTGCTGACGTGAAATATCCTCATAGGTAGACAGATCATGGGTTAGAATCCCCTTGCCGTCAGGCTAACTGAGGGATGTTTTCACGGTTTCCCTCTCCATATGAGGCAAATGCGGGTTAGTTCCCTCAAAACGTCTTCCACGAAGGCAAATTTCGCCCGATACTTGTTCAAGGAGTTCCCTTGTCTTCTGCATTGGGCTCTAAATCACAAAGCTACAGTGCTGAGTATTAGCAGTCGTAAACCCAAAAAATTGGGTCTACTGTTCAACGACGGTTATAAAAAAAAATATAAAAACCATTCCATTTTAAGGATCCGAAAATTAATCTAAATTAACTTGAACAGAACAAAAAAAAACCATACATACTGTAGAACAAAACATCCATGTGCGAATGATCAAAAACATCATTCTGAAAGTATTTAATGACATGCAGAATGTTAGAATCTTCAAGGGAAAAAATTGTTGCCTACCCAGTATTATTATTGTGACTGAAATATGCACTTCTCTTTTTAAGTAACTACAAAGTTTCTATGGAATGGGAGATGATTAAGTGTAAAAAAAGTGCCCATAAATCTTTTTTGAAATGTTTGCAAGTAAGACATTTCATCTAGCTTCGATGTTCTTCTAACATGCTTGATATCTGGTGCCTTTGTTTACAGATACTTTTTTTTTACCTCTTTGTTTTCGGTTCGTTGCCGTAACATATACTCATGGGACAAAGATTATTTCCTTTTACGATCGTCCTCAAGTGACTGATGAAACCCGGTGATACCCGTCATTAGAAGAGTGAGAACGTGCATTCAAGGTTTGCGATCGCTTTATATCATACGGGAATAAATAAAACTCCCTTTCTTCAGCAGACGTGGATTTATTTATCTCCTTTGTCTGGTCGTTTAGAAAAGGCTGGCTTTTGTAATCTAGTATTAGATATTTTCTTATGTTGCAGTCTTTAGGATTTATACGTTTCCTAAGCATGCAGTTTCAGGGTTAAAGGATCGGATTTAAAACAGAACATGATAAAATAGAAACAAATGATAAACATTTTTTTTGAAAACATTAATTATTCAATCCAATGTTTTAGATTGCAGCAAATCTACACGATAGGTTCAAGAATCGATATTTCATTTCAATATTGGGCCGAATTCTCTTAGAGTAATTCTGCAACCGATTACTTCTATTTGCTCTGCAGAGAGTAAAGAATAAATTTAATTTATTATTTAAAGTCTGCAGAACAATTAAATAAATTAGCTAAGAGACTTACTTTTGAATCATTTATTATTTGAAAGCGAGAATTCCCACTCGCGGAGTGTAATAGTAAATCTGCAGAGTGTAATAACAGATCCTCAGAGTATTAATAATATTTAATTTAAATTCAACAGAACAATTATATAAATAAGCTGAGAGACTTACTTTTCTCTTTAAGTCTTTTTCAAAGAACTTTTTTTTCCCATTATACTTTGATGAGTCATTCATTATTTAGAGGTGAGAATTCCAACACGCAAAAAGTTTAAATTTAAGCAAGCGTTGCGGCTGATTCATACAACATTTTTTTCTCTCCAGAGAATGTCACTCAACGATGAACTATGATGTGTAATGTTGGACACATAATTGTCCTTGAAAAAAGAAATGAAAGTTTGGTTCGAAGCATAGAATAAAAGAAAAAGTATTCCCTATCAGATGAAATATGGCGTGATAGATTGTCATATAGTGAGGCAAGAGAACTTACTTTAATGTTCTTCAGTTCGTTCAACGCATTCAACCAAATAGTAGTAGTGTTTGTTCCTTTGTAAGATAGCGGATATTGAGTATTCAAATAATACTCTGGCCTAATCACATACTACTGTGACAGGGTGTCACATTTTTCTCACAATATAGTAGTAACAATGTATGAACACATAAACACCTTTGCTTGAGGATGACGATTTTTAGTAGAGTGTATAATTTCTACTAAATTGACACTTAATTACTAAATTGACATTTTAGTTGCAATTCGTATTATGTCAGTTGTAATTCGTTTGAATTTTTCTTTTGATCACGATTTGTTACGAGAACAAATGATATTTTGGGTGGGCCGGGATAGCCGTAGGGCGTTGAGGTTATGAGTTCGATCCCCGCCGGCCGAAGACTACCCGTGGAGTAAATGGTGACAGATGTACTTTAAATATGTAGGGTCACAAAGTCCTCCATGTTCCTATAACAAATAATATCCTTGGGGGTACTGAAGCGGAGATTGATCATTTTCTGGTTCAGGTCAAACTTACGATCTGAGGATGTATGAATGGGTGCATCCTGTAAACGGGCTGTGACGTGTGTGTGGCTGAAGTATTCTCTGCCATAGATGGCACCACTGAAAAGCAAGAAACGCACCCTCTGCCTTAAATTCGCTTGGTTTCACCAAGCAGGCTAGCAGGTATTGACCAGTGGCATTAGAAACAACAACGCCGACATGATAGTTTGCAGCAATTGCTTACGTACAAAAATGTCATGCACACAATTCGACGTAGGCTCATATTTTGTTTAAGTTCCAGACATCGCAAGGATGAATTATGCGCAGCTCATTGAGCATGAATTGTGCGCAGAAAACCTCGACTAAATATTTCGTGAACTTTTTGAGCACGTAAAATTTCCCAAATCGAAAAAAAACCCAGTGTTTTATTGGTTCCAAAAGCATAAATAAATGTATAAATAGTATAAATAATAGGATACCTGCAAGTGACATCCTCATAGATAAATCACGGCAGCAGTCGATTCTAAATCCAATCAGATTCGACACACGCACGTGACATCACATACAGGTATCCATTTAAATCCTATTTAAATTACATGGTTAGACATATTCACTTCACTTCTTTTCAAGTTGCAAGTACCCAATTAATGAAATAAATAGTGTGAGCATAAGAGCTACTAACTGGTAGCTGATCGAATGGTGGGAAATCAAAAACGCCGCAGGACATTTATTAACACTAGATTGCCTAAGGAAGTCATTTTGACTGCTTTTAATTTCAATTCGAAAAACAATGATTTATATAATGACACAATTTCTTAGAATTTTGTGATTTTTTGTACCACATCTAACTTTTTTTATTGTTAATATTTACTAATAACTTGTTATATAACTGTAAATGATACAAAAAATGTTAAAAAGTAATTTTAAACTAATTTATTTACGCATTCACAATCCAGTCATTTTGACTGCGTTTGGGCAATATAGGTATATACTAATTTTCCGTCTTTCTAGTGTTAAACCTTTCAAATAATTGTTATTTTCTAATGCTAAATTCTTTTTTATTCAATCGTACATTTTTTACCACGTTTATATAAACTTGCCTTCGCGTATGTCTGTCCGGGTGGAATTTTGCAATCAATTTTAAACTAACTTTCCGACTAGCCACAAACTTCAAATTTGGCGCATAGTTCAGAATTGGATGACAATGCATGAAGAGAAAAAAGACATACAAAGTAAAATAAAATTTAAATTTAAAAAAAAATCATTTTTGAGATTGCCTTTTGTTGTCGATTCCATTATTTCAAATTAGTATTACATGTCAGGTGAAAAGATTTTTATTGTCGGAGTATTTTTATTGACTGAAAAATCACGTGGTAGGATCCAGTTTTTCCTCATTCATTTCCAGATCGTTTTGGTTGTCATCAGCATAAAACTAATGAAAGTCGTAAAGGTATTGTTTTTCTATAAAGATTTTTGTATCCCTAATTTAAAATGAAAGTTCTATTATTTTAGTGGTGGTCTTGTAGTAGTCTTGACTACTCTTGACTAAGAAAAATAATCTAAATAAAAATACATATTTTTAAAAACCACGTTTTTTGTAGTGAAGAATAATAATTAAAAAGTAATAATTTTTAAAAAATATAAAATAAAAATTAAAAATTTATAATATAAAATAAAAAAATTCAAAATAAAAAACAATATTTTTAAAAACCACGTTTTTGTAGTGGAGAATAATAATTAAAAAAAAATTGAAAAACGAAAAACGTGGGGCAAATGAAATACATAACAGTAGGGGAGAGTGGGGTCAATTGTAACAGGGTACGATTGTAACAGAGCAAAAATTTCGAATGTCGGGTTCTAGATTTGGCTCCTAGGTAGAGCATAAGGTGTATTTAATAAATCTACATGTACACCCCTGCTGGCAACCATTTTTATGTACTTTTGAAAGAGTTACATCACAAAAGATATTTTCACGCTACGTAAGTACTTTTTTTGGTATTAGAATATTATATTGTAACAAAGTAATTTTGTTAAAACAAATAAAAATTATTAACTGAATATGTAAGTGGACACCTTAATTAACATTTCAAAAAAGAAAAAGATTAGTTTTGTTAATTAACTAGCATTGTTTTTAACAAATGAAGCTGAAATGGCGTCTTGGGGACGATTGTAACAATAAGTAAAGGGACGATTGTAACAGCTGAAAATAAATAATCTTGTGTTTACAAACCATTACTTAACTCTTTAAGAACCACCAATAGTTTCCTATACCATTTATGTTATGTTGCATGTGCATTATTTTATTTGTCACCTTTCACAGTATAAATTAAAATTTTTAACCCCTTAAAGTTAAAAGTTTAGCCCTTTAGGTCTCTGCTCATTATTATTTTCACTCCTAAAATATCACTACTATTTTAATCAATAAAAAATATATCACAACTATGATAATATGTATAATTAACTATGTTTTAGTAGAATTTATGAACTGTTACAATTGACCCCGTAAGTGGGGACAATTGTAACAAGTGCCGGATTGTCAAAAATTGTTAATAACAAATATAATAACATTTAAAATAAGGTATTTATTTATTTTTCTAGTAGAGGATAATCTACTTTACTCGTCTGTCAATTAATAGTAATAATATATTGGATTTTTTGGTAGTTAAAAATAGTTAAGTAAAAAATGTTACAATTGACCCCATTCTCCCCTACATATACGCATATATATACACATTTTCTATACACATTTACACATGCACAGCTACATACATATGCATATACACAAACATTTTCCACATCTACATTCAGATACAATTACAGTTACAGATATACATACACATATTCTCAAGAGCACACATACACACACTAATATAACATTACTGTCATGTATTTCATGCGCCCCACGTCTTTCGTTTTTCAAATTTTTTTTTAATTATTATTCTCTACTACAAAAACGTGGTTTTTAAAAATATTGTTTTTTTATTTAAACTTGCGTTTATAATTTCAATTTTCGAAGTCTCATAGTTTTTACGCTGGTAAACGAAATGTAACGTAATGTTGATCACTCGAAATAGCTGCAGCGTCACTCACGATTTCTCAATATAGTGAGAAAAAGGCATCATTCGCGACTGATAAATTTGAAAAGTAAAAAAGAAATATATTAATTTAAAATATGCTACTTTTTGGTCTATAAACAGAATCCATGACCTATAAATCTACATTTATGCTTTTCTGAGATTTATACTTGACACAGAGTACGCGATCTATCAAAAAAACGATGAAATAAGGCTTTTCAAAGATGTCAAGATCTTCGTTTAAAAGAATAAGAACAGATGCCAAATAACTTGTCCATTCTTTACACTATGACATAACATTTCGAAAAAAAAAGAATCACATGTCACAAAACTCATGAATTTCTCTCCGTTTTTACGCTCATTAATTTATGCCGGTTTATATTTTTACAAATACGACAAATGCAGGTGCCTCGTGACAATTGACAGAAAGACCTTGCGACATTTGCCTGAGAGTCTGGACGGTATATCACGTGCATTGCCTAAATTGAAAGAAATGATGAGCTGATTTGTATATGCAAATAGAAATAACTCAAGATAAGATGGATTGGCTAGCTGAATAAGAATGGAACGGAATTATAATTCTTTTTTTTTTTGAGAGAATTTATATTCGGTGCCCTTTTTAGACGCCAATGCGACGTGTGATGAAATTATAAAAAAAATTTCTGATAAGAAAATAAGGTTATACTTATTTTAAATATTCACGGTGGCGTTCTGAGGTAGGGATAGCATCGAGTTCAGCCAAAAGGGGTATCCATTTGACAAGAAAACTTTAAACCTATTGTTTTTATTATGAAACTAAAGTTTTTAAAAGACAATTAGAATATATCCACTGTTTTGGCGAATATATTTTCCTTCATTTTGCCAAAAAATAGCTGATTCTTTTTGGAAAGAGTTCTCATTACCCTGTTAATGGATAGCAAGTTATGAATGTTAAGTATAGAGTTTCGTTAAAATTAGTTATCAAGCTTATATATCTTGTTGCCTATAAACAATGTAAAATTATTTGGATCCTGGAAAATATTTTATGAAGAATAAACATGATTTTTAAACAAATTTAATAACGAAATTTTAGATCGAAAATTTTAAGGTAATGTTGTTGGAAATAATAAATTATTTGCTGTAGAATATTTTCCGAATAAATTTACATAAAGATAAATTTCAAATATGGAATTAGTTTTCATAAATAAGAATCATGGAATTAGTTTTCATAAGCTTATTTATGAACATTAGTTAGTTCACAAATAAGCATCTTTTTTTTTTTTTATTTTTTTTTTTTTACTCAATTGGCTTTTTTTTAATCTCTCCGCTTTTTCAAGGACATCTTGTTAAAAGTTTCTCCTTTTGGTCATCGGGATTTTGCCGTTGAATGCCTTTTAATCTAGATTTAACAATCTGTCCAGAATCAAGAAACAATGATTTTATCAATCGTGAGGGATGGTGAGTTAGCCCTAATATATTATAAAAAAATCTAGAAGAAAGACTATCTTTTTGATTTCTCTATCTTTTAAGTCCAACGATTACAAATGAGACTGGTAGAAGGTAGCTACAAGATTTACGCCAAAATTCAAAGACACGAACGGCGAACGAAGCGTTTGTCATATTAAAAATTCGTTAATTTTGAGAATTATTTCGTCACGAAAGCACTTGATTTATGAAGAAACACGACTCTCAAATATATGAAGAAAATGTTCTCTCGATTCGGAACCTCATCGCGGTGCATTATGGGAGATTGGACCAATTAACTACTAGGACCAAATGAGAATGGAGACTATATGATCGAAACTAGAATAATGAAGTAAGCCATATAAGATCAAGGTGTTAGCCTCATAGCAGGAAGACACCGGGTTCGAATCCCGCTATGGGGTTGTACTTTTGATGAAATTCTTTTCCTCGAAGAAGTGACGTTAATTATTTCCCTAACTCCGCAATTTCATTATACACTATGACTCCACTATACTATTTTGACGTCATTTTTGTGGAACCATAACCTCCATAATCCCCCACGCTAATAACGGGCTGCAGAGGAAATGCTTCTGATATTATTGTAATTTTATTCCCTCTTTGATTATCCGAAGATTGTGAAAATGACTCGCAATATTTCCTCTTATGAGTATAGGTGCACAAGAACATTTCCTTGTTTTGTAAACTAGGACTAACTTTAGCATCAAGTATTTCAATGTAAAATAATTTAAAGTGCATTGCAAAATCGCTAGAAGAAAACGGCATTTTTATTATTTTAAAATAAACAAAAACACATGAAAATTTAAAAATATTTATACTGTTTATTTTTTTCAATCAAAATGAGTGGTGTCACACTTCTTGTCCCTTGTCACAAACTGTCACAATTTCACAAACCCCTTCACGCGTGGTATCATTTGTGAACGACCCTTCCGTCAGTAAGTCTGTACGCTTTGGCTCTTTCATAAAAACCGTGTGATTTGAAAAAGTATAAATTTCAACAGAAGAAAACATAAAAAAGGCTGTGTTCTGTTTGACACCCTTTCTTATAGTATACATGTGCACGGTGACATTCGAAAAATAGAACAATGCACAGTGCGTCCTTGCCATTTAATGTTCTTGTCATCAAAAGGTGAGAAGGCAAAAATGAGTAAAAACATTAAAATTACCATGAAAAAAAAACTGAAATAATTTTTCAAGTAATGCATTGGGTTTACTTAGGTTTTACAACCAAACTGTTGAAAAATGTATGCTTTCTAAATTGCATTAATTTTTAGTTTGCCATGCTCCAATTGACTTGTTCGATATTTCAATAAAAATTTACCTTTATTTCGTATAAAATAAGCTCATACACAATCGATATTATTGTTTTATTTGACCGTGTTATTAAAATGCACAGTTAAAATTGTAAGGTAGTGAGTGCTTGCCTTCTTTTCATATTTCTCTATTGATCAGCTTTATGTTTATGCAGTGATAACTAAGTAAATATAGTCTTTATGGATCAATATAAATTTTAATTCCTTGCAAAGTCTTCTCCTTATATAGTAAAAACAATAAAACCCCGATTATTATGTAAAAAAATATAAAGGAAACTCCTAATTTAAAATTACGACGCTAAACGTGAGCTTCAAATTTCAGCTTAGACAGGCAGAAATTTCTACAATAAATGCACGCAACTTAAAGTTCATACCTTGATAGATATCCTTTTTTCCCTGATTCTCAGAGAAGTCCTGTAATTGCTCTATTAGGTAAAGACCTGAAGACTGGGTTGATGTTGGGAGATGTTTTGTTACATTGTAAAGCAGTCATAGCCTGACTGTCTGCTTAGGGTCATTATCTAGCAGAAAATAAAAATCGTTGCTCATCTCAAGCTAATTGGTACTCGCTCTATTTTTTTCCAGTATATTTTTACTTTATAAACCCAATTGAACAGTCGATCCAATTTTTAGTTAACGATTACCAATGTTCAACTCAGTAGCCTTGTAATTTTGAACCCAATCGAAAGTACAAGGGAACTCCAGGATCAAGTATTGGGAGAAATTTTGCCTTCGTGGAGAACTTTTTGATGGAACTAACCCTTATTTGCGTTACATGGAGAGAGAAAAACCACGAAAACCTCCCACGGTTAGCCTGACGGCAAGGGGACTCTAGCACATGATTCGTGCACCATTGAAGATATTTTACGTTATCACCGTGTTTGTTGCCGGCCGGATGCGGAATTCGTATCGACCAGCCATTGCTGGGATTCGAACCCTGTTCACCTCATTGGAAGGTGAACGCTCTATCCCCTGAGCCACCGCGTCTCCTTTTCAGTATATTAAACTAATGTACTGTGTTAAAGAAGAGTTGATTTAAAGTCAAAGAAAGTTAATTTTGTTTCAATAACAAATAATATCATACTACTTTTTCCAATTACAACTAAAAGATGGAGGTGTCAAAAATTTAAATGTAGCACAATATGTCAAGCAAATGCCTTTATGTTTGCTTGTTAATAAATAAATAAAAATATACTATTTGACACTAATAATTGGAATTTACAACTTATGCTCACGCACTTTTTTGTTGAAAATATTGAGTATTTTCTTCGGTAGGATCCATAATTTTCCGTTAAGTGTATTCATTTACTTATATTTTAAGTTTGAATATCCAATATATGTGTTACAAAATAAACATCGCAAATGATAAGGAATGCATTACTTCACTTTCTCTCTTCAAGTGCTCATATTTCAATCACCTATTTTTTATTAGTTGTTGTTTGAATGAAAGAAAAGTATTATAATTCTACACACATTTAAGTATAAAAAAAAACATATATCCAATTAAACTTATAATATTATTATATTATTTATTGTCGTTTTTTACATTCGTCGTCATAAAGCAACAAAAACTGAATTATTCCCATTTTAATCTTTTTTGAGTATAAAATTCAAGCATCAGGTCACCTTTTTAGCTGATACTTGCATTTTATTTATTGGGTTATTGCTGTGTTCCAACGTGTGCTTTTTAATGTGATGTGATTTTAATGTGATTGACATTGCTGTTGCCAACGAGAATAAAGTAATGCAGCCCTCAAGTTAGACTTTCGTTTGTTTAAATAGGATTACAATCTCAAACGCTGTAATTGACAGCTATCAAATTTGACCGGCCTAACGAACTTTTCCGAATTGATTTTGAAATTATTCCTCGGAGTTCGGAAGCATCGATTTCATTTCACGTGCCGAGGTAAAGCGAACACAAAGCGAACTCTATAACCTTCTTTAATTGAAATAAGCTCTTTTCACATTGCCATTTTATTCTAACATTCTCAGTAAATGGCAAAAGAGATAGCATTCTTGTGATTCGCAGAATCCGCTACCAGAGAAGAAAAGACATAATAGGGTTCGTGTCCTCCATTTTCCGTTGAAGGTTTTTTCCTGACAGTCTTTTTACTGACCGCTCCAGACAGGAAACCAATGTCACGTTGGTTGCGTAAGAATGCGAGTTATTCGAAATTTTAATTTATACGCTTCCACAAACATAATTTCTAATTTTATTGGGGAGATTGAGAGAAACCAGAGCATTGTGTGGTTTTTCTGAATGCTGTCTTTAGTATATTTTGAAGTTTATTGCACGAGTAACCTATAAATATTTGATTTATTATGCTAAAGCACTAAATAGATTTTACTCTATTAGTTCAATAGTCTTTTTTTTTTTGGCATTGTTTTATGTGATGTTTCCTGCAAGCTGACTGAGAGTGATAAAACTGTAAATATTTTTTTTTTTTTTTTTGATTTTTATTATTATACATTCATGGCAAAGCTAACCTTAAAACATTACTATTTAAGTACGAAAGTTGACGGGTGGCTGGAAATTTTAGTGGACGAGTTCACTTTTTCAAAAGGTGGGTAAAGTTAAGGCGTACGAAATGTGAGCGTATTTCTTTTGACTAGTTTTTAAACTGGCATCAGAGTTTGATTTGAAGGGAATAAAAATTTCGTGTTGTAAATAATTGATTTATTACACTCAAACACTAAATAGATTTTACTCTATTAGTTCATTAGTCTTTTTTTGTCATTGTCTTATGTGATGTTACCTGCAAGGTGACAGAGGTTGATAAAACTGTAAATATTTTATTTCCCCCCCGATTTTTATTCTTATGCATTCACAGGAAAGCTAACCCTAAAGTATTACTATTTAAAGCTGTTTTTCGAAGCCTCTTTAGTAGCTTGAAATGATGTTTTTTATTTACTATATGCTATTTTCTGTTGCGAATTTGCAAGTTTAACCTATCTTCAGCCAGCGCCTTTTATGTTTACGATGAAAATGGCGCAAAAGGTCAATATGGTGAAAGGCCACAGTTTTCAGAAATGAAAAGCATTTGTGATCAAGTTTTTTAGCATTTAAATACTTTTAAGGCTGCATTATTTAGGCTCATACAGAATGACATAAAAATTTGCCAATTATGAGAATAAGTCATTTATTTTGATGATTTTCATCAGGGTGAGAAAATGTCGCCAAGTTGGCGAATTTTAAAAAAAAGTTTAATAACTTTTAAAATATCTAAGTTATTTGTTTGTTCTAAAGGCCAGATAATTTTTTACTCGAAGAAGGTATATATAGTTTGAAATTATAAGTACTAAGTCTAAGGCACTTAAATTTATTATTATTAAGGCACTATTGATAATATTATTAAGGCACTTATTTAAGGCACTTTTTTATTTTGCTTGGAGAAAGAGCTTCGACAATTTGGCAGGTGGCTGGAGAACTTAGTAAGTAAAAGAGTTCACTTTTGCATAGGTGGGTAAAGTTAAAACCCGCGAAATGTGGGCATATTTCTTTTGACGAGTTTTGCAACTATCATCAAGGCTTAATTTCTATGAAGAAAAAAAAGCTTGGGAACCTTTAAGTATATCCCTGCCAATTTAGAAAAAAACGACGAAGTGTTAAGTTTCGTATATTTGTAATTTTAAATTTAACACATTTTCTTAAATTCAGTCATTATCAACAGTTTAAAATTTTTTTTCTTAACATATAAAATGCTATTTATGTTAAGTAATAAATAACTTTAACCCTGATAATTTTATGTAATGAAACACAGTAGCAGTTAGACACAGACTTTCAAATATATAGCTATAAACATCAATGATAAACATGAGATAATTAACCTATAATACACACTGGAAATCAGAAATTAGTCTAGAAGAAGCCATAAGTTTCGAAAAGATGGATGAAAAAGGTTAATTTTAAACTTAACATGTAAAAGCTTGCAGATATCTTCATATTCATCAGAACATACAGCATCCCCTGCGTTCCATCTAACAAGTAACAATTCACTGAAGAAAAAAAAAAGAAGTAAGGGGACAAAGTTTGCCCTGTCTGGCATACTATTCCAATTCTTTGATTCACTACGATAGATAGCTCTTTAAAAAAGTTAAATTTTTTATTCGCTTCTTTTCTATAATGCGCCAAATGCGGTGTCAATATTCACTTTACCCCCGATTCGTTTCGACTTTCTTTGCCTCCGTCCCACGAATCGCTGGAATAAACTTTCTCGAAACTCGCTGGAGTAAAATCTCTCGAATTTACTCTCACTTTGTGCTTACCAACTCGTAATGGGAGACATTATCAAGTTTGCAAGAGTCTGTTTCCATCATTTTCCAGTAGTTCTGCTAAATGGCGCATTTTGATACAAAATTTGGCAACATTTTAAGATTAGATTTCTTTTTTTCATTTTGAACATAGTTCCTAATTAAGTGATGAAAACTTAGTTCCATTATAACTTTTATTACCAAACTAATAGCTTTCTTTCTCCGCTTGCTTTTCTACCCAAACTCCTTGATTGCTTTGCGTTCTAAAATAGAAATTTCAATGAAAAACAAAACTTGTTTCATTTTCACGTGATGTATTGACGTTCTTGATTTTAAATTCGTTTTAGAAGTAATTATATGCATAATTCAAAAAAATAATGTTTAAGTGAATTTATAAAATGTAAGTTTTAAAATTAGGCACAACGGATTGGAAACATAATAGTTAATTTTAAAATTGGTAAATAGGTTTTCTTTTTAAATATTAATCAGAGTTATTATTTATATGTTCTTCTTTTGATCAGAAGTATATTTTTAAAAGCATTCTACCATTTGATAATTATTTTTCTTTCGATAATTGTTTTTATTATTTATTATATAATCATTATGTATTACATTATATATTTATTATATATCCATTATTATTTATTATATAATTGTTTTTCTTCTTTAAAAACATTCTACCATTCGATAATTGTTTTTCTTATTGTTTCTTGTAATGTTCTGTTAAATATACCTGTAGGATTCATCATAATTAACCTATAGAAGTTATTTAGTAAGCTATAGCGTATAGTATTAAGAAGCTAAATAATATTAAGAAGTGTTTATGATCAGAATGTTTTTTTTAATAACCGTCGTTGAATAGCCGACCCAATTTTTTGGGTTTACGACTATTAAAGTTGAACTCCATTGCCTTGTAATTTTGAACCCAATCCAGAAAGCAAGAAAATTCCTGCAGCAAGTATAGGGAGAAATTTGCTTTCGTGGAGGACTTTTTGATGTAACTCACCCGAATTTGCGTTACACGGAGAGAAAAACCACGAAAATCTCCAACGGTTTATCTGACAGCAAGGGGACACTAACCTATGATCCTTCAACTACTGAGGATATTGTACGTTAGCACTGTGATCAGTGCGAGAGCTACGATTCGAACCCCGTTCACCTCATCGGAAGGCGAACGCTCTATCCCCTGAGCCACCACGACTCTAATCAGAATGTTTTAATAAATATTTTTAATAGAATAAAAGAAATACTTTATGTGATAACTGATTTTGGCTGTTGCATTTATTATATATCATAATGTTTAGCTAAATAGAAATAAAAGGCGAGCATTGACTAATGCTAACTTATTTAAACACATTTACTAAACGCAAAGATTGATTTTCAGGAAGTTAGAAAAAAAACTAAATTCAGTGAACAATAACAAACTAATGGCTAATCGAATACTTTCCTTTTCAGGCAATCAAAGCCTTCCAAGTATTTGTGTCAATGCAGAATCTGAGGATTCTACGGAAGTCAAAACCAGAGTCGCAGACCCTTTAGAAAAAGTAAGAAAATATGCATTACGATTTGTTTCATGTGGAATATTGTTAACTGTTTACTGTTCTATTTATTTACTGTTTAATGTTCTGTGATTATGTTCAGTTTAATGTTCTGTGATTCTATTAATTGCTTTATACGTTGAGCTCTGCTTTATGAATAACTTCCTTCTACCATGTGTATATAATGGTATTTTTTCCAGGTATTGAGAAAGTCTTTGGATGAGTTAAATATTTCAGATTCTCTTTGGGTTCTAGATAAAGATGAAAAATTTTACCAAGTAAGTCTTTCAAATTTTTGTAAGTCGGATGTATTCACCACGCATTAAAAATCACTTAAATCATAATATAATCAATAGTTTCAGTCTTCGGTAATAGAATTTTTGATTTCGAACATCTTTTTTGAGAAATATGGAATACTTCAAACACTAGTCTGGCTATATATAGATACATACGTACAAATATATACATATATATATATATATATATATATATATATATATATATATATATATATATATATATATCATAACGGTGGATCCACACCGATATTTTTTAGTTATATACAAGTCAAAACAGCATGATTAACGAGTCCAGTTTCGGCATAATCTTTTATTTCACATTGTTCGAGAGATAAAACGCTATTCGAAATATGTAAAAAGTGGAATTAACATTGAGGAGCCCTAACTTTCTATCGTTCTCATGATATATTAATTTGAACTCCATTTCTGTATTGCTGTCATCCCTATGTTTTGAGAGTCAAAAAATCAAATGCAAAAAAAAGGAAAAAAATAGATACGTTCATTTAAATATAGTACGTTTTTGTGCCTAATTTCGTAATTTAAAGCGAAGTTTTTACAAATTAATTAACATATTCAAGGTCTACCCTTTAGAACCATTAAGATAGTATCTCAGAGTGTATGACAATCCGATCATTAGATCAATAGATATTAAGATACTCCTTTCTTCTTTTCTTTGCGCTGTACGTCAAACACACTTCACTTTCAATTTTATTCTTTTCCTTCTTTTCGCAAAAAAAAAAGAAAAAAAAAAGAATTGAATGCATAAAAATAAACAAAATATCAAAACAGGAACGCCATATAAACAGTCTTTTCTTTCCGAAGGCTAAATTCGTATTGTTGTGCTTTCCGATGTAAGCAATAATCTTGAAATTGTTGTTTATTTTGTATTTTGAATTGTTCCGGATTTGAAGCATTACAGTATTTGTCTATTTGATTTCAGTCTGAACAATTAAACTTTGTGTTAAAGAACATTACATTTTATAACATGAAAACATAGAAAACTTTCATAACCAATGAAATCATTTATAAGGTCGATAGGCTACAAATTCCTTAAAATAGAGTTTGTGGCTCGAACAATGTCCTTGCAGTGTTTTAGAAAAAGATAGTACTTTGAAGAAAAAATTACAGTCTAATTTGGTATATATTATATTCTCTACTGGGAGATTCCACACTATCGTATTATACAAAATTTGCATGATGTGAAATGAATTATTGGGACAAATGCATCAGAGTTTTAAATATATGTGTATAAATATGTTAAACATGTAGTTACAAATACGTATATTACTAGCCGAAATCATCTCTGGGGTGAGCATGATTCAATGTAATCGGAATAACAATGAAACTGAAATTTTGGACAAACTAATGGATAAAGTACCTTGACTGCGTAGGATGGTGATTGATTCTAATCGGAGTTAATTACGTTGATTTCATGAAGATTTGAATAAAAAATTTTGTACATGCAAAATTATGAAAATGAAATGGGCTTCTTTGCTTGAACAAAAGATGATATCCGGGTAATTAATTATTACTTTAAATATTTGCTACGCAAATTTAAAAAAGGCAATAGGTGTATTGATATTGCTGAGTGGTTATGCATAGGTGGTACTAAAATTTGAACATTAAATTCCGTGTGGTGATAAAAGGCAAGAACGTTGAAGTGATAAAAATGAATTGAAGAGCAAAGCTATGATTCTAAACTGTATAGGCCATCTTGCTGTAGAGAATTAGGATTTTAAAATACCTAAACTATTTTAAAAATTATTAAACTCTTTTTAAAAATCACCAGGTAGCTGAAATTTTTCCATCTAAAAGAGAATTATCAAAATCAGTGGCTCATTTTAATTTTTTGCAAATTTTTATGAGCCCAGATACAACACTGGAGTAAGTGTTTAAATATTGAAAAATTTAGACCTCAAACGCTTTTCATTTTCTCATAACTGTAGCATCTCACCATATTGACGTTTCGCGCCATTTTCAAAATAAGCAACGAGGGCGCTGGCTAACGATAGGCTAAACTTAAACACATCATTAAACATAACAGTCACAAGTAATTGTTGCGAACTCATAGCAGTTGCGAAAATAGTTTATTTTTAGCTAAAAAGCAACATTTCATGCGACTACTGAGTCGTCTTCGAAAAACAGCTGATGACAAGACTCAATTGCTCTTTAATTTCATCTCCAATAGATTCAGAACATGCATACGTTTTTCGTGATTTCGTCCTGTGTACATGGTTTACAAGCCACCAAATCCATATTTTATTGAAAGTTTTTATCCTTTTTATTCTCTTATGAATTTGTTGATAAAATTCTGAAACATTTCTGTATTTTAAATAGTGCATATTATATGGTGTAAGCAAATAATAAGTAGTAAATAAATGATTATATGATCAGATTTGTAGATTATAATCTCACTGAATCCTGAATTTGTTTCAGCAGATAGCTTGTGAAAAAAAATAAGTATGATTTGTGTAAAAATATAATTGCAAAAATAAGTATTAAAATAAGTAATGTTGATAAAAAAGAATGGTTAATGCAAAATTAATACTTATTTTTATTTATCACATTGCTCGTACTCTTATCTTAAGTTTTTAGGTAAAGAATGTAATAAGTAAGAATCCGCAAACAGGTGTGTAAAGATGAAAATACAATAAAACTTCTTTCAAAGAATATGTTGTAACTGTGAGTTGAAATACTTAAGAAACTTATCTATTTAGCAATAAAACTGTCTCTGGAAAGAATTTTAGGAAGGTACTCTTGTTTTCTTATCTGTTTAATTCTTTCTATTCCGGATATTTGCAAAAATAAATCACGTGAATTTTTGTGTGTTTGCACATTCGTTTATTAAACAGTTCGGGAAAATGTGCAAAACATATTTTCACTGAGAATTGTCTTTTAATTGGTTTTTCGGTAGAATTATTTTAATGAGAAAAAAATATTAGCTCTTTTTGCAATATTTAAATGATTATGCATCATTGAAATGTATTGAATTGAATCTTGTTTCTTATTTAGACATATTTAATTAAAAAACGAAATCGTCATGTTTGCATTATGATAAAATGATTCCTTTTCCAATGGAAGTATGATACTGGTTGAGGGTCCTTATTAAGCAATTTTGGTTGAAGATGGGAACTCATTATCATGAGTTAAGTATAGTGTGCAAAAAGGAAAAAAAACTTTTGATCTAATAATCGGATTTTTACGTACTATTATGGGACTCAATTTTAGTTATTTGAATGGATGACCTCAAATATGCTAATCAATTAGTGCATACAATATTTTAATATCAGACAAAAAAAAAACGCACTTTCTCTATATAAACATACCTTTTTTCGACTGATTTAGACTTCCGACCTTCGACTCTCAAAATTTAGGTGACAGCCGCAATCTGGGAAATATGGTCCCCATTTGTTTGGTCAGGAAAGCTGTTCAAGTTTAGACTCCTTAATGCTAATTTTACTTTTCGCAAATTATTTAGTAAATCAAACATTTTGTGTACACAATTATAAAATTCATTTATTTAAACAGAATTGCGTACGAAAAATCATTTTTAGTACTCATTATTCTTTTATTATTTCATTAATTAACTATAAAAAAAAGTTGAATTGTAAGGTGTGCAAATTTTAATTTTTTGCATCATTTTAAAAAATAGTAATTATGTAAGGATAATCCAAAATTTGAATAAAGTCGATACAATAGTTCCTAAGATATCGAACTTTAAAGAAGTTGTTTATTTCTAATCCAATTTCCTTAAATATCACATTTCATAACTTTAAGAATAATAAGTATTACATTTTCTAAAATTTATATACTTTATAGCACTAAGCATATTCAAACATTTTTAAATAACTTATTATTATTACTTTATAATAGCTTATTAAATAACTTATATTAAACTTATGATGAATAGTTATTCATTATTTTGTTTAAACTCCTTATTTTCAGGTGTCATTTACATGCAGCCAGACTTTATAATAGCTTATTAAATAACTTATATTAAACTTATGATGAATAGTCATTCATTATTTTGTTTGAACTCCTTATTTTCAGGTGTCATTTACATGCAGCCAGACTTTATAATAGCTTATTAAATAACTTATATTAAACTTATTATGAATAGTCATTCATTATTTTGTTTAAACTCCTTATTTTCAGGTGTCATTTACATGCAGCCAGACTTTATAATAGCTTATTAAATAACTTATATTAAACTTATGATGAATAGTCATTCATTATTTTGTTTAAACTCCTTATTTTCAGGTGTCATTTACATGCAGCCCAGGCTTACCGTGTGATTTAATTCTAACCTCTTTAGCTACAAATGGTATTGGAATGTGCAGAAGTTCTTCTCTTGTGTTGGTATTTTTTTTTTAGATAACTTCTCAGCTTGTAATTTATTAATTATATATATTTTTATTTAATTTTTTGATACAATGATACACCGATAAAAGTTCAAAACTTAACAAACGGGAATAAACTGAAAAATTTAAAATATAGAAAAAAAAGAGACAGGTATATTTGTTTAAAACATAGTATGCATAGTTTATCGCGTAAACTATATTATACGATTTAGTGCTCAAGTTATATAAAATCTTAGTTTTCGTTTACAAACAGTCCACTCAGTAAAAACTTCAGGATCAAATTATGGTAAAAGGTACTGGCACCTAAGGTGTTGGTACTTTTCGACCGCCAAGTCAATTTTGGGGAAACAGGTTACGAAACGAAAAAAAAAAGAAAAAAAATCTGATATACTGCACATTGCTTGTAATTTTTTGGAAAAAATGATTAAATTATAATTTATTTAATTGTCCTTTTACCATATTCAAACAAAGCATTCAAATAATCATAAATAAGATGGTAATCAAATTGTTAACTGTGAGATAAACCGTTTATGAATTGCTTTCACTTAATACGGTTAAAAAAAAAACAATAAAAAAAAAACAGAATTTTATCGCACTGACTGGGCCCAACTAATGAAGCCACTTTATTTCTTGTTGCAACTGTATACATATTATAAACGAGAGAGCTAATTTGTTAGGCTCATAACAGATAAAAGTGGGGCTCGAGTCCCAGTGTTGGCAGATCAATATTTCATCCATTCCCTCAACACATGAAGAATTTCCAATGCCCTGCACTCCCCAATTTCTGTCTCATTACCTAATGGAAAGCCTAGCTCCCATACACAGTTAAATGTCTTTTTTGTCTTTTTTTGAAACTATGCTATTTGTAAATGGTTAAAAACCCATACAGTTCTGTATTCTTGGTTTTATAACCATACAGTTTCGTATTCATGGTTTTATAACCATACTAGTTGCAAACGGTTTCAAAACAGTAAAGGTGAAAATGTTTTTATACCGTAAACTTTACGGTTAAGCGGATGGACAGACTGCCGTCGGTTATTTTACCATTGTTTTAGAATGAAAATTCTTACAGTTCAATTTTTACAGTGATAACTACCCTGAATCACTCTGATTAAATAAATATTGCTGTAAACGTTTTACTGTAAGCATGGATTTTTGGAATGATGCACTCGAATTTCTTACAATGCAGGCTTGAGGTGTGATTTAACTTCCTTAGCTACAAATGGCAAACGGGATATGCTACTGCCCGTCCTTTGTGTTGGTATGTTTCGATAACTAATATATTTACTGACAGCTTCTTAAATTTGCATTCTTATTTTGTTTCTCAACTTAATGATACAATGACGCATAGGTAAAATTTAAAAATTTAACAACAGTAAACTGAAAAACTTAATAAATTGCCATAAAAAAAATAGATGTGAGGTTTTTTTTTTCGTTATTCAAAAACTGCTCTTCTTTCGTAATGGCATTTTTTTAATAATTTATTATTTATTATTTTAATTTATTATTTTTTTAATAATTACTGCTTACTAGCTTTTTAAATAAGCACGCATATTTTGATTTTTTATTTCATGATACAATGGTTTAAAATTATTGTATTAAGCACAATTATTGCCATTAATTTTTTTTAGATACTTTGTTATTATATACGTTTCGATAACAATTTCAATTCCTGTAAGTTAAACCACCCTCAAATTAAATGCATTTGATCCAGTTTGTGTGTGCTTGAAAAACCATTAATAAAGTGGTTAGTTTGTAATATTAGTAAAAGTATCATAATATAAGGCGATAACATGAGCAGTAATACATATCAAATAAAGTCACTTTCGTTAACATGAAATTAAAAAATGTTTTTTGCGAAAAGCGAGTCAATTGCTCATCTTTCTTTCAAGTAAAATAGGTTTTATAAAGTAAACATTTCCGCAACACCAAAGCTTCATTTTTAAAATTTGTTTCCCAAGTGTATTAGCCTTTTGTTACTGTTGAACATGAGTTATTTTTTTTCCAAGAGAAATGTAGCTAAACAGGCAATGTATTCTCTCGAAATTCAAAGTTGATTAACTTTAATGCAACAGATCCTCAATTACGTATAAAAAAATTTGTGTTAAACTTAATAATTATTTTTTTTATATGCATTGTTTATTAAGGTACAAAAAATAAAGTAAACATCATGAATTATTACTTTTTCAGTGTTCTGCCATGTACCTATTGGCTGCAAGATGAGGAAAACTCAACAAATAGCTCAAAAGAAGACGAAAGAAAGCTACAATTTATTTGCGATGAAGAAAAGAAAAGGTATTAACAATATCAAAATGTATAAAAATTATAAAATACTTAAGTATTATTCAGTATACATACCTACCAACTTATTATGTCGTTGAAAAAGATTTAACAAAAGGGTAATAAAGCAATAATTAGGTTTGGAAGAATTTTCTAAAAAGAAAACTATTAAGTCGTATATAAGCATAATTAGCCAACAAAGAGATCTTACCTGCATATTTTTTTAAATTATTGATCTGTTGTGGTAGTTTAAAAGATATTTTTTTGAAACTTTAATCTTTAACTTTAATACCCCAAAATGCTAATGTTGACTAAGAAAATTATTTCAGAACTGCGGTAAAGTTGGCAGCTATGAGAATAACATTTCAGGTTGTACTGATCCGACAAGGAAGGTACAAGATTGTACCAGTGGTCAATCCCCTATGTACTAGTGGTCAATCGGGTTGAGTTTATATATATATAGTTAGTTAGTTACTTAGATTTTTAATTTTAGATTGAGAAATAGCGCTATCCTTAACCAAAATCAAACGAAACCATGATCTCTCTCCCCATCTGAAGCAAAAAAAAAAAAAAAAACCTGCTTTATTTATTTTGTTTTTTGAACAAAATAACTAACTGCATAAAAAATTCAGTTTTATTTATTTCGGATACCTGCCTTGTAAGTTTGACCCCTGTGTAACGAAATTAATCATATTTTGGAATACAGGAAAATATAAGATTGGAGTGTATTAAAAAAATTAATTTATTCAACCTGACGGGAAACTTTTTTGACAAAAAAGCATAAATTTTAAAATACAGACATCTGCGAAAAAAATCCTGGACAAAATTATTAAAAAATTGCTCAGGATCATGGGGTTGCAAGCGTTATTCCTGAGCTACTATTCCGGAGAGGAGGGTAAATTGTAGGAAATCTACAAAAACAGCAAACAAAACTCAATCCACATCATTTTATTTTTACTGTATTTCATCACATGGTACGCATTTATGACTAATATTATTACTACAGGAGCTGTTCAAAGTTTCAGCCCGACGTCTTAGAACTGGCGCACCTTGAAATGACGCTCCATTTTAAACATACCATCTCGAACATATACTGATGCCAACAGACATGCCAAAACTTATAAAGATGAGAGGATGAGAAAAGGGTGGAAAGAATTATGGTGTTAACGGAGTTAAATGTATGCTCAAGGTTTCAACAATGTACGGAAATAGATGATTTATCAAATTTTTGATAATCAACATACCTATATTGTTCTTTTAGTTTAAATTTTAAAGCGCGTCCGGTTTGTCCGATGTAGCCAAGACTACACTGGCAAGATATTTCTAGATTTGTTTTCCCCATTTGTCTTCCATTTTAAGTTGATTACCATACATTTTCAGTTTCAAATCACTTCTGTTTTCCTCTTTCACGTTTGGCGAATCTTGAGAATGAATGCCTATTTTTGCAGGCACGAAATATTCGTTTCAAAAAATATGAACATGGTAATAAAAATTGACTTCTTTTGAGGGCTCAAAAATAGGGGCCCATTCTCAAGATTCGTTAGACCTTAATGACTCGTAATGTGAATTTCTTAACCCTTAAAACTTGTCGACTTTTTTTTTCACCATCTTCACAATATTGAAGCCAATGACATAAATTAAAATTTTTCTCGTGCTATTAAAATAAGTTTTACGTAAGATAATGGAATAGACTCTTAGATAGAAGAAAAATAATAATCTGGGCCAACTGTTTAAAAAAATCAAGGTCGCTCAATTGTTTTTACTTTTTACCTTAAAACATTTTTAAAGACGTCAAAAAAATCTGTTTGCAATTGAAGTATTACAAGTGTAAGGATGGAAGGTCTCCTAGCCCCAGGCATCAAAGTTATATAGTTACAAGGACAATTATTTCAGACAAGTCAACGTCTCTGTCCTACTCGAAATTGTTTGAAAATCTATTATTTATTTACCGATTCAAAAATTTATTCTAGATATATGATTATGTTAGGAAATCAGAAGTATGCTTTTGATATATTTTCCAATCATATATTGTTATTATTATTTTTAATTTTTTTTGCATTGCCATTGTATTTATAGCGAAAGTGAATCTTCAACAATTTCGAAGACAAAAAGCGAAGTCAAAAAGGCTTTCAGAAGCTTTAAAGACATGCAACGAAAATTCCTTCAAACAGTAACCGCTAGACTTACAGTTGCCCAGGTAATTAAATATGCTCTTCATTATTACTAGAAATTTTTTTTCTAATAATTTAATATTCTTTTACAGAGTTACAATTACTGAGATGCATGAAACAAATTATAGAATTAACATACAAAGAATAGCATTCACCGAAAAATGAACATCAATAATAGTACATATGCCAACAAAAAAAAATGTCCCAACACAGCACGTTGAAACACACAGTAAGTTGAATACAGCACGTATTCAACTTAACTCAAACTCGCTAATGGTTCTAATGTTATTGCATTTTTTTTTAACAAAGCAGGAAATTTTTTAATTGAATATTGAAGATTTTATTTATCTGTAAGATCTTACTGACTTTTTCTTCCTGTTTATGTTTTTTTTTTTTTTTTTTTTTTTTTTTTTTTTTTTTTAACATAATGCGCATATTTAGTACATACTAAATATATCTAAAAATATTGAAGATGTTTCAAATGTTCATATACATTAATTTATCGAGATTTAATTAAGTTTTTTTGAGTGCCAAAAGTAATAACATCTGTGGTTTATGATAACAGTTTTTTACTCTTTCAATTTGCAAAAGATAGGAGCTAGTTTAGCAAGCTCTAAGGGTCGAATAATATCCGAAAATACAAAAGAACAAATGAAATACGTTGTAAAGAGCATGTAAAAATGCAGCACAGTCGAATTTCTCACAGTACATTAAATACTGATGTTAATTTACTACTTCACTTTTTGTTTATATTATCTATATAAAATACGACCTTAGAACAGTATTTTTGTGATGTAAGAAATTTTTTTTTTCTATTCAGTTTTACTTTTCAGCACTGTATTTTTAATTCACGCGCGGGTAATAAGAACTATAGCTTTATAAACCAGTTATCACAGAATCCGTTACCTTAAGAGAGAGAAAAGTAAGTGAATGTTTTAAACTTCGAAAATTTTGAAATTCTTCTCTTTTTATTTTCGCCATCCTGACTTGTCTTTTTTTTGACAGACTTTTTTTCTCAATTCAGTTTCTGATCATACGGAAACTCAGACATGAAGCTAAATTGCTATGTTCCATTAAACAAATACAAATTTCCCATAGGGAGTTTTCTAAGACCTCTTTTTAAATTAATTTTATATTCATTTTGTTGTAACTATCACTTTAATTTTACAAATATTCGTACTAAGATATTTAATAATTATTTTTACCTTTCCTGTTGTGAACTATTAAGCAGAGCGGAAAAACAAATTCTCTACCAAATTATATATTTTTTCCCTTGCTAACAACTCCAAAAGTGATTCGCCGATTCCTCAGAAACGGTTTCAGAAGAAGAAAAAGTTTTAAGACCAATGATTTAGATTTTCCGAAGGGATTGTGTAGTGCTCTGAAAGCTGTTCTTACAACAGAAAGCAAGGTGCTGATGTTATTTCATTCTCTGTATTATCTGTCCTTACTGTTGGAGCAACGTTGACCCACCTAATATGGTGCCTTTGAAGAGTGGTCGTTCGTAAATCGGCCATGCTGATACCTGAATGACAAGTGTCAATGGAGTGAGCATCGGAAAAAAATGATTTGGATTATAAGTTCCTAATTTATGTACAATCAACTCCCCCTTCCCCGCTATAAGCACTGACGCATTCTTACAAAATTATACCTTCATTGACAGTAAAATGAATCTTGTTTCCAATAATAAAATCAAACTTAAGACACTCACTAAAACTTTTGCAGATGTTTCAGAATCAGTAATTTCAAATATTAAATTTAATTGTTTTATCCATGAGAAGTAGAGAGTTGAAATTGAAGAAAAAAAGTAATAATAATAAGTGATAAACCTGAATTATGAAAATATCAGATTAGGATAACATTTAAAAACAATTAAATGATTTTATTCAAAGATTCATAAATTAGTTGATTAATATTTTTAACACTAAATCGATAATTTTAAAAATGGATAGCGCACTGCCACCTAGTTTATTTATAATGGCTTTATATTTTGCTTCATATCTCTCTCATTACCTTAATTGCAAATAAATAAATAAAAATAAATGAATAAATAAATTTTGATGTTTTAACTATCCCAAGAAAATTCGAATTGTATTTTTGTAAATTAATTTCCTGTACAAATATTATTTGAAAGAAACATAAGCATAAATAGGCTTGGTTTCAGAAAAATAGGTATAGCAGTGAATATATGTATAAAATGTATAATGTATCCTCCTGACTTTTTTAATGATATATTTATATTTATAGGATCCCCTAACTTTGGCTCAATATTTAGGTAAACAATAATTTTGGTATTTTTGGAGAAAAACTAAAAAAAATTAGATTGAATGTAACTTACTAATTTAGATACAATAACTCATATTTTTATTTCGCTAAGTATGAAACTGTTTGAATATTAAATAAAAGGATAATTATAAAAAGAACTTTTAAAAAGCCTTGCTTTTCATATTGAGTGATTGTTCAAAAATAGATGGGAGCCTATAAATTTTATCAGTAGTTTCTCAACCTTCCCACAACCCACTTGTTGGACATGGTTCAGTGGTTGAAAACTACTGATCTCTGATCTTAATTCTCGCTGATGATTCTATAATTTTTGCATTAATTTTAAAAATGGTTCATAATTGTTTAACACCCTATAAATCTGAATAATTTAATTCCAACAGCTTTGAATAGATTTGCATTAAGCTAGCATGAAATTTACCCACCTAAAATTTTTATCAGGCTGTTAGGCTAAACTTAAAAAAGGAAACAAATTTACTCAATTCGTAATAAAAACATATTTTACTTGACTAAAAAACTACCCAAATTTGCCACATTTATATCTATAAATGGTTTTAGCCACCCCTTTATAAAACTTAATTTTAATAATGATTTCTGTTTCAAATGTTTGCGCTCATGGTTTTTTATATCAAGCATTTTTGTGATTCTCTTTTATGACAAAACTTTAATTAGTTTCATTATAAATCCAATATTTTAAATGCTTTTAGTTGAAATTTTATGGAAATATTCAATAAAATATTATAAATGTAAAATTAACATAATGATAGCAAAAGGTTCTTTCGTTTTTTTATTGTTTTTTTCTCTTAGGTAGTGGATGGTGTTAAGGCGGGTGCTGTACCTAGTTTCGATTATATCATGTTCGTTTTAATAGCTAGGTAAGCCTTATTTCTGTATATTAGATTAATAACAACTACTTTATAATGTAACTTTACTTAACCTATATATAAATTTTTATTAATTTTATGAAGGAAAAAAACTATTTGTGAAGTATAGAAATTAAAAAATCTATTTTCAAAAGTCAATAAACTTTTGTTTTTGGTTTGAAAATGTATTATTTTAATTTTAAAATATTAAATATTGTAATGCGTGCAAAACAGCTTTAATTCTATTTGTATTATTAACAGTGGAATGAAATTTACGTTAGACTAAGATTATTAGTATATGAGGTAAAAGTTATTATAGATAACATCATTGAGTTACCTTTGCTAGTTGATATTTCTTGAAATTTTTTAATCAATACATTCGATTTAGCTTTTTCTATAACATCAAATTAAGCCTGAACACATTGATAATATCATCCATTTATAAAACAGAATGAGCAAATGAGCATAAAATAAACTTTTTTAAAAACGCTTGCAAAATTTATGATGACATTTCGTTATAACTACGTATAACTACGTATTTATAATAACATTTTATTATAATTACGTACTAATTACATTTTATTATAGCTACGTAACTACGTATCTTATCATAACTACGGATGTAAATTTATAACATTTTATTATAACTATGTACTAATAACATTTTATTATAACTAAGTAACTACTTAATTAATTATAACTATAAGTCTGTATGCTAGACATACAGTAAAAAAATTAATTATTTTATTCATCAAAAAAGAAAAATATTAGATTAAATTCGTTTGTTTAATCTTTTCAGTATGATTGCTGCGCTGGGGCTAATTGAGAACAGTTCAGTTATCATCGTTGCGTCCATGCTCATCTCACCCATCATGGTGAGTACTATACGGTGAGTACCCAATGGCGCACACCACATGTACAATGCATAAATTAATAATATAATGTATAAATAACAAATAAGTAAAAAAAATTTAACACATAACTTCTTGATGAATTAAATATCGAAGTGATCGAAGTAAATATACTGTAAAAAAATAATTTGGCGATTTTTAATTAAAAAAACTATGAGCTCCATATTGATATTCAATGAATACCCAATTGTATATTCCAGAAATATTGGTTATTTTATTTTATAACCGGCATTGAATAGCCGACCCAATTCTGAGTTTGCAACTATCAATGTTCAACTCCGCAACCTTGTAATTTTTAACCCAACCCAGGAAATCCTAAATCAAGCATTGAGACAAACTAACCTTGGAAGACTTTTTGATGGAACTAGCTAGCATTTGCGTTACAAAGAGGGAAAACCCATGAAACCCTTCCAAGATGAGCTCGACGGTAAGGAGACTCAAACTCATGATCCATCTAGCACTGAGGATGTTTCACATGAGTATTGTGGTCGTTACTAGCCGGAGCAGAATTCGTAACAGCCAGACACCGCTGGGATCAAACCTGGGTGACTTTTTGGGAGGCGAACACTCTATCTCTTGAGCTACCTCAGCTCAAATATTAGTTATGTTTCACTTTATAACTGGCGTGGAACAGCAGACCCAATTCTGAGTTTACAACTATCAATGTTCAACTCCCGTATCCGTTTAATTTTGAACCCAACCAAGATGGCAAGGAAGCTCCTAAATTAAGTATTGAGAAAAACTACCCTTTGTGGAAGACTTTTTGATGGAACTAATACGCCTTTGCTTTACAAGCAAACGAAAATCGCGAAAACCTCGTTAGTAGACTCTAAACTCATAATCTGTATACTACTGGGGATATCTTTTGTTTGCAGTGCGAGCCGGGTGCAGGATTCATATCGAATAGCCATCGATTGGATTCGAACCTTAATTACCACCTCCTGAGCCACCATGACTCAAATATTAGTTACATTTTATTTTATAACTGTTGATGAACAGTCGACCCAATTTTGGTTATGGCGACTAATGTTCAACTCCGTCTCTTAATTTGGGTATCATCCAGAAGATACGGGAACTTCTGGATCAAGTATTGGTTCAAATTTGCCTTTCTGGAGGACTTTTTGATGGAACTAACGTGCATTTGCGTAACACGGAGAGGAAAAACACTAAAATTTCCCACTGTTAGCCTGAAAGCAAGAGCACTAAATATTAATTATATATTTTTTATTTTATAACGGTCGTTGAACATTTGGCTTTTTCGGGTTTGCGACTACTAATCTTTAACTCCATAGCATTGTAATTTTGAATCTAATCCAGAAGACAAGGGAACTCCTGGATCAAGTATTGGGAGAAATTTGCTTTCGTGGGGGACTTTTTGATGGAGCTAACCTGCCTTTGCGCTACATAGAGGGAAAAAAACACTAAAATTTCCCACGGTTAGCCTGAAAGCAAGTGGACTAAATATTAATTACAAGTTAGGGGTAGCTAACTACTATTTAAGAGAAGGAAAAATTTATATGAAAATCTTAAGAATCACTATTAGGATAAACGAAATTGAAAACTTTAAAACCAGTTTGATTTTATAACCGTCGTTGAACAGCCAACCCAATTTTTTCTGTTTACGTCTATTAATGTTCAACTCCGTAGCCTTGTAATTTTGAACCCAATCCAGAAGACAAGGGAACTCCTGGATTAAGTATTGTGAGAAATTTGCCTACGTGAAGGACGTTTTGATTTAACTAAACCGTATTGCGTTACATGGAAAGGAAAACCACGAAAACCTACACTAAAATTTCGCTTTCTATTTGAACCGATAAAATTGTTTCATTTGAGCAATTTTTTTTGTACAAGCTTTTTGATGCACATTGATTAAGTAAGAGAAATTTTTTTTTATTTGTTCCACTTGATTAAGCAATGCAACTAAATTAGAAAGAAGAAAAATATTTAGTTCTATTAGGAATAAAAAGAGTAAAATTAAAGCAATAGTTTAATAGTTTTTGCCAGTAAATGATTAAAGAAATTAATAACTGAAATCATAAATTCACGTGTCTTAAAGTCTTAATTTTAAGGCTCTTCAAATTTTGCAAAAATGTGGAAAAACCGCATCAGGATTGTCGCAACTGGCATTATATTCTCTGAATATCCGCATAATTTTATCTTCCTGTAAAATAACTAATTTTAACAAATAAACTTGTTATTATCGTTTCTTTATCATGCTACTTTATTTTCCTTTTAATTCTAAGGATGCATCCAGCAACTTATCTATGACTGTGCCTGGCAAAGAATTCCGTATCAAATTACAGTATAAAGTACCGGCAAAAATAGTTTTTATCGTTCAATCCATTATTACAGTAAATATTATGCATAATTTTTACAGTAATGTTTATTTTATTGCAGTGATTCAGCATTTTTCGGTAATTGTTACTATCAAATTTACGGTAAATCGAATATTTTGTTCAGTAATATTAAACAGTAAACATGTATTTTACGGTTAAAAGTACCGGCAAAATTAATTTCATCCGGAGTATTTTACTGTGAAATTAACTTGTTTTTTTTTTTATCTTAATGTAATCTTTGAGAAAATGCAATTAAAACGAGAATAAAAATGAAAAATGTATATTATTTTTCAAATTAATTTTTTTATTTATTTTTTTTTTTTTAAAAAATCATTCACAATTAGCTGCAGAATTTTAAAAAAATTTCCTATTCCTTTTGAAAAACTGCCGATTCCGAAATTTCCGAATTCATTACTTAAAAAATATTTTTACATAATTTATAGAGCTCTATTTATTTCGTTTTACACAATGCTAAGAGATGTATTTTGCAACTAAAAAATATCGAGATTGAAAGTGTAGTACGTAATATGATTTTTCATCTGTTTAATTGCAGGGTCCTATTCTAGCTGGAACATTCGGAGCAGTAATACGAGACCGAGCTCTTCGGAATCTCGGAATAAAAACAGAAACATTATCATTGTTTCTTTGCGTAATAATAGGTAACTGTTTACATTTTCAACCGAATGATTTTCTTTTTTTTTTCAAGCCTTTTAAAATAAATATGTGGTGAACTATAGAAGTTATATTTAAATTCATTGGGGGCGTATAAAATAGTGTAAGGCGGAAAAATTTTATATTGTGTAATTCCCCTTCTTAACAGAAATGACTAATACTTATTTTTAACATATTCCTTTAAGAAGGGTCAAGTTTTCAATGTTTTTTGTTAGAACATTCAATGTTTTTACTCTCTTATACAGGGTGTCCCAGGATTATTGGGACAAACTTTAAGGGGAGGGTCAACACAATGATTCAGATTTGCTTAGAATCTCATGGTTGGAAACGTCCCCGCTAGGTGGTGTTAGTCAGAAGACCGGTTCCCTGGCCACCATGCTCTCCTGATTTACACAGAAGGTACACCTAAGGTACACAGAAAAGTTCTTTGCACGCAACACAAGTGAATTGCGAAATTGATATGGTTACTAGCTGCTACGGGTATCTAACAGAATCCAGGTGTATCTGTGCTGGTCCGCCAATCCATAGCCCGCCGATGTAAGGCTCAATGTACTATCAATAGTGGAAACTTTGAACATCTTTTGTGAAATTTTCATCGATCATCTGCAACAGCACATGTAATGTATTTTACCGATAAATGCTTCAGTTGATCTCAGTTACTACTTTCCCATGACCCATCTAACCTTGAGTTGCTACGCAATTCTGAATCATTATGATGCCATTTACCTCTCCTAAAAGTTTGTCATCCCAATAGTCTAGGGACACCCTGTAGAACCACATTTCTATTTCTTGTCAACGTAATTAAATCCACATTTTTGTGATTTGTCTAACATAGGAAATCCACGATTGTTTTAAATTATCACATGAGGCTCCATTTCAATGAAAATTGTTTTTCAATGTTTATAATGTAATTACTCAACTATTAAAATGATCGATACAACAAAAGTACATACGGTATATACGGTAGACTGAGAAAATTGTCACAAGGTGGTGTGACTTTCACAGAATTCAGAGACTTAGCGGTGGTGCTTTCGTTACCCTGTCAATGTCGGGCAAAGTGGTTCCTATGAAAGGTATAAATAAAAAAGAAAAGATATCTACCGGGTAGCTTTATGTTTCCTACCATTTTATTTATTTATTTCATTTATTATTATTTCTTCCTGCTGCTAATATTATAAAATTAATTCATTTTTAAATAACTGCTTGCAAGCTTATTTCTTTTTAGCAATCTAATTTGTAAACTCAGTAATGTCCATGCTCATATAAATTAATTATGAGTATATTTAAACCATTTTCTTCTGAATCATATACTATAGGTTTTACAATTGGTATAGTATGCCAAGTGTTAAATGGAGTTTGGAACAATAGCAGACAATGGCCTAATCCTGAGATGATAAGTAGGTATGTCACATACTTTTAAACTATTGTGCACTGTAAAAAAAGGATTTCTAAAAACTGAGCAAAAGTGTGTCAAAATAGCTTCGAAACAAATTAGTCAAAATTTGAAAACTTGTATTCAAAATCAAAACTGCACATACTCATTTTTGAGCAAAATGCACAGTCTCAAAAGTTACATGGAAAGAGATGTTCGTTGGCTGCCGGCAAGATTCGAACCAAGGACCTCCGAGCTCGTATTAGGAGGCTCAAACCACTATAATTGTACAACTCAATGACAAATGACAAATCTTAATGACATATAAATTTTTGATTTCAATTGTACAAAGGGTTGCAATTTAGAAAATATGGTCTTAATAGGAAATCGGTAATTTTAATCCCGTATTTTAATTGCTTATTTCTCTATATCTTAAAAATTTTTAAGCGAGTGGAATGTATGTCATGATGTACGGTTTCGGCAGCCTCTATTTAGCCCCGTTTACATGCACAAAAATGCGGGGTAAAAGCTGGAATTTTCGTCATTTTCTACCCTTCTTCCCCTACGCAGGGAAAAATTGAAGGACTGAAAGAAGGGTATAATAATTCCTAGTAGGAGATGGAAATATGCAGGGTAAGCTCACCTCGCTTTCCCGAGATGCATTGCGAGTCACGTGATTGTTTACGTTCTGGGCCCATGTGTTTTGTTTTGGAACTCGGAACGTGAAAATATTTTAATTTGTTTCAAATAATGGCGGGAAAAAAAGAAAAGAAGCCAGCTGATATATTTTCTTACTTCCGATTTATCATGTGACCAATGACGTAGAGGAAGTTGTTTGAAAATCCGGGGTTGAAATTCTTTTGCGTGTAAACGGGTTTTCTTACCGATTATACATTGCCCTGTAAAATCCCTGTACCCTTCTTTTACCCCGGATTAATAGATTGCTCATGTAAACGGGGCCTATAAAACTTTCTAACTCTCTCTGGACTGGAGTGTACAACTATGGTGGTTAGAGCTTTTGAAATTACGCATTTTGCTTAGAAATGAGTATGTGCTGCTTCGATTTTGTAAGTATGGGATTTTTAATTTGACTATTATTTGTTTCGAAGCTAATATGACACATTTTTACGTAGTTTTAAGAAACCCTTCTTTACAGTATACTTTTTAAACGTCTCGATAATTATCCAGAAGAGAATTCATTTTTAATATTTCTTATTTTTTTATGCATAATATCGCTGTATATGCTGCAAAATGTAATTTTTGAAACATTTGCGTTTTACAATTAAGTGAACAACCTGCAGCCCGCAGACTGTTGATGTGCGACCTTCGAAAGATATGAACACAATGATTTTTTTTTAATAAAAATATTATGGAAATTTTGAATCGCACATTCGATTTAGCACTTTTTGATTCTTTTAATTTACACAGATTCTATTGTAAATGTATGTTGTATTTTGATCGCTTTTTCAACGGTTATTGCTATGAAATTCCGCATGGTTTTAAAAAACTCAATATTGTTAATACGATACTTCAATGCGCAAATTTCGAATTTTAGTTATCACTTTTCAACACGTTTTTTCCCCCAATTACAAAACTTATTTATTTATTTTTTTAATATTTTTTTTCCTAATAACTATTGATTTCCATATGGTTTCTAAAATCCTGATACATTTATTATGATATTACGACTCGTGAGTTAATTGATCACTCTTTACATGCTTTATTTGTGCCAATTTTATCATAACGTTCATGGGCTGCAATAGTGGCACAACTCAAAAACACGATTTTTGGACTAAGAACAGGTGTAAATATGAAAATACACATTCTTTTCAGCAGCAATACTAGCCAACTCATAATTCAACTTGAAGGTAATCTTCGTTTAAGCAAACTAAAGCATTTCTTATGCATTTTCCTTAGGAACGAAAACTTTTAAAACCACTTATCTCAAAACATGATTTTTTGAGTTGTGCCGCTATTGCAGCCCATGAGCGATAAATTTGAATCATTTCGTTTCTTCTTTTGTTAAAGACAGCTATTGTTAAGCTTTTCCTCCTGATTTTGAAAATCCCGTATTTTAACTATGACATGCGAGTTTCTGATCGAGCATTTAAATAATCACTTTTTAGTACCATTTATTTTCGACTTTGTTGTTTCGACAGTTAGCGCCATGCATTTGCAAAAAGAGCAAAAAAAAAAGCGGACTGAATGTGGGATTTACTTTTGCTGAAAAGAAACTTTTTATTCTCAAAGTAAGAAAACAAAGTCATTTAATTTTTTATTTGAAATACGAAAGTTAAAGTATATTTGTATATTCATTTTTTTTCTGCATTTTGAACAATAAACTAGTTGCTTATCGTAATGTTTAGTGTCAGAAAGATGCTTCTCATTCGAATGTTAAAGTAAAATGATTTTTTTCTCCTTAATCACTATCAGTGTGCAAAAATTGTATGTATTTGTAATGAAATTAATCGATGAAAATTAGTAACACATTTAAACACATAAAAAAGTCGTTTTTTTTTAACTTCAACAAAATATCGCAGTTTTACTAATTCGCAAATTTAACAAAACTACTCACTCAAACAATTGTAGTTCAAACAAAAATGTTTTTTTAAAGAATATTGTAATTTTACCGAATTAAATATACCGATTTTTTTTTTTACTTTGATTAATTTTTCTTTTATCCATTTTTTTGTTTGCGCTTTCTTCGTTTCTAGCATGGTTTAAAATATTATATTTTGACCTGCGAATTAATTATTGCAGGGGACAAGAAAGAGGACTATGGATTGGGGTACTTATTGCTTTACCATCTGGAGCTGGTGTGGCACTATCAGTTTTAGGAGGCAACGCGGGTTCTCTGGTGGGTGTTGCTATATCTGCATCCCTTTTACCTCCTGCTATCAACACGGTAAGACTACTAAAAACGAATTCCTAATTACTGTGTATTTGATAATATTTCGCGCAGAGTGGTGTAAAAATTCTCCCACCTTCTTTCTTCTTAATTACTCGGAAGAACAAAATTCGAGTAAATTACCGTACTGTACATGGTAATAATATTCTAATACAAAAAACACAATTCTGGTTAATAAAACCAAAATATACGTCTATTCGTTCGATGCTTTTTACATTAATATGGTAACGGTTTAAATTTCAAATTGAAATTTATATAAATCAAATCGGAGGATCATATGCAATAAATAAATCGCAGCTGTTGTATGTGTTGTAGATATAATTTTAGATTTGTTGTAGAAAAAGGAGTATCAGCGAAGCTACAGGGAGAAAATATTTGGCAGTTTCATTCATTTCATTCATTTCCAAATTAACAATCACGAAAATTGGTGCAATGTTGTACAACAATAGCCATTGACATTTTCTACACTCTTAAAAAGGAGGTAAATTGAACCATACTCCCATTGAAATTGAATCATAACATTACACAATCAAATTTAAGACTGTTGACCTTGGAAGTCATTAATTAAAAATTTATTATTCATTAAAAATTTTGCACAACGATACTGCGCATGCGTTGTGAAGATCGAATATCCTTAGCATTAGAGTTAAGGATACCGAAACGTTTGTGAAACCCACTTTAGTTTCTTGGGATTATTTTATTTTCGTAATAATTAATTACTAGCTCAATTAGTTATTACCTCAATTTAACACTATACTAAGGGAAATATCACTGTGAGATATTAAACTTCAGGGTTTTGCATTTATAAAGCTATCTAGTGAAATACTATGTAGAGTGATACTTGTCAATTTTAAAACATCATTGGTTTTAAAAGTTAGGGTTGAAAAGTCAACTTATTCAGAGCATTCAAGTCAAAGCAGGCACCCGTTACCAGGATCCACCAACATGAGAAAGCAAAGAAAAACGAAAACACGAGTGTTATTAAACCAAAATTTTGCTGTTTTTTTCCCCATTACCGCACAGCTCGGTATTTTTTCCAAAATTTTTCCCTCCGTGTTCCCGCTACAGATAACTTGGTAATTTTGCTTTCAAGTAGATTTTAATAGTTCTTTGATTGAAATGAAAAAAAAATGTTTCTTTTCAGGGTCTGTTATGGGGAATGGCTGCTGTTAGAACTATCAAAGCGCATGATGAAACATCAGAATACGTAAGCACTTAAAATTACTTCAGCCATTTCCTACTTCAGTAAAAATGCATTTGTTATTGTTGTTTGCTCTCGTATGTTATAGTCAATTAAAATTTACTGATACTTTAAAATTTTTAAATTGTTTTTAAATATAGGTTACGTAATGTACAGTTTCATTAATGATATACGTAAAGTTTAATTAAAAACATCATTCGCTTCAAAAATAAACAAAGTGGAAATAACAGTCAACATGCTTCTGCAGTTAACATGTTTTAAGCGTTTAAAAACAGGTACTCATTTTCAAGACTTGTCACACGTGAATGAGAAGAAACAGAAGTGATTTGAAATTCAAAACGTAAAGTGGAAATGGAAAAGTAAAGAGGAGAAATCTTTGTTTCTCACCAAAACAGAGTCAGCAAGCCTAACTGTAAATACAAAAAAAAAAAAAAAAGAAGAAACAAACAAAGCCTTTGTTTTTCACCTTTATTTTTCTAATTTTCGTTGGTGACATTTCAAATTACTTTTGTTTCTTCTCATTCCGCCTAGCAAGTCTTGAAAATGGGAGCCTGGTTTTTTGAGCTATTGAGACAAGTCGACTGTTATTTCCAATTTTTATAATTTTGAAATGAATAAAGTTTTTTAATAAAGTAAGATCTTACTACTTCAGACTCTTGGGCTTATTTATTTAATAATATTCTTATTTTTCTTTCCTAATTAATTTAAGGCTATAAGCAGAAATGTTCCTCATTCTGATAACAAAAATTTTTAACAAAAAAGAAGCTGCTCTTTCTATGTTCTCAAACTGATACAAGAATTTTTGATATCTTATGATAATAACCAGTTCAAATGCAAAAGAATCAAACAAAACAGAGAATATTTATTTTTTTAAATCTAAATATCAGTTGTATATGAAAACGGCTTATAAATAAATGGATATATATATATATTGATAAATTATCAACATTCATGATTTTTACTCAATAATAATGGAGACATCATTGAAACTAAATTAATGTGAATGAAAAATAGATAAAAAGATAAAAATCATACATATATCGTAAAATAATGATTTTGAAACGAAATTCAGCCACACAAAAAAGTTCCAATGAAAATTTTTTTTATCATATTCGCTAATTTTTTTTGAAAGATTAAAAAGTTATTAGAAACAATTGATAGTAAAAATTTACTTACGTTAGTTTGATTCCACGCTAAATTCATTCACAAGAGAATAGCTATCATTATTGCAAAAAGATTCTTGTGTAAAGAATGATATAAGAACTGAAAGGCAAACGATTTTTTGTCAAAATAAATTTAATTTTATTAACGAAATAATTAAGATTGAAACGATATTTTATATTAATCGAAAGAATTATTTTAGCACGCACTTCAAGAAATACCAGAATTGAAAGTTATAAATAAGCAAGCATTTCGTAAGAAAGTTTCTTTCAATCAGCAAACAATATTTTTATTTAAAAAAAAGTATACTTGCAGAAACTGTGCGAGTTCACAACTAACTGATTCGACATTTGCGTTAAATTTTTCTCTTAAAATCGTCTGAACTTTTTTAACTATGAATGAACTAATGGACGTTAGCGGATTTAAACTAAGTTAAGCAAATCATTCGTATCATCTGTGCATTCAAACAAATTATTCAGTTCAAGAAATGAAAACCACTTTAATAATACAGAGAAAGTTCACACAGCAAAGGCAGGTCATGATTTTTATATTTATTAATTGTTTTTTGTTTTTGTTTTTTTGTTCTAAATTTTATTTCTTCTTTAGGTCCGAGTGGAAGGCATACTTCGTCTTATGAAACCGTCTTTAGTGCCACCAGAGGATTATGAAACCAATTATTTTATTGAAATGGACAAAGAATGCGCAGTTCTTGGTCTTGTTTCTCTTACTTTAGCTCTAGTTAACATAATTTGCATTTTTCTTGCAGCCCTTGTCGTTCTAAAGGTAAATAAAAGAAAACTAGCTTGTTTGAAATATATTCAAAACTATGATTCAATTTTACTTTTAGTAATAATATATTGTGATAAAGTATTATGAATATGAAATAATGACCATATAAAATATCTATCTAAAAAAATTTATACTCAATACTTAATTTAACTGCAATTTAAAACAATTACTGTAATTTAACTGTAATTTAAAACAATTACTGTAATTTAACTGTAATTTAAGACAATATTTCTGCGCCATCTAAGCTATTGACCACGATATTTATAGCTTGGGTAAAAATCAATTTGTTTACCAATAAACAATGATCTCAGTAACGATTTCGAAAATTAGAAATGATAGGGGAAGAGAGTTTTTTGCAATTAATACAATATTTTGACAATGTACTATTTTAATAATGATATATTATTTCATTCTTTATAAATGTTATATTTTAAACGATTTTTAAGACTTCAGGGTCAGGGGCTCACGTTCAAAAACCATGTTTAGAGACGCATCGCAAACATCAACTTTTATTATTTATTTATGAATAAAATTTAGTTTTAAAACATCCAAAAAAATATTTTTTTTGTGCCTTCTTTGTTGCAACTAAATACTCTCATATAAAATGGCAAAATAAAGTATGCAAAATTGTTTTATGGTTTAAAAACGAAAACTTTGAAATACGCAAATACGAAATTCGTAAGTTAAATCAGATAAAAATTTTCAGCTGTATTGAGTGTTAGAAATAGCTGTGTTTTCTAGAAGTTTTTGCTGATAAATTTTTGGAGTCTTAAGGATTGTTTCATTCATCGCCAATCGAAACGAACCTCTGTGCTCAGGACAATATTATAATAATATAACTTAAATCGCATTGAAATAGGCAGAAATATTAAGTATTTATAAGAGAAAACCTATATGTTGTCTGGCTAAAAGTATCCAGACACCCAACTAAAAAAGGTGTCATGGAGATCTTTTTCATGGCTTGGCCTGTGTCCCATAGTTCTTGTGGTTGAAAACATTACTCTGAGATGTAAGCGGACATTTTAGAGACAATGTTGCTCTAACTCTTTACTCAACAATATTGTTTCAACTCTATGATAATTGTAGTGTATACCACTACAAAAAGTATAAGTTCAATTCACTAGTATATAAGACGTGTTAACTCGACTCTATGGTGGGGTATCTTTTCATAGATGAAGGTTGACATTGTCGATATCTACTCTCCCCACATTGGTGACTCGGACGTGATGTGAACACGCCTACCTTGGCAGAAACGCCCACTACGATTTGTACACGCCTACTTTGATGGATGGGCCACGTGGAACAGTTGACTTTCTACTTGTGACTGCGACATTGTCCTCCTCACGCTGTTGCTTCTCAGTCTCGATCACGCGCAATGTGTACACTCGACTGCTAAAGGTAATACAGGAGCGGCCACGTAACCGTGAACTTAATACAGCTCTCACGATCAGCACACAAAAAAGTACGGTAATCTTAATGCAGCTCTTCCGGATTCTTCCAAAACAGCAATGAATCAACTAGTGGTATTCGCTCATCGAATTCTATCACAAATATAATTCTGGTGGGGGAGTACTGTATTGTATCTACCACTACAAAAATATAAGTTTAATTCACTAGTATATAAGACGTGTTAGCTCGATTGTATGGTGGGGTACCTTTTCATAGATGAAGGTTGACATTGCCAATATCTACTCTCCCCACAATAATATTTAAGGTGGGCCCATTTTTCTTCCAACAGATAACTGCTCCATTCGCACATAGACACTAGCTAAGCGATGGTTGTTCAAAAACGGTTTTCTCAGAGTCTCAATTAAAATTACATCGAACACTTTTGGGACGAATTCGACAATATGATCTTCCTCACTGCCAGCTGTTACTTTAGCCTTAATGGACACCAGAAAAGTAATTTCCCATGGGCACCTATCAAAAACTGGTGGAATGTCATCACGCGCAGGCTGATTCAAATACTAACTTTTAGAACTAGACGCTTTAAACTAGACCTTTTAATATCCTTTTAATTTTTATTTTCTTGACAGATTAAAGAAGTAGCTCCAAGAACAAGTATAGCAAGAACTTCAAGATTTTGGAAAGAAGACATAAAGGTGATTACATGTTAGTGGCGTAATTGTAATGGTATAAAAGGATATTTTTTATATTTGTGAAACTAAAACTAATTTAGATAAAAGAAAAATGATCCTTTATTGTTGACTTAAATAATTACCATTTTTTCCCCATAGAAAATTCTTTTTTATCTGTTATCTTATAATTTTAAATTCACACTTTTTGACAATTTAAGCTTGATAACCATTGAGATTATAATGGTTTAAGAAATAAATTATGTGAGATTTTTGAAATATTCTTTTTTTCTTAATAGATAGCTCGAGATTACAATACCTCAATGCCAGCATCCGAAGCAGACGAACTTGGAAAACAATTTTTGGCTGAATGGGCGGTAAGAAATTATGAAGAAATATTATTGTAACAGATTAGTTATACATTAGCTAACACATGCTTGAATTTTTGTTTCTAAATTAACTTCGCCAAGACTTTTTAGAACTCAAACTTTTTAAGTAACTTTATTTTTTATAACTAAATGTTCTTTTTTTATTTAACTATTTATTAAAATAATAATCTTATATAATGTGTGTATAGGGAGAGCGTTGTACTTTGAATCAATTTTAGCTATTATAATTTATGCAGAAATTAATCATTTTTTTACATTATTACTTTTTATTATTTTACTATTTTTCTTTATTTTACTGATTTTAAAGAAAATTTTAGTAAATGCAATAATTTAGTAAGAAAAAAAACTTTTGATTTGCTATAATACAAAAATAGTTCAACCTATTGTAAATTATCTTGTCAAAAAAAAAACAAAAAAAAAAAAAACTAATGTATAATTTCAGATTTAGTCAAAATCAATTTTTCAAGTTTCATGTTTTATAGCGTATCCAATAAGCGCTCTAACCATTCACTAAACTGACGAACCGCTGAGTTTTATTTATACAGAGGTTTGTACGATCGGTGGCTGTGAGTCACAGAGCCCTCTGTTGGAAAAATTTGAAGTTAACGTTTTTATCTGAAAAATTGTATTAGGTGAAAAAGTTAACTAATAAGTTTTCTTCTCTTTTTACCTCTGTCTCATATCATTTTGGTGATAAGACGCCTGCAGTTTTTAAACTAGGTAGCGAAGTGACAGTTTTATCTTATAGTACAGGGTCTTAATAATTAAAGTTCCACTTTGAAATGGCTATAAAAATATAACTACCTGACCAAATGTCATCAAACTTGGTAAATGTCTATAAGAGGTCATGGGATTTTAGTTTCCGCAAAAAAAAAAAAAAGAAAAAAAAAATCGTTCAAAAATTCACCACCAGCCGAGAATGGCGCTGTATGCAATAGTGTTAAACAAATGCGAAATATGCAAATTTGTTTTACACGTCATGTGACTTTGCAGTTATAAAAGTGAGGCGCCTTGTCTGAGCTGTCAGTGTTCTGAGTCGATAATGTCTGTTACCATGCAAGACCGTGCTTTACTCGTGAAATGTTACTATGAATGCGACAGCAATGAACGGAGGGCTTTACAAAAGTTCCGTACTGTAAGAGGAAAACGCCGAGGTCCAATGACACAGCAAGGTCTACGGAAAATGATGGCAAAATTTCAAGCCACAGGTTTGTTATCTGTTGCACCTGTTATTTCTTTTAACCTTATTGCATACAGCGCCATTCACCACTAGTGGTCAATTTTTAAACTTTTTTTTTTTTTTCCAATTTTTTTTTTTTTTTTTTTTGCGGGAACTAAAATCCCATAACCTTTTATAGACATTTAACAAGTTTGATGACATTTGGTCGGGCAGTTTTATTTTTATAGCCATTCCAAAGTGGAACTTTAATTATAAAGACCCTGTATATAGACACTTAAGTGTTACTAAATACTATTCTTACAAATAAAGCTGCGGTCTTCAGGAAGTTTAAAGAGTGAATACAGACATAAACGGGTATTCTGTATTATAAATAAATGTAAGAGGAATCTGTTCTTTCTTAATTAACTCACGCCTCAATTTTATTATTAAAATGAAGATATTAAATTAATACGTAGAATTTATATTCCAAGTTTAATAAGAGAGCTAACAAAATAAGTTCATACATAACTATGACCTTAAAGCATTAAACGTTTGATTTCTCATTAAATATTTCTATTCTAATTGTCTCCTTCTGACAGATGAGGGATTTCCTTTCATCCATGCGAACTTATATCTCAGATTTTCGCATTTAAGTTACTAAACTAAAATGCCTGAATATTTTTTGTTTCATTTTATTCATTGACGTGTCTTTATTCATTAATTTTATTAAAGTTATTAAAAATTAAGGATTTTTCTTTCGATTACTATATTTTCAGTTAATCAATATTGCCGAGATAGCCTGGTTGGTAGAGCGTTGGGCCCATGAGTAAGTGAGTTTGATCCCCTCCGGTCGAAGACTACCCGTGAAGTAAATGGTGACTGGTGCACATTAAATCTGTCGGTTCACGAAGCCCCCCATGTTTCCATAGCAAATCATACTTCAGGAGGTGCTGAATTGGAGATTGATCATTCTCTGGTTCAGTTCAAAATTACGATCTGTGGATGAATGAATGGAGTATGATCGGGTTCCTTTGTAAATATTCTTGGCCATAGACAGCACCACGTAAAAAACAAGAAAGGCACCCTCTGCCTTTCGCTGGGTTTCAAGCAGACTTGATGGTATTAGTAAGTGACACAAGTAACAACAACACAATAACAAGTTAATAAATATTTTTAAAGCTTGTAGTAAAGAAATTAATTTTTAAAAATGGTTGTTGTCTAATATTTTTTGGAAAAGCAGATTTATTGTGTTTTCATCTTGGACATCTTTAACTGTTCATCCTGAACTGCTCGGTAGGTAATTTCGCAGACATATTTGAATGCAGCTCAGACGCATTCTGTGTAAACTCATTCTTTGTGAACACATTCTGTGTTGATGAGTGAACAGACATTGAGCAGTCAATCGAGATCAGTATTAACTTTTTCGGATTCGTACAATGGTATCTGATGGAGATTGCAAGCGGCATCATACACCCGTTTCGGATTCACAAGTTGAAATATGATTTGAAAGCTAGGCTTTTTTCAATTTTACACGAATAGTGAATGAATCATTTAATATTGCGTGGAAAACAATTTGCGGTCTAGTGCAAGTCATTAGATATCTTGACAATTGATCCTTTTATCCTTAACTGGTGATGAACACTCAGTTCTCGTATTTGCATGAAAGTGGTTCGGTGAGCCACCATTCGCTCTTCGATAGGGTTCAATTCTCTCAACCACTTTGGTTCTTTTGTCAGAGACGGGCTTCATGCTTGTGTTTGTGAACGGAATCCTTTCATTTTCCCGTTTTTATGCAACGCTTAAGGTATTCCCGTCTACGTTCTTTGGTTTTGGCTTTTTCAGTCTCCGTAAGTTTAGGCCTTGGCATCGTTTTTTTCTTGCTTCAACTCTAACTTTTGGGACCATGTTAGTCAGTTTAGATCCTCTTTAATTTGGGATATTCTCCTGAATTAGTATTGAAAACGATCCAGTTTGAGCTGTAGGTTAGAATTTCTGATTCTTAATTAAAACAATAAAGACAAAAATATAGTTCAAATGATGAAATTCTCTTTTATTCGCAACTCAAGAAGTATTTATGAGATCTCTCTGGTCCCATATCTCAAAAATAAACTCATCAACGTTTTTATAGCATAACAAAATTAAAAGTGAAAAAAGAATTCCAAAAACATTATAAAATAGCAGCGGTCACCATAGCAACGACGACGCATGCGCACTGTTTACTATTACTCCTGATTATTGTAGTTGAAAAGTGTAAGGACGCCATGAAATCCAAACCGAGATCCATTTTGCTAATGGGTAAAAAGCTTTAAAAATACTTGCAATTTAAATTTAAAATTGCGTTACTAATTATAATTAAATGCATACCAATGAATAAAATGAAATAAAAAATATTCAAAACTATTAATTAGCTACAGAATAAATAAGGAAATTCTGGGCATATTATTCTTCGTAGATAATTATTTATCTTAGGGTATAATTCTCCTTAGATTTCTTTTATACATATATTCCTGTTTCTGCATGAATGAGGCACTTTAGCATTCACAGGGTAACAATAATAAAACTTAATAATTCTGAAGGAAACTTACTAAACTACTAAAGTCTTATTTCTCCTAAATAAATTAGTTCATCACGTAATAATAGCATAGATATATTTTAGTACTACTCGTGTTTAGATCTACATTTAAAATATTAAAAAGCAATTATACAAAATGGTGATGTCACATTTTGTTTGGAAGTGCACGTAAATGGCGACTTTAATTCATTTCAATTAACTATGCAGAATATTTTTAAAAAAATTGGCATATTTTCTGTAAATAACACATATTTATATTTCGTTTTTGTATTTACTTCAAAAACAGACTCTCAATGGCTTAGAGCCTGATGCTCTTCTGAGTGACGACGCTGAAGCAGCTATGACAAGGATGGAAACTTTAAAAGACATTATGGAGGTTAGTACAGAAATGGATATTACGAGGGGATAACTCCCCATGCTCATTTTACTCGCCAGGCCCCTTTACTAGTCAGCTCATTTACTCGTCTTTGAATAAAAGAATTTCATAATTGTTCTCACAAATTTTTCAGTTTACTAAGAAAGTCATCGAAATCTGGTGAAATATGCAAAAATTTAAATTAACATTAAAGATTCAACTTTGGATCGCTCTCTTGATCGAACTATTGGGACCATTTTTCCCAGTTTGTGGCCTGATATTTTGAAACTAAGGAATCCAAAAGGGTATGTTTATTCAGACAAGGAGCTTTTTTGTGTCTGATTTTGTAGCTTAAAATATTTAATAGAATTCACTGGTTAATTAGTTTGTTTGTGGTCATCCCTTAAAACATGGAAATTGAATCCTAGTATGTGAAGATCTGATTACTAGATAAAAAAGTTATTCATGGTATTCCTTTTTTTCTAGTTTGTGCATCTTACATCAATTGCATTAAAGTCATGGCCATGTTAACCTAATTTTACAAATAAGACAAAGAGAGATGGAAGCATTCGGTAAAACATTCTGCAGGAGCATTTTTGAGTCACATATGGATAATTGCATGCTATCACACAAAAGGATGAAAAGGTTGGCATCTGATCTCCTCTTTAATCTTGTTAGACAAGACGTTGTTAGACGGGGCCAGATCACCTCATCGCCATGAACAAAACCGCCACGGCTTCCACATTTGTTTGCTATTTCATACCATATTATTTTATAGTTGTCATTGAGCACCGACCCAATTCTCAGTTTATGACTACCAATATAAACTCCATACCCTTATAATTTTGAACCTAATCCAGAAGACACGAGAACTCCTGGATCAAGTATTGGGAGAAATTTGCCTTAGTGGAGGACTTTTACGTATTTGCGTTACATGGAGAGGCAAACTGCGAAAATCTTCCGTGGTTAGCCTGACACCAAGGGGACTCTAACCCATGATTCTTCTAACTGAGGATATTTTTTGTCATTACTGTGGTTGGTGCGATCCAGTTACGAGATTCGTATTCGCAAGCCATAGCTGAGATTTGAACCCGGGAACCTCATTAAGAGACGAGTGCTCTGTCGCCTGTGCCCCCACGCTTTCTCTATGTATCTCATTTTCCAATCACTCTATAATCTGCGAGGGGATTTTATTTCCCCATGTCACCGTGTGAATATAAATTTCACTGCATCTTCCATTAGATGCAAGCTGTCCAATGCAGATCATGATAGTCACGTTCCGTCATCTTTGCCTACTCTCTCAATGACAGCGGCTCACAAAATGAGCATAGTTTTTTTACTGCTCACAAGCAGCTAGCGCCATCTATAGATTTTATTAAACCCTATTCATTACATTTGGTTTGAAAATTTTTCACTCAGATAAAAATAACCTTAAATATAATTTTCTTCTTGAATTTGATTACTTTTTTGATTAAAAAAATTTATTTTTAACTATATTTTTATTTAAATCTTCGTTTTATTTTTGCAGGATGTTGAAACTGATGAAGTTTTTCAAACCGTTGCTAGATCTGTAAGCACTTCTGCAGATCCTAGAGTAAGTGTTATTGTGAAGTAATTTCAAGATCTGTTAGAACATTACTATAGACTGGCCCAATGTCTTTGGATGAATATGAATCTCGTGATTGTGCAGTTAAACAACTTTATCTTTCAAATTAACATTTAAGCTCTTTCAACATTTAATGTGAAAGAAAATTAACCTTTAATTATCTTTCAAATTAGCATTTTACTTTAAGCTCAGCTTAAAAGATGGTGTATTCAGTTTTTTTTATTTTTATATTATTGTTAACTACGCAGCGACGAAAATCATGGCTTTAGCGCCAAGAGTCGCGAATCATTAAAAATGTATCTGATCTTTAATCTGCCTAGTCATTTATAATAGATACGATTGCACATTTCAACGTGATCTGAACGTCGCATGAAGGTTTTACGATAAAAAATAAATGCTTAGTCGCGAAAAACATGTTTTTTTTTTTATAGATAGAAAATTGATGAAAGCTACATGTGCACCATATTTGACATGCTTAAGTTTATGACTGGCATTTAGTGAATTTTCTAATGCAATTTTAAAGTTTATGCATTGGCAATTAGAAATAACGATTATACTTTGTTTATATAATGTTATAATTGTTATTAAAGATTATATATTGTTTTGGAATCGTAACCTTTTAATTGGTAAAATCTACAAATCGCTGAAAGGATCATTTAAAATGTTCGCATCATTTAGTGTGTTTACCTTAGTTTTTAAATTTATTTTCGAAAGAAAAACTCACTAAAGGTGCTTGTCGATTTTTTTTTACCAAATTCATACTAAAACTGAATGTCCAAAGACTAAAAAGGCCAATTTTTCACAAATTTTACGTACATAGACTAATGAACCGAAATGTAGTTTTCTAATAATTGTTATATGTGCGTTATTTTTGTTATTTTTATCATTTTTACATCACATGTTTAAACTTTCTTGTATTTCAGTTGCATGCCTGTGCATGTTATGCATGTTTATCACTGTTTTCGTTTTTAAAACTGTTACCACTTCGAATTTCACTATTGCCTTGCATGACTGGGTCTATCATATCTTTGTTTATCAGTTTTAAAGTTTGTGTTTCTTTAAACATCAGCTATCGAAGCCATTTACTTCCACGTCGAAACAATCTATACCATCTCATCGAAACATTTTATTTCTAAATGCACATTTTCAGTTATATATTTCAAAGCCCAAATGTTCTTTTTTCAGAAAATCAGTGCTGCACTCTTTATGGTAAGATGATCTTTGAAACAAATTGTAACTTTTAAAAGTTATTACTACAGCTAAGTTTTGCTTATTTTTAAATTTATAATTTTTTACAATAATGGAATTACCAAATAGTAGGTTGCGTATTGTATTACAGTAAATGTAAAGATATAAAATGCAAAGAATTCTACTAAATCGCAAGAAATCTTTTTATTTTCCCAACACTTAAACATAATCTACTTTACATAAAAATCTAAAATTCCTGATAAGAAAAATTTATTTCAGAGTAAACTATAGGATTTTAAAAACTAACTAAAGAACTCGTTGCTTAAAAATTGGACTAACTTGCATTGCTTATTAATAATTACTTTTCTTTATTATATATTTGGTAATTAACTAACTGTGGCTAATTAATCACTCAAAAACAAACAGCGATTAATATTTTGAAGGTGAAGGTGGTGAAGCAGTACAGGATGAAAGGAAACATAACCCGAAGTGGTTGAAAGAATTCGTGATTCGTTTTTACGGAGTCCCTCGAAATCAACGACACATGCAGGTGTAGAACTGACTGTCCCTCACACAACAGTGTCGCGTGTTTTACGGAAGCGTCTCCAATTCAAGCCGCGCAGATATCAAATGGTCCAGGCTTTAAAACCTACTGTCAAACCGCTGCGTAAGAATTTCTGTGTGAAATTTCATGAAAAGCTCGACGTGAATGGTTTCGAGAACACACTGGTGTTTACCGATGAATCCACGTTCCACTTATGTGGCAAAGTTAATCGTCGTAATTTGCGATTTTAGGGCACGGAAAATGCCCATGTAACATTAGAACATCAGCGTGATTCTCCTAAGGTGAATATTTTCTGCGCTTTATCAAACAATTGTGCTTTTGGTCCATTTTTCTTTGCTGAAAAAATCGATTAATGGGGACATTTACCAAGACATACTCTCTGAGCTGGAGGAAGCTGTTCCTGATTTAATTTTACAGCAAGATGGTGCTCCCCCACATTGGAATAACAACGTACGTGAGTTCCTGAACGAACGTCTACCCCATAGCTGGATTGGCCGTGCTGAACCACAGGATTTGACATATCTTCATTGGTTGCCGAAATCACTAGATCTAACACCCTGTGATTTTTTTCTCTGGGGTTTCGTTAAAGACAAGGTGTTTGTGCCTTCACCTCCTCAGGACTTGGAGGAACTGAAGCAGCGGATAACTGCAGTGTTGAACTCCATCACAGGGAATATGCCATCACGAGTGTGGCAGGAGCTTGATTACCGTGTAGACATTTGCCGTGTCACCGGAGAGGCACATATTGAACACCTGTAGAAACTTGAATAAATGTAGTTTTGAGGTAAATTTGAATTTTCTAAATGCATTAATTATAACGTTTACAATAATGCTTTCTTTTTGTCCCATTCAATATCAAACACCTTGTATATAAACAAAAAGTGCTTGATTCATATATTAAAAATAAAATGGTCCATCACATTCTGTTTCTTTGGAATAAAAGTTACCAATCTTCTAGTGAATTTTCAGATATATCGATTCCGAATGCATACAAAGCCTCGAAACTATGGGAAGGGGAACATGACTTTTGTCGCCAAAATATCTACAAAGTCGCCAAGATCACCAAAATTGGCGTCACATTTATCTGCGTTCCTTTTCTCAATGACGTTATTTCAATCAAAAATATACACGAAACACATATACAAATTTAAATTCACGATAATAAGGTTCACCTTAAACAAAACTTAAATTCAATTACACACATTATTGTTTACGGTTGAAGCATTTTTGAACTTCATTTTGATTCATATTTGAATCAATTTTGGAGAGAGTATATTTTAACAATGGAAAATAAACCGAGCAAATTTGTCTTTTTCAGGCATCGGACTTATACATAGCCTGATAAGATAAATATGACTTGCTCAATGATTGCTTTGTTTTTATTTAGCTGCAATACATATCTTACAATAATTTTTGGAGATAATTATGAAAATATAAAATGATTTGCGGGATTTCGCAAAGTTTGAAATCGGAGAATTTTTCTAAAAAATGAATCCACTGCTCCAATACCTATAACTTTATCAAATTAGTTTCCAAATTTAACAAAAAATATTTAAAAAAAAATAATCCTTAGCTATGAAACAGCATTAAAATGCTGTGCGTACAATTTTGCAATATGTCATTATATTGTTCAAATTTTCTACAGCCTAAAAAGAATAAAACTGAACCATATTATCCTACAAATCATTCTTTCTTAAATCTCAGGAAACAATCCTAGGGTTCAACAAGAATAAAAATATTGTACAATTGGACACCTTATTATGGTTTCAGCATCCTAGCACAACGTTATAGTTCATGACACTATTAATATGGTTCAACGTTGAAACAATTTTTTTGAGTGTAGTGTAGCTTAGAATATTTGGTTTGAGAAGCTTCAAATTGTAATCTTTTCTTTATTTTTTTAGCCCATAAGTAAACGAATAAGTGTGATGACTACTTCTCCAAACCTCTCTGTCCCAGCCGTGGCAAATGGAGATCAAAGAAGACGCAGAGGAACATGGGCTCAAACATTACATCCTACTGAGGTATATAATTTTCATTTTGTTCATTTTTTCATTTTGTTCATTGTTCATTAAAAGCTGTTATCTCATATCATGGTTGCTATTTTTTTAAAAATACTTATAGCACTTTATTCCATATTTTAATAATCGTTCTATCGATAATTCTGGAACCTTTATTCGGTTAAGATTATCCATAAGCCCTCTACTACTTTTTCTTCCACCACTAGTTCATTCCCGTATTTGAAGCGGCAGTTAATAATCACCTGAATTCCACATAATCCGTGGTTATTTTTATCACTTAAGTACCGTCCTCCCGCGGATAATGAGAAAAGATAAACATCCATTTTAAGTGCATAAACAGTTGATCATTTGAATTGCGGAATCAGTCAAATTAATTAGTTTATTTTCCACCATTTCTCTTTTCACCTCTAGTTAATTATAGTATTTGTTGCCATCGTTATTAGAATTCCATGTAATCTGTGGTTATTTTTAATCTATTTTAGAAGCTGAATTGCATGTAAAAGTAAGACTCGTTTTAAGAGTGTAAACATATTAACTGATTTGATGAATTGCGGATGCAGATAAGTTGATCAGTTAATTTTCTACCATTTTTCCTTTCATCCATAGTTCGTTTTTGTATTTAAAATAGCCATTATTACTCACTAGAATTCTATATAATCAGTGATTATTTTTGCTATATAAGTACCGTCCTCCTACGGATAGAGGGAAAAGATAAACATCCATTTTAGGAGCATAAACAGTTGATCATTTGAATTGCGGAATCAGTCAAATTAATTAGTTCATTTTCCACCCTTTTTCTTTTTACTTCTAGTTAATTTTTGCATTTGTTGCAATCGCTATTAGTCGACTGATTCTTTGTAATCTGTGGTCATTTATAATATATTTTAGATGTCAAATTGCAAGTAAAAGTTAAGGCTCGTTTTAAGGTTTCAAACAGATTTACTGATTAGCGGAATTGCAGAAGTAGATAAGTTGATTAGTTAATTTTCCACCATTCTTCTTTTTACCCATAGTTCACTTCTGCGTTTGAAGTAACCATTATTATTCACCAGAATTCCCTGCAATCCGTGGTTATTTTTGCCATTTTTTGCTTCAAAATTACAAGGCAACTCCGTAGCCTTGTAATTTTGAACACAATCCAGAAGACAAGGGAACTCCTGAGTCATGTATGGGGAGAAATTTGTCTTCGTGGAGGACTTTTTGATGGAACTAACTCGCATTGGCATTACATGGTGACGAAAGCCTCCCTCGGTTTGGCTTACGGCAAGGGGACTCTAACCCATGATCTCAATATATACTGCAATATATTCAGACGACATGAAAGAGTGGTGTTTCGTATTCTACCAAAAGAGCTATTTGAAAAGAGTTATTGTGGCTCATTACTTCATATTGCCTAAGCATTTTCAATTATATTCTGAAGAGTTTTGAAGCCTTTTTTGAAGTCAAACTATATCTTCAATTTCCATTGCAGAAAATATTTCAATTCCCATTGCATTTGATTTTATATTTTAAAATCTAATCGAAAGAAATTCTGAAAATTCTAAAATATTATTTAATTTTATTACGTTTTCAGGACAAACCAGAAGACAAATTAAAGCTTGATCCAGAACTGCAGGATGTGGAACTGAGGCGACCAAAAACCCTCTCAGTAAGTCCACGCGTACAAAGACCATCCTCCTCAAGAAACAGTGTGGCTGTTCTTCGCCAGTCTTTAATGAATACTAACAATCCTTACACTCTTTGGCCTGCACAAAAACCACGATTTGTCGTTACACCTGTACCCGAAGAACCTGCTGCTCTTTCTACTCCAAGTTCACCGACACGAAGACGAATCAGCAGGTTCTTGCAAGACCCATGCGTTATTCTAAAAGAGACTACTTGTTGAGAGAATCGGAACTAGAAAAAGGTTAAACCCTCTAAATATTGAAGTTTAGAATGTGTTGAACAAGTGATTTAGTGAAATATATGCATGATTACTTCATTACCCATTTTACCATAAGAGATAAATGTGAATCATTCGAGCTGGAATATGATGGACATCATAATGTGTATTGTCTTTCAATAGTCACTAATCACGGTTGACATTTTTAAACATTTTAAATTAGAACTATTATCAATAAAATGAAAATGTAAGCCTAAATAGGCTTTTTTTTGTTAAATCAATCATTTTGCAAGTAATTATCTTGCTATATTATTGGGTTAATTAAAGAGTTTAATAGAAGAATCTTCTAATTGGCCTTCTTGATGTGTCAAGTGAAGAACTTAGTAGATGAAGGTTCTAAGTGATTCTTCAATGAACACAATAATACCTATTGTGTTAATTAAAGAGTTTAGTAGAAGAAGATTATAAGTGATTCTTTAATTAACACAGTAATACTTTTTGTGTTAATTAAATAAGTTATAAGTTACAAATGTTATATAGTTATAAAAGAGGGTTATAAATGACATCTCGGGATGGGGGATTTTATTTTGAGTACACAACATTAATTTATTTAGAAATTTTTTTTTTACTCCGCACATAACAGTACAAGATGGTAATAAGTGACATTCTATGAATGTTTTCGGAATCGAATAAGGATTCCATCTGAATAAGTGATTGACGAGTAGCCTTTGAAAACCTCTCTTTTGAAGGCAAATTAAGACGCTAAGACTGCAAACTTTGCCACCAATCTTTTTAGTGAGGGTCACAGATTTCAATAATTTGGAATTGATTGCGGACAAGAAATAAGGGCCAGACATAATCAACACATAAAGCTAATTTACTCAAATACTATGAAATGTCACTAAGAGATTTCCTCCTCCAGTTCTTCAATTAAACCTTTAAGACTCTCTTTTACCATCAAATTAAGGTGTAATTTAGTGTTTGAATAAAATTAAATAATTAAAATTAAAATGCACAACCTTCTATATTAGGAAATATGACAACAACCTAAAAACATTTACTTTTATTTTGCTATAAAAAACCGCAGTAAATGTTAATTACTTCAGAAATAGTTAAGATTACGATTATCTTAACAAATTAATTAATTTTTTTGTTTAATAATATGAAACTATTGTTTTGAAATATAAAAAACTACTCTGGAATATTAATAATAAGGTCTTTAGTTGTTTTATGCATAAGTGGTCAAACTTTAATTAAAAGGAGATTTTGAACTTTTACGTTAGCTTCCGTATTACGTAAGATTTGAAGGAACTGCGCGTGCTCGCGTTCAGTTTAGATGGTACGTCTCTTTACGTTATGTGAGCGTGATTAATGCTACGAAGACAAAGCTACAAGTAAGCTGTTTATAGCTGTTAAAATTTGTGTTCCGCTTAAATCCACCTTCGAACATAAAACTTAGACATTTAAGCAGTTTTTATTTTCAGTGCTACAACGCTAGTTTATAATTCGATTAAAAATTTGAGCACTTCAAAATAAAAAGAAGCCTTAATTACCTTGTTCTGTCCGTCTCTTCCTTATTTTTTTCGACTTTATTTGTAAACAAAGATTTTTAAAGTGTATATTCAGAACGGAGATTATATAACACCGGGAGGTTTTACGCTTCAAAATTACTGGATACATCACATCCCAAATTACACTGACTGAATTACTCCATAAATTTGCTGCAAGAATTTTGTTTTTTAGCTGTTTTCCTGATATAATTTTTGAAAACTTTCTATTTCCTTAAGGACATCCTATATGTTTAAAGCTTGTTGGATGCATAATAATTTAATTAGAATGTTAAAGGTGCATTTTTATTGATTTGTTTTTCGTTTTTTCATCTGTATTGAAACTGTATGATTATGAATGTTATTTCGTGATGTAACTTTAAATTTCATTATTTTCTATTCAAGAATACATTGTTTTCATATTTTGTGCATTTTAAATAAAAGTTTTGTTATTTTTCCCGTTAATTTTGTTACTTATACATCAATGCATGCTAAAAAACGAATACAATCCTAAAACTTTGCATTGTAACATATTAAATTACTCTAAAGATTACTATATTTTAATAGACACAATTGCGTTCAATTTTAAAGCTAAGTTTAAAAAGTGCTGGAACTCTCTTAAAATTACTGGTGCTGCTAGTCAAGTTCCAGCTGGTCAAGCTAGCTGGTGCCCACATCAAAAAGAAAGGCTCCATCGAAAAAAAGTTATACAGCCACCATTTTGTTTTGCATCGCTTTTGTTTTGTACTGCTTCTATATTTCCCTAAATGCATACTTACGGCTGTTTTTCTCCAGAAAATCGATTTATTCTTTAGTCATTCTGATAATAATTCCTTCGGATAAGAATTAGCGTAATTCATTCTGATAAGAATTAGAGTAATTCATTCTGATAAGAATTAGCGTAATGGTTTCTTTCAATAGCCAATTAGGAATACTGTCAACTATTCCAAATAGGGCCAGAGTGAATGAGAAGATAGAGTGTTCGATTCCCACTGAGGTAAATCGATTCAAGCTTTAACTGGTTCAATTCGAATGCTGCTCCCGATTCACACAGACCACAATGCAAATGGAAAATATCCCTAGTCGCTAAAGGATCATTGGTTAAAATTCTCTTGCCGTTGAGTTAACCATGGGAGTTTTTATTCTCCATGCAACATGAATGCCTCCACGAAAATGAGTGTGTTCTAAAGTTTGATCTTGAAGTTTCTTTGTCTTTTGAGTTGAAACCAAAATTACAAGACTGCGTGGTTAAGCCCCTAATCCTAATCCAATCTAATCTAGGTCTTCTGTTCAACGCCGGTAATAAAGTAACACAGCTCAAAAAATTCCACCTTAACATAAAACATTATTTAGAGCATATTAAGAAGAAATAAATTTAATGTGTACTGAGCTTTGATTATGAAACAAAGAATTACTTTCAACCAAGCTTCACAATTAGTTATAAAGTTCGTTAACAGATGGTGGTGTTACTGGGAAAAATTTAAAAACAGTGTTTACAAAATAACCACAACTTGGAACGACAACGTGGTGCTTTGTGCGTACAAAATTTACAACTGTCCGTACAAATAATTCAATCTGACTTGACATGAGGCAGAAAGCTCTATTTTATAGTTTTTTCCCGCTAACAGCGCCATCTGTGGACTAACTTTATTGCTTACTTTGAAACTTCATAAAAATAAAAATGCGTGAGATACCTAATCAGAGCATAGTAAACCATACATTTATATATCCTTCCGCTTTTCCAATGTTGATTTTTCAAGTTGATCTCTACACTCGATATTATCTCTTGCTTAATTACTTATTCTTTTTCGTTCTCCATGTTTTACAAAAATAAATACTTAGATTTTATAGAGAGATAAACTAAACATAATATTTAGCATAAACTTTATTTCTTGTTTATTACAGAATACCCAATAAATAAACATAATTGGGAAATTGCACGGTAATTACATAAAAGACTAACGCAACAACAATGCATACAAAATAGAGAATGATTTGAATTACATGATGAACATGGATATGCGCATAATATCACAAATGATAATTACTAACAATATGAGTTAAGTGACAATGAAATCTACCGATGTTAATTTTTACTGAAAAAAAAAAATTCGTAGATATCATAGAAACACAGAAACAGAATATTAAGACACTAAAATGAAAAAAATGAACCTTTATAAATTAGCTTGTATATTTAGGTTATATAGAATAGACTAGAGAATTTATTTAAGCTGATTATAATAAACTATCAGTGGCAGTTTACTATTGATAAATAACAAGTTTTCTGAGTGAATTTTTCAAAGTTGCACCGCGGAACAAAGTGTAATAATTTAATACAGCACTATTTATAAATATTCATTTTTATTGCATACCATGAAATTAGTTCAAAATAATACCATATAACGGGATAAAAGTAAACAGTTGAAAAAATAATTCTTAGATAAATAGTTACAGAAAAATGAAGCAAGATATTTTCAAAAAAATTATTTTAAACGCATGATTAGCGTTTTTTTTCTACTTAATATACTTTTTTTTCTATATAAAAATATTATTAATAAATTACTAATTAATTAATATTTTTTTAATTATAACGTATATGGCCTAATATTTCCATGTCAATGTTTTAAACAAGTATTATTTTTAATGGGAATATAGTACATGTAGTTTCTATGTATAAGATAAATTTAAACATTAACATTTTGCAATTTAGGTAATAATTCTTAGGGTAAAATGTAGACAGCAATTAAAAAAATGGCTCATTTTATTAATCTCTTCACAATTTAATAACTTCGCAATTAAATCTTTTCACAATTCAATAACTTCGCAATTAAATCTTTTCACAATTCAATAACATATTCTACGCATATAATCTGGATGTAATATTTGGAGTGAAAAACTATTTTATTTAATTTTTTTTGCCCCAAAATTGCAATGATTCACATGATTTCACATATAACGATATTCTAAATAATGTTTTTCTTTAGATATTTGTGATAGCACTAGACTTTTATCACGGCTATTGCTATTAAATGGTAAATTACTTTTTCAGTTTAGTAAGCAATAATTATTTTGGTGAAACTTTAAAATTTTGAAGGCAAATAACCATATTCTTTATTACAATTAAATTTACGTAAACAAGATAAAATAAAACTTGAAATATCCTACTACTCTCAATAGCATTGCAAAAAGTATCAATATAATTCATGTTATCATATTCTAAATTATGTTATGTTTTATTTATGATAGTAATAGACTTAGTCATGGTTATTGTTAGCATTATTGCTACTAGTGCAATTTAACGACCAATAAATATTATACTGAAAATTATAATTAATTTAGAATAAAATTTACTTACCAAACATCACTAACAGGTAACAACAGCAGTTACAAAAATTAAGCTTCTAATGCTTAATTGTATTGCGAGGAAACCTCAAGGAAATTCATGTTATAAAATGATATTCTAAATGATAGTTTATTGCTTTAAATATTTGTGATAGCACTAGACTTGGTCATGGTTATTGCCAATGAATTGTAAATAAAGTTGCGATTTACTACATTGGAAAATTTAAATTTTAAGGTAATTATCGAGTTTAATTAAAAAAAATTTACGTAAACAAATCGCTTACGAGTAGTCCAACTACTCTTGATAGTCTTGCAAAGAAGTCTTAAACATTTCGAATCTTTTTGTGAGTACTCATGGTTATTGTTAATAAATTGTAAGCAACCATTGCAAATTACTACATTGAAAAATCAAAATTTGCACGGCAAATTATCAAGTGTTTAATTTAAAATAAAATTTACTTAAGCAAGCACTTACAAGTAATCCTACTACTCTTGGTGTTGCAAAGAATCATTTATAAAACAAGTGTAAATTTCGAATCTTTTTATGAGTACTCATGGTTATTGCTACTGAATTGTAAACGACAGTTGCAAATTACTACATTGAAAAATCAAAATTTGCACGGCAAATTATCTAGTGTTTAATTTAAAATAAAATTTATTTAAACAAATCACTTACAAGTAATCCTACTGCTTTTGATAGTGTTGCAAAGAAGCATCAATAAAACAAGTGTAAATTTCGAATCTTTTTATGAGTACTCATGGTTATTGCTACTGAATTGTAAACGACAGTTGCAAATTACTACATTGAAAAATCAAAATTTGCACGGTAAATTATCTAGTGTTTAATTTAAAATAAAATTTATTTAAACAAATCACTTACAAGTAATCCTACTGCTTTTGATAGTGTTGCAAAGAAGCATCAATAAAACAAGTGTAAATTTCGAATCTTTTTATGAGTACTCATGGTTATTGCTACTGAATTGTAAACGACAGTTGCAAATTACTACATTGAAAAATCAAAATTTGCACGGCAAATTATCTAGTGGTTAATTTAAAATAAAATTTATTTAAACAAATCACTTACAAGTAATCCTACTGCTTTTGATAGTGTTGCAAAGAAGCATCAATAAATCGGGTGTAAATTTTGAATATTTTTTTAATGAAATATGTACTTCAATTTCCGACAAAATGATATGACTAAATAATACAAAATCACAGTACTTGTTCGTTAGAATGCTCGACATTCTTACTTTACAAAATTGGCCTCATTATTTCGTCATATTTGTTAATATCGAAACAATGAGATAGACATGCATCAGTGATTCAAAAAATGCCGAAAAGCAGATTCAAAAAAAAAAAAAAAAAAAAAATCGTCTTCTTCACAAATGGTCTCTGGTAGTCTCACATAGCAGTAGTCTCTGTCTTGTCTCCGGAGGATTGCTTCTGTAGGGATGGAGCATGGGCTCTTTGGCTCACTTGGGCAGGAAAGCAACTTTTCCTTCTTGGACCTCTGGGACCTCTTATATTGGGAAGGGGGGTAACGCCGTCCCCGGTAACCGGGGATACATTAAACCTGGTCATTTCTTGAATGCGAGTCCTGGACGGCCACATGGAATAGGGGTTCTCGGGGTTTTGGAGAGGTTTGTTATAGACAAGGCTCTTTCTCGGAATGGGGGTTCTTTTATCTTCGCCTTCGTCTTCAGCCTGTGGTAAAAAGGTTTTTTTTTTTCAAGATTATTCGTTTTCCTCCTAGATGCAAAACGAAAGCCAGTTCAGTACACAGATCCCAGCAAAGCAAAAGCAAACAAAAGCAAATAGGGTTGCAAAAGCAAAGTGTTGTAAGCTGATTGAAGCTGAATAAGAGAATTATGTGCATGATGTGGAAAAAAACCGCAGGACAATTTCAGTTTTTGATATTTTCTTTTAGAGTTTTGATTAGCTTTTAATATGATTTTGAACTTAAGTTTGTTTTCAATTCTGTGTAGAAAACGCTTAAGTGTTATTTCCCCAATGTTTATGCATTTTGTTTTCGATAATGGATCGTTTTTGTTTGATTGGTTTGGATTGTTCCAATTTAGCTGAATTTTAAAGTATTATCAGTTATTTACGGTTATGTCTAATTTTAATAAGGTACCATGGAAAAGTATCGTAATCGATACACATCTTTTTAAATTTAATGTGACTTGTTTTATGTTACAAATGGCAATGTGTCACCCCTATTTTTGTATACGTTTTAAGATTGGTTAAAAATCATCGCAACGTATCGTAAAAATGGCTCTGAATTTTGACAATATTCAAATTGTTTGTACCATCCGTAACTGCTTACTTACATGACTATGAAAAAATATCATAAGTATTTAATACTAATAACATTATTAATTGTTTATCATTTAGTCATGATATTAATTAATTTAAATGAGCTTTAAATTAATTATTTCATTCAGTAGTCATGTCTGGGAACCTGTATCGAACAATAGTTTGTTCATAAATTAATGAATGCTCCCTAATTTTTCTTAAGTTTTTGAAAATTGCAATATTGAAGCAAAAGGAAAAAAAAACTCTCTCCAAAATATTTATTATGAAATACGTAAATGTTACAGATTAACGTTCAAGGTGATATATTTTTTTCCCTGATTCCCAAGCTTTTGAATAAAGGAAATTGGGAAAAGGAAGTTGAATATTTGCTCTCCTAAGCCTCCCTGAAATTAAAAAACATTCCAGAGAGCATTTTTTTAGAAACTAAAAAAAATTATCAAAAGCCGAAAAGGTCCATCAGTTACTTCTTGTCCATTTCCTGTATGACTGAAGCAGCAGAAAAATAGGATATTGCTTTAGAAAGCATAAGAAAACAACAAAATAAATAGCAAATGCAGATATTTTAAAGATGATTCTTCAAAAAAAAATTTTCTTTCCTAGAAACTTTTTTACTTTTGTAAACAGACATTAGATTGAAAAAAAGAGACGCTGAATTTGGCAACATTGATTGCATGAGTGCAATTTCTGCAGAAGCAAAGAAAAAAAAACACTAAGTGCTAAGAGAAAAAGTAACATGCCATTTTACTCAACCTGCAATGACATATAAGATAGCGCTAAGAAAATTGAAAAATCCCAAGCAATATTTTGGCAAAGTAATAAGATATTTTAGCGTTGATGCATTTTATCAATAATTGAGCATGATATATTTTAAGAATTGTTGCAATATGAATGTTTCCTTTTAATTTCAAAATCAAGTATCCTCACCATTAAGTTTCGTCCATCACTTTTACCTTCCACTGGCGACCTGTTTAGTTGGTCGAGCATCTTGAGATTGTCTTGATTCAATAACATGTAACCGATTTAGCTCAAATTTCGTAGTTCGTAATATAACTACATACTCAAGATGATTTAAAAATTTATGTACCTTAAAATTAAATTAACCAATTATTAATTAAAATAATAAATAATCATGAAAATTTATTGTTTGCATGGAATTATCTTCGGATTTACGAACTTTATAATTGAGTGCAAAAATTTTTAAATTTAAATTAAAAAGTTCGCTAGATATGGCGAAATAATTAAAACTTTCGAACACTCTCCTGATCAAACTTGCCTGATTGAGGGTCAGGAATTCAAATCTGGCATAATATAGGTATATTTATTCAGATAAAGTGCGATTTTTTGCTTGATTTCGTAACATCAAGGAATTGTCTGCACTTATTAATTAGCATTTTTTAGAACACCCCTTTATACCGTTAAGATAGAGTTCTAGTTCGATGGTAAATCCGATAATAAGTCTTCCGTGCAAAATTTGATCGTAAGGAATTCGTCTATTTTTTGCGCACTGTATAGTGAGAGAATAACAAAAAATGTTATAATATTCAAAAATGCTACAGATAAACTCAGAATCGTTCAAACAAGTGTTTAAAAATACTTGGTGAACAAATATGTTCCGAAATTTTCAATGACGCCTAAAACGACAACTCGTCTGTAAATAATGACCTCATAAATGTATGTTTAATTTCAAACCAACCTATCTAATTTTGATTGGATCTTCACTTTCAAGGATTCAATCTCTATGGTTTGTGGGGTTGACCTCAAATATGCTAATTAATTAGTGCAGACGATATTTTAAATTAAGAAATCAGACACAAAAAAAGTACTTTCTCTGAATAAACATTTTTTCTTTCAACGGACTCAGATTTCTGTCCCGCAATATATAGGGGGGAATCGCTATCTGGGAAATATGGTGCCCAAAGGTTGGTTACTCAGGAGAGCGAACCAAAGTTTGGATCCTTAAATGCTAATTTTTTCTTTTACGTATTTCGCCACATATCGAGAACTTTTTACGCGAATTGAAAAATTTTTGCTCACAATTGTAAAAGTTGTTTTTCCAAAGAAAAAATTTTAGTAAATGCTTATTATTTTTCCTTATTTTATTCAAAAATAGTCAAAAAAAATTTAAACTGGAAGGTATACAATTTTTTGCATCATTTTAGAAAGATAATTTTTCATGGCAGAATACAAAATTAGAGTGAAATTGATAGAATAGTTTCTGAAAAATCGAATTTTCAAAATACGACTTTTTTGAAATTCGTTTTCTCAGGAAATATTCCACCGATTTCCCTCAAAATTCCTTAAAAATAATGTTGAAAAAAATTATACCTTACAATTCAAAATTATTCGACTAATATTAAATAAAATAATACGAAATCATAAATATTTACTAAAAGTTATTTTTTGCACAATCGTTGGATAAATGGAATATAAGCAAATTTTTTTTCAATTCGGTTAAAAAATTCTCCACATATCGATCTCGAGATATGAAGTACGATATGCTCTATACCACATCTCGAGATATGAAGTACGCAAAACGAAAGTCAACATTGGACCGCTCTCCTGACTAAACTATTGAGACCATCTTTCCCAGATTGCGGCTACCCCCTTTATTTTGGTGACCAGAAATCAGAATCCTTCGAAGAAAAAGGTAAGTCTATTCAGAAAAAGTACGTTTTTGTGTCTGATTTCTTAACTTAAATTATCATCTGCACTAATTAATTAATTAGCATATTTGTGGTGGTCACTTTGAACCAATAAGATTGAGTCATAGAACGTCAAGATCCGAACAGTAGGTGAAAAGTTATTCAAGGTAATCCGTCTTTTATTTTGCACACTGTACATCATAAAAATACTTTTTTGTATACTTAAATTCTGGGTAGTTACTTGAAATAAATAAAAAGAAACATTCAAATTTGTACGAACCCAATAGCAACTTGAAATTTGAGGCATGGATGATACAACAATATTCTGTGTTTTTCTTATAAAAATTTAAAAATGCAGATTGATCTATATATTTAACTATTATTCTATTTGATAGATCTTTATTAATAATAGGGATTAATCTACAAAAATGGCAACTCAAATGTGAAAAAATATATTATTGGAAATATGGTATAGGAAATGCATTAACTTTTCATTTATTAAAAAAAAGCATATTGTTGTTCAATTTTTCTAAAAAATCCCGGGGAAAAATTCGAGGCAATATTTTATTTCAGTGCTCAAAGATGTGGTTAAGATGACTTGAAGCTAAAATCAATGAGTGATAACAAATTCTATTAAGATAAAAACTGAAGGAATTTTTTAAAATCTTAATACTACTGAATCTTTTTTTTAATCTAAACTAAATGAACTAGTAATTCATTTAAAAAATCACAATAACTTTTAATATTCGATTATTAGATTATTTTAATTTTTGAACCTCACGCAAAACTCTTATTTTCTCACATAATTTTCATGGACTGAAATAAATTCTAAACCAGCAAAACTACTATTTTGCACTTATACAATATATATTTTATTTGATGAAACTACATCTCAAAACTTTGATCAACTATACTTTTAAATGTAGCTGAACAACATCGTTTCACCTTTTTTTTTAAGAAAAAGTATCTAGATTTTGTTTCGAAACATATTCGTTCGGTGTGTAAGTCGACCCCCTATTTTTGATTACAAAGACAAATTTTTAGCATGTGGAGTGAATGAACTGACCGCTGGGAAAACCATTCATAGAAATTTCTAAAATTTAGAAACATAAAAAAATTTGCAAGTCTACAAAATTTTCTGAAATATTTCTAATTGTTCTCTCTGGATATAGTACATTTGCTTTCAAACAAATATGCATTAACAAATTCTGTGAGGTGTGTGATAATACTGATAAGGTTATTGGATCTGACACAAATGATCTTCTGTTATCTAAATTTGTAGCTTTAAGGTATGTTGTTAATATTTTCATAGCGTTATCCCTTTTCAAATGCGATTGAGTATATTATCTTAAATTCCACAATATTTTCTTCTGAACATAATATAAAGTATCGTTTCCTTTTTTAAAAAAATGCAAGGGTAATAAAGGTATGAAGGTAAAAAAAAAACAAAGGTATCTTGCGTAACTAGTCGTTTGTTTTTGGAGCGTTCTTTTAGGAAGTGCCTTAAAAAAAATTCATCAGAACGTCAAGGAACACCCGGGTCTGTTGAGCTTCTAAAGAAGCGGAGAAACGATGTGCAATTTGAAATTAAGAGGGATGTTTACTAACTAATAAAATATTAAGTTAGTGACACTGAAAATCATGTAAATTTTTTACAAAATAACAAATGATGTTCGTATTAAGAAACTAAGCTTGCAACTTTAAATTCATTAAACTGGGAACACATTTCAAGTGATAAATCTCAGGTATTACTATACTAAAGTAAGTATACAACCATGAAGAAAAACTACAACAATTACCATTAAAAAAATGGAAGAACGCTAAGAGCGTTCTTCCAAAGGCGTTTTTTGAATACTGAGTTGCCGTTTTTGTGAGATGGTCTACATTACAGAAGCTTTTACCACTGCATCCATTAGACTTGGTAATCTGCTCTGTCTTCGTTTCTTCATCTGGCTAGCCCTCATGCCACCGGGTGCTAAACTAGCTCTTCTAAGTGGACCTGCTGCGTCACCTAACGTCATTCCTGGAGCAATACTCAGTCTTCTAGTTACACTCTATACCAAAGAAACGTTTTAGATTAAAAACAACATCAATAAGTAGAGTATGAAAATGAAAGTAAAGCCTTTCCCCAACAGCCCATTGTGGGCCAGGTGGGTCATGGAGGCGAAGACTCCACACTTTGGCATGATTATGACAGTTTTTTTTTTTTAATATTTATTTCCAGCATGCTCCATAACAAGAGTTACAATACATCCATTGAAGAATAAGAATAACAAATTTAGATCAAAAATACAAAATGAAACACAAATATAAAATATAAAAGCAGACAAGTAAAATCAAAAAGAAAGAAAAGGAATATTATGAACAAACTTTGTGGCAGTGTAGTCATCAATGGACACAGTCCTCCTTTACTTCCCAGACCAGCTGGAACTCATCGATATGAAGCTGGGTGGGTTTCAAGCCTCCACTGGGGATCGAACCCCAGTTCTTCATATAAATTTAAATTAAATAATTAAAAAAGAAGGTTATCTACTTACATCAGCAGCAGGTGCTGGAACATTCATAGATATAGATCGGAATACTTCATCATCTGCCGCATCCTGAAACAGTGCAGTTCAAATTATGTAATTGCACCAATTTGGAATAATTTTCTTCGTTTATTTTTCATATAATTATGAAAATATTATTTTGCAATTCATGTAAAAAAAGTGTACATCCTGAACAACTTTTGATCAAATTAAGGAATTTAGACGTACTAAGAGTCAATATTAATGGTAAGGGGATCTAATCTTATCTATGCTAATTATTTAGAATAGACGGCATTTCAAGTTAAGAAATCAAATACAAAAACGAATTTTCTTTGAATAAAAATACCATTTTTTTCGACAGATTTGAACGAAGTTATCAAATTTTTAAGTTGTTTACTTGAAATTTTATGTTTTAGAAACTAGTTTACCCATTTCATTCAAATTTCGAATATTTTCATGTAAAGTTATATACTTTAAAAAGATGGAGAAATTTGAGGCTAGTTATTGTTCAATTTTTTTACAATTACTACCTAAAATAATAAAACATAATAAATAATTATTAAATTTTTTTTACGGGGAACTATCTTAGGATAAACGAATTTTATAACTATGCAATCTATTCGTTTAAAAAGTTCTCCGGTTATAAAGAAGTATGCAAAATGTGAAATTATCATTAAAGGGTCCCGACTTCTGACTTCTTTGACTATCGGGACCATATTTTTCGGATTTTGATAACTCCTATATTTTGAGGGTCAAAAACCCAAATCCGTCGCAAAAAAATTTTTTTTTATTCCGTAATTTAAAATGTCGTCTTCATTAATTAATAAACAAATTTAAAGTCGGGCACACGAATCTGATCATTAAGATTGAGTAAATGAAAACCCGATCTTTCAGATCCTCAGAACGTTCAATTTTTTACTCTTATGGTGTATTTCAATAATGGGAAAAATAAATATTAATACATAATGTGAGTTTGTTTAGTTACTTGGCTCTCAAAGTAAAAAAAAAAATTGTTTTTGAAATGAGGAAATATCGAGAAATTAATTGGTGATCGCATTTATTAAAGGTTTTTAAAACATAAAAAAATCGTTGTTAAAATGTTTAAAAGTAACTTACCTCAACAATATCCATCAACGTTTGTAGTTTTGTAAGGCGACTTTCTTCTGAATCATCATTCAATGTGTTTGGATCAATTCCATTCAAATTCTAAACCGATGAAAAAGCATACATAAAATTAGTTCATTAGTAAAAAAAAACTGAATTATACTATTAAATTATGAAATTAAAGTAAAAAAAGTAAATTAAAAAACTAAATTATAATTTTAAATTATAAAATTGAAATTTTATTTTAAATCATAAAATTAAGTCATAATTATAAAAGTAGGAATTATAAAATATGAATAAATTATAATTCTAAATTAAAAAATTACATTAGAATTTTAAAATATAAAATAAGGTTATAATTACAAAAATTTCAATTATAAAATTAAATTATAATTTTATAATATAAAATTAAGTTATAGTTACAAAAGGTTCAATTATAAAATTAAATTATAATTTTTTAAAATATAAAATTAAGTTACAAAAGGTTCAATTATAAAATTAAATTATAATTTTAAAATATAAAATTAAATTATAAAAGTTTCATTTATAAAATTAAATTATAATGTTAAATTACAAAAGTAAATTGCAATTAGAATTACAAATAAGTATTAAAAAAAATTCTGAATTAACTTATAACATTTAATTTTAAAAATTTAATTACAAATAATAATAATTTTTTATAAAACAAACATAACATTAATAAAATAACAATTTTAATAAAATTCTAAATAAAATTATAAAATAAATTATAATTAATATATATAAATTTTGAAAAAAAATTAGTTTATTAACCATAAAATGAACAATCAAATCACTATTCACAAATTAAGTAATAATTTTAACCTAGAATGATATAAAATGCTTTTAAATTATTTTTTTTAAATTTTGAGTGCATTCAAGAATTAATTTAATTTTTTTTATCAGTTTTGAAGAGCTTTTATTTTTTATATCAGAAATAAAATAAAAAATATATAAAATAAAAAATATATAAAATAAATAGTATATAAAGTAAAGAATATATGAAATAAATAGTATATAAAATAAATAATACATAAAACAAATAATATTTAAATAAATAATTTGTAAAATAAATAATATGTAAAATAAATAATATATAAAATAAGTAATACATAAAATAATTCATACATAAAATAAATAAGATGTAGAATAAATAATATATTTTTCTACTTATTCATTTTAGAGCTGAATTAAATGACAGAAGTAACATTAATATTCGCCTTTTTTCTTAAATTATGGTCTATAAGTATTCGTATTATTGCTTGATCCTGTAATATGAACATATAAATTTTTGACAAAATAATTTAAATTTTTTTACTCACCGCCCATTCTTGCAAAAATTGTTTCCCAAGATCTTCACCTTCATTTTCACCTAAAGTTTTATTGTAATCTCTGGCAACCTAAAACAGGTTTAAAATACAAATATCAAATATACGACAAGGAAATTAATAAATTTAACTATAATTTTAAAAACCAATATTGCCGATAAATAAATAACATACGAGCGGGATAATTACTAAAAAATGGTTTTATTACCAGAATTATGTTTTTTTTTCTTCCAGAAATGTCTTTACGATAGTTTTACCCTGGATTTTTTTCTCTTCGTGCATAAAAAATAAATTTGGTTCAAATTTTGTTGCAACCTAAATTAATGTTACTAAATGTGAACCACGTATCAACTGATGTTAAGTTAATATAAAAGTGAAATGTCTTTTCAGAAGTACTATAATGTGGTTTCTTAAAATCATATTAAAAGCTGCAGCAAATTAAAACTATATATATATATATATATATATATATATATATATATATATATATATATATATATATATATATATATATATATATATATTTCAACACGTTCTGAAATTTTTCAACAGCGCACCTATAACAAAATTTAAAGGAAACAAAAAATTTTAAAACCATATTAATCATGATTAACCCTCACTGTTAGAAATTTTATTCCAAAATTATGGTAAAATAACCGGCGGCAGGTTGTAACCATACAGCAACAACCGTAAAGTTTACGATAAGGAACATTTTTTACCTCTACGGTTTTAAAACCATTTACAACTAACATGGTTTTAAAACCATGAATGCAAAATTAGGCTGTTTTTTAACCATTTGCAAGTAGCATGGCTTCAAAACCGTTAAAAAGAAATTCAACTGGTCATTGGAGATAGTTCATCATCTTTATTGTGCTGCCATTTATGCGTGGATGAGAGTTTTGTATTTAATACCCCAGGTTCACAAATCGGGGAGTGCAGGACACTGTTCATGTGTTAAAGGGAATTTTCGAAAAGGGTTTTCCGAAAAATTTCTAACAATACACGTCAGGTGGAATATTTTCTTGATTTGGACTGGTTACTGGATTTAGGTGGGTGCCAGGATATTTTTGATCAGATAGTGTATTATATATGAAGGCAGACAAAGAAATATGAAAGAAAATAGTTTTTTTAATATTTTAATATTAAGTAACAACATTTAGACTCTTATCAAGTGGTAAAAAATTTATGAGATAATAGGCATGCATGTGGTGACACACTTGAAGTTATTACAAATTTATGAGTGAGAAGTGAATTTGATTTGGATAATTGAACTGCGTCAGATAATTGAACTTTTTATTATTTGTGACATCTTATATCAAAATTGACTGGAGTTGATTAAACAAACTGCGGGAAAATATAAATTTCAAAATACACATACCTTCACATCGTGCTTCCAGAAACGGGAAACAGCTTGATCTGCAGTATTTGGTGCTACTTCTTTGATCTGTAAGAGAAAAAAAGTTTGAAAAAAGCAATAAATTTCAGCCACCAAATTATCTAACTTAAATTTAGCATGCAGAATACAAAATACTTCTTGAAATACCAAGAAAGAATTTAACGTCGAAATGTAATTCCTATTATTAACTATAACTACGTTTCACATTTAATGCAAACTGTTTTAAAAAAATAATTACAATTATTTTCTTTGATTTTATGTTATTTTATTACATAGCCGGAGCGTTGAACAGCCGACTCAATTCTGACTTTACACTGTTAGAATTTTCATTCTAAAATAATGATAAAATAGCCGGCAGCTTTCTGTCCATCCAATTAACCGTAAAGTTTACGGTAAAGAACATTTTTACTATGGTTTTGAAACCGTATACAACTAATACAGTACCGTATAGCAACCATGAATAAAAAACAGTATAGTTTTTTACACGTGGTTTTTCAACCATTTTCAAGTAGTGGACATTAGACTGGACATTAGATAGTACACTCATGTCCATAAATTAAGGATAATGAAGTTCAGGCACAGAAAGAGACAGAAGCCAAACAAATTTGACTTATTTGTAAAGTCTATGTATTAAACAAAAGGTAAAGAGCAGAAAAGATGCTATATGTTTGACATAATTAATAAAAATTGCGATTTTTACTCCCTGGAGCAAATTTCAAAAAAGAACCTATTTACAAAAAGCAGTATAACATGGTTAGTATGACGGTTAATGTGGAGTATGTCTCCCGGACGATGCAATACAGGCCGTACAACGCCTAGGCATGCTGAGTATCAAATTATCAATCCGATCTTGGGGAATATTACACCACTCATCAAGCAATGCCCTCCGAAAGTCCGCTAGACAAGTGGGAGGGGGTTGACGGGCTGAAATTCGTCGGCCAAGCATATCCCACACATGCTCTATTGGATTCAAGTCCGGTGAGTATGCTGGCCAATCCATACGGGTGATATCCTCCGATTGAAGGCATTCGTCTACAATGTTTTCACGGTGAGGACGGGCGTTGTTGTCCATAAACAGAAATGCAGCACCCATGGCGCCCCGAAACAAACGTACATGTTGTTCCAGAATGACATCCCTATAGATGTGGTCTGTCATCGTTACACTCTGAACCTGCAGGTCAGTTCTGGAACCAAGAATAATTCCTCCCCAAACGAGCCATCCTGCACCACCGTAACGGTGTCGTTCAATGGTGTTGTCTTGGTGGTAACCGGTACCTGGCGCTCTCCATATTAAAGTCCGGCGAGAGTCAGACTGCAAACTTAACCTGGACTCGTCGGAAAACATCACACAAGACCACTGTTGCGGTGTCCACAATGCATGATCTCTACTCCAGGCTAATCGCAGGCGACAGTGAGTTGCGGTAAGTGGAACACATCTGACAGGCCTACGAGCATATAGACCAATGTGCCCTAAGCGTCTGTACACGGTCTGCCTTGAAACTGTCGTACTGGTAGCTGAAGAGATCTGACGAGACAGGTCTGATGCTGTGCTCCGTCTGTTTCTTTTGACAGTAACTGCCAAATACCGGTCTTCATTTGGCGTTTTAACTCGGGGGCGACCTGTGCTGTAACGTCTACTCACATTACCATCATCTTGGAATCGTTGCCAAAGCCTGGAGATGACACTCTGGGTGATTCCAAGTTCCTCGGATACTTCCAGCTGGGTACGTCTACATTCCAGTCATCCGATGATTCTGCCACGTAAAAAATCATCCTAATGCTTCCTTTGTGCCATAACTATGCGGTTATTGCACTAAAAGGCTTTTAAAGAACTTGTGAACAATTTTACTTCTTTGCCACCATTCCTTATATACCCCTCTCTTACACTCTCGTCATTGTGACGTACTACCAGCGTCATTTAGTGGTTTCCTGTAATTTGCATATTCAGGATGTGTGTGATAATTCTACAGGTGAAATTTTAATTTTAGAGTTTGATTTCCGTGTGATTCTGAATTATCCTTAATTTATGGACATGAGTGTAGTTACAACACCAGCCTACGGTTACAAAAGTCCTGGGTTCGAGTCTCAGCCGTCACTTAAGAGCATTAATCTCTCACATTGCCCCTCATTGCATGGTTCACCTTGATTCGACAAACAATCACTGTTAAATAACGTGAAGGTCTAAACTGAAGATAACTTTTACAAACATAATGTTAATTTACGGCCAGTGGAAACTTTTATGCGAAAAAATATTCATGAACAGTTCTGTATATTTATGGCCATTACAGCTTTACTGTCAGTGACTAGAGCAGGACACTTTTTACCGGTCCTTGACTGCAATCTAGCTGTGAAACTTTTTACAGTATAGGAAGTAATAAGAAGTGTTTACCTTTAAGATGATCAAAGCGGCGATGACAATACAAATGATGTTAAGTATGGTGAGTAAGAAGCTGACAATTCCTAAAACAGCACATTCTTTATCCATGAGGGGAAAATACTGTGGGGTGTACGTATCTGGAGGCAGTAAGGCTGGCTTCACAGTATGGTTATAAATGTCATACACCTTGAATAGAAATCAATGCATTCACCATGTTATCAAAAGTAAAACAATATAAGTAAGCAATTTTTATTAAATTGTTTCATGCTTTAAAGTCATGAAATGCAAATTACTCATTGCAGATTGCAATGGTTGAATATGGTTTGAGCCTCAGAAATATCAGCTTAAGAATGATTCATAATATTGGTACTTCGAACCATTATATGGTAGACATTTTCTGCAACCTTATTAAGATGCTTAATTGCACCATAATTCCATTTAAATAGGACCATTTTATTAAGAAAAAATTTCATGATTTTTAAACTTTTGATATTTTTTTTCTCCTTCCTGTTAGCGTACATTTCGCTTTGTGATAACAATAATCATCGGGACAAATCTGTGAACTCTTTTTATCATATTAAAAAATTTCTGATGGTTAGTTATGCGAAAAATCAAAAATATTGATAACAGCAATAATTTCAAACAGTATCTTTTATACAAGTATAATAGAGTGAACGATGATGGTAAGCATTTTGGTACTTTGGTACTTCTTATTAAATTGCTTTTTAAGTGTCTAGATTTATTAGATACGTCATATTGATGGTAAAAAATACATTAAAGCTCTATCTTCAGTAGAAAATACATCATTAGAGATTCAAATAATATGTAAGCCCAAAAAAACATCATTAATAATAAGAAAAAACTTTAAAGTTTTGTTAATGTCTATAATATGACTAAAATAACAGTAAAAAATGCCTTACTAAAAACTTTTCATTTTTTAGCACCTTAAGTAATAAGAATAACGTATGTTTCTTAAAATTATAGAATAATATCCAAAATGCATTGAGAAATCCAATTGAAATACAAATATTCATCAAATTAAAATACAAAAATCCACTTAAGTTAAAATACAAACTATTCAACGCTCCGTTTCATTTTCTTAATACTTTATAGATTTTCTTTTATTAGTGAATTAACTAATGAACCGTTTTTTTTCCTATTTTAATAGATTTTCCAACATAGCAGGCAATGCAGAAGTTTTGTTAAAGAAAATTACTTCTTTGGAACCTCTCTCACTTAACAAAAAGTGCTTTTAAAATCACATGAATCATTTTTATTCAATTCCAAAAACATCGAATTCCATTTTCTAAAACCAATATTTAAATCTTGCATACCAGTTTCGAACATATCTCACAAATATCTGAAATATCGCCGAAGAAACGCTTCAAATACGAAAGAACATTGTAGTAGCATTTTCATCATTTAAAACATTTGATAAGACAGAATATTTATAATTCTCTAAAAATACTTTTGCTATATTAACGAAACATTTTTTGATTAAAATTTAAGCAAACATTATAGAATTATTAAACTGCTTTATAAATGCTATAAAATGTAGTTTAATTGAGAAATCAGGCTCTTGGTAAGTCGTAGATTAATTGGGAAATCAGGCTTTTTCCAAACTGCGAATGTCATTTGTTAGGCTAATTACAGTGATCCTTATCAGCGAAGAGATATCGGCAATTTTAAAAGAGCCAGTTTTTTCACTTCGCTTACTAAACGTATACACTTTTTAATAGATTTTCTGTGCGTCTAATTCACATATTCAATTAAAATAAATGCTAATTATATTAAAATAAACGTAGTGGAAAAAATAACAATTAAAATAATATTTAAAGAATGTACTTACAACCAACGTATTCTGGTATAAGCTCCTTACAGTTTTTATGGCACCTAATCCCCATAATATACCCTAAAATAGCATATATAAGATATGTTAATATTAATAATAATATTAATAAGATATGTTAATATTAATAATAATATTAATAAGATATGTTAATATTAATAATAATATTAATAAGATATTAATATTACTATAATATTAATAAGATATATAAATAAGATATGTTAAAATAATCAACTCCAATTTTAAATTCCTCACCAAAGATTTTTTTAAACTTTTTTTAAATAAGAATGTCTTATAATTTTTTAAAAAAGATATTCATCGCCTTGATTGTATATATAAGAAAAACATTTTTTGTCATCCTTAAAAAAAAAGTCAATAGCATTGTTTATGAAAAGAATTACGACTTATAAGCCTCGGTCAAACTGGAGAACAGAGCACATTTTAGCGAAGATCAATTCAGGGTTACGGTGGGATTCAAGCCCGCCACCTTCACGCTGACAAAGCATTTGGTGGATCTATAAGACCACTCGGCCAGAGAGACCCAACATTGTTCGAAATTAAACTACCAAGCGCTTTTTCTTTACATTTATTTAAAACATTATATCAGTGATGTTTACTAGCTTACAGATCAGATTTATCAAAAATTAAATTTATTAAAATTAATAATTTGAAAACGATCTGATTCCACGTGATTATTTCGTTCATACTTACACTTTTGGAACGTTTTCTGCTATCCTAAATAATAAAAATCAAAGTTAAGTTAAATATGTAAAAAAAAAAAAAATTACGTTATTAAAAGTGTAAATTCATCGGGGGATTGCTTGATTATAATAAGTTTAGACTATCATGCATTCTCCACTACCGATAATCAATAACATTATTGGTGACGAATGAAACTGGAGTATGGTTTATTTCTATTTTGATGAACTCATCATCAAAAACGTGTTTTACTTAATCATCTAATAACGTGAAGTCAAAGAAAAATACAAATATTAAGAACATTTAAACGAAAATAGGATTATTTCAACTGATTTCATAGTGTCGACTTTATAGTTTTTAGTTAATTATTATCGATACATAAATTCCAGACCTTTCTTTCACTCCGTACGAAGAACGGGTATTCAGCCAGATTAAAATAACTTGATATTTGATATAAAGAAATGTCTTACACAGTTGACTGTTGGTGGCAGAAGTGAGGCTGAGATTGCGACCCCTACTAAGGAAGATCCATTTCCTCCTAGAACCGACATAGCAACTCCAGCTCCTGAAGGAAGTGCAATCAAGCAGCCAGCCCACAAACTCCTCAACGCACCTCTGAAAAAAGAATTTGAAACATTGAATATTAGTTTGATGCAATCTGCCCTAAACTTGACTGCCAAGAAACTAAAACAAAAAACTTTTTATGCAAAGAATAAAAATTCTTGGAGTCAATTCGTGCGGCAGGCGAATACATTTTCGCACAAATGTCTTGTTTTCTGTTCGAAAATTTTCCGACAGATGGTGCTGCGAGTCCCTTCGACATTTTCTTGCATTTCATTTTTAAGCATGCAAATTTTTTCTTCAGATTACGATATGCGAATAAGATGTGGTGACTGGTTTTTGTTTCAGTATGATTAATTAGTTCTTGTATATTTGGTGTTGATTGTGCCTTGTGTTATATGTGTTCTTTTAAGTACTTAAGTGAAACAGTTTCCCTGTATTTTTAAAAATAAACCTCTCTATCTTGGTATTGTTATTTGTTTGATATCTTATCTTCTAATAATTACACACCATCTAACGAGCAAGCATTAACTCTAATAATTACACACCATCTAAAGAGCAAGCATTAACTCTAATAATTACACACCATCTAACGAGCAAGATAATGAAAACTGTTTGGTTTTAGGGGACGAAATATTTTGGCTTTCTTCTAAAAAGAAATGAAATCGTGTCTTTTTTTGCAAACATGAAAGTTGAAAGAAGTCTTTCTGCAAATTTCACGTTTTTTAAATTAGTTATTAAAATTTCGAATTATAATTGGGTAGACTATATTTGAGGGTGCCCCTTGATTCTCGCCAAGTTGTGATCGCGGTTGATCGCCAAGCTGGGCGATGTTGAAACCCAATCGTGTTTATGATTGGTTTAGATTTTAGCGTTATTTTTGAATGTTCAACGATTGTAATTTCAGAGGTCCGTTAGTTCTACGTTGGATACCGGCTGGTAAGGTTACTTTTGAATCTGGTCAATAAGATCGAAGGTATGTGGGCAGTCATAGAAAGGGATTTAAGAAAAAAATGTCACAGCTACTCCGGTATTACAGACGCCATTTTTGATTCGCATTTCGTCGAACTTATGTGGCGATGGAGGTACACAGATTCTATTCTTGATAAATTTAGACAGTATCTAACTGTTATTAGATAATTCTGTGCACCTAAATCTGAGAATATTCAAGCTTAATGAAGAAGTGAGTTGTTTTTTTCCTTTTCTTTCTGCTCCTACTCCATTAATTTTTGCTTCGAGTCAAAATCCTTTTTAATTGGATTTATTAATTTTGCTTATATTGGGCTCATTGAAAGCTTTATTCTATGTTTTGTTGAAATTTTCCAATGTTTTATTGAAATATCATCATGTTTTGGCACTATTCCTGTTACCACGGTGTTCCGCGCAAACAGGAATAGTGCCAAACATAAGTCGCCAATTTCGCTAAGGGTCACCCCCAAATATATTTTTCCCTTATAATTAGATATGGAATTAAATTTCCTTCTATTTTAAGTAATTCCGTCTACATTAAAATTTCAAATTATAATTAGATATGGAAGGATATCTAAATGCGTTATGTGGTTTTATTAAATCTATGAACATAACTAGTGAAACTTTTTTACTCACCTTCCTGCCATTTCAGGAGTAGGCCATTTTCCAGCTCCCCAAGTTTCACTGAAATTTCCACAAATGAAACCAAATAGAAAACCTGAAACAATGTTTTAATAAGATAATAGCTATAAATTGTAATAATATTAAATCAAAATTAAAAAAAATGGAAATGTGCTTTCAATGTATAATGGCTATAAAATGAACTAAAACGAAAGCCGACGACCTTTAATACATTTCGAATATAAACCAGAAAGTTTTTATTTTTATTTTCAAGAATATTTTTCGCTGCACATTGAAATTTTGACATAAGAACTACCTTGACGTAAGATTTTTAAGTATGAGCTACCAAACGATTGCAAAGAATTAAATAAATTGATATAATTCAATGAAATTTAATAGTTTTTGTGATTACAATGTTTCGATTCTATTGCAATCTCTGTTTATTAACAGAAGAGGAATTAATGTAATGAATTAATATAATGTAGTTCAAGGAAGCATTGTTGGCATATTGTTAATACAATGTTTCAGTTATACTATAATCTGTGAACTACATTGACAGAAGATAATTGGAATAATTGTATATACCTGAAATCAAACAAGTTGTAAGTCCTATGAGTTCTGTTCTTAGAGCCATTTTTATCAGCTTCTTGTCTCGAATAGTTATACCAAATGTGAAAGCCATAATAGGGCCCTAAAATGAAATAAATATTTATTTTAATGAAAGGTTTGTTAAGGATATTCATCGAAACTAACATTTATTATATCAGGCTAAGTTTTGTTTTAAAATGGCGCAAAACGTCGTAATGAATAAAATCACAGTGTTTATTATCTTTTAAAAAATTTAGTATTTTTTTTTAATATTTTAAAAAGTAATCCTTTGCTACTTTGTTCAGACTCATAAAAATATGAAATTAAAAAAAAATATTCAGGTGTAAAAGATATCGCTGAGTAGGTGATTTTGTTTAAAAACATGTCAAATATTCGTTTCAATAAAGTTATTTGTTCGTTTTAAAGTTCAGACCGATTATTTTAAGATAGTTTATCTAGTTTAAAATTAAATCTTTGTTTAGAGTTTAGGCCACTCAAACTGTTGCTTTTTTTTCATTTTCTTTGGAAAACAGATCTTTAAAACACACCTTTATACAAAATTATCATTAAGTAATGAAATGCTTACGTCCTGTTTAATATTATACAGACTATTCAGAATTATTTGCACAAATTTCGAGAAAAGATCAAGGACGCAAGAACAAGAATTACCTATAACTTTAGAACAATGAAAATAAACGCAATTAAAACAGGATTTTTACAAAACTAAGTAAAGAAAAGGATACTACATAAATGCACAACAAAAATTTAATCGTAGCTTTACATAATATTTATTACATGCGGAAACTGAAATTTGAACGAAACGCGTATAGTTTAGTTCTTGGGAAATAACAATCAAAAGAGTAATTAAAGATGTAGTTGTAGTTATAATGAAGAATAGTATTTTTTTAATTGTTGTTTGTGGACTATCCAACTTCAAAATAATTTAGAAACACGCACATCAACTAAGCAAAGCTTTATCCTCAAAAATGTAATGCATTGGTGTTCTAGTTTTAAAAGAGCTGTAAATGTTTATTTCTGTTTAATTTTAGAACAGGGTTGTGTCATGGTTTGGTTTTAAGAAGGTAACTTTAAAAAGGATACCTGTATTTTACAATAAATGTAGTATTTAGCAATATTTAAAACTGCAAAAATAAAAAATGTCTATGCATCCTTTTCTTTAGAAAAATTTTTGTATGAAAACCATGAATTTTTATTGTTCGTACAAACAACAAATACTACAGAGAAAGGCAATAAAATATTTAAAATAATTTCAAGTTACCATAATAGGTGATATTAACATAGCTGCTACGATGATAATTGCACTGTTCTCACTAAGACCAAGAGCTGCTATGCAACTACAATAAGAAATAAAAATAGTTAAATATTTCACAAGGGAGTATTTTAAGCGAATATTTCACGAAATATTTCATACGAAAGAATTTGATTTATAACATTTAAGATAAAATTATTAAAAATAGAATACCTTGCGATGAAAACAAACATAATGAAATCAAATGACAAAGATCCATCACTTCTGACTCGCTCGACGACCTAAAAAAATCAAGGAATTTAACTAAGGGAAAAATTACTTTAATGAATATATTAATAATTTATTAAATTTCAGCATTTTTATATGAATAATTTTATCATGAAAAACTTCTAGCTTTTCTAAAACAAAAAATTTTGGAAAATTATTTCGTAAACATTTTATAATATTCAACAATATATTCCAAAAGAATATTAAATATTATAACATTTATTTCAGAATTAAAATAATCCGAAAATGAACCATCAAAATTAAAATAGAATACAATTTTTTAGGACGCGACTTTTTGATCGTGAATGAGAAAATCTGAGCTCATTATGAGAAAAACCGGAAAACCCATACGCAGAAATTTTTTAATGAGTGTAAATCCAAGCAGTTTTTATATGAATAACCGTTCTCTAGAGTAAATGCAATTACTTCATACGAGAATATTCACCCCTGAGTGTAAAAAGAAGCAAACCACACGTGGATATCCATTTCCGAGTGTAAATACAAGTAGTCCATAAACGGATTTCCACTCCAGAGTGAAAATACAAGTACTCCCAATGTAGACTGACTAGGGTAAATACAAGTAGTCCATAAACGGATTTCCACTCCAGAGTGAAAATACAAGTACTCCTAATGTAGACTGACTAGGGTAAATACAAGTAGTCCATAAACGGATTTCCACTCCAGAGTGAAAATACAAGTACTCCCAATGTAGACTGACTAGGGTAAATACAAGTAGTCCATAAACGGATTTCCACTCCAGAGTGAAAATACAAGTACTCCCAATGTGGACTGACTAGGGTAAATACAAGTAGTTCATGCATGGATTTCCGATACCGAGAGTAAATGCAAGTAACTGATATATTGGTTACAACCCATATATGAATATCCGCTCCCCAGTGTACATACAAGTAGCCCTTATATGGAATCCCGCTATGGAGGAAAAATACTATATCTATCATAATTATGAGCATAAACAATTGATGCATGGCTTTCCACTCCCGAGTAGCATAATATATGAATTTCTTCTCTCAAGTGCAAATACAATGTAGTTCATAAATGAAATTTTGCTCCCGATTGTAAATGCAAGTAGCCCATATGGTTATCTGCTTCAAATTTAAGAACAAACAACCTATAAATGAAATTTTAGTCCCTGGACTAAAGTCCAGGTTTTTGGAGGTTATGATTTTAAGTTTAGTAAAAACTATAAAATAAAATATAAAAATTTTATTTTTCATAAAATCGAGAATAATTGTACTTACTTGTGCAACTGTTAATCTTGCGGTGACAGATTTAAGAAACTCTTTTTGCATTGCTTTAAAACCTTTTCCCTTCTTTTCTTGTAATTGATCGTCTCTAAAATAAAGTACATTTAATTAATAAAATTTTTATAAAGAGAAAAAAAAATTAAAACTAAGCAAGTTGGTAAAAAAAAAATCCATTGGAAGTAAACAGTGGGACCCATTTAAATATAGCCATCTTGATTTGAACTGGACGCTAAGAAATCCAATATGAACCAAACATATACATTAAGAAAGCCTATATCTGAACACATATTTGCAAGGAGCAACTCACTTCCTGTTGCATCACCTACACATGAGAAAAACATCAAATAAGTAAAAAAGAAGAGAAAAAAGTGTCCAGCCGAAATGAAGTCAATTCTAATTATAGTTAAACCATTCGCCATATTTTTATATGACCTAAAATGTGTGATGTTGTATACCATTTACCATTTCCAGGAGGACAATAAAATCAATATAATGATATGTTTCAATCATAGCAAACTTCAATGCAGCCACAGACTAAAACTCCTATTTTGTACATGCAGCCTTACTGAGAAAAACCCTTAAGTTTTCTTGAAGAATGAGGTCATGAAAAAGTCTTACCAATCATGATATGGATCCCATTATCCGACATCCCCCACCTGCTTTGAGAATTTTGCAATTTAAACTTAAGCATTCTCTTGCTGGAAAATCCCATTCGGGTCAGTATTTCTTCCTTCAAATGCCAGCAACAAAAAAAATTGCAATTTTTTTTTCCTTTTGCAATCACTAGGCTTTAGGCAAAAGACCAGGTTAAGTTTACCACCACAGCCGAAGTCATTCCTCAACATGAGTCTCCATATTGCTTTTCATTTCAAGAAAATTTTCTCTCCTTTTTCTCATCTTCTGTTTCATTCTATATATCCCATAAAAATTTGCGATGAAAAATTTAGCACTAGTAAATGTCTATCCATAAGCAAAAGAGAGTAGAAAATAAAAGATGACCCATACAGTTCTGTGTGCTATTACAATGGCATGAGAAAAGGAGAGGATTTCTTCTCTTATATACATCAATGATGGTACGATGGTAAACTTAATCTAGCATTTTCCCTTGGCTGTATGTATAATCAAAAAACGCTAGAAATCCATTTATTGCCGTTTGCTTGGAGAATTTGAGGTCAAAATTGGATTTTCCTGTAAAACATTTACGTTTCAAACGTTACATTCCATTAAAGTTGTGAAGTCTTCACAGTATTGGTTTTTGGATATGAGATAGCAAGCCTTGAAGGGCTCAATAAATAGGACCATTACGCCAAGAGTAGCAGTAGTCGTTTCAGAATTAAAAGTTGCCATCCCTGTAACCTAGAATAATATCGACGATAATATCCAACAGAATTTAGTAAATGGCTCACAATATCATATATTTCAAGTAATATATAAACATGGTGGATATATAAGCTATAATCAGAAGTGGCTTCATTTTGGTTGGGCACTTTTTTCCCTCTTTTTTTTAAACTTATTTTATGCTTTTTTCTTATCAAGATGGAGCAGAAAATAAATTACACCTAGTAAATATGTCTTTCATTCATAGTTATCGCTAAACTTGGTAAATGGGGAAAAGTATGGAATATTTATTAAAGTTTCCAGTCTTATTTGTATAATCTCCAATTCGTAATGTCGTAATGAGGAACACAATTGTTTTGTGGAATAACAAAGTCCCGATTCAAAAAAAAAAAAAAAAAAAATGATTGAAAATGATGCCCCACAATCTTAAGAAAAACAGCAGCGTTAGGAATAACAGGAAAGTGTATACCGGCTATGGGCCCTAATTTTGAAAAAAATTGCGAGGGAAATATCAGGCAAGTGTAAACAGGGCAATAGCCCATATATTTCTGCGGGTAAATATCCTGGTTAATCCAGTTTTTTTAAGAAATAATTTATTATAATTACCACGATTTTTGGCGAATGTGACAAAAAAATGCAAATTTATCACGTTTCCTAGTATGCATTATCCTGGTATATCCTGTATTTCTCTCTCTGATGATTTTTTTTAATGTTAAGAGCCTTTTGTCTAGTATATATTTGCCCGGTGTTCTTTTCACTGAAGATTTTCTAAGATTAAGGGCCACTGCCCGATAAATACTTGCCCACTATGCCGTTCACTGACATTGTTCTCTAATCTATCCCAAGTTTGTACTTCATAAACAGTTTCTAAAAAAATACTTATATTAAGGAGGAAGTTTGGAATTGTAGGGCTAATCAAAATACGGTACGGGTTTCTGAATAATTACAGGTAAATTACAGGATACGAATAATTACAGGTTAATCAAATTTAGTGCATGTGATGACTAAGAATAAACTCCGTATTTATCGTATTCACTGAATTTAGTGATAACCATCGCATTTACCAAATGTAATGGTAACTAGGAATAATCGCCGGATAAATCACTGGTTCGCAAGAAAATATATTCTTAAAAATGAAAAAAAAGGCCGATCGGATGTGAAGTGGACAGGGAGCTGACCATACATCAAATAAGTCCTGGTTTCGAATCCCGGACAAGGCAAGGATGTTCTTTCGTTCTCTGTGCTATGCGTCCTTACTGTGGGAGCAACATTGGCTTACCTAGTATTATGTCCCTGAAAGAGTGGCCCACAAATCTGTCCTTCTAATACCTGAATAACTAGTGTCAATCGCGTGGGCATTAAAAAAATAATGATAGTTTTAATTCATAGATAACAAATAAAATAATAGGAATAGTTTATTAGGTGTATGAGAAACACTAAATGTTTTAGTTTTGAATAAAAAATTCTTAAATAATCTCGTTTTGTTTTGAGAAGTTATTATTTTAAACCGAATAAAGATAAGAATCGAATTTTGAAACTTAAAGAATATATAAATTTTTTCTCACTTTTCTTTTTCAGAATCTTCTCCTTGGTCATCTTCACCATCACCATAATCACGATAAAAAACATCACAGGGCATAATTCTGAAAAAGAAATTTCATCTAAAGTATGCTCGTAATTCATGTATTATAAGATATGTTGGGATAAAATGGTCATTAAATAGTGATTGTGGTATTTGCTAAATAACACAGTTCAGCAAAAAAGAACTTTTTTTAAAAGAAATTTTGAAGTTTTTTACATACATTGAAGGAAACAGTAAACATTCTGAAATTTAGATACACCATTTAAATTTCGTGAATTCACAAATCTATATAAATTACATTCATAAACTAATTCTAGTAATTAAGTATATGAGTATTTAAAGGGTGGACCCATTCATACATTCATTTATACACAAATCGTAATTTTGACCTGAACAAGAGAACGATCAATCTCCAATTCAGAATCCCAGAGGTATAAATTTGTTATGGAAACTTGGTGGGCTTCGTGACTCGAAAGATTTAACGTGCACCAGTCGCCATTTACTACACGAGGAGTCTTCGGCCGGCGGGGATAGAACTCACGACCACTTAGACATCGGCCCAACACCCTACAAACCAGGCTATCCCGGCCGACTATATTATGACTATATGATAACAGCCGATAACAAATTTGAGGCACTTATTGAGTACGTGCTTTTTTTTACTTCAGTTTTTAGTAAAACTCAAAAAATGTACATTAAGATAATCGAATAACCCGTTTATATGAAATTATAACCATTATGTTGTATAACGAAAAAATTTACGTACAGTGCGCGAAAAAAACGGACCACCCTGGAAAACTTTTGATCTAATGATCGAATCTTCACGTTCTAGGACTCCATCATAATGGTTTGAGGGGGTGACCACAAATATGCTAATTAATAAGTGCAGACAATATTTTAAATTACGAAATCAGACACAAAAACGTACTTTCTCGGAATAAACATACCCTTATTTTTGACGGATACGTTTTCTTGACCCCCAAAATATGAGAAGTATGGGAAGTATGGTCCCAATAGTTTGGCCAGGAGAGTGATCCAAAGTTTGGACCCCTTAATGGTAACTTTACTTTTTGCGCGTCTTTCGCTATAACTGGAGAATTTTTTAAACAAATTCAAAATCTTTGCACACAATTATAAAACTCATTTATCCAAAGATAAATCCAAGAAAAAAATAAATTTTAGTTAATATATATTATTTTATTTAGTAATAGTCGAAAAAAAATTTAATAGTAGTTGACAATTTTTTACGTAATTTTAAATTATCTGATATTACACAGCAAAAAAAGACAAAATTTGAGCTAAATCGGTTGAATAGTTAGTGAGAAATCAAATTTTAAGAAAGACATATATTTAAAATTTGATTTCTCACTAACTATTCAACCGATTTCGTTCAAATTTTGTATTTTGCCATGTAAAATTAGATTCTTTAAAGTTATGTAAGCATCTATATACCTTACTACTCTAAAGTTTTTCGACTGTTATTAAATAAAATAATAAAAAATAGTAAATATTTACTAAAATTTATTTTTCGCATGGAATTATTTTTAATAAACGAATTTTGTAATAGTGTGTAAATTTTTTTTTTTAATTCGTTTAAAAAGTTCTCGAGATATGTCAAAATACGCACTCTCCTGATCAAACTATTGGGACCATATTTCCCAGATTGCGGCTACTCCCTATATTTCAAGGTCAGAAATCCGAATCCGTCGAAAAAGAGGTATGTTTGTTCAGAGAAAGTACGTTTTTGAGTCTGATTTCGTTACTTAAAGTATCGTCTGCACTAATTAATTAACATATTTTAAGTCACCCTCCCGAACCATTAAGATGGAGTCTTAGAATGTGAGGAGATCAAAAAAGTCATTCTGGTTGGTCCTTTTTTTTTGGTGCACTGTACATATTTTATTATATATTGATGGTTACTTGAAATAGAAGTATATTTGGTAAAAAATATCGTACCCAATAGTTGAGAGTCCTTTTTCACCTATTCCACGTTCTTTTATGGTCTGAAGAACAAAATCACATTCCATACCAGGTCCTTCACAAGGAAAGAATATCTGATGGAATGTTTGATCTTTTGATAATATCCATACTGCATCGTAAATTGCCAATTTTTCTAGGCAATCCTTCAAATGCTGTAAAATAAAATGAAATCAACTGTTAATTTTTTTAAAATGTCCTCATTCATTTTTTGTTACGTAGAATTATAGAGAATTAAAATTGCAAAATGTGAAAATACAGAAAACTACTCCTAGTACCAAGATTACAGGCGTGCAACACTGTTCCTTCAATTCATGAAGGGCGATGAAAGATCGTTTAATATCCAGATTTTGGACGTATACGTACAAGTTCTTTGAGTCAAAGTTTGAAGAGCCGCGATGGATCAGGGGATAGAGCGCTCGCCTCCTAATTGGGTGAACCAGGTTCGAATCCCAGCGAAGGCTGGTCGATACAAATCCGCATCCAGCTTGCACCGACCACAGTGCCGGCGTGAAATATCCGCAGTGGTAGAAGAATCATAGGTTAGAGTCCCTTTGCCGTTAGACTAAACGTGGAATGGTTCCATGAAAATGCGGGTTAGTTCCATCAAAAAATCCTCCACGATGACAAATTTATTTCAAAACTTGATCAAGGAGTTCCATTGTCTTCTGGATTTGGTTCAAAATTACGAGGCTACGGAGTTGAACATTAGTAGTCTAGAGACCCGAAAATTGAACCTGCTGTTTAACGACGGTTATAAAATAAAATATATGCCCCCCAAAAATTCTATAAATACCCCAGCTGTTATTATCAACAATGGGGTCTTTCAGGTTGGTGAAATTTTGTTTATTAACAGGGATAAAATGACTTTTGACTCTAAATTACTTTTAAAATCTAATCAATTTTGGGACTTGTTCTAGTTACTCTCGAAAGTTCTAGTCTAGTTCTAGAAATATCGAATGAAAAAGTGGAAACGACTTTTTAACTCCAATTTATTTAAAGTCTTAGAAGTTTTGGACTGACGCAAGAAATATAAGGTAAAACAATAGGATAATTGTAGTCTGGCGGATTAGAGAGTTTAAAAACAACTTTAAACTCGATTTTATTTAAATAATCTGATTCCGGATTCGAGAGTAAAAACAATTTTAGACCAGAATTTAGTTAAAATTAGCAATATTGGGAGCGATTTTATAATAAAGAGTTAAGTCTGGATTAGAGAGTAAAATCAACATCGATTTCTAATTTATTTAAAATCTTGCCGATTTTGTTAGTGATTTTGAAATAATAAAATAAATAATAAAATTATTTTACTTCGAACCAGTGAATAAATTTTTCGGGATTCATTCACGCGACATGGAAAAACTTAAATGAACTATAACATTGCTAATACGTGTTGAATTCTACTTCGTTTTTTAATGTCTATTAAATGTTTAGTTTGTTCCTTACCCATTCAAGACATTTTTCGTCATCATCATCATCATATTTTCTTTCTTTTTTTTCCGGCGGGGAATTTGAACTATTTTTATTGTTCCGATAATTATTTTCTTCATTGTGTATGTCAGCTTGAATTAAACCATTTGGTCGATTATTTTCTAGAAAAAAAGAAAACATTTCAAAATTAATTCATGATGAAACAACTAATAATATGATTTACTTCATTTCTGTTTTGAGTTTGAAAACTTTTATTAGAACAAAAAAGTTCCAGATTTTAACTCTCTCTTACTTGCACAATGTTATTGGTCATACATCATATATATAGCACCTTACGTCATTTGTCATATCATATACCATGTTGGTAATATATCATACCTAATTAAACCATTATGTCGTTCAAATTTTCTACCTCTTATATAGTATAAAGTTTAACCATAATATCTGGCAAATTAATTCTTTTTAAAGTTAATTAGACTGTGCTTTTGTTCAATAAATATTGTTTGGAAACCCAGAACACGGTTCAATTTAATATGTTGTTAATATTGAAACAAATTTACATGGTATTAGGGTTCGAAGTACCGACATTATGATTCAACGTTAAATCGATTACTGTGAGACTATAAGTGTTCCGTTACTCTGATGAGCTTTCCTTATATATTTACAAAAAGCATTTAGTACGTTCATTAAGGAGCATTTCCCGACTGGCTTTTATAATGGTCAAGTAGCTGACCTCATGTCATAAAGGTTCGAATTTAAATCCAGGTCAGAGGGATAGATGTTCTTCTCTTCTTCGTTCTGTACTATCGATTCTTATTACTGTGAGGGTATTGTTGGTTTACCAAATATGGTGTACCCCGAAAGAGTAGCCAACTGATACCCACTGCCCTTTTGGTAACCGAATGATGACTGTCAATATTTGACTTTCACCATATGTAGGCCATAGATAAAAAAAATACGAAGGGGCTTTTGCAAATATACTAAGAAACCCTGAGTAAAGCCTAAAAGCCCTTCCAGAATATTACTATTCAAATTTATTTCATTTATTGGTACACATGCATATGCAAGCTTCTTTCCTCAGTAAGGCTTATAAGCCTCTGTCAAGTTTAAGACTTCAAGTTGACAGCGCAGTTTAAAGAAACATAGGACGAAGGGTTAGGGTGGGATTCGAGCTCGATATCTTCAAGCTGCAGAGAACTGGGCGGGTAATACCGCTTGGCCAGGAAAGCCCTCTGCAAAGATATACGAAATCTTGCACACACCAGCCAGAATAACCTATCGGAAAGAAAAGCAAAAGAAAGGAGGGGGAAAGTTTTAGCGGGCGCTGTAAGCGTTGCAGCAATTTTTCCTGTAGTAAGATAAGCAAGAAGTGGTTGCAGATCAGATTACATGTGATTTTCTAGTAACTGATGAAAAATCTGTAATGCTACTAAGTAATTTCTAGTAAATTTTTGAAATATTTTTACAGTGCAGGTTTCGACTTGTAAGATTTCATACCTGTTTTTCCCCAAATAATTCATCTCACAGCACTTGTATTTTGTCTAATAAGACGCAGTGATCAAACTCATTGTTCTAAAATTTCAGTTTTTGGACTACCTATTAAAAAACTATTTTTACCTTTTTCAAGCAACAGCTACAGTAATATTGTTTTGAAGTACCATATTTTGCCTACTTTCGACAGCGAAAATAAACAAGGGTGCATTGAAACTAATGAACGATTGTGTCTCAATTTTATTACCCTTTTTCTACTACAAATATATAATAGAGAAATAAATTAAAACAATTTAACATGCAATTGATAATTAAATAGAGAATTTTGAGTTTTCTTACGATTTCCAGCTACTTTTATTAATTCCTTTTCATTTTCATCATATTTTTTAAAGTATGAATAATTTACTGGAATTGGCGATATACAATGGAATAAAGTAGGGGCAAATAGAGGTGGGAATTTCTTTTTTTAAGATTATACAATTTAACTTTAAAAACAGTTCGTTTCTTTCCTTATTTTGATCTTTTACTATTTCTTACATGATTTGTGAATAATATTAGAATGAAAATGTAAGTTAGTATAAGAAATTGCTAATTAACGAGTAGTGTGTTATGTAGTAATAAACTTTATATTAAACATTGCTGTTAGTTGATAAAATATATCATTCTCTAGCTTATTCTGTAGCTTTTAAAACTCAAGCAAATAGATTATTTAATTAATTAGTCTTGGAATAGAACTTGGTAATAGGTACTAACTGAAATTTTAAAAAACATAAATAAGCTATTTACTAAAACTCAAAACTAATGGATAAATGGTACTAGTTCGATTTAGAGAAATGCAAAAAATCATCGTTCTATTATTATCGCCAATAATTAATTTTTGCAATCTGTTCTAATTGAAACAAAAAAAAATGAGCTATGTACGGAAAAACAAATTTAATGGATATACTGTACAAATTCGCTTAGAAAGAGCGTAAAAAATCAGCATCTTATTATTGAAATAATTCTAAAGCATTTTAGAAGAAAAGAATCTAAGAGAGAATTTGAAAAAGTTAATGCTTAACTCTTTATAATTTAATTTTATTGAAATGTGAATCTAAATCTTAAATGAAGTCCTTTCTAACTATATATGTTAATGTATGTTGCACTCCTACATTCCTTTTGATTCATTAAAAGAAGAGTGCAACATTGTGCAAATATTCATTTCATAATAAAAGTACTATTTCTGCATTCGATTCAACAAGAACTAATAGAGAAAGTAAATTAAGTCACCTGACACTTGCCATTACTTTTAAGTGATTAGCACCAAGGCTATGAAAAACAGTGTTAAACTGACAAATAGTTAGTAAAGAATAAATTTGTCGATTCACGCAGGAATCGGCAGATAATAATGGCGATAAACAAACTTTTATGTTTACTTCTATTATCAACTCTCCCGAAACAAAAGTTTAGTAGTAGTAATTCAATTATGAATTAAAAATTTGCGCACCATTACACTTTTTTTAGAAGAAAAACATTGCACACTGCAATCAATCACAATAAATTAAGGAGTACGTATAGTATACATATATTACAACTGGCGATAGTAAGCTAAGTAAATATAGGAGTACATAGTAGTACACACATTTATAAAAATTGCTAAGTTCAGTCCCAATTTTGCCCATGTTGGAAAATGTTATGATAGAAATAACAATTAGAAGTTTGGTTTTTGAAATATATGACTTTCTGTTTATGAAACATTTGCTTAAGATAAAAGTTGCATTTGATTTGTTTGGACAAATATATACATTAAAATGTGCGGCATTCGAGAAACAGCATTATTGTTAAGGTTTTTCCCAAACGTATGCAAAAGCTGTTCTTGTACTTAAAGGCATGCGCTATTTCTTACATTAATTTTCGCGCATGCGCTGTTAAGCTTAATTAAGAGTCAGCGTTAGCGTTAACGGGAAATCGTAAAGTAAAGCAAAAGCTCTCTACTATCTTGTTGAAATACCGTATTTTGCAAAATTTCGTCAGAGGAAAGAAGCAGGAGTATTTTAAATTTAATGATTGGTGGTGACTTATTATTATCCTTTTTTACTATCAATATTTGACCTGAAAATAAATGGAAGCAATTTTTTTGAGTAACAACTGCGTGAATATTTCTTCGAAGTATCATTTGCTTTCGACGAAGGAAAAAAAACTGGAATGAATTGAAACTAATGAGATATGGCGACTATTTTCTACCGTTTTTTACGATCAATAATTGATAAAGAAATAAATGCGAGCAACAGCTATGGGAATACTGCCTTGTAGTACAGTATTTTACCTGCTTACTAAAGAGGAAAAAAAACTACGGTGTATTGAAACTAATGATTGATATTGCGTTCCCGGATTTGCGTAACTGTAACATTTCAATGTCATTTTCAACATTTAGTATACTTTTGTGTGGGACAAAATAGAAATCGTCTCTTTTTTATAAATAGATAGTATACTGCTCTTCTTAATTCTACTCGAAGGGGATTACACGAGCTAAGACTACTGATTCTAATCTGGCGTTTACTCGAAGTTGTAAAAGCGTGTTTTATAGCCTTATATGTATTGTTTTTCCGACTCATTTCTTTCATCTCAGAGGGAAGCGAGGTTTTTATTTCTGTTGTGTGCATTAATGTGGCGTGTTGTTTTATGACAGCAGGTTAGAACAAGCAAATATTTTATAAAGTTATGTTCCAGCTGCGGAATTGATTATTTAAATTTTCTGTTAAGAATAAAAGGATTTCTTTTAGATTAATCATTACATAATTCATCTTTTATAGCATTTTATGACATAGAATTTATTTATAGCCACCAAAATATTCGCTGTAGCAGTTACATTGAGAGAGTTATTTTTGGAATGGTTGTGGATCAGAAATATTGACAACAATATATTTTAAGAATATTCAAATGGTCCTTTTAAATCAATATATATATTAACTGGGCTTCGATGTGCATCAATTCAAAACTCGCATTGGCTGCAAATACATATTTTATTGGATAAAACACTGATACGTCAGTGTGTAAAATATATAATAACAAATTAAATGTTTTTTTCACGTTGGCAACAAAGAATTAAAACTGCAATATATATCTAGATAGTCAGTAGTTGTAAGCATGAATGCATAAACGTACTTGTTTACAAAATTCTGATTGAAATTTTCTTTTCTCGAATGAGCATTGAAAATTCGAATTAAACTAAGCTCTAAGTTTCGAAAAAATTAAAAGTCTGAAGCTAACCAGTAATTCAATCAAATAGACTGAGTTATATATATCCTTTAATTTAATTTATGAATTTAACCAAAATATTCTGTATTTCAACCATTCATTTGGTAATTTTCCCTTACATATAGTAATGGTTTACCGGAAATACTGATTTCTAAAAATTATAGTTCTTATCACCATGCGTTTAGTACAAAATACAAAACTGAAAAGTAGATTTAACCAAATAAATGGTTTTTATGCTATGCTCAAAGGTACAATGATGAAATTGCCAAATTTTACCACGCTTACCATATATTATCGCAATTATAAAACCATATTTTCTTCCTAATTTTAACAAAATCCTTACTAAAGCGTAGCGGGAAAAATTACCAAGCTTTTGGGGTCGAGAGAGAACTTGAAACACGGCTCTCTTCCTCCACCATAGAGCGTGAAACACCATAAATTTTACCATATTCTGGTAGTTCTGAACATATTTTTTTCTCATTGTAGAATAAGATACATAAGTATAAAATTAGCAGTTCTAAAGAAACTGCAAAAGCAAGAAAAGAACATTTTTCCAAGAAAACAAAACTTTTTTCTTAGGGATAATATTCTCACATTGCAATTCATAAAAATCATATTGATAAACATGACATAATTAACCACACCCTACACTATAATTCATGATCCGACTTCTTTTAATTAATGATTTGAAAAATCAGAAAAATTCCCTCTTTTGTTTTGTTTCTTAGCATGCTTTTGGTATATAACCAATATAATTAATTGGTATATAATCTGATAATCAAAATGCTCATTTGTATTTGAGTAGGGATCATAAAAACAAACTGGTAAGAAGAGTTGCTTTCCTTTAAATACCTCAAATATAACCACGGTGAGTAAATAAATCAGTATATAAAAACACAGTTTTTATTCTATTTGAACTTTTCGTAGTAAAACGATTTTTACACGCATTGAACTTTCTACTTCAGTTTAGTTCAACTTAAACGAAAATATAATTTACCTAAAAATTAACAATATTGTAAAGTATTTTGGTTAAAAGTACCAATGTATTCTGTTGGCAAAACACACGAAGTTGTTGTCGAGTGAATGTGGATATTCATATGATGAAATGAGAAAGTTTAAACATTTTCATGGAATACAGTACCATCTCGATACGGCAAACAACTGAAAACTAATTAATTATAATACAGCTGTAGACAAGTGACACTTTTTGCACCAAAACGACATAATGAAAAGAATTAGTAAAGTGGCCACTACTTTCAAACATGCATGTCTTTATACGATTTCATTAATTACATGCATATAAAATGACATTACTTGTGTCATCTGTGAAAAAATACATTTGTTGCCAACACATGACCGAAAGCTCAATTCTGTTAATTTAATATTCTAAAAAGAGTAGAGTACCTCTCTGGCATCTTCTATTCTTGCAGCTATATTTTTTAAAGTATAGAAAAAATTTGAGTCAATGTCGATTTTTTCCATAAGAAAAATTTTAAAAAAAATCATTAAATCTAATAAAATTTTCATATCATTAATCATGAAAAAAAAATCATTTTGTTTAACTTGAAATTTTTTGTCTATAATGAAACACTATAGTTTACTACCAGGTCTGATTCCCGAAATTATTTGAAAATTATTAAAAATCCCCTCGCTTGTTTCGTTTCCTGGTATGCTTTCTGTGAGGGATTGTTAGAAGAGGATTGAAACAATCTGAATATGAAGCGTTGCCTATTTGTACATACATAAACACCAACGGTTAATAAATAAACCAGTTGTTAAATGCACATTCTTCATGCATCTGAACTTTCCGTATAATTCATATCGCCTGTTACTTTTGAATTGAGAAACAGTACAGCAGACTTTAAACGTAGTGTTTACATTACTCTACTAACCTAAGTGCAGGCTAACAGTCAAATATCTAAAATGTGTTCAACACTACATCATTTTAAGAGTGCAACAAATTTAAACGATTTTTTTAAATCAACGCACTCTACACTTTTTAACAGTACGTAATTATACTTGAACTACAATATAACGGAACCAAGGCTTTTACTAAGTTTTTTTAATCAAGTTTGCGCAAGTTTTTTGGTGCAAAAAATTTATGAAACAAAGATTAAATTCGTACCAAAGTACCAATTTAATCCCGAATCTATTAAACGAGTACAAATTTCATCTATGTTTCATTAGTCTTTTTAAACCAAAAAAGTCTCAAATGAGTCAGAAGTGTTGTTTTTTGCAATAATACGACACTTCTTTCATTGTGATAGATTTCTCACGCCGTTATGTATTGAAACATATCACGCGTAACACGAAATTATCATCAAACGATTCATTTCAGTCATATTGCTCAACACGAAATTATCATCTGCTCCATATACCATACGATTTGCGAACCGTTCCTGCTTGAGCAATGATTTGAAAAGTCTGTGAAAAATCGAAGTTTACCCTCTGCTGGGTTTGATTCTTAAAAAACTTTCCGCGAGTGGTTGAAAAAAAACTTTTTTTTATTTAGACATGGCTCGTTAAAACATACTAAATAAGTATTGCCTTCTTTTAAATGCCTCAAAAACAATAACGACGACTCAATAAATCAGTAGTCAAGCGCCTATTCTCCATTGATTCTAACTTGGGTATAATTCATATCGTCCTCTAAGTTTGTTTGTAGTACTGTTCCACAGTAAATATCAGGTATTCTTTTAAGTAACTAAAATATTTTTTGACTGTGCACCATATTAATGTTACAGGGACATTAAATGATTTCAAAGATTCATGTGTACCAAACTTTTCCAATTGTGTACTGCTAAAATGCCCAAACAAAATTTTGCAAAAATGTGTCAAAATAGCACCGAAACAAATAATTGTGAAATTAGAAATACCGATAGTTTTAATTTTACTTTCTGTTTATTTCGCTACAGCTTGTGACTTTTAAGCTAATGGAATGCATGTCGTAACGTGTCACTCTGATGGCCACTATGCAAAGCTTCCTAACTCCCTCTGGACTAGTTAATATTAGAAAACATGTTGGAAATAAACTGTCTGGCCTTGAAAATCTCAGATTTAATCAAGACATTAAATATTCATTGCTTAATTGTGCACAAAATATCATTCCTGAAAAGTCATAGACGAGCTACTTTTATTATAAATGATTTTTTTAGAACAAGTCTAATCTCCCTAATGGTTCTTATGCTAACCCAGGAAATTTAGAAATACTAGAATTTCAATGAAAATGAAGTAGACAGTTTTATTTTATGTGACAAAATAAGAATATTATGCGCATAATTTGCATGTGATGTAGTTGTCTTCATCCTCCTCTGCATTGCAACTTCCGTGGGTCCAGCATAGACACACATCAAGAGAAGAGAAAAGACTGACTTTATGTGGTCTAACCCCGGCGGCAAAAGTAATCAAATTAAGACATAATTGCTACTATTAGACCAAATTCTTCTTGCTTGTTTGGTTATGAATCTTTAGAATACCTATGGACCTGTACTTAAGATGATTTTTATAATTGTAGCGACCAATTGATAAGGATTACTTAAAAATAAAAGAATATTAGAGAGTAGGCAACAAAAAAAAACAAATTTATCTATACCGATGCCATGAATTCATTATCAACAACTAGCCTATACGGCAGGTCCTTTTTCGTGTCTAGTAGACCATAATTCAGAGTCTGTTTGCTAGCAAATCTAATTTCAACACAATCGAGATATCCAGTTTCGCCCTATTACCCGGTCTCATCCTAACCTCCCTTATATTCTGTTTCAGTTTTGAATGCATTAAAGTTTCGAAATTTCCATTATATTATTTGTTTCAGAGCTGTTTTGGCATATTTTACAGCGTAAACTTGATCAAAGAAATTATTGAACCATAACTTTTACAAATAATTCATCAAGTTTACATTATTCTTCAGTTCAAAATACTGCTAAATCAAAGATTGAATTGGTATCAAAGTACCAATTTAATCTTGAAGATTTTTTATTAACAGTATACCTTAAAAATATGTGTAAGAAGTACTGTATTTTTAACAGCATAAAAAACAGCAACATTTACTTCCATTGTGATAAAATTCTCACGTCGTTATTTATCAGAATAAGTGACATCACGTAACACGAAATTATCATCCATACCAAAACACAATCATTTAAGTCATATCGTTTAACATGGAATTATTATCCACACCAAACACTACATAATTCGCGATCCGTTCTCGCTTGAGCGATGATTTGAAAAATCGGAAAAATTCCCCCTCTGCTGGTTTTGTTTTCTCTCTGTGGTAGTTGTCAAAAGATTCATTAGTATTCAGATATCTCTCATCAAAACATAGTGAATAAGAAGCACTGCCTGTTTATAAATACCACAGCAACACCAACGATGGGCAAATAAATCAGTCGTTAAATGCACATTCTTCATTTATTCGAACTTTACGTATAATTCCGACCGTCTGCGAATCTTGGATTGAGAAATAAAAATGGCATCATTGTCTAAATCTTCTGCTACGTATAAGCAAAAGGAAGCACAAAATGCATGAGCAGTGTGTATGAAATTTACAGACGCGTCTGCATTGTTATCTTACCTAACTCATGTCTTAAACAAGCGGAATATGTTTGCCCATATTAGGCAATTCAGAATAGCCGTTGTGTTAGACGGCGTGACAGTTGAATGAGATTAAAATGATATTTATGTAATTTGTTAAAAGAAAAAAAAATACAAAATGTTTATTTTTCACGTGGATTATTATTCTTACATTTCTTATGGGAGCATTTTTAAGCAAATTGTTTTATGTCTTTTTTTTTTCTACTACTCGTTGCAAAAGAAATTAAAATATGATTGCGAATCGCATATTTTATCATAGGTAAAGTTAATTTTAAAAAAATAATGAAATTAAAAATATAGTTATAATAATTAAAAGAAATTAACTATTATTTTCATCGTATTTTCTAACAAAATGTATTTTTAAAAAATGAGAACATATTTCACGCAATTTACAGACTCTCTGAAAAAAGGAAAAGAAATGAAATTTCGAGCTATAGGATTCTCAGGATTATTGGAACAAACCCTAAGGTTAGGTTGGGGACATCACAAGGATTCAGGTATGCATTTGATTCAACAACCCATGGTCGGAAACGTCTTTGTTTGCAGCTAGGTGATGTTGTTCACAAGAGGGATGGACCAATTCCCTGGCCACTGCGCTCTCTTGATTGAAGCAGCATGAATTTGCTTCTTTGAGGTGCACAGAAAAGTTCTTTGTACGCAAAACAAGTGAATTGAGAAATGGGTATGGTAACAAGAATTGTCTGCGCTGCTACGGATATCTAACAGAATCCAATTCCGTGAATCAATTTGTGTGAGTCCTCCAATCCATAGCCCGACGGTATAACGCATGCATCACTAGCAATGATGGAAACTTAGAACATCTTTTATAACATTTTCATACATCATCTACCACAGAACATGAACATATAATATCCTTGACCAATAAATAATTCAGATGATATCAGTCATGTTTCTCTTTGTTTCTTGTACTTGTCATACTGCTTTCCCATGACTTTTTTTTTACCATGGGTTGCTATGTAATTCTGAATCCTTGTGTTGACCTCTATTTTCCCTTAAAGTTTGTCCCAATAATCCAGGGACACTCTGTATTATAGTTTGAATAATTCTTAAGACATATAATATAGATGTTTGCTGTCAGTTGGAGTGTTTTAAAGTTACTTTTATAATTACTTCCTAAAATCAATAAACAATTCAAAAAAGAGAAGCAGAGTTACTCCATATTGGTTTGAAAAGCACCACTTGCAAATTTTTAACTAATATGTTTTTACTATTCACGATAAAAATAAATTTGAAACTGACTTTCTCAGTATAACTGCTATTACCAATAATTTCTCATTAAGGTTTTATATTAAACTTCCCCAGAAAATTATTATTTTTAATTTGGGTCTACTTTGAGAGATTTTAAGATATAAGGCCAAAAACAATTGGATTAAATCTAAAAACTTCTAAAAAACATTAAACATTTAAAAAACTTTTTTTTCCTTTTTCATTTGCTTGTAGTTTTTAGCCAAAGACTTTTACAAAACGCTGAAATTAAAATCAAAAAAAGTTTTTTTTCCAGCTAGGGCAAACACATAGCAGCTCAGTAAAAGGTTAAGGAGAAGAGCCGATAATTTTTAATCTTTAATAAAATTACAATTTTACCTACTTTTCATGACATGCAATAAATACATCTTTGGTTGGTTGATTTTAAAAAGAGTTCAAATCAGTATTAAGATCAAAGAAAAAAATGTTTTTCGAAATCATACATTCGACTATCAGTAAGATAGTATTCCAGTATTCCATATTCGAAGGCTTTTCACGTAGGAAAAACTGATTTGGGGAAAAAACACTAATTTAGTGGAAAAAAAGACCAATTCTCAAGGGATAGCAAGTAAAGAATACACCATAAAAAATTTTGGTGAATTGTTGCCACCATTTTTGTTGTTGAGGTCAACTAAATACATTTTTAAGTAAAGAAATGTAGTAATCGTGTAAAAAATTATGTAAAACTGACAAAACAACAATTATTTGAAAAAAATTTGTGTGAATATATTAATGTGAATACATCAGTAAAAATGTAGTTGTTTTTTAAACGAAATGGTTTTGCAATGAAGCCATTAAATTGATTCGAAAGCGCATGGAAATATGTGCTCTCAATAAACAAACAAACAAAAAGTGAATAAATAAATAAAACTGTAACAATGAAAAGGTAAATAAAAAATGTGAATACATGCGCACTAAAAAGCCAAGAATGGTGGCAACTATACACCAAAACTTTTTACAGTGTAGCAATAATAATAAGGTTGGTAAAATTGCAATTTTACTTCCGACAAAAATTATATATATTTCTCTTTAATCATGTCAAAAATTGTATACCGTACGGTTCAAAATTTTTTCGTCTATTATTAAATAAAATAATATAAATAACAAACAATTATTGAAAATTATTGTTTCGAAAATTATCTTTTAATAAATGAATTTTGTAATTTTATTCAAAAAATTTTCGATTCGTTTAAAAATTCTGTGAAATATGACGGAAAATGCAAAAAAGGAAATTAACATACAGGGGCAAAAATTTTCGACCACTCTCTTGGCAAAACTATTTGGACTATATTTTCAAGATTACAGCAACTACCTTAATTTGATGGTCAAAAGATCAAATATATCTATTAAAATATAAGTTTGTTACTCAATAAATAGTAAGTACTAACTAATTAGATGATTGGCATATTTGTAGTCAAGCCTTTGAACCAATTTGGCTCCTCTCGTCTTTTGCTGCTCTGTAATTCGAAAAGTAACTTACTGAAAGTGTTGAGCATTTCTGACTTTTCTAATTAGATCCAATTTAAGCTCTTATTTATTCATTCATCAGTTAGCCTTAGAACTTATAAAAATATAATGTTGGAACCTCATACCTAAAATAACGGAAGCTGCCAGAATAGCTCCTTAAGTATTTTGGTAAGTATACCACAACCCTAGGTAGTTTTGGGTCTAAGCTTCGCATAAGGTACCTCAGTTTTATTCAAAGAATAAAACTTTCAATATATTTATAATTATTATTTATAGAGAAAAGGAAAATCTTATGCCTAAGAAACTAGCGTATAAACGAATAATTGATTAGCCAGTGTTCCGCTTAATCAAATATTTTTCTTAATCTAATCGAATAAAATACCATAGAATTTCGTTAATTAAGTCTATAAGATGTCTTTATTAGGTTAATTATGACTATATTTCAAGGTTTTGGTTGTTTAATTGATCTATCTATACACAAACAATCTTGAAAGGGTCAGTTTGTACTCTTTATTCTTCCTAGGTATAGAGAATCTTTCTAGTGTTATGACTGGACTTACTGAAAACTCTTAAAAATCCCTTCATTAGAGCAAAAGTTATTCTCGGTGCTATATTAGCAATCGAACACTTGATACAGATTAGATTGCTTTAAAAAATAATACATAAAAACTTTACGTCATTTTTTTAAGTAAATTCTGCGAGCTTTTAAAGCATGTTAGAACTGCCCCTTCATTATTATCTGATTCATGCTCATATAAATATGCAAAGAGTTACTTTTATATATTTATATATAAGTTTTGCAAATGCAGCTTTATGATTAATAGAATATTTTTTAATATTTATTTAGAGATAATTGTTAAAAGAAAACAACAAATGCAAATTTGATGAAACTACATAAGAGTATGATGGACACGCTAGTGGTTGTTTCCCGTAACAATTGTCAAAGTCAATAAACATTCTACAATCTCTGCCTAGTTGCTTTGGTGAAGGTCTCTCACTAAATATGATTGTTAGGTTTTTGAACTTAAATATGTTTATGCATTTGTCATTTTTCCATTGATGTGACACGGGTTTAAAAACAAGAGTTATGAATGAACCGTTAAGAAAGATGGATTAGAATTATACCTCTAAGAGCTTCCTTCTCTAAACAACAAGAGATGCTTTAAAATGCTTTTTGTGTCTTAAAGGTCATTGAACAGTTTGAATTGTAGAGATTTCATTTCATATTCGAGGTAGAGTTTATAGTATATAGTAAATAATATATTAAGTTTTATTATGGACCAATCCAAGGCAGTAGAAAAATCAAAAGCGGTTCTTTATTTCAGTATGATTGCGCCTTGAAAATAAATTCAAGTTTCCTCTATTTATGCTTTAGTTTCATATTTTGTAATCTGGCAACTTAATTACGAAAATATTTTTAACTTATTTTTACAAAATATTCGTAATTACATGACATATATAGTGAAAACATGGAAAATAATATGATAAAGATTAATGAAAAGAGAAAAAGAAAATATTTTTAAATTATTAAATGAAATAAAATATTATTCAAAATTAAATATTTTTATATTATTAAATTATATTAAATGTTTGCAGAAATATTTAAAAAAATAATTTAAAGAAAATAATAAAAATTATTAAAAAGCCGGGAAACAAAATAATGATAAAATATAATCTCATCATCAGCTCACACGATTATATCCACAAAAAGGAGTGCTTTCTAATATTGTATTAATATAGCCAAAGCCTGAGGAGCACCCAAGAAATTGAAATGAAAATAGAACATATTAAACAAAAAATATACAAAATAAAACATACCAAGCAAAAAATAGAAAATAATATGTATACAGAATAAAATACAAAATGTAATCTATAAAGAGAGTAGCGAATTTAAATGAACTTAAGCGTTCCGGAATTTTTCAAAAATGATTTAAAATATTTTTATATTAAGTTTGCCAGATTACAAAATATGAAAAATAAAAGCATAAATAAAGGGATATTTTTTATGTCGCGTTCTTACTGCAGCCCTGAAGCTCGTTTCATTTATTAGTTACCTTATGAATTGGCCCGATAATGGATGTGCGTGAGGTAACAATACTATACTGGATAAGTTTATAATTAAAAAGGAGGTATTTAATTATGCAATTTTCATGATTTTAGTAAGTGAATAACATTTATTTGAAGAAAAAAAACACGATTTGCCCGTTTTGCACAGATTTTAATCCAAGGATTTGCCCGCATTGGATTTGCACCAGGTAAACATAAAAGTTTAGTTAACACGGAAGTTTTTTAGAAAATTTATTAATAATAATAACATACAACTAACTTAATGATTTTATATATAATTTAATTACATTAGTTGGATATCCATTGCTTTTAGTCAAATTTGTCTACTTGTTTTTTGGATAAATTAACAATACTACATATTCTTCAAAATCTATTCATTTGATTAAAAATGGTATTAATCTCGTCTTCTAGTGTACGATTTTTTGAACATCAACGAATTCTTAGATCTGGTCTGATGGAGTCAGACCAGATGAGAGATTAGCAACAACAGAAAAATTTATAATTGTGAAGATACAAATTTAGAAAATGAATATGGTTTAATCATTACTGAATGGCTTACTTATAGTTAATTCCTAACCAAAAGAGAAAAATATAAGTAGAATATAATTATATATATTATAGATATATTATAAATGTATTATAAATATATTTGTATTTTTTAAGTAGCGTCGATTTCATAGATATAATTAAAGTTCTACTGATTAAAAAAATGAATAAGTTATATTTTTGCTTTTACTAAAACTTAAAAGAATTTAAAAATCATGCTATTTTGTTAAAAAAAATAAATTGTTTGTATTCCCTCGATTGAATCAAAAAATAAGTAAGGACTTAATTTTTTGCAATATTTTATAATATTTGTAAAATTATAAAAGCTTTTATTGAATTCAAGTAAGTTCAGTGAACCTAAAGAAATATCAGCTATGTAAATAATAAATGTAAGCTTTTACGTAAAGCGTCAAAAATCAACAATTAAAGGAAGTAAAGTTTAAAATAAAGAAACTCGTCACGGCTCTTTTGACATTTCGGAATAAAATAAATCATGTAACATGTAGTTTTCCTTATAAAAATTATAATTTTTAATTTAGTGACATAAAAATGTAAGCCATGATTTCTTTTGTTTAGTTATTTTTATAATATTTGAATTCTTCACAAAACGAAATGCTATGTGTTCACAATTATAAAACTAATTTGCAAATTGATCATAATAAATTTTAATGAATATCAACTTACTATAAAAAAAACTTTTAATCGTTTTTTATAACTTCTTATTTAATTTTTAAAATTAATTTTAAAATTTATAAAATAAATTTAATGTTTAAAATTATTTTTTAAATTTATAAAATAAATTTAATTTTTAAAATTATTTTTTAAAGTTATGAAATAAATTTAATTTTTAAAATTATTTTTTAAATTTATGAAATAAATTTTTAAAATAAATTTAATTTTTAAAATTAACTTAAAATTTTAATTTAATTAAAAAAATGCAAACAAATGGGATCTTTATCGATAATTTTGATACGACAGTTTGTCCATCATCAAGAGACAAAAGTGATCACAAAGTTGGATCATGGAGGGTTGGCAAGGGAAGTGATCAGGAGACAGAACCTCCTGATTTTACATTAAATATATTAAATAATATATATATGCATATATAAATTAAATAATAAATATATTGAATAATAAATATATTAAATAATAAATGTATTAAATAATAAATAAATTTAAAATAAATTAATAATAAATAAATTAAATATAAATTTACAGTAATTTTCAACCTGAAAAGTGTCAGACAAATTAATGTTTTATTCCTAAACAATTATTTTTATACCCAAACGTTTTCATACAATTTATTTTTCTGACAAAAAATATTTTTTCTTCAAAAAATAAACATTTCAATTACACTTTTTAAAAACACTAAATGTCATTTCTGTCCCTATTAATGTAAATTTTTAATGTAATTAGTCAGCATGTTAATATAAATTGCACATATCTTGTTCCAAAATGTTACGCCACTTTTTTTTTACGCCAAAATGATGTTCTATTACACCAAGAACCAAGGATAGTTCCTAATGCGACCTAGAACGATCTTTTACACTACTTGGTATAAAGTTACAGCCACCATGTTAGCTATTCCAAAACACAGAAATTTATAATTACAGTAAGATATGATACACATAAGCCAGTTAACTTAGAGTGATACAACAACATTAACAACATTAAAGGCAAACACTCGCCATCTCTGTATCTATTGGAAGCTATTACAAACGAAAAAGCACTGAGTTTTCGGAAATATTTAAATCATGGTAAGAAAGCGTATGTTCTCGGAGTAAAGTTTTCGCATTTTGGGTGTTTAGAGCTTTCATACACTTTATAATATGTATATTAAAGCTTGATTTTGTTGGTAATTTGAAAAAAAAGTGCTCTTTCGCACAATATTTATGGTAGTTCTACTTCAAATTCGAAGACATTTTATACCAAACAGTGTACTTACAGTGTACTATAATGATTCAATTGGACAAATTGACCTCTAGAAATTCGCATGCTGAATAAAACAGGAAGAAATAGTTTGTACGTTTCCTTATCATTTGCATGAAGAAGCAATATAGTGAGTTTTGTACTAAAATTATGCATTATTTCCTCCTAAGCAGCCTAAAGGTAAAAAATATTTTAATTAGTTTTTACTTCTGTCTTCCCCATCAATATGGTATTAAATTTTATTAGATTTGCTTATATTTTGAAATTAATAATTGTACTATACGATAATTTTATACATAGAGCAGTTAACACACATAGAGTGTACAAATCCTGATTTTTATATTTAGGCAAAATACTATTTTTTAACATATTTTTGTTTCTGTTCTTGTCACTATTGTCTTCTTTAAAATATTTTTTGAATTTAATTCTATTTAAAAAAAAAGTAGCTTCTTTATCAAATATATATAAAGTGTGTTACAGAAGTATGTTTACTGATAATCAATACTGTGTAGACTAATTATATTAATAGTGTCAATTTCACAGTACGAGTATCTCGCGAGTGCCACACTTTTAAAGAATCAACTAAAAATATGTTTTGAGGTTAGAAGATGTTGTCTTTTTTTCTCTGGTTTTCGTAATTAATTTTTGTAAAAACGCAAATTTAAACAAAATAAAATTTGCAAGAATCATGAATTTTTGCAAAACGAACAACAGTCTATTATGAAGAACTATTAAGAAAACACGTACACAAATCAGACAAATAATTTATTTCGTCGGAAAAATAGGCGCTCTTTTTTTTTTTTATAATTTCATAACTAAAGTACAAAAAAAGAAAGACAAAGAAAAGAAAATTTGCCAGTAAACAAAAAAAGCATATTTAGAAAAGCTCTGCAAGCGTTAAGAAGCTTTATTTAAAAATTAACAATCCTGTATAATTTATGCTTCAAAAAAATATGTATACAGCATTCTTAAAACAAATGGGAAATAAATAATTCGTTTGTTATGAAAATTGTGCTTTATTCTCCACCAGTGTCTTAAAAATAAAAATAATAAAATCAAATCGGAAGTCTTGCAGTCCTCCTATGACGTCATAGCAGCACAGATTAATGTAAATCAATGTATTCGTATCATCAAGAGGAGTTATAAACACCTCTGATTGTACTGCCATCTGGCTGATAAAAGAGAGAACCTCCGTCAGGATTTTGGAAGAATAATATGACGTAGTGTTCTTAAATAAAAATCTACATTTAAAAAATTGTGCTATTTAAGAAATTGTTAATTCAGGAATTCGTGCTCTATGGTTTTAAAAATGAAATATTTTCATCAATAAAATATTTAGCTTGTTTAAGACAAATTTTCCAGAAAATTTCATTTGTGTATCGAAATGTTCAGACAATTTTTGCAAACAAACGGAAAACATATTTATGAATAAATAAAAAATAAACTTTTCAAGCATTGAGATATTCTATTTAACAATCAACAATTCTGTTTAATTTTTATGCCTCAGAAAAATGTCATAAGTCAATTTTAAATAAAATTGAAAATAAATAAACCGTTTGTAAAAAATGGTGTCTTAGAATAATATGTTTTGTTTTTAAATTAAAATCTACATTTAAAAATTCGAAGCTGTTTTGAAAATTGTGCCATTTACGGAATCGTCAGCGAATCGTTTGGAATTCGAAATGAAATTTTCTTCGTGAGGAATTCGGCTTGTTCAAAACGAATTTATCGAATCAAATTATGTTGATTTTAAGTCCTTCTATTTAAAAATCCAAAATCCCTTTTTAGTTTAATACAAAATTTCAATAAATTTCTCAAAGCATTTCTAACTGTAACTAAAAAAATAGATAAATAAAATAAAATAAAACATATTTATTAATGCATAGAACAATAAACTTCTCGAGCGTAAAAATAGCGTTGAGATACTTTATTTAAGAATCAACGATCCTGTGTATTCCAAAAAAAGAAACGCCATAGTGCATCTTCAAACAAAACGAAGAAATAAATAAACCGCTCCTTAAGAAACAACGAGGAATCAGTTGTTATATTGGATATAAAATCCCTAGAAACATAAACAGTATGAAACGAAATGGTTTCTTGTTATAGTATTTTACGATTCCCTGTCTTTCAAATTAAAGCAAAGAGAGAAAGATAAGCTGTTGGAATGCCGCGGTTTCTTTTTTTCCTTTGCCACAAACCTTGATTTACACTCATCGTCAACTATGTTCAATGAAAGAAGGGAATTCACATATTTCCTTAGCCATTGTATCTAAACTAATTTGACACAGCACTTACTTTACAAAGGAAAATATTTGTGTAAGATTGTTCAGATCTAATTACAACTTTTCATTCGGATTTAGATGAACTGTTGAAAATTCTGAAGAATGCTGTTCATTCGCTTATATCGCTCAAATTCAAGTTTAACCTTCGTATGCTGGCAACTTTAACTGATTAAACAAATTATTCTTCTTAAACTTAATCACACTGTGGTATGCTTAAACTAAACCTTATTTTACAGTTCCTGCATGTCTATATGATATTACGGCTAAAGATACTTACATTATGGAGCAAAACTACATTGCAACTAAACTTCTATGGTACAGCTCATATTTTACAAAGCAGCAAATATTTGTGTAAGATTGTTCAGTTCTAATTACAGCTTTTCAATCTGATTTATATTGATTGCTGAATATTTTGAATCATGTTATGAAAATAAAAATCGCTCAAATTTGTTGAATTTGTTGACAAAAATTTAAACCATATTATGGAGAAAACAATCCTTCTTAGATTGATTGTACAATGATATATGGTTCAACTTGACCTTATCACGGTAGTAGCTTATTTGCAAGGTATTATTATTAAAAGCACAGGCAATATGGTACAAAACTACATTGTATCAAAACTACCTTAATATAGCTCGCATTTTAGAAGAAAAATATTCATACTGAAGATGATTCACATCTAATTACAATTTTTCATTCAAATTTATATGAACTGTTTGAAATTTCAGAGAGTGTTTAACAAAAACATCGTTTTTATTTGCTGTAACCGTAATATGGTAACTAATTTGAGCAACTATATTATTCTGCAAGTCATTCCTTCGTAAGTTTAGTTAAATGAAAATATGGTTCAAGAACACTCATCAATTTTAACGTTGAACCAATTTTCAGGCAATTTACTCTTTTTATTCTAAAAAACTGATTCAATGCATCTAACATATAATACATACATTAATACATTACATCTAAACTATTTTGATATAGCTTGTAAGGAACATAAGTCATGGCATTTCACTACTTGTGAAATGACTTAGACAGTTATTATGTTAGATTTAAAGTCTTCAGAAACATAAACAGTTGGAAACGAAGTGGTTTCTTGTTATAGCATTTCACGATTCCGTCTTTCAAATTAAAGCAGAGAAAGAAAGAAAAGATTTTGGAATGCTGCGGTCTTATACCTTTGGCACAAAGCTTGATTTTCGCTCAACGCCAACCATGCTCGATGAAAAGAGAGAATGCACTTATTTCCTTAGCCATTACTTATAGATTGCTTTTATACTACTCATATTTTTCATAAGTTGTTATTATTCATAGGTTGTTATTCTTCAGTGGTTATTAAAAGACGAGAATCAGTTGCTATATTGAGCTTAAAATCTGCATTAACATAAACAGTGCGAAGAGAAAGTATTTAATACTAATTCGCGCGTGAGAAACGTAAAAAAAATTACCCTACTATTATTGACGCCAATGATTGTTAATTGAATTAGGTAATATATGCATATTGAAATAAAAGAAATAAGCTATGTACTAAGAGACAAAATCAATGGAAAAACCGTAAAAAATACCACACTATTAATGACGACGATGATGCTTAATTAGTGTTGATAAAGACCATTAATGGATATAAAAAAAGTTGTATATCTACTAAAAAGGAAAATAAAGGGAAAAAAGATGCTTATTCGTTTTGAGGATATTATCGCCATATTATTATTGATTGAGGATATTGTCGATATTGAGGATATTATCTCCATATTATTATTGATACCACTGGTTACTAATATTGGTAATATGTATTAAAAGGAAATTTAAAAAAATAAGAAGCATGCTGTAAAGCAAAGTTAATGAAGAAGAATTTAATGAAAAATTCATTTAGGGAAACCGTAGAAAACCGCCTCACGCAGATGACGCTCTATTTTGGTGATATGTACTGCTATATTTGCTGTAGTTTTAATAAGAAATCTACAACCAGTTTTCTGTAGTTTCAGAAAATATTTTTCCATTGGTAGCGAAGATTTTATTATATTTAATTAATATTGTATTAATATTTAAATGAATTAGAATTAAAATAACTTTTTTTCCACCACTACTTAGAAATACTATAAACAGATAGATCATACCAAGTAAATAATCATATCAAGTCGTTATCAAGTTTTTACAAGATTTCTATTTGTTTTTAAAATTTCGGCTTTAGTTTGCTGCCACTGATTAATGTATTTAGCAAAACAAAACGTTAAATCTTGAAGGTTTATCCAATAAGTACCAGATTTACCAATACTGCAATAATGTATTATATTGATATATTTGCTAATTTTTAAAACTACACTGATATTAATCAATTTTAATGTCGATGCTTTGGAAATACGTGTCTTACGGTCACTAGAAAGGGACATGTACCAAATAAATTTACTCGATAGTGGTAAATATTGACTATTATGAGTTAACCGCTGGCAACTTAATCACGCCAAATGATGCTAAATACAGTCAATCTCTATTCTGATGGGATGAACTACAAAAAACGCGTTTTGTTTAAAATAATAATGTAAAGCCGCCGGAAAGGGCAACAAATAATAATAAGTAAAAAAATTACAAAAATTTCAAGGTTCATTAATTTAAGAGCTTAGCGCAAAAACCAAAAAAGTGACATTTTGAAAGAGGCTATAATCAGAGGGGGAAAAAAATTGGTCTCCGAACTCATAAATTAACCGATTTATTAGAAGGCGGAACTAATAATTCTTGGTCTTATTTTATTTACCTTTGCCTAATTTTAAAAAAAATCCTGCAAGCATTCTAAAAACTATTAGTTACGTTAAGATTAGTCACGCTAAGATTAGTCACGTTAAGATTAGTCACGTTAAGATTAGTTACGTTAAGATGAAAGTGAAAAAGCCAAAACTAATTCTGTTACATCAAACATATCCATATTGATGTTATGTTATTTTCACCGATTTATAAATACCCCTAAAAATTTCACTTACCTGATTCTTACATTAAACTCTTCAATTGTGTCGTGCTGTCAAATTTGTGCATTATTTCGTAGTGTATGTTCAGTACTTATCAATTAATTTTTTTTACCCCGTGCAAAGAACAGGGGAATTCAGCTAGTAAATAATTAAACGAATAACGAAAAAAATTACCTTGTACATTAATTATAATTTTTCATTGATGATATTTCATTTTTACTAAGGTAAATGACAGCGTTTTCTTATATTATTCTAATAATATTCCTGAAAAACACCTAAAACCAGACCATAACAGGTAACATAAATAGGTAATACTATTTTTGCGAAAAAATGTTTTTATTTAACAAGTATTTTTATAGCTTTTCAGAGAGAGTCAAGTAAACTTCAATGTTCAAATAAGCACTCTCTTAACAAATCTATTAATGGTACTTCAAAAGAAAATCAATTGTTTTTGACAATCATATTTTTCATTTATCATTTTGATCATGTGTTTTGAAATTATTTTTTATATATTTTGATAGTAATACATATTGTATACACATTGTATAATACACACGGTAGTACACAATAGTAATACACATTGTAGAAAATAATTTTAAAAAAATTTGAAACATTATCAAACTAAGGCAATTGCTGCCATGCATTCTAATATATAAATAAATGATTGACGAAAAACAATTTTTTCAGGTTATTTTCCTAGAACTCCTAACCGTAAAATTAAATAAAAAAGTTTTTAAAGAAATTGCTGCAATAGTTGAACTAAATGTGTTCTGGATTGGTATCGTATTAAATTGATCTTGCAAATTTTATCAAGACGTTTTTATCAATAAATGTATTAGCTTAATTAACCAGTTCCGTATCCCTTAAATACACTCAATATGGTTACTCGAAGTTAACCTTCTCCTCCTTGTTGAACTTTTAGAATTTACTGAGATACTGCAGCATACATTATGCTATAGTTACTTGCAGAGTTACTACATATACCATATAGCATATTGTAGAGTTACTATAGCATGTTCCGAAACTATCTTGGGAAAAAAGTTATCTAAATTCCTTTTCATAAAGTTATTACACATCTTTATGAAGACTGAATTGTTTTGTTGATCATGCACATTTTTTCTAGAAGTTTTTATCAATAAATGTTGCAGCTTAATTGGCCAGTTCCTAACCATTCAAATTCGGAAATAAATAGGAGAAATATTGTTTTGAAAGTTCGGACTCAATATGGATACTTGAAGTTAGCCATATCCTCCTTGGTGAACTTTTAGAATTTACTGAGACACTGTTACTATACTATAGCATACTATAGCATATGGCAGAGTTACTATAGTATATGCTATACAATAACATATATCATATAATATAGCATATAGTAGAGTTACTATATCATATACTATACTATAGCATATAGCAGAGGGACTATAGCATATAGCAGAGTTACTATAACATATACCTTAATATAGCATGTATATTTTACTATAGCAAATAACAGAGTCACTATAGCGTATAGAATTACTATAGCATAAGAACAAGAATCCTATTGTTCTGAAGCTATCTTGTGAAAGAAATTATCTAAATTCCGTCTTCATAAAGCTGCTACAAAACAATGTTGAACAAGAAAGGTTTAGTCAGAATTATGTCTGGGAAGAATGAATAGTAATACAATTTTTAGACAACAACAGTATATGTATTAATTTAAAATGTCAAATAGCAAATATATCATTCCAGAATTTGAATACAAACAATAGTTAAATTGAATTCAGAGTAGAATTATTCTATAACATTGTTTCTGGTATGAAAATTAGAATATAAATATATTCTTTCTTTTCTTTTCCGTCTCACTATTACATAAGACTTTACAGTGGTTAAAGGCAAACATTTATCTTAAGGAATAGCATTATGTACGATAAAAAAATCGATACTCAAAATTAATGTTCTTAACGAAACTAATTCCTAAAAAATACTCCAAAATAAATTTCGTTCAAATTGAGAAAATTACTATCTTCACTTGTTTGAGGATATAAAAGTTACGTAAAAACATTAATGCTGCATGCATATTGATAAACAGAATCACTTAGAAATATAATAAAAGAAGAAACATTAAATGAGTACACTACACAGTTGCCGCCAGAATTTGAGTAAAGAGTTCTGCTTGACGTTTAGTGCGGAAATCCCTGAAGCGTCACTTCTTAACTCAGATGATACAAGAGGGTGAAAGTGGTTTCTTCAAACATTTGAGAGTTCACGTTTCGTCAAAAATCACATGATTTCATGGAAGAATACTGTTGAAAATAACAAGATGCAAACCAAGGTTTACAAAACCATTAAATATTAGAGTTATATATTCATTACCATAAAAATGAGCGTGCTTAGAAAGCCAGAGTTGTCAGACTGTAACGAAATTTTATATACGTATGTGCAACGTCGATATAAGTAAGTGATTAAAATCTCAAAGAAAAATTATCATTTATGGCACAAAAAATAAAGATGAATAGAGGTTTTAGTACCCTCTTGGGCCTCCTCTCACACGAATGCAGGGTATGACATGGTCTCGCATTGAGGAACACAAGCCCCTTTTGATCTCCTGTGGCATTATAAGGGACCTGTATGTCTCCTGAAAGCCCTGCCATGAGTGGCAACACATGAGGCTGAAGAATGTCACGTACGTACCGCTGGGCTGTCATGGCACAGTGGATCAATATTAGGGGTGGTCGTGTGCAATGGCACTCCATATCATCACAGCAGCTGTAGAAGTTGTCTGCTGCTGCACAGCGTAGACCGAATTAACAAACACCAACCGCTGCTTCCGCTTGATGTGGTGTCGCCCTCGACGGGATGGGACTGCAACCGAATGGAACCTGGTCGTTTTCAGTGATGAATTCAGATTTAATTTGGGCAGTGATGACCCATGACAGTCCATCGGTTACTGTCATGACATCCTTCATATGTGTTCAGTCATATGTGTTTCCCTTAAAGGAAGGGCTCTCAGTAGACATTTTTAAACAAATAATGCTCGGGCACACACAGCAAGATAGTCACAGGATTGCTTTCGCCAGCAAATCGCCCTTTTCTGGCCTGCTTGATCACCAGATTGGACACCGAATTAACATATCTATGACGACTTACGACGACAAGTTGGAAATCTTCCGAGTTTAGTTGATTTAGCGGGTTTTTACATCAATTATTAAACAAAATTCCGCAGTATATCATATGGGACTTAAATGCCTCAATGCCTGATAGTGTCATATCCTGCATTCGAGCTAGATGTGGCCCAAGAGGGTACGAAAAGTTCCAGTCATTCGTATTTTTTCCTGTAATAAATGATCGTTTTAATTTTATTTTTAGTCACTTACTTATAGCAACGTTGTACTAAAGAGTGCAAAATTTCGCTTCATTCCGACAACTCTTTTTATGTGAGCTAATTTTTATGACAATGAATGTATATCTAAGAATATGAACAATGAAATCGTTTCAAAGCACAACTTTATGACTTAATTTTACTTTTTTTGGTTTCCTACTAAAATCCTTTTTGTTTTGGAGAGATTGTTTCAAATGTATAAGTAGGAACTGAATTGCAGCGTTCAGTTGAAGAGAACGTGTTAAATAACTCATCTCAATTTGCTGTAATTAACTTTGGCGTATATAAAAACACAATGATTCTGCTTAGAAAACATCTTTTTGTATGTTTTAAGGTTTTAGAGTAAATTTTGTTCCCTACAGAGAAGGATAGCATGCTCCTAAGAAATGTGAAGGTTTTCAAAATGTCCCTTATCATCTCTTTTTCCTTACCACTTAAATGACGTCTTTAAAATTACTTATGTGGGTATTTTAAAAATATTTCTTTGTTTGATATTTCACGTACATCTTCAATTGCGTTTTTTTAGAATTACTGAAATAAGTATTTTCAAAATGTCACTGGACATGCTTTGTCCCTTAGCTCTGCAAACATGTCTTAAGAATTACCGATGTATGTGTGTTTTCAAAATGTTACTTAACTTTCTCTTTTTTTTACCTCTTCAATTAGGAGTTGAGAGTTACCTATATGAATGCTTTTACTTAAAATGTTATTTCTCTTAACAATTCAATTGTGATTTAAGAATTACCGATGAGAGTGTGTTAAAATTGTAAATTTTAAATTTTAACTCTTTAAATATTTCTTTGAAATAATAGATGCAACTCTGTCTAAAATGCTAATATGCCAAATTGTCTCTTACGATTTCAATGATATATTTTGAAATTACACATTGCTTATGTCTGCAATACTTTTCGCACAACTCTTTCCACAATTAATTTCTCAAAGTTATTATTTTTTTCAATACCTGACATTTGAGGGAACACTGGACATTCAGAATGAGAAATATCCATTCCTCCAAAATCCATTATTTGGTTTTCGAAATATTAAAAACGTTTACACTTTATTAAGTAATAGGCAACAAACCATGTTTATATCAAAGTTTTTCTTACCGAGTTATAAGATTATAAATTTATAAAGGTCCATGCTTTTCTCGTTATGGAATTTTTCAATGTTTTCACAACTTCAAAAAGTACCTTGATCACCAGTTTTTGTTTTATTGTTATTAAAAAATTTTAGACACATTTCGATGTATCTTGTTTAACTTTAAATGCATTTGATTAACTCAATATCTTAATTTTATTTTTAATAAATGAGCAAATGTAATTGAAGCGTGTTTTTTGAAGAAATTTTTGGTGACGAAATGAAAATTTATTGTCTAGTTACGTTATATTTTTATACGGCTACCATAATCACTTAAATTATTTAAATGCCTATTAAAACGACGTATTTGCGTAAAAATTGAATTGAAAAAATTAAAATTCATTCGAAGGGAACTTTTTAATTGCCGTCAATTAAAAACACTTCTTTTAGTTATAAATATTATTTTTTCCAAAACTTTGTACACTGACTTCTAAATTGATCGAATACAGATTTCACTTTTTTGTTTTGAATATCCTGCGTCCCCATTTACATAGATATGTTATTGAAGCAAGGAACACATATTTCTTATAACTACTTTTTCCAAGTTAAGTTTTTAAAATTTATCAAATCGTTTTTTTTTAATAATTTTAAAAATGAATGAATTTTATTTCATTTCAGTGTTTCATGTCATTCATTACGTGCAATAAAATATAATGATTTAATTTAAGGCCTACTGATTTCGGTAAAAAAACTTTTTTTAAATAAATACCTTTTATGCAATAAATTATAAATATTAAAAAAAATCCAAGATATTTTTATAGAAAATTCATGTATGTACACAGTAAAATTTGAAATACAAATAAAAAAAATCGAGATTATTAAAATTTTTATGCCGTGCTTCTTTTAAGATGCTCCTGTTTTTTCCAGCTCGCTGTTGAAAGTAGCTTCTGTAGGAGATAATATCTTTAACACTAATTACTGTCTATATTAGTATGCACACTGTTAAAATTTGAGAATCAAAACTAGCGAAATTTTCTTCGTTTTTGACAAAATCATTTCCTGAGAAATCTTCCGAGCGAATATTTTGACAAATTGAGGGAATTAGTATTTTTACTTATTCAAGGAAAATATTGTGCCAAAAACATTGCTTTAAAGCTGCATATTGATTAACACTTTTGATTAGAAACCCCCCAAAAAATAAAGGAATAAGAGAATGCGTACTTAGTCAGGTCCAGTACCAAACGAGAGTACTAAGTCCTGTACCATCCTGTCATATAGAGAGATGAGAGAGAAAATAGTGTCGAACTTCCAGAGGTCAGTATTAACTAGTGAAAAAGCTATTTCGTCCCATACTTGAAAACTCGCGCTTTGTCAAAAATAACGTGATTTTCATAATGAAATTATTGTCAATAATGAGGAATGTCAGCACAAAGATTGCTGATTCGTAATTTCTGGGAGTAAAATCTATTTGTTTTTGAAAATGTTTTTGCTTTTCTAAAGGATTCAACCAATATCTATTGGATCGTCAAATACAAGTTGAATTGTGGTGAAGTTAAATTTTTTTTTTTTTACAGTTTATTCAATGTTTCGAATTTCTAAATTATTTTTGATCAAAAAATATTATATAGTTTGGCGAAAAAAAACATGAAGTTTCCCAATGTAATTTTAAAAAAAAGAGATTGAAAAAATTATGAAGAACTTCATAATTTCACGAACTGCTGCAAATTTTTGTAAACACTTTATTCGCAGTTGTTTTTTCTGAATTAAAAAAAATTTATAATTGCATAAAATTCCAAAAATAATTCTAAAAATAAATTCTTTTATTATTATATTCATTCATATTTATTCTAAAAATAAATTCCTTTTATATTTTATTTGTTTATTATCAAAAAATATTTAAACTGTTTGATAGAACGGAATTTTTTTTCTTTAAAACCCAAAGAATTTCTCAGCTTTTTTATTACCGTCTTATTGAATCATACAAAACTGTCATATCTTTTAACAATTGCAAATTTGATGGTGACAGATCTGCGTATTTCTCTCGTCATTCCAATTTTTAGCACTTTTCCACATGATTAAGAAATTTAGATTATGATTGAAAAATTTTCTTATCATCAATTCTTAACAACGCAATATAAAATGCCTCAATCAAATTTAATAAGAAACAATCATTTTCAGTGTCGAATGATACTGAATATATCTAATATTTAATTTGGTGAGTGAAACTTCTAAAAACATTTTTACCTGTTAAAGCAGTGCACAATCGGTTAAGTTTCTGGTACAATTAAAGAGGATTGTTAAAAAGATTGAATAGGGTGAAAATTTGCTCCTACAGCTACTCTTGGGGTAAAATATGCCTTCTTGAAATGTTAGTTCATTTACTTAAAAAATAATAAAACTTTATAGCTCACCCGAAATCCTGGCAAAATGGTTAAACTATCCGCCTTCTAATTTTAGAGACCTGGGGGTTCGAATCCCAGTTCTGACATTTTGCTTGTACTTCAAGATTTCTGATTTTCCGAAATTTACAACTATTGAACATGTTTTATGCAATATTTAAACTCTTAATTAAATTATTTTTTAGAAAAATTTAAACTTTTAAATTTACACTTTTAAAATTTAGACAAAAAATATGTGATCGATGTTTCATTATTTTTTTATTTTAATGAAAATATATCTATCGTTTAAAAAACATTATTTGTACTTTGGTTATTTAATTTACTCAATATCTTTTACTGGATTTCTTTTATTTCGTAAAAAGCATTAAGTTTTTATAAAATTTAAGCTTGGAAATACAAGCAAAATTATATCATAATTCTTGTTGAAAAATATATATAAACAGATAAAAATTTAAAATAATTACTTATTTCTGAAAAAGAAGATTATATTTTTGAAAAACAAACTTTTATGGCAAAACACAATTTTTCCACACGAAACATAATGCAATTTTATTTGCATTTTCATAAAAAAATTTAATAAATATTTAATATTTGTTACAAAATAAAAGAAACTTCAGTTAGTTAAATTAAAAGAATTAGATTAATTTTTTTTAGTCCATGTTTTTTAAGCAAAAAAATAAAACATCAAGGAAATAATTTTGATACTACCCAAGACGATGAACAATTTTAAGAGGGAAAATCACAAATTGGCAATTACAAAATTTACAAATGAATATTACTATATAAAATGAAAAATTTTACTATATAATACTATATACTGCATAATATTTACTATATATAATTATTACTACATAAAATGAAAAATTTTTCATTTATTGACATATTCATTTTATAGTTAGATTTTTTTCCTCTCATTTATTTGATAATAAATAATTTGTTCACATATTATTTTGATAATGAAAAAATTATTAAGTATATATTACTATATACTGTATAATATTTACTATATATAATTATTATACTATATAAAAGGAAACGTTTTTCATTTTATTAACATATTCATTTTAGAGTTAGATTTTTTTCCTCTCATTTATTTGATAATAAATAATTTGTTCACATATTATTTTGATAATGAAAAAATTATTAAGTATATATTACTATATACAGTATAATATTTACTATATATAATTATTACACTTTATAAAAGGAAAAGTTTTTCATTTTATTAACATATTCATTTTAGAGTTAGATTTTTTTCCTCTCATTTATTTGATAATAAATAGTTTGTTCACATGATAATGAATAATTAATTCACATACTATTTCTGTAAGTAAAAATTTATCAATATGCTTCGTTTTGGTACAAAAATTTAAAAAATTTTCACTCGAAAGAAAAAAAAATTCGCGATGTATGAAATGAATGATGTTTAGAGTTATCATTTTAAAATATTCATTTGATAATAAATATTATTTCATCACTAGCATATTATTTTAACATTTTTAACGTATTATTTTGATATCAAGGACGATAATGAACAATTTTGAGTGGAAAACAAACATATTGGCAAGCGCAAAATTTATCTATAAATAACATGCAAAATGAAAAATTTTAGAATTATTGATGCTTAGTGCTTTCCATTTCATTAATATTTTATTTTTAAAATGAACAATTTCTTTGCATATTAATTTTATAATGAATTATTTACACTTAAATTTGACTATAAATAATTTATTAAAATATTTTGATAATGAATAATTAATTAACATAATATTTTGATTAGTAACAATTTATCAACAGGCTCATTTTTTAGTACTGAACTTAACAAAATCTTCAATCGCATAAAAATTCAATCGCATAATAATGATTTGCAATATATAAAATTTCTTATTAATGATGTACTAAACAAATAATTAAAGAATGAATGATGATTAGAGTTTTCATTTCATTAAAATATTCATTTTATAATAAATATTATTTCCTTATTGCCATATTATCTTTAATTTATTAGCATATTATTTTGATATCGAGGAAATAATGAACAACTTTGAGTGGGGAAAAAAACATAAAGTGGCAAGTGTAAAATTTACCAACAAATAACAAGCAGTATGAATAATCTCAGAACGAATGATGTTTATTGTTTTCCCTTTCTTTAACATAATATTTTGATAATGTTCAATTTATTAACATATTAGCCTTATAATGGTCAAATTATTTACCCATTATATAATAAGTAAGGCCCGAATTTTGATGACATTTGCATTTTTTTGCATTTTTTGCATTTTTGGACATTTTTTGTCTTTTAGAGCATTTTTTTAGATTTATAGTGCATTTTTCTTGAAATTTTGGGGCGTATTTTGCACTTTAATGCATTTTTTTAAAGTTTTCTGTTAACAGAATTTTTATTATTTTTTATCAATTTTCATTATTACACTGGCTTCCAAACACTAAAGAAAATCTATAGGATATTAACAGGTGAAGCAACATCTTTTCAAATTGAAGAAGAATTGTCAGTAAGTAAGACAGTCTTTTTCAAGTACGCACCTATAACATCAGTAGACGTTGAAAAAAGCTTTTGCAGGAATGAAAATTTACTTTCAGACAAGAGACGCTCGTTTACATTTCAAATTATCAAAAAACATTTAATAATCCAATGTAATTCTGATATTTAGTAATATTATGAGATGGAAGTTTTTATATCCATCAAAGTTTCTATACAAAATAAAAAAATTTTGGTGTCAATATATTTTCCTTTTTTTTGTTATTTTAGGATATAAAACATATTTTTCAAACTTTAATGAGCGTAGAACAAGTATTGCTTTGCTTTATATCTTTTAAATGACTCATAATAATTTTAAAGAGCAAAAAAAAATTTTAATTCAATATTTTTACTTTATTTAAGGCATTTTTTGCGCAATTTTTGCATTTTTAAGGGCATTTTTTGCACTTTTTAAGGGCATTAGTTGAGATTTTTTAGGTCATCAAAATCCGGGCTCTAATAATAAGCAATTTATTAACATATTATCTGAGTCTGAACTAAATATTAAACAATCAACAGTGGAAAAAAACGACGAGTTTCAATGAAGAAAATTTTCCATAAATTATGTATAAAACTAGTCAGAGATCAAATAATGTTAAGAGTTTTTGTTTTATTAACATGTTATTTTGATGATGAATATTGTTTCAGTATTAGCATATTATTTTGATACTGTACAAATTGATGAACATTTTTAAATGAAAAGAAAAGAATAAATTAGTATGCTTCAATATATTATGTTAATGTACCATGTAAAATAATACTATGTAAAGTTTATGTAGCATGTAAAGCTTATTAACGCATTAATTTGCATATTACTTTACATATTATTTTGCTATTAAAAGAGACACTGAGCAATCTTACAATCTTAAGTTGAAAAAAAACTATACAGTGGCATGCAAACTATACATTACCCTACCAAACTATACATTGGCAAACTATACATTACCAATTAGCAATATGTAACACGAATAATTTAACATTCAATTTCAGCGATGTTTTAAGTTTTCTATTTTATAAACATACAGTTTTGTTACTGAACGTTATTTTAGTTTATTATGTCACATTAAACTAAAATTTCAATCGAAAAAACTTATACTTGTTCAGGTTAAGATTTATCCTCAAATAAAATTTTAATCACATAAATTAAGTATGAATGGTGTTTAAAATTCTCCTTTTTATTTTGATAATGTTTAATGAACTTAATTTCTCAAGTCTTATGAATTAATTCTAAATTTCTCAGGAATTCCGCAGAAATGAAATAAAAAAACCCCACAAAATTGCCATTGCCATGAGAATGGACACATGACAAGCAGGATCTCCGAAGAAAAAAAATGTGGCTTGGTTCGTTTCTCCAGGAAGAGAACACTGACTAATTTGTAATAGAAAAAAAAACAATCCACACAAATAAAGGATGTCAAATTAAAATACATCCTAGAGCATTTCATAAAACCTTGATGTATTGTTCTTTTCTCTTAGTCTTTGTGGGGAATGACTTAGTGGTGTATTCTTCTTGTACTATTAATTTTTGCAAACTAATTGCCGTTCGTGTCTTTGCCGTTTAGGAACATTATACAAAGGCTACAGACAATGTTTTTGGTACCTCATGAACGTGAAGCTTTAAACGCATAAACATATCTGTGGTTCAGTATTTAAACATAATCTATTTACATGATTCATATTTGAATAGCGAAGAATTTCTAATTATGTAATAGCAGGGGGTGCTTAAAGTGCGTACCAGAAAGGGATTGGAATGCGTAATGAGGTTGACTCACTGATTCTTTTACATTTCATTCATTTTTGCAAATGGATTTTCTACGTTTTACTTATATTTGCTCATTGATAAAACATGAAATAACACATGAAAAAACATAAGATCGCTGCTGTTTTGAGTGTTCAGCTTTAAGCAACAGTTTGTTGCGTTGCGCAAACGCTAGAAGACTTGAAAACTCTAAATTACAAAGGTGTGTTAAGAATGTACAGGAAGTACAAGGGAATAAATAAAATTAACATTCGATAATTAATTCAAGAATTATTAACTGTTTAACTTGTAATAAAAAATGCTTTAAGGGCCACTCTACAATCCGTAGAAATGCAGCGATACAGTAGAAATTTTAGGTCCTAATGAATAGCCATTTTCATTTACGAAAGAGTTTCAATGCGAGTTTTGGTTTGAAATTTAAATTTGTTCGACAGTTATTACAATTTAAAACGGTTTTTTTTCTCGCATTTTTGGCTTTATATTACTATTTATTCATTGTTGTAGAAAAATTCATTTAACTTTCTCGGTATCTTTAATTCATAAGCTGCGCTTAAGTTAAGATTGAAACTATCAGAAAGTGAAACTATAAAAGATTAGTGATTAAAGATTAAAGATGTTGCCAGATATAAGTTTGAACTTTTAGATTTAAACTTCAAAAAATTTAAATATTTAATTAAAGGGAGGTAAAAAAAACGTTTCCTATTTGAACCGTTATAATGACATCTCGTTAACAGGCGAAATTACTTCTCATTTTATTTCTATTAAATCCCACAATCTGTATTTTTAAGCTTAATTTTCGTTTTTCAAGTGCAGTCATTTGTTTTTCAAATCCAAGCAATCGTTCATTTTCTGACAATTAACGTGTTTGAAAAATATAATTTGCATTTGGAGAAAATAATGAATTTCACAAAAAAAACTATTTTGAATAAAAAACAATCACCGAGTTTAGTCAGTTGAGAGAGAGCAGGGGATGGAGCCTCCTAGCCTAATACAAAAACGTAATATTTGTTAAAAGTTTCAGCACCTCTACCACTAATTTCATCATTTGCCTTAATATATGTTTTGAATCAATACTTTTTAAATTGTTAATACCTTTTTCACGACTGCAGATAATTTATTGCACTCAAAAATCATTCAAGACTTTCAAATCTCTTTTTCAGTTTCAGATGAATGCTGCATTTGAAGCTCATTCGAAACTCGGTATTCTCACTTCTGAAACACATTCAAAACTTGGTACTCTCTAGATAAATTATGAATCGAAACTTTATCTGAGACTTTTGATTTTTACTTTTAACTCTATACAAATCAAACATTCACGACTTTCGATTCTCACTTTCAACTCTAGATAAACACCTCATTAGAGACTTTCAACTCTCACTTCTCGCTTTAGACAAATTGTGCATTTGAAATTTTCAAATATTTGTCAATAAATACATCTTCTTGCATTTGCATTCGAAAATATGTGCCTCATTGATATCTTTTATTTAAATAAACATGCATTGCACTCTAAAAAATTTCTCCAAGTTGTTGGTCGTAAGTTTAAACTAACGGTAACCTTTCTTTAAAATAACGGTGTCCGTAATTGTAACGAACTCCAGCAAAATTTGTAGAGTTGACCATTAATTATAAAGCTTCCCAATTGAATTCGGAGTTGTACCTATTTTGTATAGTGTATAGCTTACAAGTCAAAAAGCCAATGAAAAGAATTAAAATCAATTTAAAATTTAGTTAATAAAAATAAAAAACAAGAACAAATTCTGTATCATATGATGAAATTATTCTTCAAAACTATGTAATTTTATCTTATTTAAGTTTCACTTAGTATTATTTTGTTTTATTTGTACTTCGTAATATTCTATTTTATTTACAACTGTATTATTTAAATATGTCAGTAGTCATTTTTCTTTATAATATTTTTTTTCTTTTTAAACATTGTTTTATATTATTTTAAAAGATTTAGGTCTGTATAATTGATTAACTTTTTATACAATTTTAATAAAAACATATAATTAGTTATGACATTTACATAATTTAGCTACCGTGAACCGGGGCGAGTCTACCCATTCAGGGGCGAGTCTACCCATTTTAGTTTTATTTAATTTTCACTATTTTAAATTGCAAATAAAAAAATTTTTACCGACGGAGGACTTAGTTCAGACTCTAAGGAAGATGGCGCTGTAGTAGTTTGATCCGTTTTTATTTATTTGGTGTCTTTTTAACCGACCTGTTCAAACGTCTTTTGAGAGATTTGTATTGAAAATCAGCAAACTTTTAGTTGGTGCTCCGTAAGTATATTATTATTATTACTATTTTCACTTTGGTTAAGCGATAAACTTATCTAAGACTAAGATTACATTAATTTTATATGAAAAAAAACCCAAAAAAAATGTAAGTTTTGCTGTTGTAAACAAAAAGCCAGAATTCGTGGGGCGAGTCTACCCATTCGTATTTAGTTTTAATAAAGCATAATAATATAATTTAGAACTTTGTTTATATTAAAATTAAGTCATTTTAAATGAATTTGAGTATATTATTTTAATTCTGCATTGATAAATTTATCATTAATAAGAAAATTTATAGGTTAAATATAAATGTAAATATAAAATATGTTTATTTTAACTATTTTTTCAATTTTTATATTACAAAATTACCTTTTTTTATTTAATATTATATTTCAACGAGAAAACATTGTATGAAAAATCTCACCTCCCAAAAGAATGGGAAAAGGATTTTTCATGCTTCCCAATGTTTGAATTTCGATTTTGTTAATAATCTTTAATTATTATTATTTATTAATTATTTAATTATAAATTTATATTAATTTTAATTTATTTTTATCAACAATAATCAGAAAAATTTTTTATTTTATAATGTTAATGATTATAAAAACAAAACTGTGATCAAAATGTGATAATCGATCAAATACTCAATTTGTGTTATTTTATGAATAAAAAAAATGGAATATATAATAAAGTTATGAATTTTACTTCATAAATATCCTATATAGTAACTAAAATAACAATTTAATAGTAAAATTTGATTATTTACAATGTTAACATTCATTTTAGTAGAATGGGTAGACTCGCCCCATACGAGAGACTTGTCAGCAGTTCTATAAAAATATACAGTAACAGCGTAACTGTTAATATTTTCTAAAATCGATTTCACTGCTTTAAAGAGGGATAAATAGCGATTCCGAAACACCTATTAAAAGCCTTTTTTCTTTAATATTGACAAAAGTTTGATCACTTGAAAGTTCACAAACTGAAAAAATGGGTAGACTCGCCCCGGTTTACGGTATGTGAATAGATAAACTATGTGAATGTTTATCTATTCTTATTGTGTATTAATATTCTTATAATTACAGTTTCGCAATACAGATAAATACTTCACACTATTATAGTCAATGCAATATGTATTATAGTTAGTTCTAGTATTATCTTTTTATAAGACTTAAAGAAAAATTGCACAGTGAAAAAAAGTGTAGCAAATTTTGCTTATAACTAAAGTATTCAATGTTAGCCTATTTCCAAATTTCATTTTAATAATAATTTCAGAAGAGAGCATTGTGGAAAATTTCTAACATTTAAAAAACGATTTTTAGTAGAAAAATTGGCATTAAGTACAAATTTCAATTTGAAGTCAGATCTCAATTGGTCCATTTATTTTCTGATGTATCAAAAGATTTTAATATATAGATATAAAAACAACTACCAATTTTTAAATTGATGTAAAAATGAACTACATATCACCCTAGTAAATTTAATCTAAATTATCCTTAAAAAAAGGAAGGAAATGTATGCCTAAATTAAATGTTCATTTTGTTAAACTATCAGAACGAAGACAACAAATTTTAAAAATAATCAAAAAGTAGCATGACTTTTTGTATTTTTATGCATAAAAACTCATTTATCGGGCTTAAGAATATTTTATTTTAACAGTAATCCTAGGAAAACAATCTATATCAATAAAAAATCACCTTATAAAGTGCATTATTTATTACTTATTTTTTTTTTAAAAAAAAGGGATACTTTGTTCTTAAATATTTTAAATTTTTATTCAAATTGAGATATATTATTTGAAATAATTGAAAGTTTTCTTAAAATGGGAATATTTCATTGCTTCATAAATTAAATTTATATTAAAATTGAGGAAATTTTATTGCTAACTAATTAAACTTTAATTTTTAACTAAAAACATAATAAATGGGATCTTAAAAATAATCTTAAAAAGCATTATTTATTCAGATGAAAAGTGGTTGTAAAGTTTGTTATAATCAAAGTCACAGTCACATTACAAACCGACAGCTAGTTGCCTACATGAAAAATCAGAGCTGCTATGAATAGGCAGGTGGCTATTGACATAGTATCCGCATATCCGTAATATTTCGCAGTTTTTATTTTCAAGTTCTGCATTAATTTTATGCGTGATATATTGAAAACATATTAGGAATAATTTAATCTATAATTATTTAATGATCGTATTTATTCTTGCTAGATGTACTATATCATAATGTATTTTCGGTAATTTGCGTTGAATTCAAATCATCATTTTATATTTGTAAGTTTTAAGTATTTTGCCAACTTGTACTAAGAGGACATAATAAACTAACTGCTCAATGAAACTGACCGGTTTCCTTCATTGGTTCACTGTCACTCGCATTTTTCCTTCGTTTACTTAACATATTGCAGCTTTAATAGTATGGAAAGTAACAATTTTATAGTAATGCACAGTATGGGAGGTAACAGTTAAATTAACTTAATTGACTTAACTTGTTATTAATTAACTTAATAACTTAATTGAAAGAAAATTCAATCCACAACTATTACCTTAACAAATCAGCACTCAATTAATTAGGGTTTCAATTTTCTAATAACTTATTTATACAGTTTGCATATTTTAGGAGGTTTAAAACTTCTGTAAAAAAATTACCCTAACATTCATTTCGTAATATAATTAAATTTTAATTGTACATTAAAATTTGTATTCTTAAAAGCATGACTAGTTCTTTATTCCATTTATTTTTGTGTGTTTTAATTCGCCAATTTCATTATGTATAGTCACAATGTCTCATATAAAGTGGTCTTTCATAAGTGATTCCTTATTTTCGCTTTAAAAAATCCACACACTCAGCTAATAATGCACCAATCCACAATTAACTATTAATAGTTTAAATTCTTTTCATACCTTTTTACTCTAATTTTTTGTTAGTTAAGAACAATTTTAAATAGAAAAACTTATATTAACGCAATAGTTGCTTACTTTAAATTTATAGCATACTTAAACTTCATCTGTTCTTTAAAATTCCCTTTCTGTTTCTTCGAAAAGAAGCATGTCGAATTCTAGATTCTATTTCTTTTAGCGTGATTTAACGTGTCGATCTTGATTCTGATGACCAAAATCCCCCTTTTATAAATGATGTATTAGTTTTGTATTTATAAAAAAGACGCAAACGGATTACATCTTTACTGAAAAATAGTAATCAGTTATTGATAATTTAAATTTCCTGATACATTTTTAAGCTAACTTATTAACTTAACAATTTTTTTAAAAATAAAAAAACATTTAATAATAATTACACTTTTCATGCTTAGAATATACTCGAATTGTATTTACTGTTTGAAATTCTTATACCCTTTTTAGTTCTGTAAAAAAATTATTACTTACTATTAAAATATGCTTTAATATTCAAATAAGGATTTAATCACTCCAGGAAATTAGGAACGAATTATTTGTAATTTGAAATTATCGTATCTTCTTCAAGATAATTTTTTGTTAACTTTGAATTTATTTAAAACATAGAAAATCACTAGCCAAAAATTTGCTTATTTTCTATTCATAATATAATTTTATTTTAAATACCTCATAAAAAAAATTAACTAAAACTATTGTTATCAAATAATTTCAAAATTATAAATAAAAATTAATTTCTCTGGAAAATTATGAATTAAAAAAAATAATAATTCGATTAAAAAATTAACTTACTTGGAAATTCCTCAGGATGCCTCAGCTGATATCTTATTTCCCTTTCATTTTCTGTTGTTGGTATACAAATTGCAAACCACACACCACCTGACATTTTAATTCAAAAATTGTTTAACGCTGAGAAGAAATTTCTAAAATGAAATGCGTCAAAGTAAATTAAAAGTCCTTCAGTCTATGTTTAATCCTTACGAGAGAATTTTTTTAAGCTCCATGGATTTGATATGTCCAGCATACATTTAGTTTACCATCTTGGCGGTTTAATCTCGGGGATTTGAATAAAGAAACCTTAACACGTAGAAGCGTACTCTTCTAAACTTCAACCAGAACAATAGAAAGAAGCGAGTAAAAAATGATGAAAACAATTTTACCTGTTCATGATGAAGTTCATATATTATTTTTTCCTTTTGCTACATCAAAGGTAGAAAAAAAGCATTAAAAGTCGACCGTATTTAGAGACCGCACGGAATAATCATCAACTTCAAACGTGCATTCACTTTTATTTGCATGCACAATATAAAACGGGATATTTATGGTAAAGACAACAAATTGCCAACAAAATCAGAAATTTTTAATACTTAGTTAAATAACTGCTCTTAATTAAACAATTGCTAATTAAATTTCACAAATTAAGTTTTAAAACTAACATTTAACATATATTACTTTTATTTTTGTTATGTCTATGGTGGAAAAAAAAGTTTGAAAAGTTTTCAAATAAGCATTCACTTTTAATTTTATGCACTATCATAAAACAGGATATTTATGATAGCGACAACAAATTGCCAACAAAATCAGACATTTTTTAATACTTAGTTTAATAACTGCTCTTAATTGAAAAATTGCTAATTAAATTTCAAAAATTAAGTTTCAAAGCTAGCATTTAATATATATTACTTTTATTTTTGTTATGTCTATGGTGGAAAAAAAAGTTTGAAAAGTTTTCAAATAAGCATTCACTTTTAATTCTGCGAACAATCATAAAACAGGATATTTATGATAGCGACAACAAATTGCCAACAAAATCAGACATTCTTGAATACTTAGTTTAATAACTGCTCTTAACTGAAAAATTGCTAATTAAATTTCACAAATTAATTTGTAAAGCTAACGCTTGAAATATATTATTTTTAATTTCGCAAAATTGAAAACATGAAAAGTTCAGCTAGTTTAGAGTGGTAACTACAAAAAATTACCAACAAATGTATGCTTATTTAATACTTATAGGTTTATAATTGAGGAATTCTTAATTGAGTTTAGCAAATTAATTTTGAAAGAGATATTAATCCAAATTGAATCACCATCTTTAGTGAGCATTCACTTTTACTCAACAAATTAAAAAAAGTTATTTCTTTTAATACTTAGTTTCAAATGAATATTTATCATAATATATTATGATAAATTGTTCATTAAACTTACAAATTATTTTAAAAACTAATAAAAGAACAACAAAATTAAATCGTATTGAAACTTCATCAACAGTAAACTTTCAAACATTTTTATTTGCATGCGCACAAAACCGAATATTTAAATTATAGGGAAAAAATGTCCTACAAAATCAGAGATCTGTAATGATTTCTTTTATTGTTCACTGAGCAGTTGTTGATTGTATTTAACAAACTGATTGGAAAGATAAATTAATTAAAAGAGAATAATCGTTAACTTCAATCTTGCATTCAATTTCCTTTTCATATAAAATATAACAAAGGATACAAAACAAATTTATTAGTACTGAATAATCATCAACTCCGAACAGACATTCACTTTCAGTTTCATACACCATTTGAAATAGATTATTTACGTTAAAAGCAACAAATTTCGAACAAAAACAGATTGATTTACTGTTTAGCTTCATAGTTTCTGATAACTGAGCAATTGGATACCTGCAAGTGACGTCATCGCTGATAAATCAAGACATTTGTCGATACTAAGGCTCCTAATTCAGGGGCTCTAGTCGATACAGAAGTTAACCAGGTTCGAGACACGCGCGTGACGTCATTTATAGATATTCAATTAAATCTGATTTAAATGCACATGATTAGGCATAATCACTTCATTGTTTTCAAGTTGTAAGTACCCAATTGTTAGTAGGATTTTAAAAAAATAATGTTGAAATAAATGTTGAAAAACAAATTAGAAAACTGAAAGAGATATCTGAAAGTGACGTAGTGTGGGTATATCGATCCTGATTGGTAGATGAAACGTAGTATTTGTTTACTTTAGCTACTGTTCTTTCCATTATATTTCGAGAAAGCCAAGCCAGTAAGTATTAATTCTCTTAAATGACAAATTCTATATTCTTATACAAAGATTCTTTCAGAAGGATTTCAATTCTTTCACCATATATTTCGCACTTAACACTAAAACATGCATGAAGCGACGTAGAACATAAACAAATTAATTATGCATCAAAGTTGCAAGGTACGCAAAACAAAAATATATCATGGTTACACTAAACTACATAAATAAATAATGAATCTAAGTTAAGCAAAAGATGTAAGAGACGAGAAAGAATTATATTTCAATTAATCCGATGTGCGATACGGCACTATGTTTAATTAACTTCATATTAATTAACATTCTAATTCATGTGAAGAAACATAGCTGAACTTTAACATAACATTTTGCTTATAACTAAGAGCTGGAGCTGACGTCATACTTTTCATGCGTGGGTATCTGTGATCTTCTTCTTGAAGTGCAAGAACCCAGTTATCATCAACTTTAATCATGCAACTATTTTTGTTTTTATGCGCAATATTATTGTAAAATATGCTTTTACTTGTAATTTACAGCGTCGAAAAAAAGGGGGAGGGACACCGGTGTCCCATACGCGTCAGAGGGTTACGCTATTTTCAAAAACATTGATTTCAAATGATTTCTCACTAGAATTCTAATACAGCTAATGAAGTGTTGTAATACTTGTATTTGTAAATTTCAGAATTAATTAGGAATTTTTTATTTGATTTCTCAAAACAAAAGAATCTTTATTCCAAAAATATAATATATATTTTTTTTTAATTTTAGAGTTTTAACACGTAAATAATAAAGTTCCTGAATAAGAAGAAAACTCATAAATCAAAGTAACCTTTTATAGCCAGCAATGCTCTCGGTCTGCAGAATCAATTTAAACTGGTGTCATATGGGTTAAAATTGCAGTTTTCTTATAATTTATAACGTAATAACTACTTTGAAACAGACAATATAAATTTTATAAATGATTCAAGAAACTAAAAACCTATCTGTAACAAGCAATACAGCTCGATTAACGAGATTTTGGGTTCCTTCCTCATGAGTTTCATAATAACAATTATTTTTAGTCGTATTTAACACTTCTCAATTGTTATCATAGTTACCACTTAACATAGATTTTTTTTCTAGTTTTATATTTCTTATTTAATCAAGTTTAGTTAAATATCTATGAATAATAGACAATAAGAAAATAAACGTATTGTTGCCTTGTCAAAATATTTTATGGCGCTGCAACGTTATATCATGACTAAATAATGTCCTTTGTATTTCACAGCTTGAATGATAGTCACTGACCGCATCGAGCTGGAAAAAACTATAAAAATTTTACCATCGGAAGACTCTCATTCAAAATAATGTTTAATTTTTATTTTAAAATAAACCTTTCCTTTGGCTCACAAACGATAACATAGAAGAATCAAGCACCAATTTTTTTTTCTCTATGCCTAGAATCGTGAAAAAAAATAATTACTATTATTATTATGCAGATAAATCAATAAGATTTTCTTTACTGTGCTTAAAATTGCTTTTGAAGTTCAAATATCAGTAAAATAAGGCATTCGCGTAGCAGCCTATTGTAGATCAGAGGGGTCAAGGAGGTTAAAGCTTAATAGGGAGGAAAACAAATTTGGTAAAATTTACACACTGTATGTTAATGACATTTTCGGTAAAATAAAAAAAAATCTGGTTAATAAAACCAAAATATACGGTATTTAAACCATTTATTTAGTAATTTTTCCGTTTATATAGTAATGGTATACGGGAAATTTTCGTTTACAAAATTGTAACTCATATTACCAAACATATAGTAAAAAATACAAAACTGAAAAGTAAACTTCGCCGAATTAATGGTTTTTATTCCAAGCTCTTAGGTACCATGTTAAAATTACCAAATTTTACCAAATTTTGGGACACATTATAAAATCATATTTTATTGTTAATTTTACCAAAATCGTTAAAATTTATGGAGCTTTTTGGTGTTTCCATAGAGCCAGACACACGATAAATATTACCATATTCTCTGTAGTTTGCACCATACTTTTTCTTCTCAGTGCACAATGTTGTGATCAACGACATGATTGAGGCAATGCGTCCGCACTGCACACAGTACTTACTTTAACTTCTAAGACAAGCTGGTACACATTTCTCTGAACTGGATGAGCTTTAAGCCGGCTCTGGGGGTTCAACCCCAATTCTTCACAATGACAGTTAGTGCCATCATCCGGCACTATGAAAGTGCCTGACAATGACAGTTAGTGTCCTTCGCCTCTTAAGTATAAGCAATAAAATAAATATCCAGCATTTTAATCATTTTTTAGCTTTTGTAATAAGGATCTCTTAGTATCACAAAAAATTTTTGTAATGCCATTTTGTCGCGAAATTTTAGTAGAGTGTCCTTTTCTTACGAAATCGCGTTATTTTTTTGTAAAAAAAGAATGCTCAAATATTTGAAAACATACTGTTTCTTCTTCCGTGTGTAATCTTAGCACATTTTGGAAACTCTCAAACGTTTTCGTTCTTAATTTAACTTTTAAGCCCTTTAAACTGTATGGGAGAAGAGTGCAAGAGTTAGCGCTCCTGTTTGTCAAACAGGATTTCCATGTTCAATTTCTGGTTATGACTAAGCACACAGTCAAACCTCTTTTATCTTATGTTGTTTTACCTAATGAAGTGTGAAATCGAAGTGTTGCATAAAATATAATGGTTTCCACAAAATGTGTATCCTCAAGCAAACAAAAATAGTATTTTACTCGATTTGATGAAATGTCATTTTCCAAGAAACAATTGCATAAAAATACAAAAAAGATTTTTGTGAGTTTTGAGTACCCATTATCTACAGTTTGTTTTTCAATGGATCAATTCGTTTTATTAACAGATTCTGATTGTTTAATACATTCAAAACTGATCTGATCAAATTTTGAAAACTGCCGTGTGTTTAAAGTCTCCCTCCAACAGAAAAGGGATTATACTCCATGTTAAGCCTTTTAGAACAATATAAAATAAAGTAAATAATCTTTAAAAAATTCAATTATTTGAATAATGTTACAAAAAAGTTTCATTTAACAAAAACTATTCAAACAGATTTGATAAAATTATTTACTATAATTTTTTTAACTAATGAGCTTAGCTCTACGTTCACCAAACCATTACCATGCAATATTGCATGGTTCAGTTTGGAATCACAGCTACTTTCGTAATAATAGTTAAATAAATTAGTCCTGTTTGAAACGTGTCCTAGTATTTAACAACATAAATAATAGCGGAAACTATAATTAGGTATAACTTAGACTTTTCTGAGTTCTTTCTAAACATACTCAATCATTGAAAAGTTTTGCAATGAATATTGAAACAAATTCGGGTACTTGCAATCTAAGAAGAAGAATACCGCTGGAATCACATGATTATGCCTAATCGCGTAGTTGTAATACATGAGCTGTTAACGTTACGACTATTTACTTTAGTTTATTATCACGCTTGATTAATTTTCGGGTCAGATTTAATTGGATACTTTCAAGCCACGTCATGCGCATGTGACGAACTTGATTGATTGCTTAATGATGACCTAAACAAATGCCACGATTTATACACGGGTGACGTCACTTTCGGGTATCCGATTAAATAATCATTAGATATGATAGAACTCCGATTAAAATTTCTATGCTGTAACCTTTCTCAGAAGTAAAATGCGAATGGATTGTTGGCATCAGTATTGTTAAAATTTAAATTAGATTTCCTAATTTAAAATAAATGATTTTTAAGTGCATGCTTTTTGAGTGCATAAATAAGAACGCGCATGTTGTTTCCAGTGGAAGAAGCATAAACAGCCATATCTATTCTTGTAGTTAATGTTCTGTTGTTTCTTCTTTAGAATTTATTGCTAAGAATGTTCTCTCGATCTCCGTTGTTTTTAAAATATTTTAAATAAAAGTTTTTACATAGCACGAAATTGCGCTAAACAAACTATGTTGACTTAATATAACTGCAACTCAAAAAATAGTAAAATTACGACTCACTCCTTATTAACAGTATAGATATTAGTGTTACTTTCTAAAATAGCATATGAATTTACATAGAGTTTGACCTGTTTATCCGAAATTGCAATAATATCACAAACATATCAGTTCCTTTTAGTTACGGAATAAAGAGAATTAAAACAGAATGTCTGCCTTAAAAAATAAAATTTAGTGTTGCCAACGGAGGCAATGAAATACAGATTAATTTATCGAACCACATAAGAGAAATGTATGTATCGATACTCCGAGTCCTAATTAAGAAATATTTACGGTAATAAAATCACCAAATAGAACAAAGCCACCTATGCAAAGACAACCGGTGCAAGTTAATTCAATTATTTTTTTTAATTCTTTATTTTTAGGTTGTTGCTGTCATCGACCATTAAGGCAGAGAGAATGTGATTGTTCTTGCTTTCCAGTGGTGCCATCTATAGCCAAGAATTCTACTTCTGCCACACCCATACGTCACACCCGTTTATAGGCGGACCCATTCACACAGCCATTCATTCGTCTACTGATCGTAATTTTGATCTGAACCAGAGAGCGTTCGATCTCCAATTCAGTACCCCCAGAGGTAATGGTTTGTTATGGGAACGTGAAGGGCTTAGTGACCCGACAGATTTAACGTGCACCATTTACTACACGGGGAGTTTTCGGCCTGCTGGATTCGAACTCCCGTTCTCACAAACGTGAGTCCAGCACCCTGCCAACCAGGCTATCCCGGCCTTTATTTTTAGGTAGCTTTTTTCGAATTAAAAAAAAAGGAAATAAAATAGCTAAATTTACTTCGCCATCGAAATCAAAATGGGAAAGTACCGAATTTAAATACCGAATTTTTTTGCTAAATCAGTATTTTAAAATTTTATTTTCAGACAAAAAATATTGCTTTAAAAAGAATGACTTCAGTTTCGTAAAAATTCAGTTTTTAAACTTTTGAACTGCTTAGCTAAACAAAGAATTGATTATCATTCCTTTTTTTTAATAAAATCAGAAATTTTGACTAATTATTTGGAAAAAGCGAATTATTACAAGAAACAAATCGAGTTTAAGCTAATCAACAAATTAGTCAAATGTGAGAATCACGATTAAAAAGCGTGCCAAGGCTACCATCTAAAACATCGTACATCGTAAATTATTATTAACGAATGCAGAAATATGCTAATGAATTTCTGGATCATTTATATATTTTCAAAGTATTGTTCCAAAAGAAGATTTTTACATCATATTTTTGGCGTTGAAAATATAGTTCGTGATTGTATTTATTTTTTACAGGTCATTGTACTGCAATATTATTTTTTACTCTATGAACTTATTCACCGCATTTTTTGTAACCTTGTGACTTTCTGAACCTGTAAACACAATGATTGATTTTAAAATTGTTCAACCCTAATATTGCGCTTTTTTCCTGAAACAAAATGAATTTCAAGTAAATATTTTACATCAATTCATATTAATCCGCTATATTACATCCCACTAAATATCCACCCAGTTCTTCTTATTCCACTGCTCAAACTTATTTAATTCAATGATAATGCTTTTGTTATTTTATAACCGTTGTTGAACAACCGACCCAATTTTTTGAGTTTGCGACTTGTTTTGGGTTTATGACTTTATTAATGCCCAACTTCATAGTCTTGTAATTTTGAACCCGATCTAGGAGACAAGGAAACTCATGGATGAAGTATTGGGAGAAATTTAAATCCGTGGAGGAATTTTGATGGACCTAACCCGCATTTGCGTTACATGGGGAGGAAAACTACGAAAACCTCCCACAGTTAGCCTGACGGCGCAAGGAGACTCTAACCCATGATCCGTCTACCATTGAGGATATTTTACGTCAGCACTGTGGTCGGTGCACGTTGCTTGCTGAATTCGTATCGACCAGCCATCCCTAGGATTCGAATCCGTTCACCTCATCGGAAGGTGAATGCCATCGCGGATCAAGGCGTATGTTAAATACCAATGGCATATGGTCATGGTATATAAAAAAAAATAGGTGATCGCGGGGTAAGACTGGGTAGCTTCTTTCTAAATGAGACATCATTTAAAACAACAGCAGACTGCCTCGCCAAAAGTGACAGCTGAATAAATTTGAAGCTCTGCTAGTAAAAGAAAAGTGTGGAACCATTTTCTCCATCCTTGATGGCTCTGCATACTAAAAGTTAAAATTTCGAGTTCAATGGTACGTTTAAGGAAATTCCTTTCTATTTATAAGTAGAAGAAATGCTACGATGTGTTTACTTAAACATGTATAAGCCCGCAAAGTACTTAAATATGGACTACCTATAAGAAAAGCTACGATGTCTGTATAACTGCGGTTTAATAATTTTAAATACAATAATTTTAAATACCTTTTGTTTTAACTGATCAAACCTACTGTTCAATAAATTGGGTAAAGCTAGCTGATTAACTTTTTTCATTGTGATTTTTATTTATTATTATTATTATTTTGCACCTCTCATTTTTATTTGCATATATATTAAATTGAAACTTCAGAAAGATGATCAAGGTTACGTTGAAAAATCAGATTGGGTGGAAGTGGAATTGCCGGAGAAGGAGTGAGAAATTGGAGGTATTGTTAATTGGTGAAATTTGATCGCAGTTTAGAGTGCTAAATGATGTCTAATTTAAAGAGGCGTTAACGGGTAAATAAAAGAGAAAAAGAACATGACAAAAATGTGTTATCAAGAAAGAGAACGTTGTTTCGTAGTGACTCTCAAAAGAAAAAAGAAAGAAAAGGAAAAAAAAAAAAAGAAGAAGAAAAACCTGAAAACAAAATGAACGAGAAGAGAAATGTTTAAAGAGCGAATCAAGCAAAATAGTTTTATCAAAAAAACTTAAATTACTGATTGATGTTTCTTCCAAAGATGATGATAAAAACACATCAGTTGTTTATTGTTTAAAGTGTAATGGTGTATTTTTAAACAATAAGAAAGGAGAAAGGTGGATTCGTGGAAAGTGTTTTTACTAAGCCCATAAAGACTGCAGTGGTACGGAGGCAGAAAATTACTACTTCACTTGTGAATTTTGTATATAATATTCTTAAATTGTCATAAAATAAAAATATTTACTACTTTTACCAGTTTATTATACTTTTACTAAAGATTCATATCTTAACAAACAATAACAGCACTGTTCTGTTACGTTTCAACAACCTCTGTTTTAGGGATAAAACCGAGGACTACCCGGTTTCGCTTTGGCTATATTGATACAATATTGGAAAGCACTTCTTTTTGTTTATATAATCGTGTGAGCTGATGAAAAAATTATATCTTTTTTTACGGATTTTTTTTTCCTTGGAATTTTTTTTACGGATTTTTCTTTTTTTTTTCTTTTTCTCTTTTTTCATTGTTCTGTAATTTTTTTCCATGTTGTGGGGAATACTAACAGGAATTAAACTAATATGAGCCTGAGCCATCGAATAACGAAATAAAACTAAATTGCCAAAATAAACTATTTATTAAAAATTTCAAAATAAAACCTTAATTAGAACATCAACTTCCAAAATAGTTGGGAAAAGAAAACTATGCGCCCTGTAGCTCGCAAAGGCCAAAGTAAACATACTGTAGCAAAATCGCTAATCCAACTGACAAGCAGGCAAAATATTCTAGTTAGCAGGAGTCTCAGAACGCATGCGCAGCAAATCAACAAATAACAAATAAGAAAAGATTTCTCCTTACAAGTTATTGTTAGATTATTCATCTAAGGCTGAACACATGTTTTCTCTACATTTTGAACTTATAACGACTTTATAAATTCAAAACGAACGGGTCCTTTAACGATTCTTTTTTTTCTCCAGATATCCGTTGTTGATCCTAAATATAATGCGAACTTTTGCTTCTCTTACAATTTGCTTCCTGAACTAAAATAAAAGTCAAAAATCAAGTTTTCTTTTCTTGAAGAAAAATCGAAACAGGAGAGAGCGTCGTTAAAGGTTGTTGGAATGGAAAATCACGTCCCGGGTCTCGGTCTCAGGACAAACTCTCCCCTCATTAACTATGGACTTGACTACATCACACATAAATTACATACATAATATTCTAAAATTCCCAGATAAAATATAAATGCTTGTTACTTTTTCACTGAATTTCTAATATTTTTTAATTTCCCATTGAGTTAACATGCATACCCGGCTTCAGCCCACTAGCGGTATAAGATTAAATCATTTGAGCTTTCTCCAGAAAAAAAATCATTTATAAAAAAAAGTAGAACTACTATATATTTTAGGAAATTAAACATTGTAAATAAAAAAAGTAATAAAGTAAATAAAAAAATACCTTGATGAAATCTGACAGTTTCTGGATCGAACTGTTTAACTCATACAAAACTTCGAATCAAAGCTACTCTAATTCCACTTTTCCATCTGCGCATTTCATAGAAAGGACTTAAATTGTTTATTAAGAGTGTAAAAAATTCTTTTTTTTCAACTTTTAAAAATTTAACTTAATAATTACTAGGAAAGAACAAGAAATATAAATTCAAAATGACCGGTAATTACTTTCGTGATCTAGCCTTAAGCAATGAAGATTTACGTGTTAGCTTCGATCATTTAGAAATTTTAAAAAAAATTACTTTCCATGCTAAAATTTAGCACCAACAAACAAATAATAGAAAATGTCCTGAAATTCATACAAGATTGTAATTTTTGTATATTTTGTACTCTAAATTATTAAAAAAAAATAAAGGTTTTTGTTAATAGCTAATCGTGTAAGGTTTTTAAAAAAGAAGCTCTGCATGAAGGAGCATTAAATTGAGCCTTACTGAGTAATTTTTGGTCGCATAATTTCCCTGATTAATGATCACAATTGACGGCCAGTGTCATGCGATTAACACTGTTGAGCTTCTTTTCTTATCGGTCTTTTTAAGCGTAATGTATATGCTTTGAAGGAAACCTCGAAAAAATAATACTGAAATTGTTTAATTGTTTTGGCAATTCTGATTTATAATTTTTATTAGCATTACTAATATTAGTTTACTTTTTAAACTTTGTAAAATTATATTTTAATGTAGGTATTTCAAAATATAAATAATTAGTTTAATTTTTTCACTATACTAAGAGACTCTGCCTCCTTGTTAGCTATTGTGCAATTTTTGAAAATGAGCTACATAATAAGAAAACTTAGGTATAAAAACATTAAAATGAAATATGTACAAATAACACCAGTTTCAAAATGATTATTTAATTCGTACCAAAAAGTTTACTTCTTTGATCATTTTTACCATTACACTGTAAAAAATTGTCTTTTAGAATTTGAAGTTAAACAATCTAAAAAAATTGTGTTATAAGGAACACTTTATTTCAAGTTTGCAAAAAATTAAACTTTCACATACCCTGCAAAATATCCATGTGAAAATATAGAAAAAGCACTGGCAGGCAGAGTTTCCAGTCGGTAAAAAAATATTTAAACCTTAAATTACGAATCACTCGTAATTTTACATTGTAGAAAATACTGCATAAGCCTGTAAAATAAGCAGCATTGCCCATAAAATAACAACTGCTACGTAAAAGGTCCGTAGTAAAAGAATGGTATCCGACCGTAAAATGAAATTCAAGATCAACAATCCGCCATAATTTCGAGACTAACAGCATGATAGTGGTAATGTAGACAGCATTACGCACAGTTCGCCTTTTGTTCTCATACCAGCAGTACACATTGATCTGATGCAGGGTGGGCTTCAATCCGCCATTAAGATTCGAACCCTAGACCTTCGCAGCGAAACTTTTATTAGACTAATTCAGGAAATAGCTAGCCTAAACATTGTAAAAAAAATTCTAAATTTTACAAGAAAAAAACAATGTGCCCTTAAATTTTAAATTTTTTAAAAAAATTGGATTTAAATCATGAAAGCTAATTTTAATTTCGAAAGCAATTAATATCATGCTGAGACTAACTCTTGCCATATGAAACGGATAGAAGTTAAGCAATCACCAGCATGGATATAATTGACTGTTTTAACATGGATAATGTAGATATAATTTTTTCATTGAAAATATGATGCATTTTTGGCCTGCAAATGTAGTCAATCAAAATTAAAGTTGTTAAATGTTGATTGACTATATTTAAATAACGAAGAGTATTAAGTAACTCTCTGAGCACCCAATTCTAAAAGAAGAAAAAAGATTCTATGTTTAAAGATGCTTATATTGACGCTATTAAAGATGCGTATTTAGCTCGCTTATATTGACGGTATTAACGAATAAATTATCTTCAATGGGTTAAAAATTTCGACTGTTTTAACCTTCGTTAGGGCATCGATATTGTGACGTCACTGAGCCTCGAATTAAAAAAAAAATTATAATTTATTTTCTGTAGCTAAAGTATATTATGTAACTAATACATATTAGGACTATAACAAATATATAGGATTTCAACTGTTACAAATGTTCATAACTATGATTGTCACAAATCACTATTACCAGAGTACTAAAAATTTGAAAAGAGTTGGTAGCCAGTAGAAATATTAACACTTTCCCCGTTCTTAGCTTGTTTTTTATTTTATTTATTTATTTATTTTTTGCTATATTCAAAATTTAGCAACCAAAAAAAATACATTCATGCATAAAAATCAAATTCATATACTTAGAATGCTTATTACAACAAAATAAAACATAAAAATTTTTGGAAGAAATTTCGAAAGAAAAACTTGTAATTTCGAAGTGTAATGTGTTTACAATTAAAGTTGTATATTTTTTGAGAATTTGCCATTACACTTAAAAAAAGACATAATAGCGGGGGGGGATGCAAAATTATAAATTGGGACTCAACTTTGTTAAAACTTGCTAGTTCGTGGGACTCAAGGAACTTCGAAGGATAATTCTGAAATCACAAACCTCTCCCGAAAATTACTCAATTGCTGTGAATGAAACATACGTTTCTTATTATATTACAAAATAAAAAGTTGAATCGAAAGTGCTTTTTATTTTTTTTTAATAAGACATTAACGCTTCGCAGAATTTTAAATTAAGCATAGAAGTGATCATCTTTTGTAGGGCTTGATTTTGCATCGATTTCACCATAAATCCATGTGGTCTTTCAGCAATTATTATAACAGATTTCCGCAAAGTTTACTGAAATTGCGATATTTTTAAGGAATGGAAAAATAGGATTTTTTTCAGACAATTGTAGAAAATACAGAGATTGCGAAAAATAATTATGCTTGAAGTCAATTCTCAGACCAATTTTTTTAAATAAATACTTAATTTTAAAAATGAAATGTCAGATCATAATTGAAAAGCTAAAAATATAGTCTCCACACAAAATTTGTTATGATTAGCAATTTTTATTTTATATATATTTTTATGAAATTTATTTTTATTAAATTTATTATGATTACCATTTTATTATTTACTTATAGACATCCATGTCATCCAGCCTACCGTATTTCCCAAGCTCTGACTATAACACATAAAAAATCGATAACTTAGGAAAATTTATAAATAGCTATCAGTTTAAAATGTTTTTATTGTAATTTTTACGGTATCCAAGATTTCTAATTCCAAATTTAGTTTAAAATTGTTTTTAAAAATTTTGTAATTAATACACATTTAAAATTTATTCTTAAGCATTTTATTCATATATTATTATAATAGTTAACTTAACATAATAAAAATTTCAATTTAATTATCAGTTTAAAAAATAAGGAAGTAATGGAATTTTTGTGATAATTTTTTATAAAAAAATGCGAAAATTTTTTTTAAAAAATTTCTGTAAGTTTGAAAAATTAGTTCGGTTTTTAAAAATTTAGATGAAAGAATCGATTTTTCACTCATTCTTTTCAACATTAACCTAAAACAAAAACTTGAAAAAATTTGAAATATTTATGGGTAGTAAAAATGAAAAATATTGATTATTTTAAAATCAGATTTCCTTTTTAAAAATTGAGACCAATTTTGATGCAAAGCAAAAAAATGCGAGAAAAATTCTTAAAAAATCTCATTCCTGTTTTAAAAAGTTTTGTAAATTTGGATGGAAAGTATAATTGGCAGCACTATAAATTTTAAAAATGGTGTCAAAGTACTGACTCCTCACCCTTGCTTAAATGAAAAGTATCGTTGCTGATAAATTAAATACTTAATTACAACCAACTATCTGACCCGTGCAAGGAAAATAAGAGATACGAAATGACCATGTTTTGTATTTTTGTCTTCATAGATTTGAAACAGAAATTTCGTTATGGTTAGCAACAAAAAATTTAATAAATATTTTTTTTTTTACTGGGAACGGATTTTATTTTCCGAATCTCTTCTAACTAACTCTTCAAACTGAAGTTAGCACATTTTTAAAAATAATTTTTTTTAATTTATTGATGACCTGCATAAACTTTTTGCTAGTCTTATCTACCTTCAGTCCTAGTGCAATATTTCTATATTCTAATCTGATCAATTTACAAGTATATCAAAAAGAAATTAGTAAAAACTGCGATTCGAAATTCGCAATCCTTATACAGGAATAACTTATACAGGTTTCGCGAATAACTAACTATCTCTGATCTTTTAAATTACTCGGTTATTTAAAAGTTCGAGCCAAAAATATAATTTTGCAATTAATTTGAAGCTGTAGGGTACATCCAAAAAATACTAAAATTTGTTTTTAAATTACATATTTCAACAATGATAAATTATTTTTTACAAAAAATCCTATTTAGAATTGGGCGATAGTTTACACGGTGTTTTGGCTGCTTAGAAATTTTAAAAACAGTCTATTTTCCAAACTTAATTAATTTTTTGAAATTTTTAGCTGGATCAATATACCATATTTTATACTATACCATATTATATATACCATATCATATACCATAATAAGAATGCTCCGATATTATTAATATGTTTAATATTAATATGCTTATTAATTTTCTATTTATAATTACACTACTCAAAATACAACCTTGGAGTCATTGTTTTCTTAAATGCATTTCCAATAAATTTATTTGCTTTTTCATTACTGTCAATTTATTCGAGATAAATGATAATGACAAAAGTGAAAAATAATTATTAATACATTAGGAATACCTACGTTTGAATATACTACAAAGCGAGATTAAATCTCGGAGATAAAAAAAATATTCTGATAAAACAACCATATTGAATGATAAAGGCATTTCTTTAAAAAGAAAAAATTAGTAAAAATAACTTAATTTTGGTAAATAAAACCAAAATATACAGCATTTAAATCCTTCATTTGGTGATTTTTCCTTTCATATAGTAACGGTTTGGCGAAATTTCTGATTTTCAAAATTATAGTTCTTATTACCACACATTTATTAAAAATACAATACTAAAAAGTAAATTTAAAGTAAAATTTTACCAAATTTTAAAGTATTTCCAATAAATGTATTCGCTTTTTCATTGCTCTAAATTTATTAAAGATAACTGTTAATGACATAAAGTGCAAAACAATTATTAACATGCTAGGAATAGTACTTTTGAATATACTACAATGCAAGAGTACTCCACGAAGAAAATAAATTCTGATAAAACAACTGTATTGCATTGTGGTTTTGGTAAAAAAAGAAAGAATAGAAAAACAAGGAAAAAGCATAATTTTGGTAAATAAAACCAAAATATACAGCATTTAAATCCTTCATTTGGTGATTTTTCCTTTCATATAGTAACGGTTTGGCGAAATTTCTGATTTTCAAAATTATAGTTCTTATTATCACACAATTATTAAAAATACAAAACTAAAAAGTAAATTTAAAAACAAATTTTACCACTTTTACCAAATTTTAAAGTATTTCCAATGAATGTATGCGCTTTTTCATTTCTCTAAATTTATTAAAAATAACTGTTAATGACATAAAGTGCAAAATAATTATTAAGGCGTTAGGAATAGTACTTTTGAATATACTACAATGCAAGAATACTCCACGTAGAAAATAAATTCTAATAAAACAACAGTATTGCATAGTGTTTTTGGTAAAAAAAGAAAGAAAAGAAAAGCAAGGAAAAACATAATTTTCGTAAATAAAACCAAAATATATGGTATTTAAACCATTCAATTGGAAATTTTTCTGTTCGCATGGTAACGGTTAATTTTTTTTTTCAAAACTACAGTTCTGATTGCCATGCATTTAGTAAAAAATTACAAAACTGAAAGTAAATTTAACCAACCATATGGTTTCTATGCCATGCTTTTAAGTACAATGATAAAATTACCAAACTTTATCACATTTACCTAATTTTATCACATATTATGAAATCTAATTTCATTTTTAATTTTATCAAAATCATAAAGCCAGAGACAAGGTTAATTTTACCATATTCTTGTAGATTTTTCCATATTTTTTTTCATAGTGTTATGCGAAATAATAAAAAGCTACGAAATCTGTTTAAAGAGCTTTGTTTTTTCCTCGATCATATATTCCAAAAAATATATTTTGAGCATAGTTTTAAGAAATGTATCATAGCACTGTTAAAACAATCGTTATTTTACACTATAAGTATAGTTTCTTCAACTTCATTTCGAAATAAGTCATAGAAGGTAAAAATAGGAAAGCTAGTTAAAAGAAATTTTTTGAATATTTTATATATTATATACAAAAACACATTTTACAATAAGATATCCATTTTACACTAAGTAAAACAGTACTACATAGCAATATTCCAATAAAGCTGCCTTCTTTGAATATTTTTAAAAAAATTACTGAATGTTCTCTCTGATAAATGCTTTAAAGATGTTTTATGAAATGGAACAAATTTACTACATTATCAATCAATAGTAAATTTAATGAAATGTGTAATTTTCCATTTATAATTGATCCTAAAAAATCCGTTCTCATTATATACATAAGTATATCAATAAAACAGTCTTCTTCTCATTATTTAAAATGTCTGGTTAAAGGTTCCACAGAGGATCATTGGTTTATTCTTAATTTAATGAAATATCAATTTTTTTTATCTATGATTGATCTAATAAATCAACACTTATACCTTACCAACATTCCAATAAAGCAATCTTTGCATTTCTTAAAAACTAATGTGTCTAATCTAATGTCTCATAAATGTTTCAAAGTTTTTTTTTTTATTAAATAGAAAAAATTTTCTTAGTTATAAATCAATGGTAAATTCATTAAACGACGTGTCAAAGTTTCTATTTATGATTGGTCTAATCACGAAGAAAGAAAATTCTGGTAAAATTACCGTAATGTATAGTAATGAAATTTCTCGTAAAAACAAACACATAATTCTGGTTTATAAAACCAAAATATACAGTATTTAAGGCATTTATTTGGTAATTTTTCCATTTATATGGTAATGGTTCACTAAAAATTCTGGTTTTCAAAATTATAATTGTTATTACCACACATTTAGTAAAAAATACAAAACTGAAGAGTAAATTTAATCGAAAAAAGAACGCTTTTATGACATGCTCTTAGGCATCATGACAAAACTATCGTATTTACCAAATTTGATCACATATTATAAAACCATATTTTATTGCTAGTTTTACCAAACTCCTAACTAAAGCGATTCGTTTAAAAGTACCGAGCTTTTTAGTGTCTCCATAGAGCCAGAAATACAGTAGATTTTAATATATTCTGGTAGTTTTTATCATACTTTTTTCTCTTAGCTATAAATCTATAATTATTGTAATGTGTTTTCGGTAAATAACGTCAATCCAACAAAACAGCTTTTTCCGCATTATTTAAAATTTATATTATTAAAATTATTATTTATTATAAAATTATTATTATATTTTTATTTATAATTATTATTATATTTTTATTTATAATTATTATTAAATTATTATTTATAATTATTATTAAATTATTATTTATAACTATTATTAAATTATATTTTATAATTATTATCAAATTATTATTTATAATTTTTATTATATTATTATTATTTATAATTATTATTATTAAATTATTATTTATAATTATTATTAAATTATTATTTATAATTATTATTATATTATTATTTATAATTATTATTATATTATTATTTATAATTATTATTAAATTATTATTTATGAATATTATCACATTATTATAATTATTATTTTACTAAAATTTATTAAATAAATATTTAAAATGTGTTTTATTTAATAGAACAAATTTTATTCATTGTCAATAAATGATAAATTCATTAAGCGAAATATCGAACTTTCCATTTTTGATTGATTTAAGAAATCAGTAATTATTGTATACTAGCATTCCAACAAAGCAACCTTCTTTTCATCAATTTTCTATTCTAATTTCTAAAAATTTCTTAAAATTTATTCGATCTTAAATTACCTTGGGATTTCTCCTTTCTCAAATCTTCTGGGTGTCTCAACTTCCTCTCAAAAGACTCGGTCGGAATACTCACAACAAACCACACTCCAGACATATTAAATGTACCAAGGAAACAAACGAAAAAGCAATCAAGGGTTAAAAATCAAGCAATAATCTTTTTCTTTAAAACTCCCTCACTTTTCTTCTAAGGATCAAGCGATTCCTCTTAATTCACACAGTTCAACTTTCTAATTCACCACCGGAACCGCTTAATCTCCGCTTAACAACTCGAGGTGAAAAAGCAACTCGCTCACCAAAGCTGTTTTTCTTTATTTGTGGATGTTTTTAAATTTCCTCTCCTAACACACAACCTCTCACATTATCTTTATCAGCCGATAGATGATTTAGTAACTGGTTGCAGCAGTTTGGCGGGGGTTTATAGATTATCTTTTTGCAAAGACGAGATTGGCGGTGTTTTTCTTTTCCCCTCTTCTTGTGTGTCACGCATGATGCTGAGGAAGAAGAAGAAGATGGGTGAGGAAGGGGTGAATTATGGTCAAAGAATATGTGATGACATCGTGTTTATTCGTCAGGTTATTATTCATAACGCGTATTTTGCTGTTTTCTTAAAACGCCTCGTAATTGTTTTGGAAGATAATAGTGAAAAGCTGCTTTGATTTCAATTCTATTATACGTGATTTTAAGATAGTGTTACAGTAAAAATCCATTAAAATAAAAATTACTGTAAACTCGTTAACTTTTCTTCAAACCTGTCTAAAAACTTATATATTTAAATTTTCATACTTAAATGTTTAAATATATATTAATATGTCTTGATATCTATATATACTTAAATATCAGTCTTAAAGTATTAATGAAATTAATATTTTAAGGTGTCACAGTACGCTCAGAAGTCACAGTTTGCTCAGAAGTCACAGTACGCTCAATAGTCACAGTACTCTGAGAAAAAACAATAACTTGTTCTCAAAAACTAGTAATATTGCTCATTTTTTTAATATTTTTAAAACAAATTGCGAACATTCCTAAAATTTCTAAATTCTCATCAGTTTTCTTGAGAATATTTTCCATAAAGATTAATTGCTCTTATATTTTACTAACACTGTTATAAAATTCTGGTATAAATATCTCAGTTCTTATCATGCACTGTCTGTAATAAAATTCTAGTGTAAACATATTTGTCCTTATATTGTACTAACTTTGTTATGAAATTCTGGTATAAACATTCTCGCCTTTATATTGTACTGACAGTGTTATAAAATCTGTTATAAGCATTTTCGTCCTCATATTGAATTGACACTGTTATAAAATTCTAGCATAAACGTTCTTGACCTTTAAAACACTCTCGTCTTCATATTATAATAACACTTTACATAGAGAAAAGAAATTCTGGAAAAACTATATAATAATCAGTAATGAAATTTCTGATAAAAAAACCCAACTTATTATGGTAAATAAAACCAAAATATATGGTGTAAAACCACTTATTTCGTAACTTTTCCGTTCCTATGGTTACGGATTACCAGAATGCTGTTTTCAAAATTATCATGATTATTTCCACACATTTAGTAAAAGATACAAAACAGAAAAGTGAATTTAACCGAATAAATGATTATTATGCCGTGCTTTAAAGTATAATAATCAAATTTTAAAGATTTACCAATTTTTATCACATATTATAAAACCATATTTTATTATTAATTTTACCTAAATCATTAATCATCACATTTTAACCATACTTTTATTCTCAGTGTAATGACTTAACATGAACATTTTCATTCTGATATTGTTCTAACACTGTTATAAAATTCTGGTACAAACATTCTGATTCTGTGATAAATTAACTGATATTCTCTAAGCATACGGATGCACACTTTAAAAATAATCATTAGCTTCTAAAAGTCACTGCAAACTTAAACTAGAATAAAAATTATTATAATTAACTTAACCAGTACTGTTAACAAAAATTGGTAAAACAAATTTTCTTAAATCCTTTTTTAAAGTAAATTTTTTAAATAATTGTCGTTTAAGAATTTTCGGATGATAATTTTGAAATATGGTATTGAGATTCCAATCTTTTAAAAAATATCATTAATAAATCTTGCAAAAATTGTTAAGTGAGATCATTAATTGAATAATCCTCATTAACAAATCTAAAGTTAGTGAAGCTTTTCTTAATCTCTTAGATCCGCTTTTCTGAAGCAAGGTAAATCAATTTCCGTAAGCCTATTATTTTTTTATTGCTAACCGAATCGAAATAAAGAGAAATATGACAAAATTACTATTGTATTCCTTTAAAGTATTTCATTACAATTCTGTAATACTATTTCCTGGAAAATTAAAAAATGAGAAAAAAAGGAGAAGAATCGAAAGGAGAAGATGAGAATTATTTTTGTTTGATATTGCTTCACGGTGAACAACTACTCCGTATTAATGAGAATAATCATCAAAGCAAAACATCGGTGAAGGAAATTTTTTATTTGATAGGTGAAGCAATTTGAATTTAAGATTTTAAAAAAATGCCACGTAAGTTAAGACATAAGACAAAGTTTAACCTTGAACGTACACTTAAAGTTTACAAGTTTGATTCTTTGAAATTCTGCACAAATAAAAAATAAAGTTATAAAATTCTAAATAAACGTTTATTTCTGAAGAGAGAAAATATTTAGAATCAACTAAATATAGACTTGTTTCAATCAAATACAAATCATTCAATGCTGAATTTTTTGGGTTCTTTTCTACAAATTCTTTTAAGTATACTTTTAAATTTTTTGAAGAAAAAAAATTTCAAGTTATCTCAGAGTTAATATATCAATTTTTTTAGAATGAAATCTGTCATCTCTTAGAAAAATAAAATGTGTAAAGTTTTTGTTATGTAAAATGTGACAAATTTCTTCAGAATGAAATCTGTCCGCTTGCTGCGAAGTAAAATATGTCAAGCTTTTGTGGAGTATAACACACTGCGACACTGTAAATGGGCTTTTAGCACACAGCTACTTTGCATGATTTAGACACCACTTTTATAATTATAGCTACATTTGTTTAATCATTAAGAAGGAAATTACTAATTTTAATGAGAGTGGGCTTACCGTAAAATATACAAAAGCTGCCCTTGTCGGATTTCAAATGAAATTTCAGATCATATAAGCACTTCATCTTCGAAATAAATGTGTTCCAAATAATAAGGAAAAATAGAATATTTTTTAAGCATTATAAAATTTTAAATAATTTATTTAATAAATATATTTAAAATTTTATTTGATCAATAATCTATTTCTAAAAAAAGGAAAATATTTAAAATCAGCTGAATATAGAAAAATTGTTTCAGTCAAATTCAAATTATAAAATGCTGAATTTATTGGTATTTTTCTACAAATAGTTTTAAGTATATTTTTAAATTTTTGAAGAATAAAGCACGTCAAGTTCTCTTAAAGTAAATATGTCAAAGTTTTGAAGATTTAAATCTGTGAAGTTGTTGCTGAGTAAATTATGCAAATTTTTTGTAGTGTAAATTATGTTGATGCAACACACTGTGACGCAGCAAACCAAGAAATTACTAATTTTAAAGTGAATGAACACTCCGCATAAGTTGTATAAGCACTCCGTTTACATAAGCTGCTTTTAAACGAAATTTCAGCACATATAAACATATCAGCACATATGACAGCCTACTAGAAGGGAGGACTCACAAGAATTAGACACTCACAAGAATTAAAAGAATTATTAAATCCTATGCAGCAATAGCAAAATATATAAAGAATTGTTGCAGGTAATGATTGCGTCTAAAGAAGTATCAAACTCTTAGAAATACTGATGAAAAATAAAAAGTCTGAACCGAAATTGTCATATGAATTTAGTTTGTATAAGTAAACCAAACTATTTAAAGGTAATTCTGTAATTCACTTTCTTGGTCGTTTCTTGGTTTTTTCTTAATATTTTATAATTTTTTATTTATTTTTTTTTATTTACTTTTTTTGCTGTTTATTTAATTTATTTTTATTCAATTTATTTTTATTTAATTTTTATTTATTTATTTTATTTATTTACTTATTTTATTTATTTATTTAGTTTATTTATTCATAGATTCACTTATTTTTCATGTTGATCTCAATTCATGTTATTTTTCATGTCCCTCTTGATTTCCTCTTTAGAGGATTACCTATTATAAAAATGCTTCACCGCGGTAGAAACTTTTCATTGCAAATTCTGTGTCACCTCCATTGGGATTTTAAAATTTAAAGTATAGAAAAAAACGAAGTTAGGTAAGCCAAGGATAAACCATGGAATTTCAGGGGCTTAAAAAAATTTTTCAAAATATCAAACTGAAAAAAAGTTATTGCGAAATAACTTTCTCACTAACCTAAGTAATCTAATTATAATTCGTTTGTATTTTGTTAATTAGAAATTTTTTAAGCGTTTGAAACCTCATAGATTATTCTAAATTTATCGTAACTTACTTTTTACTATAATTGGGTACTTACAACTCGAGAAGATAATTACTGATACACAAGCATGCGACTAAAACCTGAACGCCAGCTGATCGTTTATAAACAAGAAGGCATGTTAGAGTCGAGCTAAGTTTCTCCTCATAAGCTAGAATGTTAATTAAAGTGAAGTTAATTAAATACAACGTATTGCACACAGAATTTGTTAAAATATAATTTCATATACGTCCTTTATTTAACTTAGATTTATTATTTATTTAAGTATTTCATTATAACCATGATATATTTTTGTTTCATGTCCCTGGCAACTTAGATGCATAATTAGTTTGATTATGTTCATCATGGCATCGTGCCTGTCTTTGTGTTAAGTAAGAAATATATAATGAAATAATTGAAATATTTGCGAAAGAATGTAGAATGTGACACTTAAGAGAATAGAATACCTGCAAGTAACGTAGTGTGGGTATGTCGATCGGGATTAGTTGCTAAAACGTGGCAGTTGTTTAGGCTAGCAATTGTTCTTCCCGTTATATGTCGAGTAAGCCAAGCCCGTCATGTATCAATTCTCTTAAGTGCCGCATTCTACATTCTTGCACAAAGATTCTTTCACTGTATATTTTTTACTTATCACAATGACAGGCATGACGCCAAATGAACATAAACAAACCAATTGTGCATCGAAGTTGCCAGGTACACAAATCAAAAATATGTCACGGTTATAGTGAAATACACAAACAAATAATAAATCTCAGCTAAGTAAAAGACGTAGACAAGAAAGAATATATTTTAACAAATTCAATGTGCGATACAACGCTGCATTTAATTAACTTCATGTTAGTTAACATTTTAATTTATGTGGAAAAATTTAGCTCAACTTTAACGCGTCATTTTGCTTATAAACTATCTGATCGAGCTGACATCATGGGTCACGTGTGGTGGTATCCGCGACCTTCTTCTTGAAGTGCATGTACCCAATTGATATTTGATGTACTTGTCTTACTCGAAATAGAATGGAAAGAACAGTTGCTAGCGTAAACAAATGCCACATTTCAACAACCAATCTGGATCGAGGTAAGCACACTACGTCACTTGCTGGTAGCATTTAAATTACCAAATTAAGTGAAGCAGAATTTCTGTCGTGGTATAGAATCCTCTTAAATACCTCAATTTGATTCATTGGGTCTAACCTCCTTTAATCGCCATTTTGTAGAAGAAAAAATTAAAAGATTAAAATAAAAATAGAAGGTAAAAGTAAAATATACGCATACTGACTCTTTGCATATTGACCTTTAGTGGTATTATTATAAATATTTTATATCAATTCACTTTGACTAAGATTCTTGCCCGGAATCAGATTTTTCAATATTCCATAAGCATCCTGATTAATACCTTTAATTTAAATAAATTTCTCTTCAAAAAATTTTTAATGTCTAGTATTTTACTTAAAAACAATAAATACACTATCAAATTTTAATGGAAAGTGTGTATAATATATTTTAAGTAATAGTGTTATAAAAATAGGATCATCAAAATATCTTTACTTACTAAAAGGCTAAATAGCGTCCTCTTCAGAAATACCACTTCTATTAAGATGATCTTTTAATTCTTCTTTAAGCCAGAAATTTCAACGACATAATCGTTGAAGAGAGAATGGCGCCTATCTCTGCGAGACTCTAATAGAAAGCTAAATATTCTGTCGTTCTCTACCTAATTAAAATAAAAAAATTCTGTCTCCATTTTATTAAAAAAAAAAACTTAGCATTTTTATCTACACAAGTTGGTCCGTCATATCGTCATAGTAACCTGAAATACACATCGTTTTCTTTTTTAAAAAAAACGAGACAAATTCTAGCTTTTAGCTCACACACAATTAAATACTAATGAATAAATGGAATATACTTTTAACAGTCTATACGAACTGGTATCAAATATGCCTGAGCAAAAATAACTCAAGTATCGTTTTAATATTAGCAACTCAAGTTCGATTTAACGCGAAGCAAATGTTTGACTGAATCAAAGGCGTATTCAACTCAAGTTGAACTCAGAAAATTCCACTCCTTTTCGAGAAGGGGAATTAACTTATTCATTTTAAGTTAGTACCAGCGGGTGACCGAGCTCCGCTCGGAGAAAACAGGTATCGAAGCTAACTCGAAGATTTAAATTTTCAATTGTGATTTATCAAAACAATACATGCCATAAGAAAATTTGTAAAACCATTGGTGAAAAGATAACCGGTTAAAGTGCACCATTGTAAACTATCTAAACAAAGTTTGGAAAGGGAACTATTCTATACAAAGGTAAAGTTTGAAAAGTCATAGGAAATAAAATGTAATTGATAATAAAAAATTATACAATTAAAGACACTGTTCACAACGAATTCGTAAATTTGCTTCCGTTCATCCGCTTCTTGAAAATTCTTGTCCAGGAAAAAGCGTCGATGAGAGAGGTATTGTCGAGCATGAAAGACGATGTAAACTCCGCAGGAAGACGCGTCATCTTGGTGGTTGTAAGCGTTGCGAGGTTTCACGATGCATCCTTTCAGCTTTTCATTCGTAACAACGGAATTCAAAACGTGTCGCAGTATTTTTCTCAAAACAGCATCGATGGGCAGCGGGTTGTCGACTGGATCGCAGACTAATAGTTGACGTTCTTCGTGACCTTCTTCTTGCTTCGTAAATTCCTAGCATCCAGTGCTCGCCTTTATCCATTTGAGCTCTCTTGTGAATGGGAATGAGTAGCACGTCGAATCCTTGTTGAACGCCGTATAGATAGTTGGAAGCCTTGTTCCGGTCGCTGATATCGTTGAGAAGAGCCATTCCTTCATAAGCGCCATCCGCTGTTGTAACGTAGAAGCGTGCGACAAATTCAGGGTAAAGTACGGCAACTTTGACGGTCGGGTAAGCTTGTTCGGCGTAATGGAGAAGCATTCTGACAATGACGGTATCTTCTAGTTGTCCATTTGCGGGTAGAACTGAGTTGATCGCTTGTTGTTCCAAAATTCCGGCTCCTTGAAGAATTTCATGTAGAGGTGCGTTCTGCATGTTGAAAATGTAGCTTGAAATCTGATGAATGTTGAAATGTCGGACTTTGTTGACGGTGATTTTAACACAAAAGTTAAACTTTTCTCCACTTTGATAAATGTAAACTAATGCGAACCTTACAATTAAATTATTAATTCCTTCGTATATTATTGGTTTAAGTTGTCGAAAATTAATATTTCAATTGTAAGGTTCGCATTAGCATACATTTATAAGAGTGGAGAAATGTATCTATAGCCATTATGGCGAACTAATAAAGTTTGAAAATATCATATCTGTAACTCCGAACTGCTCGACCGTAGCGCTTCAAACCAGGCGCCAATCGATTCCTCGTGGCCAAAAACCCCAGACCCCCAAGTTTACCGGAGTTTATTAATTCTGAGGCGATTTTCGACTTGGCAACCATTCCTTGTATTATAGTATAAGATTTAGCGAAAAATCAGCTTTTTTTTTCTGTGTATTTTAATGACTGAAGGAGAAAAGAACTTGCAGCAAAAAGATAATACTTTCGTCGGATACAAATGACATCACATACAATTACTCCATGATTTCACTTGTCTCTAATCTCATATGCTTATGGCAGATAGACAGTAACAGCTTTATGAGATTGTACTTGATACACTGAGAAAAAAAGTGCTGCCAAAGCTACCGGAATATGGCAAAATTTACCTCGTTTCTGACTCTATAAGAACACCAAAAATCTCGGTAATTTGTTAATGATTTTGGCAAAAATTAACACAAAAATATGGTTTTATAATATAAACTTTTATCATATCTTACTTGTAATTTTATCATGATACCTTAGAGCTTAGTATAAAAACCATTTTTTCCCTTAAATTCACTTTTCATTTTTGTATTTTTTTCTAAATGTATGGTTATAAGAACTGAAAATTTGAAAACCAGAAATTCTGGTAAACCATTACTCTATTAACGAAAGAATTACAAAATGAATGGTTTAAATACCGTATGCTTTGATTCTGTTAACCAGAATTATAGGGCTTTTTTTTTACCAGAAATGTCATTACAGTACTGAACGGTGATTTTACCAGAATTGATAAAGTGCATAAATCCCCAAAACAAATTAATTTAACTCAGTTGAAAAGTTAATTAAACAGATATGCAAATAAATTTTATATATGATATTTGTAATAATTTTCTGGTTCAGGTATATTCTCTAAAGAATATTATTGTCGTAAAATGTACATAAGTGTGTGATTGTTCTTGTGAGAAATTAATATATAATTCCTTTTCTTAATGGATTTTAACAATTTCAATATTTTAAACAAAATTATTTTTATTATTTATTTTTTCTACCTTTATGCTGCAATGTAAAGCACGAAACAAAACACTCTTAAATCCATACACACTCCATGTTTTTACTCCGCATTAAAATAAAAACACATCATTTGAAATTGGGATTTATTTTGAAATAGTTACGATATTTACCAAAGGTTCAGTTGAAATTTTCATAGAGTACACTGTAAAAAAAATCCAAATCAAATTATGGTAAAAAGTACTGGCACTCAAGGTGCCGATAATTTTTACCGTAAAATCCCTTTTTACCGGAACATGTTACGAAACAAAACACTTGATATACTGTGATCTTCACAAAAATAATTACCGCAAAATCTCTGAATCACTGAATTAAATAAGTATTAGCGTAAATATTGCGGTATAATATTTTGCGTTAAGAATATCCCACAGGCCGAAGACTCCCTGTATATTAAATGGTGACTGGTACACGCTAAATCTACCTGGCCACGAAGTCCTCTAATTTCTTATAACAAATCAGCACTTCTGAGGGTACTAAATGATCATTCTCTGGATCAGGTCGAAATCATGATCTGGGGATGAAAGAAAATAGTATGATTGGGTTCTCCGTGTAAAACGGACTGTGACGTGTGTGTGTGTGTGGCTGAAGTCGTATTAGATAGCGCAACTGAAATACAAGAAACGTACCCTCGACCTTAAAAATTCGCTTTATTTCCTTACAGGCTTGCTGGCAACAACAGCAGAGCCGTGTTGGCTCACGGGATAGAGCACTCGCATTCAAATGGAGTGAACGGGTTCGAATCCCAGCTATGACTGGTCGATACAAAAACCCAGCTCGCACCGGCCACAGTGCTGACGTAAAGGTAGTAAACGGATCATGGGTTAGAGTACCCTTGCCGTTAGGCTAATCGTTGGAGATATTCGTGGTTTTCCTCTTCATGTAAGCAAATGCATATTAGTTCCATCAAAAAGTCCACCATGAAGGCAAATTTCTCCCAATACTTGATCCAGAAGCTCTGTTGTCTTCTGGATTGGGTTCAAAATTTCAAGGCTTTAGAGTTGAAGATTGTCGTAAACTCAAAATTGGGTCGTTTGTTCAATGACAAGTAACAACAACAATAAAACAACAAAAAGTAACAGCAGCAACAGTAAAAATGGATTTTACGGATCGTGCACCCAAAATGCCGGTATATCGTAAATTGATCCGGAATTTTTTACAATGTGTAAGCCGGAGTCAAGCTTTCAAAAAAATCGGAGTAGAAAGTTCGGAGTAAGCAATCCGTTGCTCAACCTTCAACCCTTCCGTATTGTCAGACCTCTTATGTTCCTCTTTCATAAAACTTAATAATGGCATTACATTGGAAATTAGCCTAACACAACATAAAAGTATCTATTTTCTTCCGTGATTTAGCAATTCTTTTTTCCATTCTGTATTACTATGTCTCACTATTGCTGTCGTTGTTCATTCATTTTCTACATTAAAAATGGCCTAAGTATTTCTGAAAATAACACGTCAATCAGATGATAAAATATCCTAAGAAACATTTAAATTCTCTGTTTGGGAAAGAAAATTGTCATAGCTTCTTTTTTTTCTGTTACTTACAACTGTACGAAATCGATTCCAGAACTAGGTTAAGGCTGTTGTCATGTTATCGTAAAGCGAAAGAAAATTTTACATCCACATTTTTAATATATAATATGCCATTTCGTTAAACTGTTAAACCTGTTGTTCCCCAATCCTTAAATATTAGGCGACATTTCATTCATAGTTTCAATATATGATAACCAATCTATGAAATAATATTTCTTTAAATTTATAAGGTTATTGTCTCACTATAATTAAGGTAAATTTTCCTCCATAACTCCAATGTATGACTTATAAAATAATATTTTTTTAGATTTATGAGACTATTCCTATTCAAACATTTAGGAAACTTTTCACCCATAGTTTCATCATATGACATTTTATAAAGTATTTCTTCAAACTTAAAAGGCTTATCTTCCGATTATTTTGGTAATTTACCATCCATAGTTTCGGTATATAACATTTTATATACTATTTCTTCAGACTTTTAACGTTGATGTTACCCAATGTCTTAAGTTCTACGTAACTTTTAATCCAAAATTTCATGCATTAACTATGATTTAACTGTAGATTAAGATTGTCATCCCAAAATCATTAAGCTTGATATATAAGAAATATGAATTAATAATATTATTTCAAAGGTTTCGAATTAAATCATATAAATACATATCCACCATAGTACGCCATATCAATAAATAATGAATTACCCTTAATATTTTTAAGTGGAAGTGCTTTAAAAAGTCTTAAAAATTAATAAAATTAATAAAATAAATATTAATCATGTTTTACTTTGGTTTAATTTTTTATGAATAAAAAGTATGTTAAAAGTAAGTGTAGTACTTAGCACAGCTAAACTCTCACAGATAAACTGTCACAGTAAAATAATCAATATTACATAAAAAATTTCTTCTTCATTGACTTGACAGTCCTTAGTGAGCCAAGGCCTTCTTTGGAATATTTTTCCCCTTCTGCTCTCTCTTCTTTGCCAGGGTATTCTCAGTGCTTTGAAATCCTTATTATTCTGTCAACCCACCTTAGTTTAGGATGTGTCCAAAAGATTTAATACGAATTGCATAAAGTATAGACATATTTGGGATGAATTTTCAATAATATGACAAAAAATAAAACATGCATGAAAATTTAGTTATTCAAGTTATTATAAATAAGTTTCACTATTATTTTTTATTGCTATGAATTGTTAAGAGTAAGTATATATTCCGGTAGTTGTTGTTTCTTTAATGTATTTAAAAATTTAGAATTTTTTTTTTTTGTAGAGTTCACTTTATTTGCTTTTTCACTGATATCATTTACGAAATGTTGGTTATAAAACTTTACTTTCAAGCGCTACAGTCGGTGCTGGCCGGGTACGGAATTTGTATCGACCAGCCATCGTTGGAATAGGAACCCGGGTCGATTCATTCGGAGGCGAGCGCTCTATCTCCTGAGCTAACACGACTCTTTCTTTCTATTATATTTTATAATCGTTGCTGAACAGCTGACCCAATTTTGATTTTGCAGCAACCAATGTTCAACTCCGTATCCTTGCAATTTTGAACCCAATTCAGAAGACAAGGGATCTCCATGATCAAGTATCAGAAGAAGTTTTGCCATCGTGAAGGATATTTGATGGAACTAAACCACATTTGCGTTACATGGAGAGGAAGACCACTAAAACCTCCCATGGTGAGTATGGAGACAAGGGGACTCTAGGCCATGACCCGTTTACCTCTGAGGATGTGGTAGGCACTGTGGTCGCACTATGGTCGGTGCCGACCGGGTGCGGAATTCGTATCGACCAGCCATCGCTGAGATTCGAATTCGGTTCACTTCATTGGGAAGAGAGCACTTTATCCCCTAAGCCACCTCGGCTTAATTCAGTGTTATAGTATCTTTTCAAATTGAAAAAAGGATAAAGCTGTAAACGATTTCACAAAACTGAGGTTCTTCTTCCTTTTGGCATTTGAAACAATTTCGTGATAAGTACAGATAGTGCTGACTAAAGGCTGATTAAACTTATTCAGATAATTACAAATAACTGTCGTGAACTCGCAGTAGTTTTAAAGATACCAAATTGTCTCTGAGAAAGAAGAAAAATATTTCATACGACGCCAAAGTCTTCGAAAAAGAATTTGAAGAGCAAGAATTGCATTCAGATATTAGAAACAAGCTTTTCTACATTTATTTGAAGTAACCGTTCAAAGGTTAAGAGAGTTAAATTCTTACGTCTAAGATATGACATAAGAAAGAAATTGAAATAAAGATTATCTTTTATAATCACATTTTTGAAAAAAATATATAACTCCTTTTTTGATCGATGATTTTCTAATAGCGCAATAGATAAGAATGTGCGTAGTTTAGGTGACTCAGAAATCTTGACAATACTGATGTAAAGGTCAGAAAGAAATTATTTAAGAAATTGCAGTGGAGGCCTTACAGGCAAGCTTTGTCACCAAACCCTATGATTACTGCAATCTCGTTTTTTTTTAATTATTATTATAAACAGATTATTACATCAAAATATCTGAATTAAAATGTATTTTACTATCTGTTCCAAAAAATTTTTATTGTCTTAACATAGATTTAATTACACAAATTTAGTTTCCGATTCGAAAGAGATAAAATTGCGCATTTTAAACCTAACAATTTAGCTTGATGGTTTCAATTCAATCTTTTTCTGCAATTTTGCTTTTTTTAATATTATACTTAGTTAAGTTTTGGCTCCATAGAAAATGCATTAATGTTTTTCGCTAAAAAGATTATCTAGTGTTGATGCGCAAAATTAATTTCCGATGTTATTTTACAATTTTATATTCATTATTTTAATTGCATGCGTTGACAAGACACAGTTGAACACAAAGCTTGTGAAAAATTAGTATAACTTATTTACAGTTCATCAACTGAAAAGAGTTAATAACTTTAGATACCAATTTATATAAACATGATTATCATAAAATGTCGGGTAATAAGGTAAGATCATATTTTAAATTACACCTCTTTTAGATTTAAATCTTTAATTAGAAATAATAATCAAAATCAAAATTTAATAATGGCCAAAATTACAAAAGAAATAATGATAAACAAATATATCATGTAAATACCTTTAAATTAGAGATAAATTTCAAGAGGAAGAAGATCACAAATACCAACCCATACATGTGACTTATGAATGACTATCTTTATTACTTTTATAGTTAAAAACAAAATGGCTAGGTAAAGTTGAGCAAGTTTTTCCACATAAGTTAGAATGCTAATTAACGTGAAGTTATTAAATGCAGCTCCGTATTAAACATCGAATTTGTTGAAATATAATTCTTTCTCGTCTACCGTCTTTTACTTAACTTAGAATTATTATATGAATTAATATATTTTATTGTCTCCATGACATAATTTTGTTTTGTGTACCAGGCAAGTTTGATGAACAGTTAGTGTGTTTATGTTCTACGTGGCTTAATGCCTGACTTTTGTGTTAAGTAAGAAACATACAGAAAAAAAATTGAAATCTTTTTGAAAGAGTTATTGTGAAGAATATAGAATATGTCACTTAAGAGAACTGATATTTGACGGCTTAACATACTGGAAATCGAATGTAATTATGCGATGATTTGTTTGCTAACGTGAACAAATGCCCGTTTCAACAACCAATCAGGATCGAGACACCCACACTACGTCACTTGCAGGTATCCCATTGCATAGGTAAATAATATCTTTAAAACTTTTATTAATTTCATTATGACAGCCGTAGAAAACTGGATCTTAAAGTGAGAAAACTGTATCATGTGATTTATATGTCCAAATGAGACTGCTCGAAGCATTAAACATTTTCTTCTGATTTTTATTATATATATACAGAGGGTAAAAAAGAATCTTATGATCAGATCTGCCTGATTATAAGATCAGGAGATCATAAGATAAGATCAGATCAAACTGTTATGATCAGTCTGTTGTAGGACGATTAAATAGTTCGAGAGAGAGACCGCAAATATGCTAGTTAATTACTGCTTGCCAGTTAAGAAATCAAACATAGAAACATACTTTCTCTAAATAGACATACCTTTTTTTCGACTGATTCGGATTTCGGGCCCTCAAAATATAAGGGGTATCCGCAATCTGAGAAATATGGTCCCATAAATTTTCTCAAGAGAGTGCTCAACTTTTTATTTTAATATTACGTTTTGCGTATATGGCTATATCTATACTTTTTAAGCGAATTGAAAAATTTTTGAGCACAATCATAAAATTCGTTTATTCAAAGATAACTCCATGCAATAAATAGCTTTTAGTAAATATTTATTATTTTTTATAATTTTGCTCAATAGGTCGGAAAATTTTTGAATTGCATGGTATGCATTTTTTTTACATCATTTTAATGCATGTAACTTTACATGGCAAAATGCGAAATTTGAACAAAATACAATATTGGTAAAATTTTAAATTTTGATTTTTCAAGAACTATTCGACCGATTAGGGATTATCCCCTATATATTTTAGGAGTCAGAAATCCGAATCCGTCGAAAAAAAGGGTACATTTATTAAGGTAAAGTACGTTTTTGTGTATGATTTCATAATTTAAAGTATTGTCTGCTTTTTCATTTGAAGTTCCCCCTCCCCAAACTAATAAGAAGGAGTCCTAGAACAAAAAGATCCTATTTCCTTTTTTTTCCTTTTTTTTTCCTTTTTTTTTTGCCCGCTGTATGTACAGAGAGAAAAATACCGACCATCCCGAATAACTTTTGATCTTATGATCGGATCTTCGCATTTTAGTACTCAATCTTAATAACTCAAGGGGGTAACCGCAAATATGCTAATAAATAAGTACAGAAGATATTTTAAGTTACGAAATAAGACACAAAAGCTTACTTTTACTGAATAAACATACCTTTTTTCAACGGATTTGAATTTTTGACCCTCAAAATATTGGGGTAGCCGAAATCTGGAAAATATAGTCCCTATAGTTTGGTCAGGAGAGCACTTCAAAGTTTGTACCCCTCAATGTTAATTTCACTTTGTGTGTGTTTTGCTCAATTTCGAGATAAGTTTAAGCCAAGTGAAAATATTTTGAACGCAATTATAAAATTCGTTTATCCAAAGATAATTCTATGTAGAAAATAATTTTTAATAAATACAAATTTATTATTTTTTATTATTTTATTTAAGAATGGTCGAAAGAATTTTGAACTGTAAGGTATAAATTTTTTTTTTTTTTGCATTTTAAAGACTATAATTTTAAATAGCAAAATACAAAGTTTGAGCAAAGTCGGTTGAAAAGTTCCTGAGAAATTGAATTTCGAAAAGTCAGATTTTTAAAATTCGATTTCTCACGAACTATTCAACCGATTTTGCTCAAAATTTGTATTTTGTCATTTAAAATTGCATACTTTAAAATAATGTAAAAATTTGTGTACCTTACAATTCAAAATGTTTCCGATTACTGTTTGAAAAAAAATAATAAATATTTAATAAAAATTATTTTTTGCATGAAATTATTTTTTGACAAACGAATTTTATAACTGCGTGTAAGCATTTTTCAATTCGCTTAAAAACTTCTCCAGATATGGTGCAATACGCAAAAAGTAAAATTAACATAAAGGGGTCCAAACTTTGAATCGCTGCTCTGATCAAACTATGGGGACCATATTTCTCAGATTGCGGCTACCCTTCATAATTCTTGGGGTCAAAAATTCAAATCCGTTGAAAGAAAAAGTATGTTTTTATGTTTGATTTCGTAATTTAAATTATCGTTTACACTTATTAATTAGCATATTTGAGGTCATCGAAAGTTATTCAGGGTGGTCCGCATTTTTTCTCCTTTTTTTCTGCACTATACATAGATTTAGTTTTCTTTTTCAGACTCACCTGTAGTACACTCACTTCAGTAGACTGAACTCTTTAAAAAATCTCGAAGAACAGCGTCGCCCTACTTCTACATTCTCGGTAAAATCGGTTTAATGTTGTTGCATCATACCAGTACCTTGAACTATAATACGGTATGAATTCGCTACGACTCCAGTAAGGTTAAATTTAATCATGTTTCCTTTGAGCCCTAGCATTGCTTAATCATGTTTAGGAAATAGCATAATATGGTCTAACTTAAAGCTAAATTATGATTGCGTAAAGAATTTGAACGAAATTATAGTCCAAATACAATTTTAACAAGGCAGATCCAACTATAGTTGAAATATGACTACTATACTCTAAAAATTTCACTGCTAGATTACGATCCGTGACAGCCCAAAAGTACACCAATTATTTAACCTTAAAAATAAGCGTATGCACGAAAAGCTAACATGACCGTAAGAATACAGGTCTACCCATAAGTTATTTTTCTCGTAAATTATATGACTACTGGCCATAAATTACTGTTATGATACGTTATAAAGGTGACGTTATCGTTATAAAAGTGATCTTTAGTTCGGGTCTTAAAGTTGTTTGAGACTCGGGTGATTTGTTTGTAGAATTAAGGTGAACCGTAAAATCAGGTGAAAGTATTACGCTATTATGTGTTGAAGTGTGACAGTTGCGTGTTCGTTGTGCCTGGTCAATAATGAGAAGAGATAGCGATTGTTCTTCTACATCGTCAGGGATCGAGCCAGGGATATTTCTGTACGACTAACCTGATACTGTGAAAAAGAATGTACATAAACCCCCAAATTTAAACTAGTAAGATTTATATAATACCAGTATAAATTAAAGATCAGCTCCAATAGTTTTGAATCAATTCATATCAATTGGGTATAATATGAAAAAAGCACAACTACTTCCACTTACTAGGAATAACATTTACCTTTTAGTTTAATTAATAAACTGAGTTTCAACTATGCTTACTAAATTCATAAACTTCGGTAAAACAACAATATAAATTATTTCCAAAGGAACTAGACTAATACAATTCCAACCTGGCGAGTAGCGACTTATAACAAGACACTTCGTTTGATGCTTTTACTTGTTGCTAGAAATCAGGTTCGCAGAAAAAACTGTTCACCAGTTAAATTTAGTAGGAATAACACGATCTGTGACGTAGGCTATAGTATACCCAATTGGGCTTTTTAAAAAAAGTAAGAGATTGTAGTCAACACTACTAATTTTGAAGTCCGTTTCATTTAGGGAAATTGAACTTTTTCCTCAAAGAAGGCAGTTAGCCGAAAAGATCACTCTCCGAAATTTAAGGAAATTTCTTAGTTAGTGAGAAAAACTGGCAAAAATTAACTTCTTTTCTATTAAAAATAAAATTTTAAAATTATTAAATAATTCCTGAATTGCATCTAAAAAAAAGTTCTTAACTATATTCGTTTACTATGAATAACTTTCTTTTTGTCGTTTCCAATTTTCTTAAGTAAAGAAAAAAACAGATAATATAAACAGATTAAAGCGAGCTAAGAACGAAAAGAAAGCACAATCTTCGCAAAAAGAATAGCTGTTTAATGTTTTTCAACCATTTAACCTATTTAAACATAAGTAAAACAAAAATGAAAATCTGTCTCACCTCAGTGATTTTTCTAAGATCTGAAGGAATTAAGAAGATTTTTAATGCATTAGTGAATATCGTGAGTGTTAATACGTTTAAAAAGATCAACAACAGACATTATGTAAAATGCAAATTTAACAAGATATTGTCAAAGACTAGGGTAGAAAAGTTAGACTAAACTTCTTGGTTTTAATTCATTAAGATGTTAACAACATTTGCTTCCGGTAAAAAAACTTTTCAAGAATTCTAACCAAGAAGTTACCCGAAATGTCAATCACAAATTAAGCTAAGTTTTTGTATGCTGTTAGTATTTTTGGTTACGAAATATAAAATGTATATGAAACATTTTGCCTGTATTACATTGAATACAATTCTTTGGTTTTGATATGAATTGAATGTTTATTTTTGAAAGTAGAATATTCATTTTTTCTATATTAAGATTTTTAAGAGTTAGCATTTGAATAAGTTTTAAAATATTTGTAAAAGGTAATCAATTTAGCTGTTAGAAAAAAATTCAGTTAGACTGATAAATAAAAGTCCAATTAATTTCTTTGTAATCTCTACTTTGAATTATAAGAAACTAAACCAAAGAAATCGAAGTTTTCAAGTTGAGGCAATCAATAGCCAATAGAATTCCTAATCATTCAATTAAGCTATTTAGGATGAAATAAATAAATCTTTAAATATTAACGATATGGAAGCCGTTAAATGTACTTTTGTTAAAACTTCTGATTTCTCACGTCAAACCAACATATTTTCTAAAGTGATTGGTTAAACTTCTTTTTACGTGGATAAAATGAACGAATCAATAGATTATAATAATTTATTTCAAATTTTCCTAAAACTAATTTTCTTGATTACGCTACTTTCTCATTTGGTAATCAGAAATCATTGAAGGAAACGGGGGTAGAGGAAGAGGTTTGGAAACAAAATAAATTTCAAAGCTGAAACTTCGTGATAAAATCAAAACTTTTTGACAAACAATTTTAGAAAAAACTGCGTTTTTTTTATTGAGATTCCTGACAGTTTAATAATTTGTTAACAAAGAAGAGGCATAGATAAACATTCTAATATTTCCCCTGTTATTTTTGCTATTTTAACGTAAAACATCTGTTGTTTATCCAACTGTTAAAAAACAAATTTTAAGAGTTGAATTTGGATGTTAACATTACCATACAATAGTTTTGTGAAATGTAAAAATAAGAACGGTTTAAAAATTCGCTATACATAATTCAAAAATATCAACTCAAATTTTTATTACCTCGATTAAATCAAAGTATTCGAAACCATCGAAAGCTCATCAACTGCACTTTAATACAAAATATTATAAACAGTAGATCCTTAATTGTACAATTTCTGTTCAAATGTGTAGTTTAATCAATAAGAAGAACATTTTATTTACTCTTGAATATTTTTCTCAGTTAATTAATTATTTTCTCATTAAATTTCAGCTCTTTTAATTCGTTGTATGCTATTTTTTAATGAATTTTTTGAATGAAAATTTTAGTGAGGATGTAATAAAAAATTTTATTTAGAGATAATTTCATTTAGAAAAAGCAATTTCTTCTATTTAACATTAAGCGTAAATAAATTCCATGCAAAAATTGTATGACTTCGTTATAATAAATTGTTTTTTCAGATAGATCACTAAGTCGAAATACAGTATTGATATGATTCTTTAAACATGCAATTTTATCCTCCTTACACTGTAAACAATTTTAATGTATCACAACAGCAAAAATGGTGTTGTGGGCCAGAAACTAAAGTAGAGTTTCGCTAAACATTTCACTTCACCTAGAGCAGGGGTGGCGAACCTTTATACACCAACGTGCCATTTTTTCCAAAAAATTGTTTAGTGAGGTCATAGACGTGCCGTCAAACAATTTTGCCTTCGTGATTATCGGGAAAATAATAACACTAACAAGGGAAACTAGGGAAGTGTGACTCGCCAATTTTGAAATAAACTAGTGGGATGTATGCCTTATGAGGAATAATTTTAGGGGGGAACATTCGTTTCGGCCCATAGAAGGTCCCGTGAGAGAAAAAAAATAGTTCAATATATAGAAAAATCAGTATTTTATTATTTCAATGCAGACTATTAGTTATTATAATTATCTCAATACTCCAATTAATTTTGTGGTACTTTCACGTACTATATAATGCATATTTATTGACAAAATTGATTTGAAAAATTTTATATATCTGTAGTTTTTCAGAAAAACCTGTTATGTTAATTTTAAAAAAAAAAATTGACAACAAATGTCTTGTAATTTTTTTCTTCAAAAAACTTTCCAAATTAATTGGAGTATGTAATTGCAAATCAATTAATTAATTAACAATTAATTAACAGATAATTAATTATTAATTATTTAATAATTAATTAATAATTAATTAATTTTCTGATTAATTTATTAACTAGCAAATTAATTAATTATCCAATTAATCACAAAAAATAATTGGATTATGAGACAATTTCAATTACTAAAAGTCTGCATTGAAGTAATAAAATACCGATTTTTCTATATATTGTATTATTTTTTATCTCTCACGGGACCTTCTATGGGCCGAAACGAATGTTGCCCCCTAAAATTATTCCTCATAAGGCATACATCCCACTAGTTTATTTCAAAATTGGCGAGTCACACTTCCCTAGTTTCCCTTGTAAGTACTATCAACTCAAAACTCTTTATTTACAATGGAAAAGATATATATTTTGCAATGTCTCAGTTATACGCGTAATTCAACTTAAAGTAACATCAGTGTGACTTCTGTTGTTGCAGATTAGATGACAAATAACTTATATTAGGTTGTAAGATGTTATTTTAAGCAGATCTGATAAAAAAAATTTTGCTAGTTATTTATTGTTAGCTTGTTTTTATGGTAATTAATTGTTTTTTGGCATTAATTGTAATTTTTTTGCTAATAATTTTTTATTTTTTAAGTTTGTTTTTGTGAATTTTAATTTAATTGGTAAATTGCTTCACAGTGAACTTCGTGATCGGTGGCGTGCCCAAAATATTATGTGGCGTGCCATTGGTTCGCCATCCCAGACCTAGAGCAAGGATAGTTTCTGGTTCATGCTCTGTTACAAGTTAAGAAAAAACCCATTATTCCTATGGATAGAGCCTGTTTGCATCCCATGCCATGCCAAATGGATTCCAAGTTCCAAGGACGAACGTCGCCAACTCTTGAAACGATGCTGCATACTCTCCTTATTGCTTACTTAAATAAGTGAGAAATGATTTTAATCCGTAACAAGACTTAATGTCTGTCAAATAAGGAATGGTTTTTATATCGCTTGTACTAAAACTTTTTAGTTTTGAAAATTTTAAAATAAATATTAAGATTTAAATCTGGCACTAACTAATCCCCCCCCTCTCTCTCTCACCCTCTCTCCCACCCTTTCTTTTGTTACTTTCAGAATTGACTCAAGCGGGAGCTTTAAAATAAAAATTCTGAAGAGAGGAAAACAAATTTTTCGAGAACAATGGTTATATAGCTATTATTTAAAGCAAAAAAAAAATCACGAACAACTTAATTATGATAACTTGTAATGAAGTTAGAATTTCAAAATAAAAAATTTACTTAGTTTCATCAATGAAAAGGGCTTTCAGCACGTTAAATTTCAAATCTGTTATTGTCTGTTCTGGGGTAGCAATTGTCTCGCATGGTACTGCAATTTAAACAGTTAATAATTATCGAACTAATTATCGAATATTATTTTTTTAATTCAGCTGTACTCTCTGCCCATTTTCTAATTTGTCGATATAAATACAAACTAAAGTCTCATAGTTTTTGTACATCAGAAAGAAAATGTAACACAAATAAAAAACATCGAGAAAAATTCACAATAAAAGCACTTATAATTGCAATAGCTTTAAAAAGTAGAAATTTTGGAGAAAAAGAACAACTCGTGTTAAGCAAATAGGGACTTTCATCACGTTAAATTTCAACTCTACAGTCGTATTTATGTGATCTGTATTGTTGAAAATACGAAGAATAGTGAACATATTTAAAGTCTTTAAAAAATAATGAAAGCATTTAATATTTCTAAAAACTCTGATAAAATTACGTGATAAATTCAATATTCAGAAAAAATTAAATTAAAAATACTTTGTATTAGATTAAAATGCTTTAACTTCACAAAAATATAACTTCTAGCTGATTGTTAAAAAAAATTAAATTTCAATCAGTTTACATTGTTTTAAAGATTTATATAAAAAATCAAGAAAAAATTTTTTTGCATGAATATTGTTTCATAAAATGTGTAGGAGTGTTACAATTTTAAAAGTACGTAAAACCACAGAAATTAAAAGGTTTTTTATGAAAGTGTAATTTCTTCACACGCTGTAGAATTCAAACTTTACTAATTAAGAAAAAGGTGCAACTTTGATAGGAAATCCCCTGTTTACCTTGGCAAGCAACCGAGTTACTCAATGATACTTGACTTGCTAAACATGATACCTGCTGCCTGAGTATAGGCGTGAACCAAGAATTAAAGAGCAATGTATTCTCTAATTTATGCACAACCTACGGGGTTCATAAAAAGATGAAAGGATATGACCCCAGGCGGTTCTTAATATCCAGCCTATAACCTTTCTCGCAGGTCACCCTGAAAGAAGCAATCTCGATTGCTTAAGACGACACCAATCAAATTACTTAAATTTCACGGTGTGATATATCTCTCTCTGTGATGGATGGTGGAAACAATTTCTTTCATGGATTTTGAATCTGTTTCGAGTTCGAGGGTAGAAAGTTTTGTTTAGAAAAGAATAACTGTAGTAAACAGTTGAAGGTGTGTCCAAAACAACAAGCGTTTATGCAAATGGGAAAATTAAAAGTAATGGGATTTTGGAAAGTATTGTATTTCTTAGGCTTCAACTGATTGCTATTTTTTTTTTCCATGTTTCAACTTTTTTTTATCCTCTTTATTCTTTCAAAATTTAGATTTTGTTAAAATTTCCTAAAATTATCACGAAAAAAGTAAAGATATTTCTTTCAGCTTAAGCAAAAACAAAAAAAAAAAACAATTTGAATCGATTAAAGCAAACTGAAACAATTTTTTTTTTAAATTTTTGTCTATTTGTTTATAAGCAAAATGTACCTAATGTCATAAAAATGGAAATTTAATGGCATTAAAAATCAAGGATAACAGAAACTGCAAGCAGGAAATATATACGAGTACATAACATAATTATATACATGGGAATATATACATAGCATATATGCAGGAAATAAATACATAGCAATCATTTTTAATTCAATTTATGTGCATCACTCAAAATAAAAAGCTAACACCCTGAATAACGTTTGATCTAATGATCGGATTTTCACATACTAGAACTCAATCTTAATAGTTCGAGGACCTGTGCTTAAATATGCTAATGCAAATGATATTTTAAGCCATGAAATCAGACACAAAAATGAATTTTCGTCTGATTTAGATTTGTGACCCTCAAAATGCAAAGAAGGTATTCCCGCAATCTTGAAAATAATGCCTAAATAGTTTAGGCTTCTGAGGAAGGCCCAGACTCACAAAGGGCTGTCGTGCCAATGCTGATGATGAGTTTAGGCAGGAGAGCGTTCTTAAGTTCAGAACCCTTTAATGTTAACTTCATTTTTAACATATTTCGCTATATATTATCTTGAGAACGATATATATATATATATATATATATATATATATATATATATATATATATATATATATATATATATATATATATATATATATATATATATATATACGTATATATATATATATACGTATATATATATATATATATATATATATATATATATATATATATATATATATATATATATATATATATATATATATATATATATATATATATATATATATATATATATATATATATATACGTATATATATAATTATAAAATTGGTTTATCCTATTTCCACGCAGAAAAAAAATTTATTAATTATTTTCGTTATTTTAGTCCAGAAATTTGAATTATGAGGCAAGCAAATTTATGCATCATTTTAAAATTTCTAATCTTAAATGACAAAATACAAAATTTGAGCGAAATCGATAAAATAGTTTTTGATTTATCAAATTTCAGAAAAAGTGATAGATTTAAAAATTTGATTTCTGGAGAACCATTCGTTCATATTTTGTAGTTTAAAATTCCAAATTTAGAAATGACGTAAATATTTGTAAGCCTTACCGTTTAACATTTTTTCGACCATAAATAATTATAATGATAAAAAAATAAATCCCTTAGGAAAATTTGCCATAGAGAAGCCTATGGTAATCTATGGCAACCTATGGCTACCATAGAAATTTGTATGGCAAGATACCATACGCCTATGGTTACCATAGAGATTTGTATGGCACAACCCCATAAGCCTATGGCTACCATAGAAATTCGTATGGCAAGATACCATACGCCTATAGTTACCATAGAAATTTGTATGGCAAAACCACATAAGAATATGGCTACCATAGAAGTTTGTATGGCAAGATACCATAGGCCAATGCTAACCATAGAGGCCTGTATGGCAGCATACCATAGGCCAATGGTAACCATAAGGATTTGTATGGCACGTCACCATTGGCCTATGGCAACCATAGAAATTTGTATGGCAGTATACCATTGGCCAATGGTAACCATAAAGATTTGTATGGCAGTATACCATAGGGAAAAGCTGATCTAGATCCCCACCAACGAAACAACATCTCTTATGGAGTCCTCAAAAACATCTTCTAAAAGAAAGAAATATCCATTTTTTCACCCCGAAGTTAATAAAATTCAACATGTAATCCCACAAGGCATACCTGGTGAGTCTTTTCCGGCCTCCGGGTGGCCAATTTTTCCATTTTTGAGTGTTTGAAATCCGATGTTCCATTGATTTAGGCTTAGAGTATCAGACCGCCATATTAACGTGTCATCCACCACAAGCGGAATCTTTCGCTAACTTTGGCTACTTATTTTAATATTTTTTCGATCTCATTCTTGGTCAAAAACATTTTACTGCAAACGCCTATGCGATTATCTATCTGAATTTATTAAGTTTTTAATTTCCAGCTGTCTGGTACTTTTATTATCGGTATCTCATATATATATCAATATCAAAATCAGTATTTACATTCTCATTAGTTTTTGATTTTAATTCCACTTAGGTTCTTGCAATGCATTTTTACACTATCTTGCATATGTTAGAGCTTTATATTTTTATTTTGTGTTTAATTTTTGCTTGCTATAAAATTGTTCTTTATCATGTCTCTGCATTTTACTATCTTACAACTAATATTTCTAAAGTATCCACATATATTTGTACAATGTTCTGTTACATATTTATGCATAGCTTAGGGTCATCACTTAACTAGATTTGCTGGTTGACAATTATTTTGCTTCAATATCATCAATGGGACAGTCCCTGGCCGTATCATCTGCTGCTGTTACCAAAAATGCTTTTAACAATTTAATCTTTCCTTAAGTGTACAACTTTTTCGAAATAGCGATTTCCTATATCCAATTAATTTTTATTTACTATCCCTGACCAAGTGTCAATTTGTCAATAGCAATTATTAATTTTTCTAATTTTAATCATGTCTTAAATATGTTTTGTATTTACCAATGTTTCTATATTGCGTTCTCTTTTCTAACTGTGCGTTACACAACTCTTCTGAGTTAGCTTAGTATCACATATCAAAATTTTAAAAATTTTCATACTCGCTCCGACCATCGGACCATTATTTTACTTCGCTTTCTTTTAGGTTCCTCTAATATCTGACGCTTATCTAACTAATTATGATACCAATCAGTCAAATTAACGCTTTTTATACTCGCTCCGACCTCCAGACCTACTTTCTATTTTCTTGTTTTTTACAGCTTTAACAAATATTGGTCGATTGTACTCAATATATTTTGTTCCTAATCAACATAACCAATATTTTTTCCACTCGCTCCGACCACCGGAACCATTTCCTAACGGTTAGTACTAACCATTCAAAATTTATTTGAATAGGAACAGCATTCAGAAAGGATTCTGCAAGTAAAACAGGGGAAGTTTATCAAAGAAATTTTAAAAAAAAGCTTTCTGTATATATATTTATTCTACAATTATTAAGTTTTGCATTTTTAATATCCATTGCGAAAGATTCTTGTAAGTAATTATTTTTTGATGTATGGTAAAATATCAACGAGAAATGTTGCCATAGCTGTATGGCAAAGGTGTTCCATAGCCTATGGAAAAATGTTTCTTCATAAGATGTGGCACATCTTAGTTTTATGGCAAAAATCTGCCATATAAAAAAATGCCATAGGATATTCCTATGGGGTTTTGCCTTTGGTAAAATTTTGCCATATACGTATGGAAAAAGTTTGCTATACGTGTATGGCAAAAATATGCCACATAAAAAATGCCATAGGATATTCCTATGGTGTTTTGCTTATGGTAAAATTTTGCCATACAGGTATGGCAAAAATATGCCATATAAAAAAATGCCATAGGATATTCCTATGGGGTTTTGCCTGTGGCAAAACCCCATTGGAATATCCTATGGCATTTTTTTATGGCAAAACTATGGTAAATTTTCCTAAGGGATGATTATTCAAAATTATTTTTCCCGAAATTATCCTTGGATAAATGAATTTTAATGCTGAATTTTCTTTGCGTGCAAAAACTTTTTTTATTCGCTTAGCAAGTTCTCGAGATATGCAAAAAGTGATATTAAAGTTAAGAGTCCCAAACGTGCAATTAATCTTCGACGTAAACTATTGAGACCATAATTTTTCAGACTCCGGCTCCCCCCTCCCCATATATATTTTGAGGGAAAGAAATCCAAATCCGTTTTTTTAATGGCATGTTTATTCCAAAAAAACACGTTTTGATGTCTGTTTTTGCAACTTAAAATATCGTCTTACTAATTTATTAGCATATTCAAGGTTAGCCCCCCCCCCAACCATTATGATTGAGTACGTGGAAATCCAATCATTTAATCAAAAGTTATTCAGGGTGCTCTCTTTTTTATTTTGGTCGCGGTATAACAAATCGGGAAGTATGACCGAACTACGGGATGCATCGTTTTATAATTTTTCAGATTTTTGTATTAATTTCTTTAATGTTAATAAATTCTTGACTGCCCTCACTGAAACAAACCGTGAGTATTTATTGTGACCATGGTAACTGACTATGCTAAAAACGCTTTGTAATCTATTAAATGATAGAAATTCAATGATATAAAACAATATTTGTTTTATATTTCGAAACTTAATTTATAATTATCTACCTAATTAAAACAGAGCAATGTAAAACGATATGCCGTTTTTCAATATTCGTTTGATTTGATTAATTCTTTACTGATTTATGTACCTTGATTTTCCCGTGGTTTAAAAATCATAAATCAAATGTCACAAAAAGTTAAAAATATTCAACCTTATAGTTTGTAATGAAGAAAATAAGCAAAATTGCTTCTCTTTAAATTGGCTTGCAAGTTTTCACATAACCTTCTAGTTACTTCTATATTTTTTGGCATATCCTTACAAAAACTATTTATTTATTTATGCTCCTATTAATTATTCATTTATTTATTTATTCACTGATTTTAATTAGTTTGTTTACTCACTGTTTTTAATTTATTTAAATAGTATCAATCTTGATTTGTAAACAAGCATGTAAATGTGTACTGTTGTTTTTTTATCTCTTTAATTATTCAAAAAATAAAAAATAAAATGCTGATTCCCTTGATTAAGCAAAATTAAAACCCATAAAAATAAGACCACACGTATGTTTCAAGCGTTTCTTATTAATCCTATGATTTCGATAGACTATACTGTAAGCTATAATATTTCTGATCGCAATAAATTGAAATACACACCGATCTTTCGTTTTAAGACTTTATCAAAATCTTTTATCTAAGTTTAATTTTACATGACATGTTAAGCTTTAAAGTTATATTTTAAGTGATAATGCAAGCGTTGAAACGTTTTTTTTTTCTGTTAGAGAAGTTCTTTAAAAAAAATTTAGTTACTCAATTTTTTTAATTATTTTTCTTACATCACGAATATTCCTATAATAAAGAACTATACTGTAAAAATTTCCAGTTAAAAATACGGTAAAAATTTTACTGGCAACCTGAGTGCAGCATCCGCGAAATCAATTTTTACAGTAAAATCTATTTTCAAAGTGAAATCTATTTTTCCTTGAAATTTTATGCAGTAATATATATTTAATTACTGTTATTCAATGATTTTACAATAAATATTACTGTAAAAATTAGAATATACCAAATTGTTACGGTAAATTTTTCCTGCACGCTGAGTGCCGGTATTTTTTACCGTAATGTGATCCGTGTTTTTGCAGTGTATGATCTTTAGTTAAAAAGAAGTTTCCGGTATATGGCTAAAAGCACTAAAAATTTAAATCCTTACTATTTTTTTTCATAATGTTATAAAGTTTAGAAAACATAAATATTTTGCACAATCAAATTATTTCATGAAGTATTAAATATGATTTTCAAAAAATATAATAAGGGAAGTTAAGATAATTAAAACATAAATATTTTTTGAATTTAAGTAAAAATGTAAAAAAAAAATTTGAGAAAAAATAGAATAATTTTCATTTACCTTAGAATAATTTTCATTTACATTTAAAAAAAAAATTAAAAATGGATTTAGGTCTTTTTTAAAAATTGTCTTTCTTTCTAACAGTAATTACTGTCTTTTTAAGTGTATCTAATTGTTGCATTTTTCCACGCATTCAAACACCACTGTTAGACATATTCTGCCATGTTCTACTACATTGTTAGAATTTTCATTCTCAAATTATGGTAAAATAACCGGCGGCAATCTGCTCATTTAATTAAACGTTACGTTTACGGTAAAGAAACCATTTACAACTTGTACGGTTGAAAAAACCATGAATGCAAAACTATACAGTTTCTTAACCATTTACAACTAACATGTTATTAAAACCGTAAAAAAGACATTTAACTGGACATGAGAGATAGTTTAGCAGATTTATGGTGGTGCCGTCTATGAGTGAATCAGAGTATCGTATTCTAATAGTTCAGGGTCACAAATTGGGGAGCGCAGGGCACTGGAAATTCTTCACGTGTCAAAGGGAATAGTGGAAATATTGTGGTGTCAACGCTGGGACTCAAACCTCCGTTCTGTCGATCTTGATATTGACAGATCAGCCCTCTCAGCTATTATATGCACCCAGTTGCGCGAAACTAAATAGCTTTATTAGGTAGGTATTGTTAGTCCAATGAAATTCTGGTTGTTTTGCCAGGTGAAACAGGTATTAGATGAAAGCAGTTAGTAAACTATTTTTATCATTGTTAATTGTTTAAAAACCATCTAAATTATGGCAATTCAACTGTTTTATTTGAATATGGTAAAATGGCAACTAAATAAATTATTAATTAATGATTTTCTTCGAGAAATTTGTAGCAGTGCATGTTTCCTACAAAGTCCCACCAAATCTATTTTATTACAAAATCTAGCAGTTTTCTCGGTAAATGTTGCGCCGAGTCACATTAAATTTACTCATACACTTAACATACGAGGCTGCAAAAAAACATAAAGCAAAAAAGTGAACACAATGTATTAACAAATACAAATAAAATTAGAAATACACTCCAATTTTATAAACTTACAACTTTAGAAAAATGGCTCAACATTGATCCATAATATAGGTACGATGAACCATAATATTGTTCAAAATTCGCTGGAACTTTAATAAGGTGCTAAATTAAACCATGCTCCCGCTCAAATTAAACTGTAGTATCATGCACTGAGACAAAAATTATGGTCAAAACCAACAGAATATGGTAAAATTCACCATGTTTCTGGCTCAATGGGACTACCAAAAAGTTATCTAAACACTTTAATTATGATTTTGGTAAAACTAAAAATAAAACATGTATTTGTATTCGATAAAATTTGATAAATAAGGTAAAATTTATTATTTTTATCATGATACCTCAGAATAGAGCATAAAACCCATTTATTTCTTCTAAATTTACTTTTCAGCTTTGAATTTTTTACCAAATGTGTGGTAATGAAAACTATAATTTTGAAAATCGGAATTTGCAATAATCCGCTATCATATGAGTGGAAAAATTACCAAATTAATAATTTAAATACCGTATATTTTGGTTTTCTTTAACCATAATTATGGTTTTTTTTACCAGTTGGTTAATTCTATCCATATTTTTTTCTCTGTGTGTTATTTAGTTTATCATATTGGAGTTACTGTAAATATGGACGATATTTTGACTCAGCACGTTTCGAAACAAATAGTAAAGCATAGAACCTATAAAATAATAAAACAAAAACATATATAATAGCATATACAATTTAACATATATAATAACATATAAAAAGGCATTGAACGGTATTAAGACAAGTAAAGTTTTAAATAAATTTTTATTTTCAGTTGTTACTTTAAAAGCAAAAGTTTAAATAAAATCGCGAAAAAATACTGAATTATATAAATAAAAATTAACTCATTTTTCTTATAAATTTTAATATTCGTTCATTAAATTTTATACTCTAAAATTACCACCGAAGCGTATTTAACTAATCGGAAAAATTACTTGTTTTAAATTTTATTTAAATCTTATGATTTGTAAAGCTCTTGTTTATTCATTTAATTACAATTGGACAAAAAATTATCTAGCGATATAAAATTTCATTCAGTGTATAGTACTCATCTAACACTAAAGGAAATTTATTATCGTTTTCATTCTTCTGATGGAGTATTGTTTTTCTTTTCTTAACTTCCGTTCCAACTTAAAGGAACAAAATATGACTAATAAATTTCATTGATAAGTAAAAATCATGTGGTTAAAATCATTAGCTTACCTAAATCTAACAATGCATAATATTGTAATACAGTTTAATCCTATACAAATGACGTAAATGACGTAAAATACAGTGGTTGAAATTTGCTGTTGTGAAAAATAACTACTTTCCAGAAGTAGTCTTCAGTAAATTAAGCTTCTTGTGTTCATGTTGTGAGTAAGTAACAATGCATTTTTTTTATTTCAAGCAATTGTAGAAATTGTCATGTTGACCACACTTGAAAGCTGACCATCAGTTCAAGTTGATTAACGATCCAAAGAACTAAATTTATCGTATTCAATGAAAGGAGAAAAAAAGCTTTGACCTGGGCTGTTGACCGGTGAAATTGCTGTATAGTGTTATTGTATGTTATTTTAAGTCCCTTATAAGTTGAGGTTCTAAAAGAATATTTTTATGCAGTTAACTTATTTTTTCAGAATTCCATGAAACGGTGAAATAATATAGGACGAACAAAAGAGTTTAATCCATTTTTGTTCTTGATTATTTAAAAGTTTAAAGTGTAGAGTATTCCATTTTCACTGACATTTGACTCAAATTTTGGTGCAAAAATTGGTTTAATCGCTCATCATCAAATTCAATTGGATGGCAGAACGATGTAAATCTTTGAGGTCAAATTTCTATTACAAAACTTGACCTAATAACCCTTTTTTTTTTTTTTAGCTACTGCATTCTTTCCTTATACAGCGCACAAATATCACGTGTAAGTCATAGAGCCATTATTTAAAACAAAAAGAATGAGACATTGAAAATGCTCGTGTTTTTCTCAATTTGTAATTTTCTTTTAATGATCTGAAAATTAATATAAATTAACTCGAACAAGAAAACAGAGCATAGATTCCGACAGAACACAACATCCTCTTTCGAATGAAATGTCAAATGGTATTATTAGCGAACATTTTAAATTATGGTTGTGAACTTATCAATTTTGTTTGAACAATATAATGTTATAAGAATATAAATGTTATTTTAAAAAATGATTACTTCGAAAAATCACTTCTGTTCACCAAATGTTTATAATACTAATAGATAGTAATATTTGGACGAGGGAAGTAGAGGCGCAAGCGTAAGCAAACAGAATTCCTTTTAGTACATATATGTTAAGTGAATAATTTTAACTTTAGTAGAAAAACTGTTTTCTGCCAAGAAAAAACAATTATTGCGAAGCAATCATAGGGGTTGGGGAGCGGTAGCGAACAGGGGTCTTAGCCCCCTAGTGGATTTATTGAAAATTTCATTGATATTTCCCATAGAACTTTTCAATTAAAAAAATCAATAACAAGGCCATATTGTTTCCTTAAAACCATTCTCAATGTTGTCGAAGTTTGTTTTCTTTTTAACGAAAATCGCAAGGGGATACCCACAAGTGAGATAGTGTGTGTATCTCGATCCTGATTGGTTGTTAAAACGCGTTATTTGTTTACGTTAGCAATTGTTTTTTCCATTCTATATCTAGTAAGCCAAGTCCGTCACGTATAAATTCTATTAAGTGGCACATTCTATATTCTTTCAGAAAGATTCATTAATGAAGATTTTAAATCTTTTATTCTAAATATCTCACTTAACGCAAAGCCAGATACGAAGTCAAGTAGAACACAAACAAACTGACTATGCATTGAAGTTGATTGGTACACAAAACAAAAAATATATCACGGTCACAATAAAATGCATAAACAAATAATAAATCTAAGTTAAGTAAGCGACAAAGATGATTCAAAATTATATTTTAACAAATTCGATGTGCGACACGGCATTGTATTTAGTTAACTTTATGTTAATTAGCATTCTAACTTATGAGAAGAAATTTAGACTTTAACACGCCATCTTGTTTATATACGATCAGCTGGCACTGAGATCATAAGTCACATGTCTTCTCGAGTTGCAAGTACCCAATTGGGTATAATATGAAAAAAACACAACTACTTCGATTTAGTAGGAACAACATATGACGCAATGCTAAACGAATGGAATTTAGTTGTTGTTTATTTAGTTATTGTTATTAGTAGTTGTTGTTATTTGTTTTAGTTGTTGTTGTTTATTTAGTTGCATTTAGTTTCAATAACTTTTCTTTATAATGCAATAAAATCTGGCGAGCAGCTATTTAAACGATCGAACACTTCGTTTGTTTATTTGTGGCTTGAAGTTAGGCTCGCAGAAAATGCCGTTCATGGGTTAAATTTAGTAGGAACAACACAACCTGTGACGTAGGCTATATTATACCCAATTCATGTTAAGCACACACCAAAAATTCAGAACTAGATTTTGATGCCACTCGAGACCTGTAAATTTAAATGTTGGGTATAAAACCTAATTTTTAGAATAGTTTTGGTAAAACGATAAAAAAAAAAAATTATTCTCACCATTTTATTTTCAAAATAATAAGTAATGTTTTGTTGTTTAATGTGTTCACAATTTCTCATGACTTTATTCATAAACCCAAAATGTTGATCATTTAGAATTCCATAGCCGGAAAAATTTGGGAACCGCTGATATTTAGAGATACAAACTGCTCAATGCGCTAACAACATAGACATTCAAATCTTTATTTTTTTCTTATTCATAAATGTTAAATCCATGTCGTTTGTTTTTTTCCACTAGCATACTATGCATCGTTGATTTTTCTTTTTTTTTCGGTTTTGTTCAAAGTACAAGCTTAATGAAGCTGCTATATAAAAAACTATTCCAGAATTAAAGCAAAAATATCAATAAATGTAAAAGGAAGCCAAGAGACTAGAATACAGCATACCTTTTTTAAGATGGCTGTTTCTTGAATAGTAAAAGAAACGCCGTAGTTTCTTGATTAATGTCACCATTGTTCAGAAGACACGATTCAATAACCAAAGAAATATTTCTATGGAAATTTAATCCTTTTAGCGTCATCGCACGGCATTTTTTCAGATATATGTAACGTAACGTTGGCTTGAAAAAAGAATGAGAATTTTTCACGAATTTTCATTTTCTTTCATAACCTTGGTTCTTGTGCCTTGCTGCTCAAGAGAACGCTATCGTTGCGTTTTTCAGCTTTTTTAAGTTCACGGTCGGTTTTTCCCCCTGCGTCTTCCAGAAATCATTCTAAATTTATTTTTAGTTTTAAATTTAAATGTATGTTTTAAATACATTAAGTACACAACTCAAATTTGAAGTTTTGAGTGAAGCAAAACTACTTTTAAAGGTATTGTTTTGCCTTGTAAGAATAGTGAGTTGTTATAAATGGTGATTATTTTCGTAAATTCTGCCTTTTTAAGAAACGAAAGTATTGTCATTAACTGTATAAGCTAGAGTTCCAGTACCTAACGTAGTTAGAAATTTACGAAAGGAAAACACGGATAACGAAAGAGAAAGATTCATCGAAATCGGTTACCACTCTTGGCGAAGTTTCTCCCAAACGTCACTCTCTTACTCCTAGCCAAAGTGACATACGAATTAAATTTCGCAATTTTACCTACTACAAACAAGCCAAATTACCCTAAAGTTGTACAAGCTATTAACTGATTCAGCTCTTTAAATACAGCTCTTTAACTTCATTTTTAGCTGCAAAATAACTTCTCTAGAAAACTAACGTTTTATTAAAAATCATAACTTTTTTTTCGACACATAACAGAATAAAAGTGCCAGATACAGCTATCATAGTTTTTTAAGGCTATTTATTTCTCAAAATATATGATATTTAAGATAATTATTGCTAAAAATAAATATTTTAAGTAGTTAAGAATCTTAAGAGCAAGAATAAAAGTTTATATAACTAGGATCTAGAGATTTCATTGAAAAAGGATACCTATTCAACCCATCCGTGTTAAATCAACGAGAAAGTTTTGTTTAGTTTCTTTTTGGTAAATTTTGACTCTCAGACAGTGACAAACTGTTACTAATGAATAAAGATACCTAGTCGATCAAACCATCATAAGTCAACAAGGATTTTTTATTTTGTTTCATTCGGTAAATTTTGACTTCCAGCCAACAATAGATTTTTTTTTAATTTTATGCCTGTTTAGGCAGTGGGAGTGCGATTGTTCCTGTTTTTCAGTGGCGCCATCTATGGCCAGGAATTCGACTTCTGTCACGCCATTCACACTACCACAACCCGTTTACAGGGCGAGTCACATTACCACACATTCACACACAAAGAAGAAAGGACATAGAACACACAGAGAGAGAAAGAAACATCCATGTCTTGCCCGGGATTTGAACCCAGGACCTTTCTGATGCAAGGGCAGTTCCCTGCCCCCTATACAGTCCGGTCGGCTAAACAGTAGATTACTGCCACTGAATAAAGATATCTATTCGGCCAATCCATGTCAAGTCTAAGAAAAAGTTTTGTTTCGTTTCTTTTTGGTAAATTTTGGCTCCAACCTCAGACTGTTAAGACTGAGCAAAAATACTAAGTCGATCAAACTATCTTATGTCAACAAGGAAGTTTTGTTAAGTTTTCTTTTTTTTCTTTTTTCTTTTTTTGGTTAATTTTTCCTCTTACCCAACAATAGATTTCTACCGTTACCCGTATATCGTAGCTCTCTAATCACGTTATGTTCAGTTGCTCTAATATAATCCAATTTGAAAATTTTTCAAAGAGGATGTGCTAATTTTATCATTGTTTTTCGAAACTCTGTCGCCAAGGAAAATAAAAAAAGTCTCAGTTTAAGTGCCTTACACTCGAAGCAATGCGGAGATTTTAAACTATATGTAAATCATCTTAGCATATCATCTTGCTATCTGGACTTTAGAGCGGACAAATAACTTTTTTAAGAATCACCGATTTGGTGATATTTTTCCATCTAGATTAAAATTATTAAAACCACTATTTTATTCTCAGTTTTTGATATTTTTTATGAGCCCAGTTAATTAAGCAATGGAGTAAATTTTTAAATATTAAAAAATCAGTCCGCAAAAGCTTTTTATTTTCACTAAACAGTGGCTTTTCTCGATATTAACACTGTGCCATTTTCAAACTAAGTATAGACAATGCGTGCTTTAGATAGGCTGAACTTAACCTAACAGTCGTGAACAGTTGCAAATTCACAGCAGTTATAAAAATAGCATATTATTCACAAAAAAGCATCATAACTTAAAACGTTATTTCAAAATCAAGATGCTCCAAAATCTGTAGTTTTGACATTTTTCTTACGGATAACGTAAATAAATTCAAGAAAATTTCTACGCTTTAGTTTCCTAAGAAATGCTTCGTGAGGACATTTCTTCACTTTGAGGAAATTACTATCTTCACTCATTCGGAACTACGATTTTCGTCAAAGATATTGTTCTTAATGTAACAAAACGATTTCACAATCGATTAGAATTCATACTTCATGAAATAAAAACAACGTGAGCATTCAGTCATTGCTACACTGAGGAGAAAATATGCTTAAAACCAGAATATGGTAAAATTCACCGTGATCTGGTCCTATGGGAACAGTAACTAGCTCCGTAGTTTTTACCGAAGCGCTTTAGGAATAATTTTGGTAAAATTGACAAACATATGGTATTATAATTTGTGATAAAATTTGGTAAATGTGATACAATTTCGTAATTAGGACATGAAGCCTTTTTAGCATAGCATGAAAACCATTTATTCGGTTAAATTTGTATGGTAATAAGAACTGTAATTATGAAACCAGAATCCTCGTGATCATATGACCGAAAAAAATTACCAACTGAATAGTTTAAATACTTCGGATTTTAATACCAGATTATGTTTTTTTTACCCGAAATCTCATAACCATACAGAATAGATGGCGCCATTGAAAAACAAGAAACGCATCCTCTGCCGTAAATTTGCTTGGTTTCACGAAGCAGGCTTCTGATATTGGCAAGTGGTATTAGAAAGAACAACACAAATAAATTAATTAGAATCTCTATTAATTATCTAAAGTCCAACATGTATCGTCTTAAACAAAGTAAACACTGTTTTAACGAAATACTAACCTTTTGCTTAAACTTTTAACAAATTCAATTTCTAAATAAGCTGGTTTACTAGCTACTGCTTTTTATAGCAACAATGATAATAGGAAGCACCTGCTCGCTTCGTTCACTAACTGCTCCGTAATAATTTTTGATTTTAGGCAATAAACAGATTATTTTATTTAAAATAATTTTTTACTGTATTAACTCATGGTTTAGTTACACAAATTCAATGCGCAGTAATAGTTTAAAATTGAGGGCCCCTCTTATTTTGGCGATTTGAAAAGAAACAACATGTATGAAAATAAACTAAGTCATTACTGGTAAACATAAACAATGTTGTGGGAGGTCGGACAGTGACGTCGCTAAAAGGAAAGACAACGAAGAATACCATGGTGACCAGAAACGGGGTTTTCATAAAACTGAACGAAAATTATCACTAAACCAAGAATCCCCCGGTTTTATCTATCTCTCGATTCCGAGCCGCGATGGCTCAGGGTATAGAGCATTCGTCTTCCAATGACGCGAACCGGGTTCGAATCCCAGTCAATACGAATTCCGCTGCCGGCTTGCACCGACCACAGTGCTGACGTGAAGTATCCTCAGTGGTAGACGGATCGTGGGTTAGAGTCCCCTTGCCGTCAGGCTAACCGTGGGAGGTTCTCGTGGTTTTTCTCTCCATGTAACGCAAATGTGGGTTAGCTCCATCAAAAAGTCCTCCACGAAGGCAAATTTCTCCCAATACTCGATCCAGGAGTTCCCTTGTCTTTTGGATTGGGTTCAAAATTACAAGGCTACGGAGTTGTAGTCGTAAACCCATAAAACTAGGTCGGCTGTTCAACGACGGTTATAAAATTATAAAATAAAATATCTCTCGATTCTGAGCCGTGGTGGCTCAGGTAATAGAGCATTCGCCTTCCAATGAGGTGTACGGGGTTCGAATCCCACCCATGGATATTCGATACGAATTCCTCATTAAGCTTGCATCGACCACAGTGCCTGACGTAAAAGATCTTTAGTGGTAGACGAATCATGGGTTAGAATCCCATTGCCGTCAGGCTAACCGTGGGAGGTTATCGTGGTTTTCCTTTCCATGTAACGCAAATAAGGGTTAGTTCCATCAAAAAGTATTCCAAGAAGTCAAATTTCTTCCAATGCTTGATCCAGAAGTTCCCTTGTCTTCTGGATGAGGTTCAAAAGTAGAAGGCTACGGAGTTGAACATTAGTAGTCATGAACCCGAAATTGGGTCGGCTGTTCAACGACGGTTATAATAATATAATATCTCTCGATTCATTCTAAGATAGGAAGAGAAATAAGGTGACCAATCCTTTTATTTCTCTCCATGTTTAGTTTATTGTCTTCAATTCATTAATGATAGCTCTATGTTATTTTAGATATACCCTATTTGGTTTACCCGGTCCAGAGCCTGTTTTACTTTAAATTTTTCAGATTTTGTGATAGAGTGTCCAATCCATCGCCATTTACGTTTTCTGGTTTCTACATTTATTGTTTTTTGATTACTAATTTTCATATTTTCTTTTTCCAATGGCAGGCACTGAATTTGAATCTTTGCCTATACTATGCCAGAATTGTTGCTCATTTCGCGTTACCCAGTGGGCACCTGTGAACCAAAGTCACGGAGGCGAGCAACATTGCCCACGCTACACTGCCACAAACCCGTTTATAGGGTGGGCCACATTCACACATCATACACACACACAACAGAGGACAGCACAAAGAGAGAGAGAAACATCCATACCCAGAGCGGGATTCGAACCCGCAGCCTATGGCTTCGCAATCAGGCACGCTAACCGCTCGGTCACCTGGCCGGCACTAATTTTGATAATTTGATCTATATTTTGTGAAACCATTTTATATTAGGAATTCTTCTAATACATTAGTTAATAAGAGCCTGCAACTTATTTGTACTTATTTTCAAATTGTACCAGGTTTTGTTGACCCGTTTAAAAGTATTGAGTTAATATTTGAGTTGAATATTCATATTTTTATTTCATTCATGTAGTCCTGCATGCCCAAAATTTATTTAGAATAGCGAAAGCAGTGCGTGCTGCTTTAATCAACCTGTTGGCTATATCTTGATCTGGTCCTCCTTTGTCTTTAGTAATGTATTCAAGGTATATAAAACTGTTGACTTTTTCAACTGGGCAGTTTGCGAGATATACGTTATTATTCTGTTGCAGTTTAATTTTCATAATCTTTGTTAGGTATTTATTAATCTTTCATCCACATCTTTTTGTTGCAGTATAAAGTGTATTTGTATTGGTTTGTTTATGTTGTAGGTTGCTTGTTAGAAGGCGGAGGTCATCTGCAAAATCCAAGAAGCTGAGATATTCCGTTAGCGATCATCTTATGCCCTTATTGTTGTTAGCTATTTTTCTCATAGTCAGATCAATAACTATTAAGAAAATTGTTAAGGAGAAAAAGCAACTCTGTTTTACTCCTGATAAAATTTTAGCGCTGTTTTTCGAAGGTTCGAAACCAAAGGAAAATTTAAAAAAAAGCCATAGTTTAAGTGCCTTACACTTGACGCAATGCGATGATTTTAAACTATATATATAATCTTGCCGCGAAGGATTATCTTGGCATTAGAACAGATAAATAGCTTAATTATTTTAAGAGTTATTAAACCTTTTGTAAAAATCGCCAATTTGGGGAAATTTTTCCACCTCGATAGTAATTATCACAATTCCTGCCTTATTATCCGTTTTTGCAGATTTTTATGAACCCAAGTAATGCAGCATTGGAGTAAACTTTTAAATGTCAGAAAATTAAACCACAAACGCTTTGCATTTTCCAAAACTGTGGCTTTCCTCTAGATTGGCGTTTTCCACCATTTTCAAAAGAAGCGTTGATAACGCTGGTTTTAGATAGGCTAAACTTGACTGAACGATTATGAGTAAAACAGTTGAAAACTCATAGCCACAGCAGTTGTTAAAATAGCGTATTATTTGCAAAAAAGCATCTTTTCATATTACCATGGAGCCTTCGAAAAACATTCTTAAAAAGTGATGATTGTTCTCCATAATTCATACTCGGTAGTTTTCGTACATGTTCTGCATAATATTTATGAATAAATCTGGAATTCCATAAGATTTTAGTAATCTCCAAAGAGTTTCTCTTTGGACACTGTCAAATGCTTTTCAAAGTCGATAAAATTTAGATAGAGTGTTATCTGCCATCCAATTGATTGTTCCACTATTGTTCTTAAAGTGGCAATTTCGTCTGTGCATGATTTGTTGGCTCTGAATCAAGCCAGTTCTGGTCTTAGTTTTTCATCTATCGCATTTTTCATTCTCTCGGCGATTATTCTAATAAAAATCTAACTTGAAACACTTTTTCTTTTTCTATAACTCTACAAGGCTTGGTGTGCTCTGGGTTGCTCTACAATTCTATTCCATACAAACGTCTGTTTCGACTTCTTCCTCCACCTAAGAATCTTCATTATTTTCCAAGTTGTCAATAACTTCGTCCTTCCACCTTTTCTTTGGGTGACCTCTGGGCCTAGTTCCCTGTCCAATTGATGATTTTTTCCAAGCCGTAATTATTGCCTCTCCTCTCAAAAGTATAATTATATACCTTAACCAAAAATTTTAGTTCTCACAATTCGAATTGCCAAAAGAAAAATTTTGTTGTTTTTCTTTTGCACTAATTTAGAGGAAAAAAACTGCTTTATTTTCAACGCTTCAATTTGGGAAAAGTATATTTATATGAAATTTTCACATGTATTGGAATTAAATTTTTTTTATTGTAAATAAAAAAATATTCAATGCAAATTGTAATCTATGTAACTGACGTAACTGTTACAAAAGTAATTAAATTTATGTTTCGTTAATTAGAATTTATATTAGTTCCACAATATGCATCATCAGTTTCATAATATGCGCAATTTTTATTCCTTTGTTTCCTATTTTATACCCATTTTATTGTTAATAAAAAAACTAAACTTCATTCCTCTTAATTTTCTTCACTCATTTATCTATTTTTAAACAAAATAACTTAGCTTCACAAGGAGAAAATGCCAATATTTGAGAATTACGCGATTTAAGCAATAAAGATAAACATAAAATTCCCACTCCATCTCATATTTCATTTTTAAGAAACACATTACAAAGTGCTATAAATAATTTTCTGAAATTTTTACGGACCTAGAAATTTGAGACAAACAAATCATAAATACGAAAATGCTAATCTTCAAAATTCATTTACTGTTTTTTAATTCCTATTAATTGATAAATGGTACTTATTGATTATTTAACTGAAGAATTATGTATTTCACTGAACGAAGATTAGTTTGTTATTTGATTGGAAATGAAGTTCAGTGCTCATGGAAGCAATAATTTCTGATTCATAAAAAAATCCGAAAAATTGCCGCAGCCACTTTTAAGTCTAGACTTATCTTATGGTTTTACAAAAGTACTATTGTGGGCTGATAACCAAGCTTCCATCTCTTTTTTTCAATATCTGATTTATAAAAAAAATGAAAAAATTCCCTTAGCTACTTCTTAATCTAGACAATCTTATGGTTTTATAAAAGTACTATTGGGCTGGTAACCTAACTTCCACCTTTTTTTTTAATTTTTATTCATTTATTTTTTAATTTTATCATTTCGCATGTCTTAAAATGTTCTTAGCATAACTTTTTAGATTGTTCAAAGTATTTTGAATTTTTTTCGAGTTAATTTATGTTATCAGATCACTAAAATAGAATGTCAAGTTATGAATGTCAAGAATGTAGCTGATCACATTTCTACGTTAGCGCAGGCGCAGTTCAGCACTGGCAGATATAAAAAGAAGAAAAAAGGCTTCGATTTCGGATTAAATGACCTTCAAAATATTAATAAAATTGAATTTAAGCGAAAAATATAAATGCGAAAGAATTGTTTTTTTGTAGGCAAACAGAATCAAAGTTTCTCGCAAAATTTTTCTGACGAAATAAATGTTAAATTTTAATCTTGTTAAATTAAGTATTACCCGGTATACCATACTCTAATATTTTCTTAAGGTTAAATGCCACGGACAGGTAGACATTTGTCCGGTGTATCCTGCACTGATGTTTGTTTGTTTGTTTTTAAGATGGCCTCCAAAGGTCTATTCATCACTGGCTGCGGTCAGTGTGCGGGTGAGTGGCCACTTGGATCAGTCTGCGTAGGGACCGAGGGTGTGCGGTATTGGTCCTCGTTAAACTGTTCTACCGTAAAGTGCTCGACTTCGCGTGCAGGTCGTCGGGCTACCGAAGCGGGGGTGCCATCCCCTCTGCGGAGGATCAAAATTGTGATGGCATGTCTTCGGATCATCCTCAGGGATGTTTCCCAGACCGTCGCCAATAGCCCATTGTGCAGCACTAGTGCGACGTAAATGAGCAAATCAAATCAAATCAAAGGTCTATTAACGCATCTAAGCAGCCCGGTATACACGTTGCCCTGTAATATGACGTATTCAAAAGTCATATTTTTATGTATAGATGTCAACATCACATACAATCAGTTTTGCTTTGCAAATGATAGATCTGATTTATTTATTGCGCATGCGCGACCATGGTTGGTGCACGAAAGGCTTGTAGAGGCTAAAATATAAACCCAATTATTAACTGAGGAAAAGCTATTTTTGAGTCTAAAAAAATTATTTTTTATGTTATTTACTGTAACAGCTCTTTTACCGTCTAACAATAGATTTAAAGCTAGATAATTTTATCCACGAAAGTTGAACACTGAAAATAACTTATTAATTCAATTAAAAAAACAGAATTTGTCATCATTTAAGTTAAGCTGTAAATAACAGCAACATTGATAGAGCTGTTACGTTGTCACGCGTCATACGATTGCGCATTTTTCGTCACTTAATAACCAGTTTGCACCGGTGACATACCATACTTTTATAATGATTGTCAACGAGAAATATTCATTCAGTGAAAGCGTGAATAAAAAATAACTATATAAGGATCACGATCTTACTATTATGCATACTGACGCATTCAAGGGCTCTGCTTAAGAGAATCACATGCATACAAAATATTCTTCACAGCTATTGTTCTTTTATTCAGAAGAGCTGCTTCTAAATGTCTACTCGATTTTATTTTTCCTTTCTGCTTATTTTAAATAATACCTCATGGCATTTTAATTAAAAAATAAATGTTTTGATATAACAAACGCAAAAATCGAAAGATTTAAACGATTCACATATATGTATCATTTTTTTAAATGATTTTAAATAGAATAAAAACAAATTTATTCTCAAACATTTGGGAATCAAGAACTTAAGAGGCCCTTCTTTTCCCGACTGAACTCAACTGTCGAAGGGGTTAAGACCAGGAGGAAAAATTGTGAATATGCTTTTAATTCTTCTTTTTTTTCGCAAATTTTCACAAATAAACTGATGATAAATATTATGTATGTATAATACAAGGCCGCAGCCCAATAACAATTTGAGATATAAATCGTGCAGTATTTTAGATAGTCTATTAGTTTTTTTCTGCCAAAATTATGCTAATTACGCAATCAGGCCGGGGTAGCCTGGTGGGTAGGTCACTGGGCCCATGTCCAAGAGGTCGAGGATTCGATACCCGCCGACCGAAGAATCACCGTGTAGTAAATGGTGACTGATGCACAGTAAAGCTGTCGAGTCACAAAGTCCTCCCTGTTCACATAACAAATCATGCCTCGGGGAGCTACTGATCCAGGAGTTTCCTAGTCTTCTGGATTGTTTCAAAATTACAAGGCAACGGGGTTGAACATTGGTAGTTTTAAACCCAAAATTGGATCGGCTGTTCAAGGGCGGTTATAAAATTTAAAAAAATTCCTCAATCAGAGCCGTGGTAGTTCTAGGTGCCAGGGGATAAAACGTTGGACTTCCAATGAGATGAACCGGGTTCGAATCCCAGCGATGGCTGATCGATACGAATTCCGTATCCGGCTTGCACTGACCACAGTGCTGGCGTAAAATATCCTCAGTGGCAGATGGATCATGGGTTAGAGTCCCCTTGCCGTTAGGCTAACCTTTGGAGGTTATCGTTGTTTTCCTCTCCATGTAGCGCAAATACGGGTTAGCTCCATCAAAAAGGTTGTCCGCGCAGGCACATTTTTCCCAATACTTGATACTGGAGTTTCCTTGGATTGGGTTCAACATTGCAAGGCTACGGTGTTGAACATTGGTAGTCGTAAAAGCTAAATTGGGTCAGCTGTTCACCGACGGTTATAAAATAAAATTCTACCTTCAACAGTTTTTGATGAGTATTTAAATTATTGCCGGTTTTTTTATTTTTGATAAGTATCTTTGTTTTCATGCAATTTACGTTAAAGGAATTTTTTAGCGTCATTCAAATCGATTTCCATCAGTTTAAACAGTATTAAAATTAGATTACAAAAAGTCTAAAAACTGAGAAACAGGTTATTTTATATTAATTACTTAAAATTATAAGTCTCATTATTTTATTCTTTAAAGTTTTGTAGAGAAATCCATAGAAGTTCTGAAGAAATATCAAGCGCTATTTCTCCTAATCTAGCAAAGCGACCGATCTATTTTCTACAATTTTGAAAAGTATTATTCGGTCAAATAATAATATAACATTTAAAGTTAAGTACCAAAAATATCAAAAAAATACAAATTAAAAATTTAACCTAAAATCGAAGATTGTGGTGGTAGAGGCTTATCCCCCATATATTTATTTATCTCCTTTCATTTAATTGAAAATTATTAAATTGTTAAAACAAAATTTTCATAAATCAAAATATGTACTTAAATTATTTTCACGCGTGTATCGAGCTTTAAAATAAAATTTTAATGCTTAAAACCGATACCGAAATCTTAGCGTTAGGTTCACTATGGTGATTTAAACAAGAAAATTTATTTTCGGAGTTAGTGGATTTCATACCAAATAAGAATATACCTATATATTTCTACGTTTTCTAGACATTTTTTAGACTAAATTCAAATTAGTTCCTAAAATAAAATATTCTGAACTAAATATGTGGTTGATAAATAACACTGAGGAAAGAAGGAAAAAAACTTTTTTTTTTCTATTGTGGGAGATTTCCTTAGCAAATCTGCAATAGGCTCTTCCTTCCAAGCTTCATATCATCAGGATTAAAATTGCATAAGAATCTAAGTCCTGAAATGTCACCATACGCCGCTAAGAGCACTTCCCTATTATGATCTGTTTCTTCGTGTGTTTCTGAACAGGTTATAATTGGCAAGCACCCTTAGCCGAATACGAAGACATTTCTGGACATGGGCTCCTAGGCAATTGTAATCCTGATGACGTGCCCTAACTCCGCTAAAAGTTAGTTGCAACATTTACTCGATCCTTTTTTACATATGAAATTTTTATGCTAGCACATTTCGACCAAAAATGGACTAAAAATATCTTTTTAAATAAAATCTGTAGCTTTAGGAGCAAAACGATATCTTTCGAAATAAATATTGCTTATTTTATTGCTCTTTTAAAAATTTCATGAGTGGATTTAAAGTTGATAAACGGCGTGGTAAAATAAAGTGAAAAACGGTTGCTAAAAAGCTTCCTTTTCAGTGTAGGAAAAGCTTCATAACCGTCGTTGAACAGCCGACTCAAGTTTGAGTTTACGACTACCAATGTTCAACTTTGCAGCCTTGTCATTTTGAACCCAATCCAGAAGACAAGGGAACTCCTGAATCTAATATTGGTTGAAATTTGCCTTCGTGGAGGACTTTTTTGAGAGAACTAACATTTTTGAGGGAGAAGAAAATAGGGGGAGTGTAGGAAGGAAGACCTCCCAAAGTTAGCCTGACGGCAAGGGGACTCTAACCCATGATCGGTACGAGCAGAGTGCGGAATTCGTATAGACCAGCCATCGCTGGGATTCGAACCAAGCTCAATTTATTAAGAGGCGAGCGTTCTAACCCCTGAGCTACCACGGCTCTTTTTTTTCTATTTTATTTTATATTTTATACCTGTCGTTGAACAGTAGACCCAATTTTGAGTTACATGGAGAGGAAAAAAAACGAAATCCTCCCGCGGTTAGCCTAACAAAAAGGGGACTTTAAATTATAATCCGTCAATCACTGAGGAGATTTTTCGTCAGCATTCTTCTTTTCTATTTTATTTTATAACCGTCGTTATAACAGCCAGCCCAATTTTGGGTTTACGACTACCAATGCTCTACCCGGTGACCGAGTGCAGTATCGCATCGACCAGCGATTGCTGGGGGATCACCTCATTTCGAGATTAGAACTGTATCTCCTCAGCCACCACTGCTCAGGCAAAGCTTTAGTCACGTCAGCAAAAACAATGTAGAGGTACTGAAACATTTCCTCAGAGTACCATATCAAATGTTCAGAGTGTTGGTAAAAACTTCCCTTAATTGCCTTATCAAATATATAAACAAAAAAGTACTTTTATTAGGAGTTTATTATTTCACCGGAAAATTAATATTTAACCGGAAAAAGACAAAAATTCTAACAAGATCTGACTAATTATCCTACAGGAAGGCACAAATATAATAAAGAACAACAACAAGACAGGTTTGATTGCTGGAGGACCTGAAAAACGACCATCAGAAACAACTTGAAGTATCCACAGCCATTTAAATCTGTTTTGATATTAATTTTCGACCCCTAATGTGTACGCTTTTTTTTTTCTAATTTTTCATAAGATTCTAAAAATATATGAGGAGCTATCTTCACGGAACACCCTATATAAGTGCATGCGATGTAAAATAGCCTCACAACCAGTGACCTTCTAGTGTAGTTAATCCATGCTGTGAGTGTAATCCATGTTTGTAAATAAACTATAAAATGCATATGGGACAAAGCACTATGCGATTTCTAGTAAAACGTCAGAAAATTTCGTCAGAAAAAAAGAAGAAAATATATGCCATTATTTTTTTTTTTTAAATTATCAACCCAATTTTTGCCTTGTTCTGTTAATAATATCTAGGGTGCCAAATATTCATTACCGTCCTGGGCTTAGCAAATTGATTTCGCCTTGGCCTTTTTTCATCAGGATTACAACAAAAAATAGCATTTTAATTGAAACCCATACAAATGTGAAGTAACAAAAATATTGAAGCTACTGTTACTTGGATGAAAACACAATAAATAGCAGATTACACTATGCTTCATTTTCGATACCAGGAAAAATCATTTGTGTAAAGATTCGCAATCTCATTCTGAATATTTGACCTCATTCAATAACTTATGCGTTATCGAATCATTATTTACCTATCGAATTTACCTCAAGTTGGTTGTTTTGATATTCCTTTTACTTTAAATATACAAATATTAATCTTAGACTCTTGTTATCAACATCCTTAACCTCGATATTTGGTGTAATGCATTGTATTTCATTATTCATACATGTCTACGTTCACATTTTTAATTAGAAACGCAATAAAATTGTCACCCAAATCAATGCGTTTTGTTTTATAAAATATAATATTTTAAATTGAAAAAAATACAACTGAAACTACAGGAGACAATTGTAGCTTTATTTTATTATACCATAAAAATTTTAAAACGAAAAAATATATCTGATAATCCAATATTTATAAAAAAAATTTGCATAAATATTATATTCTTCTCATCAAGTTTAAATATTATTTTTAATTGTGATACTAAGGGGCTCAAACTGCATAAATGGTTGCGTTGTTAAAACAATAATTTACAAATAAACTTTAAAACTATTTTTGTCGAATCATTCATTTTACAGAAGGTGCCTGAATATTTTTTATTTGATTTTAAAATAAAAAATTCAAATTGAAACATAAAACGATTTCAAAAGTCCGTTATTTATAGAATCATTCGCTCAAGCATCAAATTATTCTATTTGTATAAATCTGTAAAATAATTTTGTGAATAAGCGATACTGTGCTGTTAGAGCAATCATTTGAAAGTCTTTAAAAATAATTAACGTAAAGTTGTGCTAATCAGCTTACAATCTATTATTGTCTGTAGAATCATTTGTTATTCAGAAAGTGCTACTATTTTATTTAATTTTTACTTTGAAAATTGAACAAACGAAAACGATTTCGAAAATTTAATTCTTGTTTCATTTTTATCCTGACATTTGCTACGAAAAAAATTCAAATTAATAAAAGGAAATAAATCCAAAAATTAGATATTTATAGAATCATTTGCTCAAAATATATAATTTTTTAATAATTTAGAATGTTATTTTTAAAACAAATAGGATTATACATTGCTGCAGTATAACCTTATCAAACCTAAAAAAATCAATTGTTAATTGCGAAAATCAACTTACTATTTATTGCTTTAGAATAATTTATTACTGAAGAATTGTTTTATTTAATTTTTCAAAAATCTGTTATTTTTAAAAACACTTAATTTAAATATTCAAAGCTGTGAAAATTCGATCATTTGCTCAAAATTTATTCCATATATATTTGCACCTCAAAGAATTTTCGTTGATAACAAAATTCCTTTGATAGCAAAATCGATGCAGAAGGTGCGTGTTAACATATTTTCAATAAAAAATGATCCCAAAAATTCTCCGATAAGCTAGTTTTAGCTGGCTTCAATTTAAATAATAATAATAATTTTTTAAAAAAAACATCTCTCTGATGATTTTTTTAACAATAATATCACAAATCATTTAGAAAATGTTTTGTCATCAGAACTTGCGGCTGTTTTCTCTCGAATAACTTACCAGCTCACCACAAATCTATCGAAAAAAGCATAATAACTATTAAAAATAACAAAATAACTATTAAAAATTCTAAAGCACTTCTAAGAATTAACTTTTGCACCACTGATCAAAAATCTCTTTGACGAAAAACATTTTACGCATTTTTTATAGAACTGTCATCAACCTGTCGATGAAACGACCCTGTCGATGAAGCCTGTCGAGAAAACGACCCTATCAACGAATGACCCTGTCGACGAAATGACTTATCGACGAATTACTTCCGTCGACAAAATGACTTGTCGACGAAATGACCTGTCGATTAAATGATCCAGTTGGCGAAATGGCCTGTCGATGAAGGGACCTTGTCGAGAGTATACGCTGTTATAGTATAACCTTATCAAATCAAAAACAATCAATAGTCAATCATGCAAATCAACTTACAATTTATTGCTGTAGAATCGTTTATTACCGAGGAATTGTTTTATTTCATTTTAATTTTCAAAAACCTGATATTTTTAAAATCATTCGATTTAAATATTCTAAGCAGTGAAAATTCGATTATTTGTTCACAATTTATTCTATGTGTATTTTTTATCATAACCTAACCTAGGTTTTCTACATACTTCTTTCTCGCAAATATAGATCTGGTACTACTAATCCACTTCAAAGAATTATCGTTGATAACAAAATTCCTTTGATAGCAAAATCAATATAGAAGGTGCGTGTTAGCGTGTTTTCAATAAAAGATGTTCCCAAAAATTCTCAGATCATCTGGTTTTAGGTGGCTTCAATCTAAATAATAATAATAAATTGATAAAAAACAATTCTCTGATGATTTATCCTTTATTTGTATTTGTAGTATCTCAAATCGTTTAGAATGCGTTTTGTCATCAGAACTTACGACAGTTTTCTCCCGAATATCATCTTACCAGTTTACCACAAATTCATCTAAAAAGGTTTTTCATTTAACCTCTTCGTCACTTTTGCCACAAACAAAAACAGTTATCATATACGCGTGCATGTAGAGCATGTTTACCAAGTAAGGTGACCCCAAAAATTATTCAAGTGTTTGCTGGTTTAAGCCAGCTTTCATACAATAAAAAAAAATATCTTTGATGATCTGTTATTTTTTAATAGCATGTCTGATTGTTAAATCATACCTAGTAACACAAACATTGACCTAAAACTCATATCATTAAGAATGCCTTTTAATAGAATCCGAATGATCAGATCTGAAGTGCTTCTGAAACGACAAGAGTTTTCTTATCTCTGACGACAAAACATTTAGAGATAATTTTATACCTCCACAATATTTGCACAAAATAAAGATAACTCAGTCTCTCTTTGATTTTAAATAGTAACTATACAAACATCTGTAATATTGGGTGACAAATTAATAGATAAATTGAAGGCAACGTAATTATACACACACTTTAGAACAAAATATATTAATTTTATCTTATAGCTTGATCTAATAAATTAAATTCAATTTGTTTTATTTTAAATCTAAAAAAAAAACTTATCCCTTACAATATCTATAACTACCTGAATAAAAAAACTCAAATAAGCTAAACCAATTTGTCTACACTTCACTGGATCTAATTCTAAAATTAGTATAAAAACTCAAAAACATTAGTTAAAGATGATGGACAGCAATAAAATATGAATTAAAAGCTTAAACGATCGTTAAAAGTGTCCTACAATCAAACACATAATTAAAAACAGAGAAGTTCGTCTACCTATAAGATAATCAACAAGCATATTTTAAAATCTATGTAGAAAGTAATATAGTAAGAATTATCAACAGTAAGAATAGTTCGTCATGGCACAATTCGTCATGCTTAGGCAAATAGACAACGTTCGTTAAATATAGCTAACAACTAATCGATTAATTAATAAAAATTTTAGTTCGAAATTAATAATAAAAAAAAGTTAACTAAATTTTCAAAAACAACCTCTTTACTACCTTCTAAGATAAATCTGATTTGGCTATACATAAAGTAATTATGATCATTTACCATACCTTCTCAGTTTAAAAAACGAAGAAAAGACACGTACAAAAAATGTGTTATCATATGATAACCACGCAATGTTGTCTGATTTTCTGCGACTTTAGTGGTTGAAATTATCCTTAAACTTCACAAATTGCGTTTACAGCATGTAGTGTTACACTGTTAGAATTTTCATTCCCCAAATTATGGTAAAAATAGCAGTCTGTCCATTCAATTAACAGCAAAGTTTACTGTAAAGAACATTTTTTACCTTTACGGTTTTGAAACCGTTTACAACTAGTAGGATTAAAAAACCATGAATACAAAACAATACGGTTTTTTTAAACCATTTACAACCAGCATGATTACTAAACCGTAATAATGCAGCTTTATGGCGCCATCTATGCGTGAATGAGAGCATCGTGTTCTAACAGCCCAGGATCAAAAATTGGGGATTGGAGGACACTGGAAACTCTTCATGTGTTGTAGGGAATGGAGGAAATATTGTGGTGCCAACGCTGGGACTCTAACCCCCGTTGTATCGGTCATAAAACTGACAAATTAGCTCTCTCGGCTGTAATATGTACGCAATTGCAAGGAACAAAGTTGTTTCATTAGGTGGGCTTAGTTGGTGCGGTAAATTTCTGGTTGTTTAACCGTATTAGGTAAAAGCAGTTAATAAATAGTTTTTCGCACAGTGAACAGTTTGAATATTAATCTTATTAATGGTTGACTGTTTTACTTGAATATGGTAAAATAACAATTAAATAAAATGTTATTCAACCATTTTTTCCGAGAGATTTCTAACAGCGTATGAAATCCTAATGAGGATAGGACTTACTTTGTGCTGCGAAAGAATAAAGCAAAAGAACGTAAATAAAACATAAATAAAAAAACTGAAATGGACATACTATACTTTGTATTCTATAAACAGGAACATTCCTAAGTGTCAAAAAATAGAACTAAAAATATATCGTGAGACTCAAATACATAATTTCGGTTCTAAGCCCTATTCATACATCCAAAAGTATGTATTTCACTCTCACAATATGTTTTCGGTTCTATTCTTTGACACTTAGGATTGTTCTTGTTTATAGAACCGAAACTATAGTATGTCCATTTATGTACCTTTATTTGTGTTTTATTTACATTGTTGTTTCGTTGTATTCTGTGTTATGAAAAATAAGATTTACCATGATCAATTGCTCTATATCTCTCTTAAAAATATGTAAAAAGGTAACAATCAATAACAACAAAAATGTAATGTACCATATAATTTTCTGCAACATTAGTTTCGGCAACATAGTATCCTCAGAATGACTACACAAATTTTGTTCATGCAAACAGTGTTGTAAAAAATAGGATTACAATCAATAGAATTATAGCTTCAACTTTTTTGTTAAAAAAAAAAAGGAGGAAAAAGAACCAATAGAAAACACGTGCGGTATCATATGTTAACCACGAAGAGATGTTTTGATTCCCGGCGACAATAGTGACAAAAATTATCTTAAATGCTAACACAAACTGTGTACATAACAATCAGTGTTACGAAAAATAAGATTACCCTGCCTAATTGATTTTACTTTGTTATAAAAAAAAGGAAGAAAGAATAAAGTTCAACAAAATAAACGTGTAGTATCATATGATAACCATATAAAGTTGCTTTGATTGCAAGCGACTGCACTACTTTTGTCCATTGTAAACAGTGTTGTGAAAAAAATTACCTTTAAATACAAAATAAGATTACCATGATCAATTACTCTAACTTCGTTGTTAAAAAAAGAGAGAAACAAGCAGCAACAAAGGTGGTATCAGATGATAACCACCTAAAGTTACTGCAGCATTAGTGATTAAAATTATCCTCAAAGTGAATATGTCACGGCGAAAGACCGAAATCGGTGGTTGTTGACTTTCACCGGTGAATGTCGACAAACACCAAATACGTCGGTGAAAGATCGAATATTTCATTACATTCTTGTACATTCGGACCCTCACCGGTGTATGTCGACAATCACAGATATGCTTTGGTGAATGTCCGAAATATTTATTACATTCGATTTGATATGAATTTATTCGTGGATATAATTACATTTATTCGATATTTTAACCCTACACTGATGTTTTTTAAGGTTAAGTGCCACTGTCCGGTATACCCTACACTGATGTTTTTTTAAGGTTAAGTGCCACTGCCCGGTATACCCTACACTGATGTTTTTTTAAGGTCAAGTGCCCTTGCCCGGTATATATTTGCCCGATACTCCAAACACTGTTTCTTCTAATCTATCGTCAGTAAGTATTAAAATATAGAATAAATATAAATATATCAAATAAATATAATAATATTAACGAATAAATTAATGTAAAATTGGATATAACAAATATTTCGGACATTCACCAAAGCGACTATGTGATTGCTGACATTCACCGGTGAGAGTCAGAAATAAGGGTATTTAGAAAATATTTCAGACATACACCAAGCGACTACGTGAATGTTGACATTCACCGGTGAATGTCGACATTCTCTAGATTTCGGTGTTTCACCGTAACAAATACACAAATTGTGCTTGTCGAATAAAACTAAAACTCAAATTTTAACAATCTTATGCTGGCAAATTTTATCCAAAACATTATTTTTTAGAACAAAACACATCGTATTCAAAACACTGAATTGTTTTTCTATCTTATTTCAAATAACAGACTGATTTCAAGAACAACTTACTGTATGAATTTATAATAACTTTGAATGAAGATTCGCTTTCTATTGTATTTAAAGCCAGACGATTCTGTAAATTATATTTTGAATTATTTCAAAGCGATAAACAAACGAGAAATAAATAACTGATCGAATTCGGTTTGAACAAAATACTGAGGCACTCTACGTGATATTGATATGATAATAGATTTTTGTGTAGGTGCATTAACTCACATTTACTCGTAAAAAAATGGCACTTTTTTTTGCAAGACAGTTCATATCAACGTGAGTAATATTTCTGGATTTGAAATGAAAGTTTCATTCTTTTCCCTTCAAATAATGCATTAAATACACACATGTTACAATCGTTAAGCTCGAACAGACAATACATTATTCAAATAAAATATTAATTCAATTTCAGGGACATGTAGCAGTGGCGTGCAGAAGTGTAAGCATGCCCGGGAGAAATCTTCGAATATACACCCCTGAAAAAGAGGATAAAAAGACATAAATAAATGATAGTAAAAAGCATTTATATAAATCTAAATCCTTTCTTGAAATGCACTTTTTATGTAAATCCAAGCCGGAATTATTTTACGAGGAAAAAAATTTATTATTTCAAACAGAATGCTCCAATACATATCCTCGAAAAAAAAGGACAAAAAAATAAATGATGATTAAAAAACATTTGTAAAAATCTAAATCTATATTTGATCTTTATACAAATGCCAGCAGAAATTGTTAAAAGATAAAAAATTTATTAATTTAAATGGAATATTCAAATTTTTGCCTAAAAATTCTAATTTTTTATTTTTAATAATTTTTAAGTCTTTCTTACTATTTTCCTTTATTTCCCAAAAACTTTTAATGACCTAAAACTTAAATATTAAAATTGTTCGAAAAACATATTTTATTTTTCATAAAATATCTTCTATGAACCAAATAGTATTTAATTGCCAAAAAAATTTATACCGTCATTACTTTGTGCAGGATTTCGCTGTTTTTGAACTTTGACATGTAAAAAAACTATGTTAATTCAAACTTTAGTAAAATGTATCGATATTATATTCATAACTGGACTCAGACGAGTGAATTTGATCAATATTGGCATTATTTGTATGCAATATTTACGAATAATAAGTCAAAACATACCTTGCACAAAGTAGCCCCCAAATGGGGCTACTTTGTGCAGCGATAGGAATTCAGTTTAATAATCATGTTCTTAGTAAAATATTGATGTAAAATTGTTAAAAAAGTTGATTGTTGACATTTTTCTAGACAAAAACATCAAGATATGTAAAGATATTAGTTTGAAAATAATTTTCAGCGTTAAAAAACTATTTTTTATAAAGAATTTTTTCTTAAAAAGAATGTTTATTTCAAAACATTTGAGTTTAAACAAAAGGAAACCATATACATTTTTGAACATTGAAATGAATAAAATTTCAAAAATAATAATTATTACATATTCATTAACATTTATAATACTGTTAAATTTGAACATAACATCCTTGAATGAACATGACAGAACTTGCTCTACAGTTTCTGTCAAAATCACCTGATGTCCTATAAAATATATTTTTATGTGTTAAATAGTTTGATTAATTCATTAGAAAAATCTTTGTAGTAGAAAAATTATAGTTTACCAGGAAGTTTCACGTGTTTCTTGTGAATTTTATTAGAGATAGTATTTCTGTGGATTTTGTACTTCCGAGAAGCTTCTGCAATTGACATACCACCAGCAACTGCTTGCAAACATTGTTGCAGCTTTTCTAAAGTGTAATCACGGTAGTTTCTCGCTCCAGGTATTTTTTTATAACGTCTGACCATTTTTCTGTCGGAAAAAGAAACGAATGAAACTTTGCACAAAGTAGCCCCAAAGTGCATTTTTTTTTCATTTTCCGTTTATTTGTTATTAATTTTCAAATTTTTTTAAAGCTAGCATGATATAATTGTTTATTAATATATAAATAAAAAATTTTGCACTTACGACAATTGTTTTATCAACGTCTTTGCATTTCACAGCTAAAGTTTGCACGCACACTTTTCGACATCCGACGTCCTCGGAAAGTTTCTTGACATTGGATGAACGAAACACACTCTGAGATTGTTTTAAAATTCGAAAAAATTTTTGTAGTAATAGAAGAGACTTCTATCTTCAAATTCCACACATTTTTAACGTGAAATAAACATAATACTGAATAGCAGCACTTGAAAAATGCCAAATTCGAATTTGCACAAAGTAGCCCCGAATGACGGTACTTAAAATAATAGTTTTTGACGATCTATCGATTATACACGTCTTCTAATTAGATCTCCTGATTTTTTTTTTTTTTTTTTTTTGAATCCGAAGACCCAACTAATACTTGATTTTGATCCTCCTTTTCGGCTTGAAGTCGTTGGTTTGGGGTCAAACGTCTACAGGCCACTGGCATGCAGTAACTATTTTTTGTTTTTGCTTTTTTAATATTTAAAAATTAAGCAACAGCAAACTTCTAAAACAAATCAATTTTAATTGAGAAGGAATAAAATACAATAATTTGAGCTATGCCTTAAAAATGAAGTGTACGAAAAATGTACAAAAAAAATAAAGTGTGCTAGAAAATATTTTATTCTGTTTTTATTTCTTTTTCAGTTTTGATTTTTGCTAGAAATTATACAGTATTAATTTGTTTATCATCAAGAAGAAAAAAATTTTCAAACACAATCAAAAGGTTCGGTGAGCAAAACAAATAGGCGGCAAGCTCTCTAGAACTAAATAAACAAGTTTCAAATCAATTTTTTTTTAAATATTTTTGATTTATTGTTAACTTTTAATTCTACTCCAACACAAACCATAGCTCAGTTTTGTTAAAAGTTCTGCTGGGAGCAACGTATAAACTTTATTTTTTTAATTAACCTAATATTATCATATATCATTTTCATAAAACTTTTTATAAGTCAACGAATTTCTGAATATCTCAAAACCCTTTTGAAGAAAGAGCCGGCTCTTATCAGAAATAAAAAGCATAATAAATGTCGCATACGATGATTGCCTGTCTTTAGTTTTAAAAGCCAACGTTGGGTGATAAAGCTGTCGGTATGCAATAAAACTGTGATTAGCCAAAATAATTTGTAGCCCTCGAATATGATGATGGCGCCATGTAGAAAACATAAAATGACATAGTTGTTTTTCCTTTCTTATGCATTTCATCAAATTGAAATAAAGTAGTTAATAATAGCCTGAGTTTTCAAATTTTTTAAGAGGAAAAATCAACAATAAACTTGCAGAAGAACTTAAATCGAACATGAGATTGAAAAAAAAAAGAAAAAAAAAGATGAGAATTTTAAAAAAAAATGAATATGTTAACAAAATTTTACAGCTAGTTTTTTAACTTTTAACAAAAGGATCGATTTATTATTAGGAGGTCAAAAAATCTGTCATTTAAAAAATGTTCTAATTATTAAAGTTTAATTTAACTGTTCATAATGAAATATAAGCTGCAAATAAGTTTAGTGACTACTCATTAAGATATTGTATTGTCTTATAAATATAAAAGACTCATATAGAAAAACTGTTCATAGAAACTTCAGTTTCATTGGCACAACTTAAAAATTGACAAAAATTTATTAGCAAATAATCCTTAGTTCTCAAGCAATGTGTCGATTTATTATTGAACTCTTGATTTATCTGGAAAACCTGCAAAAAGTACAGCTTCCAACGAATGTAAGTAGTGAAAATTGGTTTATATTTTACAGTACCGTAAACCGGGGCGAGTCTACCCATCCAGTGGCGAGTCTACCCATTTTAGTTTTATTTAATTTTCACTACTTTAAATTGCAAATAAAAAAATTTTTACCGACGGAGGACTTAGTTCTGACTCTAAGGAAGATGGCGCTGTGGTAGTTTAATTCGTTTTTATTTATTTGGTGTCTTTTTAACCGACCTGTTCAAACGTCTTTTGAAAGATTTGTAATGAAAATCAGCAAACTTTTAGTCGGTGCTCCGTAAGTATATTATTATTATTACTATTTTCACTTTAGTTAAGTGATAAACTTATCTAAGACTAAGATTACATTAATTTTATATGAAAAAAACCAAAAAGAATGTAAGTTTTGCTGTTGTAAACAAAAAGCCAGAATTCGCGGGGCGAGTCTACCCATTCGTATTTAGTTTTAATAAAGCATAATAATATAATTTAGAACTTTGTTTATATTAAAATTAAGTCATTTTAAATAAATTTGAGTATATTATTTTAATTCTGCATTGATAAATTTGATAAATAAATTTCTGCATTGATTTATCATTAATAAGAAAATTTATAGGTTAAATATAAATGTAAATATAAAATATGTTTATTATACCTATTTTTTTCAATTTTTATATTACAAAATTAACTTTTTTTATTTAATGCAAGTTAAATAAATTATTATTTATTATTAGAGATGGTTCGAAATTATATTCGCAAAACAAATGGATTTAAATGCTGCAAAAAAATGCCACCTGAGATGGAAAAAGCTTTTCAAAAGATAAAACCCAAACAATAACAATATTAATTTTAATTTATTTTTATCAACAATAATCAGAAAAATTTTTTATTTTATAATGTTAATGATTATAAAAACAAAACTGCGATCAAAATGTGATAATCTATCAAACATTCAATTTGTGTTATTTTATGAATAAAAAAATGGAATAAAGTTATGAATTTTACTTCATAAATATCCTATATAGTAACTAAAATAACAATTTAATAGTAAAATTTGATTATTTACAATGTTAACATTCATTTTAGTCGAATGGGTAGACTCGCCCCATACGAGAGATTTGTCAGCAGTTCTATAAAAATATACAGTAACAGCGTTACTGTCAATATTTTCTAAAATCGATTTCACAGCTCTAAAGAGGGATAAATAGCGATTCCGAAACACCTATTAAAAGCCTTTTTTCTTTAATATTTACAAAAGTTTGACCACTTGAAAGTTGGCAAACTGAAAAAATGGGTAGACTCGCCCCGGTTTACGGTACTTTTGAAATTGAAACTGAACTAAAAGAAAACTATTCTAAAAAATCGAAAAACTGACCATAAAAACCTCATTTTCAAAAATATATTTACAAAACTTAATTCGTGAATGATCTTAGGTTCTCAAGCTATAATGTGTCTATTTGTTTTTAAACTTTTCACTTATCTGGAAAACAAGCAAAGAGTACAGCTTCCAATGAATCAGAATAAATGTAAGTAGTAAATATTGGTTTATAGTTTGCAGTATTTTTAAGACTGAAAGTAAAATATAACAACTAAGAGATCGAAAAACTGACCATAGAAACCTCAGTTTCATAGGCACAGCATATAACTTTACAAACATTAATAGTAATCCTATTTGTTCTCCAGCTATAATGCGTCTATTTGTTTTCAAACTTTTCATTTATCTGAAAAACTTATGAAAAGTAAATCTTTCAAGGAATCAGAATGAATGTAAGTAGTGAAAATTGGTTATGTTTTGCAGTACTTTTTAAACTGAAAGTAAAAACGTAACTGATCTAAAAGAAAACTGAACCAAAAGATCGAAAAACTGACCATAGAAACCTCAGTTTCTTTGACATCACATATAACTTTTTAAAAAAATCAATAAATGAATAAGCATAGGTTCTGAAACTTTTATGTGTCGATTTATTACTAAATTTTTCATAAATCTAGAAAACCTGAAGAAAAAAATACAGCTTTTAGCGAATCGAAATGAATGGAAGCAGTTAAGCATTTAAAGATTAAATAAGCTTTCCAAAATTTTGAAGCTCACAGATATGATAACTCTTCTAATTTTAATCCAATTTACATACAAATTCGTCAACGTATAAATAATGTATTTCTAGTTACGCGTCAAGATTTTTTTTATAATGTTCATTGCTTTTGGATTAATTACATTTACTGCAAATTTAGAGATTCCCCTTCCTATAAAAGTCAACATTTACCGTTGAATTAATAAAATTTTTAGATATTACTAAAAAAAATTCTGGGCGCAGTAAAAATCACATTACTTATGGTTGAATTTTTAAATAAACGAAAGAAATAAATGGATTATGTCAGCGAGCGCGAAAAGCATTGTTTTTGTAATAATTTTAAATTTTTAAAAACTGTAGTTACCATATTTTGCGTCAGGGCTACTGTATAGTGAGTGTTCCGTAATCACTATCGTTAATATATATTATTAGAATATTTATCAAAAATGAAACCAAAAAGTGTGCACATTGGAGATTGCCAATTAATATTTAATCGAGAAGAAAATAAAAACTCTTTCGAAATTTCTCAAATCGCGGCTAAAGAAAACAAAACTAAAAAACCAGTTTCGATGCCTAACGACACTTGGAAGTGTTTCTAATAATCGTCTTTCATCCCCTTTTCTGTTTTCTCCGATAATCAAACAGGCTTTACTTCTTTACTTTTGCCTTACTTAGTAGTGACTCGACAAATTTCGATAGCGTTTTATTTTCTCGCGTATATTAATTTATTCTAAAGTTGTTTTATGGTATTGATTCAATAATCGAACACCCATTTCGTCAAGCCATATCTTCTCATGTCTCGCTGTCTGAATGAAGCAGTTAACCTGTTGGAAGAAAAATGACTCCCTGAACCAGTCTTCCCTGCAATATTGTCATAGATTTGAGAGAGCGGCATTGTTCAGAATGTTCCCCAACACCAGGAACTAAGAGGCCCAGACCAGATCGTGAAATACATTCCCACACCATGATACATTAGTTGGATATAAAGATGCTTTCTACCAGATTGTATAATATAAAAGAAAATATTAAAGAGAAATCACCATCTAGCCTTGTCATTCTGTTGGAGCAGTTGGTAGCTGATTAAGTTAGCAGATAAATAATTTATGATGAATCAAGATTGATTTTATAAAAAAAAATATTAATTTGATAAGAAAAGTGTAAAAGAAAGAGTCATATTCCAATTTTGATAAATAAAGAGAAATCGCAGTGAAAATTCACAGCATCTTCCTTTTGACACAGGTAGAGATTAGGTACCCGCTTTTGAAGAACGCTTCATATTTCTTCAACTTTTCAGTTCATCGTTTGACGGTTAACGATCCTTAATCGTTTAACAGTTGATCTTTTGATTGATTCAATTCATAATTTTTCCTGGAATCAATATTTTAAATATTTCTATCAGGAAATTACACTACAATAAAAAGTCAAAATCTTAAAGAATAATAAAATACGATTCACGATTTTTATAAACTTAAAGAACATTCCAACCAAACGTGATTTGATCGTTCTACTTTAAATGCACCAATCAAATTGTCAATTTCTAAATGTATATTTTACATAAATTTATATTTTGATAAAAACATGACAAAAAAATACTATCGGTGCAGCGTTGTAAAATATATTAAAATGAAGTTCGTTTTTAAAACATATGAATTCTACACAAAATCTTTCATTTGCAACAAAGGAGAAGGAAAAAACATCTCAACTTTTCTTCTAAGGGGAAAGCCGATTAAACTTTTCAGCATAGATATAAAGGCAGTCCCTATATTAGTCCCTGCTTTTCAGTTTGTTTTCAAACGGAAATCGTCAAAACAGTTTGAAGCGGGCACCAAAAGCTCCGTGTCGAAGACCCACTCTCTCTCTCCAATTCTTAGCACCTCGCTGCTCTTAAGGAAAAAAAGAATCTCCTTTCTCTTGTTTGAATTATTTTCTTTCATCCTTTTGACAACCAGAACTAGCTGTAACGTATTTTTACAAATGTATTGTTATCTAATTTTAAAAGTTATTTCACAAACTTTTATAGCCAAGTACAGAAGTATATTACTTAAGGATGAGTTTCAACATAATAAATGGGATGTAATTCGCATAAAATTTTCAATACTTTTTACTGAAAATTATAAACCACACTTTCTTTCACAACAATTCAGATCAGAATAAAAATATTAATTTACTAAAATACTAATAATAGCAAATACTATGGCCACTTCAACAAGTTTATAATTATACTATTAAATTGCTACTAAAGAGCTGGTGGAAATTGAAAAGCCAATTTAAGCATAAATTGAGTGGCTACAGTTTTGAAAGTATATGAAAATAACTTCAATCGATGCAAACACAAATTTTTTTTAAATATTTTTTAGAATTTTCATTTATTTATTTATTTTTGTTGGTTTAACACATAGAGATATAACAAATATGAGAATACATATATCTACATATATAAAATATAACAGCATATAAATTACAACAAATATATTAAATAAAGCAATGATTAAATGCATGCGCTCTCTCGTGTGACATATAATAATTTTATATTCTCTTTAGCGCTATGTCACAAATAATTACCACAGTCAAAATTAAATTTTAAAAAATAGCTTTGTAGGCATATTTTATTAGTTGCCAAACAGAAAACAGATATAATACTTCTTTGATCCAAAAATAAAAAAAAATAACCCATGCAGTTAACAAAGATCATTGCAATAGCACAAAAAAATATTTACATTTCAGTTGTTAGTCATGTTGGTATTTTGCCGTATAAGATCATGAAGAGATTTTTTACCAGTTTAGGGTTTTTGACACCCAAGTCCCATTTGTCACACATTCTTGGCCACAATAATAATCCCTCTCAAAAAAATAATAATTAAAAAACGAAACGAAACATCCTGAATAATTTTTGATCCTTATGATCAGATTTTCACGTATTAGGACTCAATGGTTCGAGGGGGTGATCTAGAACTAGACTAATTAGTTAGTGCAGACAATAATTTAAAAGTACAAAATCAGACACAAAAACGTACTTTCTCTGAACAAACATATCTTATTTCGACAGATTTGGATTTCTGACCCCTGAAATATTGGGAGTAGTCGCAATCTGGGAATATAGGGACCCCTTAATGTTAATTTTACTTTTTGCGTATTTCGCCTCATCTCAAAAACTTTTAAAGCGGATGGAAAAATTTTCGGCTCACACTTATCGAAAGATAATTTCATGCAAAAAATAATTTTAAATAATTGTTCAGTATTTTATTTGATAATAGTAGAGGAAATTTTAAATTATATGGTAGACAAATTTTTACACATTTCAGAATAATGTAATTTTCTATGCCAGAATATAACATTTGAATGAAATCTGTTGAATAGTTTTTGTGAAGTTGAATTTTAAATATCTGACTTTTCAAAATTCGATTTCTCAGGAGCTATAAGACTGATTGCGCTTAAATTTGTATTTTTCGATATAAAATTACATTTTTTGATAAAATGAAAAAATGTGTATACAGTGCCCGCCGTTTATTAAAATCACTTTCGTTTTATGCTCTTTTGATTTTATTAAGCGGCTGATTTTATTAAGAGGCGATTCAACATTTGGAAAAAAAAAAATTTTTTGTATTCTAAATGCACACACTTTAAAAGCTGAAATAATGACAACATTAATGTTTTATTTTAACTAATTTAATTATTTTAATAAAGTAAAACCCTACATAAGATTAAATTTACAAAATTTTTGCAAATAACCGATCAATGGTTGCTTGAGTTTCAGTATTTAAAATTAACTTTTCAACATCATTTGAGAGTTTATAGAAGTTTTTATAGTTTTCGATGTTTCCTCCTCTTTGTTCTAAAGCTTGCCGCACTACATTAAGTGCTTTTCTGACTTCCATTGAAGATGGCACTGATGAGTTCATTTCATCTTCTGAGTCTGATTCCTCCATTTCTTGATTGAAAATAACTTTGTAATTTTTGATGTTTGTAACAATTTCAAAATCAGATTTTTCTCCTGTTGTTTGCAGTTTATCGTCAATAGCTACAGAACATGCGCACAGTTTTTGGAAATCTATTCATGTTCTCTGTTAAGATAGATAACAAAAGAAACTTCTCTCCCTTCTATGGTTCATTCAATAAAAAGTAAGATAAGAATTCGACCCCCTGTTGAGTGAGATAGGTTTCTCCAAACTTCATTCAAGTCAAGGAATTGACATTGATTTCTATGAACTCGCCACTTACCACCCACATTTTCCCTTAACTCTTACACTATGAATATCGCAGGAAAATGCTAGCCACGCCAGCTTCACAGGCTTGTGAGTAACTGTTGCTTCTTCTAAAAAAGTCTTTAAACTTTGAAAAAATAAAATTTTATAAATAAGAACAAAAGAACCTGAAATATTGCACTTTTGATTTATTATGTAGTCAAAATTTTGATTTTAAAAAGCGGCGGCATTGATTTTATTAAAGGATGCTTTTAACATGCATTAATATTGTAACGATTTGGTTCTTGCCGATTTGATTTTATAAAGCGGCTGATTTTATTATCCAGTGATTTTATTAGCGGCGGGCACTGTACCTTAAAAATCTAAAGTTTTTTACTATTATTAAATAAAATAATAAAAATAATTAGTTAAAATTATTCGATAATAATTATTTAGATAAGAAACAATTATTTAAAATAACTTTTGACCATATTTCACAGATTGCGGCTACCCCCTATACTTTGGGAGTCAGAAAACTTAATCCATCAACAAAAAAAAAGGTATATTTATTCAGAGAAAGTATGTTTTTGTCTTTTGTACTATTTCCTAACTTAAAAAATCGTCTGCTCTAACAAATTAACGTAATTGAGGTCACCCTCTCAAGCCATTAAGATTGAGTCCTATAACATGGAAATCAGACCATTAGATAAAAAGTTATTCAAGGTGTTTTGCTTATTCTTTTGCTCACTGTACACCAAAACTATAAAAGACCAATTCGCTATCCCTGTTTTTTTGGGAATTCCCACAGATTTTAGGTCTAAACAGGTAGAAGGTGATAAAAAGGTCAAGAACGCATGGCAAATGGCACACAAGTCTCAAAACCACAAAGTGGAAAGAAGGAGGTGCACGACCTTAGCGAATTAATTGGTATGATTCTCTCATGATGCACAGCCACCAATAATCTAAACAGAGTAAAAGAAAAATTAAAACATTTTAACTCAATACTTTTTGAGACTTTACATTAATGCTGTTTTAAAATTTTATGAAAATCTAACACTATTGATCTAATGCAAAATCTCAAAAAATAGTAAATGAAATGTTTGGAGAAAAAACTAGCTCAGTAATTCCCAAAAAATTTATAGGACATACAAAAAACATTACTCATCCAAATATTTGAAGTCAAGATAATTTTTTTAGCATTTGTTAAAAGAAAATAAATGATTAAAGATAGTTTTTATTATCAAAAATACTTTTTAAGTAAATTTTTTTTTCATGTGAAACAAAAATTGAGAGACTATTTTGGTAATTTATTTATTTATATTTGTATTTTTTTTAAAGAGGAGTGACATGATTTACAATTGTTTTTAAAAGTAAGTAAACAAGTGAATTTTTTTACTGAAATAGTTTTTTAGATTAGGCAGAAATTAGCAAAACTTTGAAATATTTTTTAATTTAAAAAAGTAACTTCACAATTTTTTTTAAAAATAGTTCAAAATTGAGTATGAATCAAATACATTTTAGTTTACTATTAGTATCTTTAAAATAGTCTTTTTTTTTTATCAAAAGATATTCAGAGAATAAAAATCAAAAACTGCCGAATTCTGTAGAACTGTATCAAAAGGAAAAGAAAAATTCAGATTATTTCTGTAGAACTGTTATCAAAAAGGAGTGATTCTGTAAATTCTGCAGAACTGTATCAAAAAGAAAAATTCAGATTATTTACACCTTACATATCTTTTCATTCAAATACTATATTAAAAAAATTAAAACTAATTTGGTTAAATTTTCTAAACCAATTGAAAAGGACTGTTTTCAATCAAGACTATCAAATCCCTTAAAAAATAAATAGATTTTGGGGGGAAAAATTGGTTGGGCAGACTTTGAAACCATTTATGTTATATGTAGAATGATTTGTCCACTTTTTAGAATAAAAAATTGAGTCATGAGAGATTTTAAGTATTTCACATAACTAACTCTGAATTAAGGTTATGAAAACAAAGATCTTTTTTGTAATTAGAATATTATAATAAAAAGTTTGGAATTCTATCCCTTAAAATTTATAAAGCAAAATGCTGCTTAAGTAAATTATTAGTCACATCAAATTATAAGAAACTAATGTGACTTATGTTTAACACACTTAAAGCCACAGAAAAAAGTTCCATGCATATGTTCTTTAGAAACTAAATTTTAGTCGATTAAAATTGAGACCCCACAATAAAAAAAACATGCTTATACAAAGTAAGTTTAAAATGAAAATAAAAGTTAATCATATAATATACACTTAATTCACATTAATACACATAACTATTGCTTTGTATTGCACATTCATTTTCATTTATTTAAATTTTAAGAAATGAAATAATAAAATTTAATAACTATTTTTTGTCTTTGTTACATTCAAATATATCCAAGAATAAGGTTTAAATCATTCAAAAACCAGCATGCTTAAACAATTTCAGCAATTTGTTAAAATAAAAACTTATTTTACTAATATGAAAATAAAATACTATTTCAGGAATTAAAAATTTATAACTTTTAATTCCTTTAATACTTTGAAAATTTTCAGGGTTTCCTTAAAAGTAAATTTGAAATTTAAATTTGAGATAGCATTTTTTTCAATGCATTTATTAAATATTTCTATTTGAAAGACTAGAACACAACTCAAAATCAAGCAGTTCATAGATTAAAATTATTTAATTATGATTTAAATACATTATATCCTGCGCAAAAGCAAAAAAAACCTATTTTTGTTTACATGGAAGCAAATTTCTAGCATGCTGGGTGTGTTGAAAGAAAACCAAGTATAATAATATATAAAATTAAAAAGATAAAAATATTAAGTCTCAGATTAAAAAGATTTCACATCACATTTCCACACTGTTTTGAAGGTTTCATCATGTTACATTTTTGAAATACTCTTGAATAAAATATCTTATTCTAATTTTTTCTGACGTAATTTAAAATATTGCTTCTAAAAACCCATTATATGTAAAGAAAATATGATGAGAGAAAATACAAAACTAATTGTATATAACATATTAATAATAGTTTTTGAAAGGGATAAATTGATAGAGTTATTCATATCTATCTCTTTGTTTAGAATGCAATATTTTATGATCAAAATTGACTTTATTAGTAGCGTTTAAGTCAACCCCCTGATTTTCTTAAAACTTTGGGGTTTAAAAAGTCGACTTATACACCAAGATATAGGCTTATAGAAAATGTTATATGAAACATTGATCATAAATTCGTCTTCTTTAAATTAAACCAACTTTTAATTTAAAATATTTTCTAATGAATTAGTTGGAATTTCGATTTTCTAAATAAATTTTTGTTTTTAGGTACTGCTTTAAAATCAGAGAAATTTTGAGAGTCGGTGCGTAGAACTTAAGAAATTTTAAAACTCCATATGTAGAATTTAATTTCATGAACCAAAATGTATTAGTTAAATTCCATTCCTGGATTTATTTATTTTTTTAATAAATCCAGATTCTGCACTTCACTGCTATATAATCAGACTTTTAGCTAGAGCAAATTTTTCTTTTTTTTTTCCAAGATAATTAAAAGAATCTCCCAATTATTTAAACCCTGGAATAATTTTACCACTGCTATTTCTTTCAAACTAATTTTTATAATGATAGTGAATAACAGTATAGAGCGCAAATGAAATAAAAGATCCTAATCATAGGATTTTCATGTAGTAGGACTCAACTTTAATGATTTGAGGATCTAACCGCAGAGAAGCTTATGATTTGGTGCAAAGGACATTTCACAAAATCATAGCAAAAATTATAATTTCTCAAACTAAATCTGAATCCCTATCTTAAATCTGAATAATGAGACTTTGCCCCCCAATCCTATTTTCAGAGTCAAGAACCCAAATCTGTCAATGAAAAAAGGTAAGCTAATTTAAAAAAATATATTTTGTGTTTGATTCTGCATGTTAAAAGATTTTCTGTACTAATTAACTAGCATATTTCATGCTAAGCCTTCAATCCATAAAAGTTAAGTACTAGTATGTGAAAATCCAATCATTCAATCAAAAGATATTAAGGTGTTTTCCTTTTTATTTAGTGCACTGCAAAACTATACTTCTAACAAATGCTTAACTTCTAATTATTTAAAAATAGTATGAATGTAAAAATATTAGTAATGCAATTATTTTGAGACATTAAAATGAAAAAAAGTTTTAAAAGAGCTAAAACTCATTTAAAAAAAACTTTAATTGTGTAATAACAATATACAAATCTCAAATTTAATAGAACAACAAAAAACTGTATTGACTAACTTTTAAAAAAAAGTAAGAAAAAAGCAATTTTTGAAAGGAATCATAAAATAGAAAGGCTCTTATTAATTCATAAATAAATTGGTTAAAGTTAATTATTAAAGCCTAAACAGCAACTGTTTTAAGAAAATATTTTTAAAAATAGCAAATATTTTTTCGATTTATTGGTCAAACCCAATAAAGTTGGAATTAAATTCTTCTTAATAGTATTAAGATCAGATAATTTTAAATCACATACTTTGTGTTATGGTTAAATAGTTGTTAGAAAAAATAAATGTAACAACATGCATGGGGCGTCTAATAAAAAACAGAAAATATTAAGAAAAACTCTTTTTAAGCTTAACTGTTCAGGTTATTTTTACAATTTAAACTTTACACAGAAAAATATACAATTATATTAACAATTTACACAGTTTACGATAAATTTCTTTAATAACATATCTAAAAGCACAGAATTTTTTTAAAATAATATTTTGCACAAAACTATGTGCTTGTTATTTGATTTTGATATAGCTTTCAAGGGGGTGTAGTTTTACTAACTGGCAGCTTTGTTCGCCTAAGAGGCTTGCGAGGGCTTTCCTGAGAAAATGTGTGGCGTCGCTGCAAAATCTTCGGCCTTGAAGAAACGGGAGAAGACAGCAAAGACATTGTCCCTTGCCTGACTTTGGAACGGACATCTCTTTTCAAATTTACAGGTCTACCGTCAGAATCAGATGCATTTGATGATAAATTTGCAGTGCTGGATGATGATTCTCGATGAATCCCTTTAAAAAATTGTGAAAGAATAAACTTAGAGGCTGTCCACGAATTATATCATGTTTGGAGATGAGAACTTACGGGAAATTTCTCACAGTTTTAATTAAGGGACAGGGAAAGGATAAAAAGACAGGTGACATCACACATTTTAGTTAAAATTAATAAAAATCACCAACTTAAATATTTTTAGACTGCACAACTAATGACGCGCCTACAAATGATGACATACATGAAGATGGGACAATTTTTTATAAGGGGCAGAAAGGAGGTAATAAGAAGTGAGACATCACACATTTTAGTTGAAATTCGTTAAAATCATTCTTATCTTTTTCAGCAAAATAAGAACCCATCTAACTATTATTATTGTTATGCTCACAAACGCAACATGCTTAAAGTTTAAAAATAAATTTTGAAATATAATCAATAACATGTATTTTGTTTCCTAACAGCTAGTAAAAGATAAAATTAGGAAATTTTACAACTTCTTATTGGCCAGTTGCAGCATTTTTAACAGTGGCTACTTTTTTTGAAATAGAAAATTTTGAACAACAAACTGTTGATATTAATAACGTAAGGCACTATTATTTTAATAACCCAAAAAAGATGGCGCTACTAACACTACTAAATTTCAGATGTAATCTCCCCTTTCCAGTTTTCTAGTCAACCTTTTGTGCATTCTTAGAATTTCAGCAAAATGAAACATGCATATTTATATGAACTGCAACTAATAACTTAAATAATTAACATTCACAAAAATATTAAAAGTCATAAGACAATTACTTTAAATGTAGCTCATTTTAAAATATTTAAATGAGTTTGAATACTTATAAAGACAAAAAGTATTTGTTTGAGGTTTGAGCCTCAATTTAACTTACTTAATAGTATAATTATAACAATTTTAAATATTTATATATATAATTTATCACCTTTAATATGATTTTGACTTTGCTTGATAGTTTTAATTTTAAAAATATTTACGCAAATAATAAACAAAATTAAAATTGTTGAAAACATTCCTGAAATATAAAAAATCCATTACAAAATTTGAAAGTAAAAAGTACCTTTACTTGATGATGGAAAAAAAGATGATTTTTTAATGTTTATTGATTTGGGAGATATTTTTTCTTGAGACCTAGAAAAAGTCAGTAAGAATTAGGATCAAATTTAAAAATCACAAACAATATGCATTGCTAAGAAAAATATTTGTATAAAATTAATTATAGGGCCACAAAAAAGTCAAGTGATCATCAAAATATATTTAATATCTGTTTTACAATTTTAAAACTATGATAAAATTAACAATAACCAATTCATTAAGGCATTTAATCATGTACTGAAAAAACAATAATTTTAATATAGAAATTTATCAGAAAAAATCTCCAAACCAAATAACATTTTTTTAAATGCAAAATTTCTAAATCTAAATTTTTATACAAATAACTTTAATATAATGATATACCAGAAGAAATCTTTACGGAATAACTATAGAAATAATTGATTAATAAAATTTTTAATATAAGTGTACAATTTTCGTATAAATATAAAATTTTTACATAAATAAAAATTTACAATAATAAATCTTTATATTAAATAAATGTTTACATTAAAAAATTATTACATTATTGAAAAATTATTACAAACATTAAAAAATTATTATAAGAAATAATGAGATAAAATAAACATTCTAATTTAAAACCAATTAATTGCGAGGAAAAAAATAATTAAAATAAAAAAACACTACATAAAAAAAAATTAAAAAAAAAAAAACAGAAAAGAAGAAAAGAAAAAAAGGACATCCAATTAAAAAATTTTTGCCTTTAATGAAAATTGATACAAATGTCTGCACATTTCAATTATTTGAATAAATATTGACTATTAGCCAGTAAAGCTAACTAAATTAACTACCACATTTTTTTTCCAAATAAAAGCCATGGCGACTAGGATGTTAGATATCAATGGTTGCTTTCATTGCATATTGCATATTATTTTTAAAGGTATCAAAAAAACTTTCTTTCCTGTACATCCAATATGGGAAAAAACTTTAACTGAAACCACCAAGAGAATGCACTTGAATGATTTTAAATAATTTTTTCAGGACCGTATCGAAAAATATTACCATCCAATATGTATAGAAGAGAGCTCATAAAAAAGAGTATTGATGTGTAAAAGACTAACTGTCCACAATTTGTTTGAAGGAAAAAAAATTTATTAATTTTATAGTAATTTCATATGCCAAAAAACAGGATTAGCAATGTCCGTTTACACCTATAAAAAGGGAATGTGGCTATCTGAAAGCTAATATGAAGCAGTTTTTTAAAAAATTGCTTTCTTTAAAAAAGAAAAACAATTAGTAGCGGGGGCTAGTCAAATAAAAATGACCACTGTATTATTAATTTGATCATGCTTCAATATTTGCTACATATTTTAAAAATATAGACAGGATGCATAACCAAATCTCTCAACAAAAAATGAGCACCTTTTAAATACTTTTTAAGGAGTCAAAAAATATTTTTAAGCACTATATACATTAACAAAATGCAAAATAATTTTCATGATCATAATAAAATAACTAGTTTCTGACAAAGAACTTGTCGTTGTTGTTGTTAATTTACGTCACACTAGAGCTGCACAATGGGCTATTGGTGACGGTCTGGGAAACATCCCGGAGGATGATCCGAAGACATGCCATCACAATGTTGATCCTCTGCGGAGGGGGTGGCACCCCCGCTTCGGTAGCCCGACGACCTGCAAAGAACTCTTTTCTTGATTATATTAGCCATTATAAAATGATCAAGAGATTTTTCGATTCAATACCAAAGGGTGGGAAGTGAAGCCAGAAATTGAGAATATCTTGCAAAATGCAGCAGAGTTGCACATGAGAGTGCAATAATCTCACCCAACCCAGCTCAATTGACGCACATGCGAACTCCCAAGTATTTCATCAAACATGTAGAATGATTGGCGCTTTCATACTGGACCGACGGTAGGTCAAAATAGATTGCTGTTGAATAAATTGTGAAAACGTTGAAAAAACCAATGTGGAAAGCACGCTTATGCAGAATATGTAGCGAAAATAGACATGGTAAATAAAAAAAAATCTCATTCTCGAAAAGGGAAAATTAAGCACTTTTTAAAAACACTATGCACCATGATAGAGTAATGAGAAAAAAAATTAATTTTGTACTTCTATACTCCAAAGAGTGAAAAACATTTTTAAAAAATCTTCAATAATTTTAAATAAATCAAACTTGAATTTCTTGCCCTTTTTCAACATCAGGTGCTTGCCTAGGTTTGCTTAAGGGAAGGTCTGTTCAGATTTTTCTTCTTTTTTTAAATGAAACTCATGACACCTAATTACGTTATTAAGTATTGTTACCCTTCATTGTTCACTCACAATTTCCTCTCTAAATTTAACTTTTACAAAAAGTATTGATGACTAATGAGAACGTGTAAACTGGCACCTCCTAAATCATATATGAGCATTAATTTTTTATTACTATTATACAGAGAGACAGAGAAATATCATGAAAAGTTGCACATAGTTAGATTTTATACTTTTATCATATAGTGGATAAGTATTATGCATATATCCATCTACATTTTCTAAAAACATGTTAACTATATTGATTTTAATTGTATTTATATCTACTTCATTGCATAATATAGTTAAACAAATGTTTTAAAAAATATATATAAAAATACCTAAATAATAAACTCTATTCCTTAAAAAAAAATTGCATTCAGTAACAAATTATACAAGTAGATAAACATTAAACCTAATTCCAGAAACAGAAGGGCTCTTTCTTGTGTGACTAGGACCACATCTGCCTCTCAGAGACAAAGCATGCTGACGCAACCATTCTTTCACCCCCTGAATGGATAGAAACTGAGAGCTACTAATTTGAGACTTGGGATTGTGACCAACTGCATCCAGGATTGAAACTAAAAGTGATTCTCCAATCTAAACCACAAAAATAACAACACTATATTAAAAACTAATTTAGTATATGTAAAATGAATGAAAAGATTAATAAATAAAAAATAAAATTTAGAAGAAATTAAAACAACAAAGCTGAATTCAGCTAAAAATAAGGAAAATAAAAATTTTTCATGAATTTGGACAATCTAATTGGCAATAAAACCCTTACAAATTGACAATAAATATCATTAACATGAGTGTTGTATAATATTTATCAAAATTGAAAAGAATGTTGACCTGTGTTTTGACAATTGAAAGTTATTGAAACACTTATTATAATCTTTATTTTATTTATTTACAGATAATATACGAAAATGGCAAATCTCATGCTATTAAAACACTTTTGTAAACTCACAAAAACAGTAATGACAAAATATTTTTGACATAAGCTTTTACTTCATACAACTGAAAGCATCTATTTAGCATATTTTTTTTAATGGAAATTGAAAAAGAATTAAATATTAGAACAAAAGTCAACTAAAGAAAGTATAGCAAGCCCAAGATATTTTTTTTATGAAAAAAACACTTTATATTGAGTAATCGGCATATTTGTGTTTTTTTGGAGAGCTTCCTTGTAACTTGTTTTGTCAATCAGCTGTATTTGAATTGCGTGAAAATATTTTCAAACGTGTCTTAGGTCTGCCGATTTAACTGAACAAAAAGAAGAATGTTGACAGCAAGAAAACGCAAGGTCATGATTAGTCAATGGATTCGTGAATTTATTTATCTCGACAAATCTCAATAAAGGTAAAAGGGGAGTTCATTAATAAAGTTACGTTTGTGAATAAATGGGGTTCTTTTTCAGATTTATCTAAAAATAAGTTCTTTTCCTTAAAATTATAATATATAGGTAACTTTTCATTTCCCAAAGTGTTCAACAAAATATGCTTATGAATTAAAATTTAAATGAGAACATAGATATTTACTTTTATTTTTCAACAACTTTTGTTAAATAATATTTGATTACATTCACTTTCATTTCATTATTTACATTTATTATGTTTTTAAAATTCTACAAAAAATTTAAGCAAAGAAAATAAACCCGTCAATTAATGGAGACATATTTCAGTAAAATTTTGAAGAAAATTAACATGTTTGTAGCTAAAAGTTCTCTGATCTTTTTAATTACATACAACATTAGTTGGCGATTTCGTGTTTATTTTAAATACTAAATGAAAAATATATTTGGAAACAAAAATAACTAAAAAGATCATTTTTAATATACTTTTTATATAATTTTTATAAAAAGTATTATAAATTTCATTTAATATTTTTTTACTGTATTAGTATTTCTTTGGAATATTTTAATTGTAATTTAGCTTTATTTTGATGGGAGTTTCTGAAATCTTTTTAATCATTTGAGGTTCATGTAGTGTAGATATTTACAACGTTTTCAGACACCAAAAATTTTAAAAAATAATAATAATAAAAACTTTTTCTAAAATTGTTAAAATTTATTACAGTTTCTTAAAATTAGGAAAATAATTATTAAATTTTATAGTAATTAAATTTGTTTTGATTACCATTAAAAAATTTCTAATGCAAACAGAAATTACAATTGTATAGCTTTCTTGATAAGAAAATAAAATTTCCAATTAAAAAAATATACTTATAAAAACTTACGATAAATATTGATTTCTGATGAAGTTTATATTTAAATATACATGTTATTATATATATATATATATATATATATATACATGAACAAAGAAATTTCAGAGAAAATAATAAATACTTTAATTTCAGACCAAAAATGAAGCAATATTTTAAAGTGACCAATGAGTCTGACAAACCTGATGAAGATAGATAAGATATAAAAAAATATTTAATATCTTGAAAGAATATTTCATCACAATAAATATATTATAACAAAAAATATTCAGAAATTTACAAGAATTAAATTTGTTAAATGCTTTTAACTAAACAAAAATACTTCACAATAAATATTTAATTAAATTCAGCAAAAGATAATTCAAAAATGATAAACGGAAATCAGATTCAACATACATCAGGTTTAATAAATGCCATTAACAAAATGTAAAAAGAAATGTTTTGCTGTATTGGCAATTGTTAACTTCTCAACACTTGTTCCAGAATTGTATTTGTAGAATAGGTTGGCTTAAAAATTATCTGTAGTTTTCAGTTAAAATTATTTAATTTTTTTAAAGTAGTAACATCTAAAATATTTAAGGAAATTTTAGGGACTTTTGCAGTCAATTAAATACAAGAACTATATTACACTGCAAACTATGACTGTATTATTTTCCATTTATTATTGATATTAAATAGATTTTAATATAAAATGCTTTTAATTTTCAAAATTATAATTTTAAAGAATTAGTTCAGAATACATTTTAGATGGTTCTGAATAAATAAAATAAAAAAAGAGGATGAAAGTTTTAGAATATCTGAAAAATAACAGAAGCTTAAAACTGATTTCTATAAATGAGCTGTTGCTTGGTTATTTAAAAGTAATATCTACCAAAATGTTCAAGCAACAAAGTTAACAATAAAAATACTATTTTGATACAGATTTTTAAGAAACTTTTCCAATTTTAGAGAGTTTTCTAAAAATCAGAGAAATTTTTTATTAAATCAGGTAACCAGAAGAAGCTATCAAAATCCAGTTGTCTGATTCAAAAACCAGTAGAGTTCGCAACTACCGTTATATGTTAGAATATTGTATTCTGGAAATACATTCACCTGCTGATAAACTTCAGGAGTAAAGAATACTTGAGAAGGCACATCAGATGTTGATCCCTTAAGCCTCTTTTGATTAGCACTAAACCGACAGGTATTGTAATTACACTCAAGTGTGTAGCTGAAAACAAAAATTTGGAATCAATAAATTTTAAAATTTCACTCAATTTTTCATTTTAATGGAACTTGAAAAAGAAAAAAAATTTCACCTGTGAATTATTCCAGTAAGGACATACAGAGAGACACGACCACTTCCCTCTTTGCTTTGGATATTTGAGTTAGAACCAGAATACATATTTTCAGCAGAAAAATTGCAAGCAGAAAAGTCAAAATAGGGACAATTGACAGACATTAATTTTGGTAAAAACATGCAATCAACCTAAAAAATGTGATAGAATAAGAATAACTGTTGAAACATCAATCAGATTCTTATAACATAAACTAATAATCAACTAAATATCAGAGTTTTTCTAGACTTTTTGAGAAATGTCCTGATTTTAGTGAAATTATGAAAAATCTCCTCATTCTGTGAAAATAACATTTTGTTTTTATGTTTTAATAAAAAATCAGTCCAAAAAAACACCAAAATATTTCTTTCAACAAGTTATAGTTTTAAAATTATAAATTAAGGACATCATCAACTAAGCTTTTCTAAAGAATAATTTTGTGAAAGATCCATTTTTTTAAATGAAAATTAATAAGTTTATTAGTTTCTTTTATTACTATCATAACATTTTAAAATTTTTTTAATACTATCCAATTTTTATGTTTAAATAATTTGCAAAGGGTTTTTTTTTTTTTTTTTTTTTTTGAAAATAAAATATTTGATAAAGAGTTTGTTTATACAATAAAGTAATTTGTAAAGGTATCCTAAAGACCCAACTTTTTCTATGTGTACAAATGTGTCCACAGATGAAAAGCTCATTTTTACTCGCAAACAATAGAGAAGGTTTCTATAAATTTAGTTTGTCTTATTATAGACACTTTCGTAAGTAAAAAACTTTGAAAGAATGTTTTTTCTCCTTTACATAATTTCTCAATCTACAATATTCAACGTGAGAAAACAGAGGTATTTAATTAATACAGCCACTTAATTCATGAAACTGCCTTTCTTTCTACATACATTTGCTTATTTCTATTACATTATACAAGAAATATTAACTAGACAAGGCATACCTTTGGGGCCCTATAATATAAGTTAAACTAAAAACAATTTGCAGTATCAAGATTAATTATATTAATAAAAGGAAATACATAATTGCACTTTGAAGTTCAATTCAAATACTTCCCACCATGAATTTAACACTTAACAATATATGTATATGTACACTATTTGTATATTTTATATTATAAATTTAATAAGATGGAACAAAAAACTAATGTGATGTAAACAAATGTGTAGTTAGGATTTGGTACTATTTCTAATTCACATTTATGCCTTGTTTTAATGTTGATAATAAATAAAAGCACTTGTTAGTTAATTATTGCATATTATCAAAATTGAAATTAGGATTGACTATATATATTTGGCATTGGTAATTTGGTAACTATAGGTAAATAGGTTGTTTCAGTTGTGGTGATGATAAATATTGACCATTGGTATTGGTTTTAATATTTACTAAGTATCCAATATCTAATTTTTAGGGCAAAAAATATTTTAATAGGAACTAATTTAATACTAATGATACTATTTGCTCTTCAGTGCATTATATATTTTTAATAATGGAAAATTTATTTATAGTAAAAGATATTTTGTGTCTATATGTTTGTTATGAGTGCAAATTATTATTATTTTCTATTTATTTTTTTGAGTACTGTGAGTAAAAATTATTTTTTATCATAGTATTATAATGGCAAATTGTTATTTTTTAAATATTATTAGTGCAAATTTTTTTTCATCTAAGTATTCTGGATGCAAATTATTTTTATCAAAGATTTATAAGAGTAATTTATTTTCTATTAATGTGTTATGAATGCAAATAATTTATTTTAAGGTGTTTTTATCGCAAATTTTTAATTCTAAACTAAGGCACAAACAATCACAGCAATAAACTAATTACAAAAACAGAATTTGAAACATCGAGGTATCATAATTTTTCCTCATTAAAACTTTATGATTCTGAAATGTATGTCTGCGTGATCATAGTTAGTTGACGTTCCTCAGAAAAAAAACATAAATCTCACCATCTTGTCAATATCAGGAAAATAATTTCCATATATGAAGCAGCCTCTTTTAGAAGCATGACCATGGAGGTCAAAGTAATAAGCTATTCCACTCTCTTCTGGTTTGATGCAGGGGACATCTTTTAGTAATGTTGATGCATCGCCCTCTCCAAGTTTCACTTCATAACCAAATGAGGATGAATCATCAGCATCACTTGCTTCAATACAATTGCAGGAGACATCATTCTCCAGAGTGATCTAAGATGGATACACTTTTCTATTTCAAGTATATATCCATTGCAAGGAAATGGGACAATTAAAACACAAATGTCAATGATAATACAAAAAAAAAATTTTTACTAACTTCCTATTAAGAGGAACATATGTCATCGCATGACAATTTTTTTTTCTTTTAATTTTACAGGAAATTATGAATTTCAAGTAACAATTAGCTTAAAAAAATGGTGAGTCATTATGAATGCATTTTATAAACAGCTGATAGGGACTTATTATGCGCTTATCAATTTTTATAAAGAGATTGTTTTACAAATTTGTTACTGTAAAGCAGAATTTGATAGAAAGTTCAATGAAAAATGCTCCATTTTAACACACATTGCACAGTTGCTTTAATAAACTCCAAAAAGTGCCTCAATTCAAATTATTTAACCTTAAAGTTAAAAGTTAACCCTCAGAATTCACAAAAAACAAGAAAATCTGTTCCATAACACAATCTGTTCTAATCTGTTCTAATCAAATCTGTTCTAATTTAATTTATCTCAATTGTTTGCAGAAATTTGCCCATTTGAGCAAAGCAAGTTTTTTTTGAAAAAAAATGTCAAGTCTGACAAGTTGCTACTTTGCGACAAAATTTTTTTAATAAAAATCATTACTTACGCATTAAAGTACAAGTCGTTACCTTTAAAACGCGCTAATGTAAATTATTTTAAGATTTTTTTTGACTGAGATATGAGATTTTGAAACTTTCTTGTCATTTACAGTGAAAAGTGAGTTGTGGCAGTATTTTTGGTGAAAATTAGATTTCAATTGAATTGAATGAAATCGATATCAAAATTTTATAATAAATTTGAATTGTTTATTCAAATTATATAATAAATTACATAAATAATAAAATTTTTATATTTATACTCGAAAGTATAAATAATTGGTTTTATTTATAAACGTCAACATTTTCACTATTTAATGTTGTGAATTCGAATTCAAAATCTCATATCTCGGGCAAAAAAAATCATAAAGTCATTTACATTAGCGCGTTTTAAAGTTCACAACTTGTACTTTAATGTGTAAATAATGATTTTTATGTATACAATTTTGTCACAAAGTAGCACCTTGTCTGGCTTGACATTTTTTTTCAAAAAAAACTTGCTTTGTTCAAATGGGCAAATTTATGCAAACAATTGAGAAAAATTGAATTAGTAATTTTTAGGTGAAAGTAGAAGACCTGAACATGATATCCTGAAATTTTTATGAAAATTGATTCATTTTTGAAAAAGTTATGACGCTTTGAAAAAGGACAATTTTTTAGAAATTTTAAGTGTCCCTAATAATATGGAAGGGTACTGTATATATATATATATATATATATATATATATATATATATATATATATATATATATATATATATATATATATATATATATATATATATATATATATATATATATATATATATATATATATATATATTAAAAAAAAGGTAAATTTTTTTTTTCATTTCATAATTTCCATCAAAATTACATTTTTTATAGCATTTTTAATTCCAGAAAATTGTTTAATATGATCTGTAACAGAAGTCACTAAACATTTTAACAATTGGTTACACTCACTTCTCCATTAAATTTCAATGACTTCATGATACATATATACTATAGTTTTGAATTATGCAAAAGTTTTGTTCTCACACTGTTAAATCAGTTGCATTAGTTTTACAGTTTTTTTAACAAAATAAATTTTTTGAAAAGAAATATAATATTCACAGCTATAACATATTTGCAGTTTGAAATTAACTTTAACTGCAAATGATTTCAATGATCATTATTATCATTAAAATACTAGATGAATATTTAAAGTTGCTGCCGATAATTTTCACTAATGAACTTGATCTACAACTGCAAACAAGTCCATAACTATTAATGGAAAGCTAACAATAATAAAATTATCATTAACAAAATTTATAGCAAATGGATTGATTATATTTTCATTCCATACACGAGTTTTTAAAACAAATGTCATAGCATAATTTACAACTGAAATATAGGGTGCATCAGTATTCCCTTAGCACTTTGGAAGGCTTAGAACAGAAAATTATACATCAGCAAATTTTACTTTGCCTGATAAAGAAATATCACATTTCCTTCCACAAATGATCAATATGTGAATCTTTGGTGATGTTGCAGAGTTTAAGTCTAAAATCAAATTCTTGCTACACTTGCTGCAACAAATCACGATCAATAGCAGTGAATGCGGTTGTGATCCTTTGTCATAATTTTTTTTAAATTATGTCGCATAAGTAGCATGAACACATAATCTTTGATGTTTTCATACACGGAATTGAACACACAACTGTATTCACAAAATCTTTTTATAAGCCTTCCAAAAATCAGAGGAAGTTGAACCACACCCTGTATTAAGTACAAAAATAAATAGCTGTGATATTTTAAAAAGATTGTTTAGGTTTTTTCTTTTCAATCGAAAGGCTTAAACAAGTAAATAAAAACTATAATTATACTAAACATAATTATAGAATTATTTTGCTAAAAATATTGGTAAATTTTCAAAATTTTATCCAAGAAAAACATTTTAAAGAAAAGAGAATTTTTGCATAAAATTATTATATTTAACTTGTTTTTGTTTCATTATTGTTACAATAAAAGTAAAAAAAAGTTTTACTGAAAATATAGAAGAGTTAAATAATTGTACAATAATTATTAAAGATATGCAAAATAATACAAAAGAAAACAAAAAATTTTATTACCACAATAAGTAACATATTACCTTGAATTAAAAAAAATTTATTACTCTTAAGCCTTTCAAAAAAAGTATTTTAAACTTTTTTTTCTATCTTTTAAATGTAACCTAGAAAATAATGAGAAAAAGTGAAGCAAAGTAATTTTTAAATAAATTTATGAATAATCCTACCAGAAAAATAAAAAATTATATCAAAAATATGATCTGAAATATAAGAATTACAAATATTAATAAGAAATAGTTTGCAAATGAAATAGTCTGCACTAAATTTTTAAAGATTACAATTATTTTTTTATCCTTATCTATATCGTAATTAACATTTTACAATAAAAAAAATTTGATAGTAATAATAAAACAGAGGTGCCATAGCTTGGTGGTTAAGGTGGAAAACTGTCATTGTGAAGAGCTGGGGTTCAATCACCAGTTATGGCTTGAAGTCCACCCAGATTCAGATCGATAGATACCACCTTGAGTGGGAAATAAAGGCAGCCAGTACACAATGCAGTCCACACTGTCACAATCATGCCATTGATCACCAAATTGTGGAGCCTTAACCTCCATGATTTCCCGGGCTCACTCAGGCAGTTGTGGGAATGCTTTACTTTTAAATAATAAAACAAGAAAAATATTGCAAAAAGATAAAGGTTTTACTGAAAACCAGCAAGTTTGAAACTAATTAAATCTTGTAATATATAATATTAAGTTTTTTAAGCATCCATCCTTAATTAGTGTGGAGGGGGGGAACTACTAACATAAGTATTTTGATAAACTTTTCTTTTATGATTGATACTATAATATGATTTTTAATAAATATTTCATAAATTGCACATTTAATTTCAATAAAGCATTGAAAATATAAAACAATTTATACCATAATCAAGAGAATTCAAAAGAGAACCTTTTTGGATGGAAAATCAGTCAACTTGCACTCATTACAAACATCTGAAGTCCCTTGAATCCTTTTCATGTCTTCCACAGACAAATCAAGGCTATCTTCATCCACAACAGGCACGGGAGAGAGTAGGTGCATTTTCCCAGAATGCTTTGCTTCTTGTGAGCTTACAGTATTACACACTTTAGTAGATATTGGTAAAATAACAGGTACAGATGATAAGAAATTTAAATTTTTGCTGAGTGTATCACATGTGTGCAAAGAGTGCTTAGGTGCAACTGATTTCTTATGCATTTGATTCAGCAAATCTTTTGAAAATTTTTTTGTGCTTGTGGTGGCAGGATTCTTATTTATTTGACTTAAAGAAAGATTAATATTATATTGGCTAGATTTGGTCTTTCGGGGGAAGGGTTTGCGAGAATTTAACAAATCATCTGAAGAAGAATATATAGTGTGATAATGTAAAAGAACTGTGCGAGCAGCATAAATAGAAGGGTGCTGTTGATAGTTAGCAACCATATAAATACGATTCAGATTCAAACCCTGAAGATCAGCACGATAATGTCCTTGTAACACACCATCAGGATTCAACATGGGGATTATTTTAAAGACAAATAGATTTCTCAGTCTGTTTGCGATACTATCCTTTGAATTTATCAAATAGTGAAGCATACCGTTCAAAACAAAACTAGAAGGAGTTTCTCCTGGATGAACTCTACTACTGATGAAAACAACCTATAAGCAAATTTAATACACTAAATTAATATATGTTAGTTAGTTACTAGCACTAAATTATATACTTTTGTACAGCAGACTCTTGATTAACATTTAGGATTACCCAGATTGGGAATAAGTCAGGATAGCTCAAAACAAAAATAATAAAAACCTCGTCCAACATAGAGTTGCCATCCATTCTTTTCCATTTGTACTAATTCAAATGTTTCGGTCCAGTTGCATGGTAAATTTAAATTTTCAATAAATTTTCTGAGAAATATTTGCGAAAAATATAATGTGAAGTTTGGGTAAATTTGATAATTTAAGATACTTGCGCTTATTGGGATGAGGCATTTTTTATTCATACCGATTAATCAAGAGTCTACACAGTAATAATTTTAATATTTATATAGTATAATAAATTTGCAGTCAACAAATGTGCAATATATTTTGAATGCCAATATGCAATATGATTTGATGTCAATATACTATGGTTTACCATTCCAATATTAAAATAATTTTAGCAATGGGTGTGATTTATTTATTAACCCGGGAGGATTCACATGTTTGAAACAAACATGTTGGGTGCATAATGTTGATCTGGACCCATGACTTTTTTATCAATTAAAATCCTTCAAAATTCAGCAAATTTCTTAGAAAATAATGACTTACACTTGTTTCAAAGTATGGAGATTTTTTGATAAAAATTTGTTGATAAACAAAATCCCCATTGGTCAACACCAAACAAATATCACAGTTGGCCATCTGCATTTAACTCATGAGGTGGAATAGTTATGAATGTTCTGAATAGTTATAGAATGTTATGATTTCTACTTTCTTCTAATTTCCTGTTGATTCCTCAATCCTTTCATAATTTTGCATCGTAAAACAAAACAACCCTATTTCCTTTCTTTGGCATATAGAAAACAACAGTTATATAACTAAGAACAGAAGGCGCATGGGATTTAGCTAGATCAAGAACAAGACAACAATTTATTTCACAAAGAAATCATGTCTTCAAAGAATTGCTGAAATTAAGGAAGAATCGATAAACAATTAAAACTACTCCTAAAAAAACATGTTAAGATAATTATCATAAAAGTTATCCATTTCCAAATTAATTTAGATTCATTTGGACCCTGTGCATACTCCGAAGATAATCTGAGGCTTCCAAATTTTGTCACTTTACGGGCACACTCACTGACCCAAGAAGTTCAAAAAGCAAGGACCTAATCAACAAAAGCACTACTTAAAGGGAAGGAATCATCTTTTACCTTCAACTTTGGAAAGTTAAGAATTGTTCATTTTTTGCAGTTTTGGGTTTAATCTGAACATCTTCCAAGGCATTTTTATTCTCTTGATCCCCTGGTAGGGCTTTTCAACTCTTTTTGCCTTTTGACTATAGTTCAAAAATGTGCACAAATTTATAATTCAGAAGTAGCCAACAAAGGTGATATCTATAGCCTGAGAGTATATAAGTAATTTTAGGTAGATTTTGAAGTCAATGGACCTAACCCCTAAGTTACCTCCATTAACGACCATTTTACAGTGAAACAGAGAGTGGTCGCTCCCGAGAAGTTTCGCAGTATAATCAAAATATAAACTGTTGCAAACCAGATATGCAAGCTGTTAGGCTTGAAACCGCCATCTGGATTTAGTATGCTAAAAAGCCAGATAGTTTGGACACTTCTGATCCAAATTAAAAACTTAAATCAAGATCGAATTTTCAATTTAGACCAAGGGATCACTTAGATTAAATTATTTAAACTAGTGAAAAACATCAACTGGGTACAAAAATGAGCAGTAATTGGTTAAAGATTGAAAAGATTACCTTTTTATTTTGAAACACATGACATCTAGGTTTAGATATGTCAGGGAAGAGATCAGGCAATTTCTTTTCCCTTTCCATTGTGAGACCTTTACAAGAGGTAACAGTAAGCAATTCTATTCGATTTCCTTCTGAGGAATAGCACAACAATTCTCTACAATAATAAATATTGCTATCTGCTGGGCGGCTAAAATACAAAAACCACATTTTCACAAAAACCCATAATATATATTTTTTTTTTAAATGCACAATAATGTGACTGAAGCAAACTAATATCACTAAATTAATTTAATCAAAACAACACTTAATTCTAACAAATACACTAAATTCTAACAAAATAAATTGTTAGAATGTCAGCAGCAAGAAAAACCTCATCAAAGCACCACTTTTTTTCTGTATAAAATTCTGTTCCTTTTTTTATAAATTAATAACTTTTTTTCAAAGTTCAGTCTTTTCTCTTTATATAAGTAAGTTTACATGTTTAACAAAAGTATATTTTAAAACAACACATTATTAAAAAAAATAATGCACCTGGTTCTGGAAACTGATACAAAAATCTTTGACTCAAAAGCAGAAGACGAACTTAAATTTGTTATATATAGTTGGCTATATTTTAGTCTTTTATGTATTTTGTTCTAAATCAGTCAGAAAATGAAGATCAAACAGAAGCGTGAAACAAATATTTCTTTACATCCAAAGCAGAAGACGTTGTAGCAGAGTTTTGAGAAGTGTCAATCTTTAGACATAAGAGGGTAATTTACTAAACACTGGAGAAGTTTTCTAAGACAAACAGCGTTGATGATGATCTCAACTCGGTGAAAACACAACTCTTGTGAAAGTAATCAAGGAGACCATTAGAAGTTATTTGAAGAATAACTGGTCACTTTCTTATAAACAAATAAAAGAGCCAGACATACCTTAAATCAAATGTACTCTTTCAAAGGCTTGCACCCAGAGAAGAAATTTGCTTATTGACAAGAAAACTTTGGTAGTTGAATAATCTTTTAACTTTTTTTTTAATCCATGCAGATAAAAAAAAAATCTTGCATCTTTCAAATCTTTCTTCCACCATATCTGCATTCTCAAAAATAATTCCTTCATATCTATATATTTTCTTTTATTTTATAACCAGCGTCAAACAGCTGACCCAATTCTGAGTTAACGACTGTCAATGTTCAACTTAGTCTTGTAATTTTGAACCCAATCTAGAAGACAAGAAAACTCCTGTATTGGGAGAAATTGACATTTTGATCAAGCTAACCCGCATTTGCGTTACACGGAGAGAAAAACCATGAAAACCTCCCACGGTTTGCCTAATGGCAAGGAGACTATAACCCATGATCTATTTACCACTGAGAATATTTCACATTAGCAATGTGGTTGATGGAAGCCAGTAGCAGAATTTATATCAACCAGTCACCGCTAGGATTCAAACCTGGGTCACCTCATTGGGAGACAAACACTTTATCCCCTGAGCCACTGCTGTTCTACATTTGTATATTTTTAAAATGAATCCCAGGCAAAAAACAATAATTATAAACATGTTAAACAGTTACATAATAATGAGAAATTAATAAGACAATCAAAATATGGTCTGTTAAGATAAATCAAATAACCATTTTAAAAAGACAAAACAAACATGAAAACAAATGACAAAATGGTTGCAAATTAAAAAAATTCTTACTTTGATTTTGTGATAAATAATGATGAACCCAATTTTACATCAATGGCATCGAGCATATTTTGGCATTCAGAGTATGAAAATGGATATGTGAAAGCAAAATACGTCACAGAATCATGTTCTGAAGGTAATGTGTGGCAAAAACTGATTGTGAAGTTACCATCAGAAGCACACTAAATTAAAAAAGTAATCATTAGAAGTTATAATTAATTACTAAGTACAAAAGGTGATATGCTTTATATCATCTTTAAGTTGAATTGAAAGAAAAAAAACTTAACAGTTTTATATTTAGCTTGCAGTCTTGATTTTAAAAGTGACTGATACAAAAAGTATAGGTAAAAAATTTATTGTTTGTGATAGTGAAACAAAACATATAATCAAAAAAATTCCAAAAATTATAAAAAATAATTATAATTCAATTTTATAATTATACAATATGTAACACACATATTTCTTTTGATGTTTTTATCTGAAGTTCTATTATCTATTAAGCTGCCTATAACCCTCTTGGTATCATGCAAATAAGCAAATTTAGGAGAATTTTACTTCTCGATATAATAGGTGAATTCCCTGAGATGGAGCTAGTGAAGTGAAGTGGGTTTAACCCTTGAAATGGTTGAAACAGTTGCCATACTAGAAAAGTTAGCAATCCGTAGAATTATCACGTCAAATAGTGAATACTGCATAATTCAAATTTCTTTTATCATAATGATATCAGGATTTTTAAAAATATTGAGAAAATCAACAGGAATAACAGCCAAAATAAAAATAAACTAATCAAAACACCACATTGATTAAGCACAAACTGAGTGTGTCAAAAAGTGATTACAAGCTGTGACCTAGATTACTCAATAGTTCATTAATTTCAACCGACGTTATTGTGGAATTTTTTTTCCACAGTTTTCGAAGTTTACCCGAAGTTGCACTTTCTCTAACAAATCTGCATAAAAAAGATGTTATCGTGCATAAATGAGAACTTTGGAAGAATAAAAAGAGAGTGCTGGTAAGGGCGGAATTAATGTCTAGTTAACAAGATTTTGCCTAAATAGCAAAATTTAAATTTTAGATTGGCGGATCTCCAAGAAAATTTTGTGGCAATATAAATTAATAATTCGCAGAAATCCGCGAATCAACGATCTTGAGATTCGCCGCATTCCATGAATGAGTAGAAAAATCACATGCCTGGTCAATTAATAATCAGCAATAAAAACAACAAAAAATATTAATCAAATCTTACTAAATGAAACTAAGAATTCATTACAAATATTTTAAAGATAGATACCTTAAAATCAACTTTTCCAGGTATTCGTTTCCAACCTTCCTTAGAGGGCACAACTTTATAAACTGGTTTCATTCCATGAAAATATAACTTTCCTTGGCGATTTAAATTCATAACATTCAGCTTCACTACAATGCCAGGGGCACCACCAGCAACTCCAAAATAAAACCATGTTCTGCAAAATAAAATAAAAGATATTAGAAATATTTAAAAAAAAAGTTTAAGTTACAATATGTTTAAACCCTGTGAGACTGGTCATAGAACTTTTTACCTAATTCAAACTGGTAGTTAGTTAGTTTTTTTTTTTTGTAAGAAAAACATTTTTTTTTACATATTATTAAATTATTGTAAAGTAGAGTGTATGGTTTTTTATTTTGTGAGATAGCAACTATCAAAGGGCCTTAGAGTAAAAAAAAAAAATTTAAAAAAAAAAAAAACGATTATTATACGAACTTATTCAAAATTGAAACAAACTAGAATAAAACCTCCAAACAACTAAGAAATGAAAAGAGAAATCTAAATGGAGGTCTATCATTAGTAAAAGAAACTGAATTTCATTCTAACCCCATTTCATTCCTTAAATCAAGTGCCATATAAAAAAAATTATAAAAGCTCTTACTAGTTTGTATTTTTAAAAATGAACAAATTTCCAAATAATTTTAGCAAAGTTAAATTTTTAAGATATGTACAAAACTTTATTTGCTAATTAAGTAACTGGTTTGTTTGTTCAAAGCTAAGTAATAATCATTACTCGTGTGTCAAAATACCTATTTTTTAGATTAAAAAAAATTAGACAGATTAATAAAATTAAAGAATTTATTTTTTTGAACTGAATACGCTCAAGTGCACTAGTACTTTTCTGGGAACATTTCATACTCTGCATAGTAAGCAAAAATTGCAGAAGTAAACATTAAACTTTTTTTCTTATTGTCTCAACCCAATTCTATCGAATCCTCATGAATGATTAATTCTTTGAGTATTGATTGCTAGTTAGATTAGTGCATGAACAAGTATTGTCTGGGAAATATCTACCAACACATTTCTATAATAACAGTCCCATAATGTATAGATTTGGAATGCTGTAAAGATTTTTGTATCGTTTTCTACGCCAAAATAATAGCTAAATATTGGTGATTTCTGGTCAGAAGGCAATGTGTACTAAAAATGACAGAACAAAAGGGGACCAACTCAAAGGGTATAACTTTGACAGAACCTTTACATATTTTATGTTTAAAAATTTGCAAGTTTAGAATCCAATTGGTGCTTTGGCGAATGTAGTTGGCATAACAGATCACGGTACAAAAACATTTCTTATACCTCTAAGCCATCTCTGGAGCAAACGGGGAAATTTCCCTATCGTGATCTGTGGCAGAATAATCAGCACGTCTTGGCAACTTCTGGGCAGTGGCTAGCGAGAACTAAAAAAATCACAGAAAGGGACAACCTCGAAGGGTATAACTCGTAACAACCACCGGGCAAGCCTCTACATTATTTTTTCTTAATTTTTCCGGTTAAAAATTCATCTGGTACCTTGGTCATTGTAGTTAGCACAACAGATCACGATGTGGAAATGTCCCCAAAATATTTTCATTCTGCCAGTATAATCGTAATATATTTTTTAAAATAACTTATTTATCAGCTGTGGGTGATGATTTCATATCGCATGATAGTTTAAATGCCACATTAAAATAAACAAATACAGCGCTAAATTACCTAAATGTTGTTTGATAAGGAGTTCCACTGCAATCAGGCTTTGTCCACACTTTAAATTCTTTAACAGATGTGTTAAATCCGGATAGAGACTCTTTAGAAACAGTGCTTTTCAGTTTTGAGTACAAGGTTCGTTTTTTTACTTGATATTTCTTTGAATGCACGGGAGATGTACAGGGAGTTTCAGGGCGATTTTTAGTTCGCCGTATATAACGATAATTAGAAACTGGGGGTAAACAAGAATCGCTATTTAATTCGTGTAATTTAGGTTTATTTCCTTCAATGTTTTCTATATACTCAACCTTATCTAAATTACCAGAATCAAAATCGGACGTAAAGAGCAAACCTCCGCATTCAATTTTCATCCTACAAATGTAAGAAAAATCTTAACATTCAAAATGATTGTAATATTTTAACTTGAATCTAAACATATTTTATTTTTCTTATTCAAATTGAATTTACAACTTATCGTCTTGATGGTGGTGGAAAGAAAACTATTTCATGTAAGTACCACAATATTTTAACTCATAAATTATGCAATAAATAAGAATTGGTTATTTTCAGATGCATTTTTCAGATATAGTTCGCTTATATTACTACATACATTTCGCAGCAATAATATATTTAAAAACTGCATATAAAAATTAATAATGAACTTCAAAAAAGAGAATATCTTTCTTTTTGTTTACAAACACTCAATAGAAAAAAACGAAACTTCCAAACATTATTTTTATATTTTTTTATTGGCAAGCTTAATTGAATTTCCGAAAGAGGGCGTGAAGTAAAATAAATATTAAAAATTCCTTTAAAACTAATACGAAATTTTAAAAACTAAATCCACAGTATTTAAGAAAAAACTATTAATAATTTTATAAGACTTCCACTCTTTGTTTCATTGACTGATTGAGATTCATTGACGAATGACAAAAGCGTAAAAACCGCATTAAGCAACGCAGTAAGAATATACTCTAATTATTAGAATATTGATTTTTTTAAAAATGGTTAAATCATTACAAACTGTTTCTGCAATAATTTAATATAATTTTGAAGTGTATAAAATTTCTTTGAAATCCTTCAATACTTTTATTTATACATTTATTTCGAAATTTAAAAGAAAAAAATTTTGATGCATTTTCCCATCTGTGGCAACTGTATTAAAATTCAAGAAAAAATCTGATCTCTTTGGCTTGGCGTTCTGTATTGGAAATGGCGACCATGGATTCAAGCGCCAAAAATAATGATTATGTTAATCAACTGCTTAAAGAACAAGAATCTTTGAACTCCCAATATTCTCATGCATATAAGCTTTTACAGCAAGGTGAGTAAAATCTTTCATTTGAGTCGACAATTTATATATTTGTACATAATTGATACCACTGTTTCCAATACCGCTTTTTGGAAGGCGCCGGCATGTCACCTTTTTAAAGTAAAAGATTATATTTTCCCATCAAACGAAAAAATATTTTAAGTCTTAAGCTTGATCATTTTGCATATTCTGTATAACAATATTAGCTTGAATAAACATATGTAAACTTCACTTAAAAGTTTCAATTTTTTGTTATTTGCTTAAGCCTAATGGAAGCAAAGATTTTTTAAGTATTTTCTGACATTAAAGAAGTATCAATGAATGTTTCTTAAGATATCACATTTGGAAATAATCTGCATTAGTTTCATGCAAACTTAAACCGGCTAAAGCTGACCGGTAATTAATATTTTGTTTTGGCGCGTTATCTTGATTATCCCATTGGCCGGAGAACCATGACATCTCGTTACGTATTAAGTCAAACACTTAGATTTTTGTTTTATAGCTTACCTTCCAATTTTTATTTTATATCTTTGTAAAACAGATAAGGAAGTGTCTAAATGTTTGTGGTCATCCATTATTAGCTGTTTTATGTGTAACAAGTATGCCTTGAGTTATTGGTCATTATGTTTTAAATTAATACAATGCAATTATTCTGTAATTGGTGGATTTTGTTAACTGTTATCAAACTTTTTACCAAGAACTCCTGAGTAAATTCTCTATTTCGCATTTATTACCAATTCATTGATTTGTCATCATATAACCAAGACATGTAGTAAACTATTGTAAATGCCAGTAGATATCAATAACCATCTATATTCATGTCATAAAAAGCCATTTATTATGGATTGAAGCTTAAACAAAAAGTAAAGATTTGATGCCATATTACTTATGGTTTTCACGTGTTGTATTCAATGAGAATTTTTATTTTCGGAAGCACATGCAGCATCAGCATTTTGACATTTATATGTGAGCGAGAGGGTTTCAAAAAAATGTCTGATTTTTGATTGTCACTCTGTAAATGGGTTTATGGCTCTATGAGATAAGTTAGTACCATTTTTATTTTAAATTCTATATCTAAATCTTATATGAAAGTCCAGATTTATGCACACACACACACAAAATGGTGTATCAAAGCGTTTCGTTTCCATTCAAGTCTCCTCTCGATTATTGTCTCTAAAAAATTTATGTCTTTTTCTGGATTCATTTATATCGAGGTGGCAAATTTCTTCCACTTAGAAAGAAATTGGTTTCACCTGACCCTTCTTGCAGAAAAACTGTCAAGTATTTTATTAAACAGTTATGATTACAATCTAGTTCATGGGTTAAGTATGCAAATCATTTAATGTTAAAAATTTTCAAAGAAATTTAAATAATGGAGTTCTTTTTTGTGTGTGTGTGTTTCTAAATGATAGTAAAACTAAATTTTGTTATTAAGTGCAGTGAACCCTTCAGGACCTCTAAGTAGCAATCACTATTCATGACCACTTTCCCTTCAATAAAGTTTCGTTGAAGGGAACCTTTAGGCATGACCAGGTAAACCTCTGTACCAAATGCAAAAATGGTCAAATAAGAAAACAACAAAATTATCGAAACGAAATATACTAACAAAACAAATGAAGTCTATTAAAATGTATGCAAAATATTTGCCTGTGGCTCTTGTTTAGAGTGCTCTTTTTGACAATTGCTGAAAGAGATTGGCAGTCTCGTTGATATCAATGGCAAATCCTGTGGAACAGATAGTGGTCCCTTCCAGGAGGTTTATCTGTATCCCTTTGGCAGGATTTTTTCAGGCTTTCTGCGACAAAACTCTCTAGCACTCATATCCTTCTGCAAGATAGTTTCAATAATAACAAAGATGTATGTTACCGATTAAAGTTAACAAAGAATGCTGTGTTTACAAAAAAAAGAACATATAATTATTTTTATTCTAATATTATGGGCGTATTATTGCATTTTAAAAATCATCACATTAAAAAAAAAATCATGAAACCCTAGCTGTAGTTACCGAAAAAATAATTGACGACGAAGACACTCTAATTTGATTCTTCAAAAAGGATTACTCAAATTAGTGTTTCGTTTCAAGATTTGATTGTTGTAATAAATAATATCGGATTTTAAATACTATATAGAAGTCAAAAGCAATAATTGCCGAAAAATGATAGAAGCGTTGCCTTAAAAAGTAAATACTCGGATGCACGATTCGAATTTCCCATGTTGTCTGAAATATATCGGGATAATTAAAAACCACATGGAAATCAATAACTGCCGAAGATATACTCGAACCACTCTATAGATTTATGATACTACCAGCATAAATTGGACGCCACAATAAGTGATTATACAAATGCGCAGTTCAAATTATCCTCGTAAATTTCTGAAAAACTGAAAATTTTTCTTCTCGTGCAAGAACTCTGTAAGGTTCTGCGACAATGTCGCCGTGATTCTGCCACAGGGATATCTGTATATATTACCAGCATAACATGTTAAATATGTACTATTTCAAATCACTTACTGAATTCACAATTATAAATAGCATGTTAATTTTTATAATCAAATGCTATTAAATATGAAATCTTTAAATAATATGATATATATATTATAAAATTCTGTATAAAACTGAAATGTGAAAAACTTCTCTTGTAGCACTTATTGTTTAATGATTGAACTGGTAATCTTTAATTTTTTCTTCAGTTCAATTTCTGTTGACAATGTGTCAACCTTTATTTATAAATGTATATTGATAAATTTCAATATTTTACAGAAATTGAAAAAGCTCGTAATGACTCTTCAGATGAGTCTCAAAGACGAGATTCGCACATTGTAGTGCATTCTGGAAAACAGATTCGGGTGAAGGTTAAAGTTCACATTCCAGTTGATGAACATCCTAACGTAAATATCTTTTTTTTTTTATCTAAACATTACTTAATCTGAAATTTTATTGTTGAATGTTTGTTTCTTATTCTTGTGGTATTAAACTTGCTGCATTAGTTAATTCAATTTTTAGTTGTTTATTATTATTAAATGTAACTGAAATTAGATATGTTGTGGAAGTTTGTTAAATTTAGTATATTTAAAAAATTTACAATAGATTTTACTATTTACCTCCCTTGTTATTATTAATTTTTAGATAATAATCAGTATAAATGCTACAATTGCGGACAAAATATGTCAAATAAACTGGGGGAAATGTGTGGTAGTTATCATAAAAAATGTGTGCTATAGAAGTTGACAAAACATTAATTTTTTTAACTTTGAATTATATCTTGAATGATTTATTCTTGTGGTTCCATGTGTATTTACAATTTTAGTAGTTTGACAAATCTCAGGTCTTATAGTGATTTGAGTCATTATATTGAATAAAAGATGCCTTTAATATTATCATAGACTCCTAATTATTGTCTAAATTGACATTGGGGTTTGCCGGATAAAATTCCTGTTCTTACCCCTCTTCCATATAAACTAGACCTCCACTAGCTACAGTATTCTCTCAATATCTCTAGAACCTTATAGTGTCAAAATATTTTTCCCTTTGGCATTATATATTGAATTCTTATGTCAGAGAAATATGTAGTTTTCCAGTATTTTTACTGCATTCAGTCTTCTCAGTTTGTTTTTGTGTAACTGTGCATTAATATTTCAAACTACTGTTTTTTTTTTTTTTCAACTTAACATCATAGTTTTATCTTAGAAAGTTTTATTCCGAGTTTTTCTCCTTTTACCCCACACCAATTATAGTCCTAATTATTTTTTCTTAACTAAAACTTGATACATAGAAATAATTATTATTTTTATAAATGCTACTATTTGGCCGAATCGCTATTCGTTACACCTCTATTTATTATCCTCTGAATCCTGTTTGTTTCTCTATACATCTGGTGACAGTACCAGGTTATTTGTAATATGTTATAATTCTAAAAATAAAGATTTAAAGCAACAAAAAAAAAATTATTTGATTGCATATTTTGTGTGTGCATTTTCTTTAATAAAAACTGCTTTTAACAGTTATCTCTTAAAATTCTATGACTATTAAAGCGTTAATATTAGGAGAGAATACAGATTTTGTCGAACATTGAACATTTGCTCCAAAAAATGGGCCAAATAGCAACAAAAAAAGCTTATTCATAAATATTTTTATGTAAAAATTTAACTGTATTGTTCTGGAGTAGGTTAAAAGAAAAAATCTTAGCAGAGTTTATCAGTATATTTTGTTTATCACATTTTTTACTCTACCAGGAAGCAAAAAAAATAATTCTCTGCTGTGATTGGAAGTTAGCCAGTTTTGTTTGGGAGTTTTTCTGTTGGATTGTGGGTCTGCACATGTGTTTTGTGTGATTGTATACAAGATGGTTGCTGAATTTACATTTTAAAAAAATGTGAAGTGGTTAACAAGTTTCAAAACTTAGCAAATATGAGTAAAAACTTTTTTCTAATGTATTATGAAAAAGTTCGATTTTAGATTATTCTTCAGTAAATCTATTAAAATTTTCTCCAAAAAAAAAAATTTAATATTAGACCATGACCCAATATTCATTACACTAGTTATAGTTCTAGGCCACTGGCAATATACTTGTGCAAGAAAAAAAATCACAAATTATTTCTATTTATTTGCCAGCCTTTGATAAGCATTTCTAATCTTGAAAAAATGCCACCTTTAAATTTACACTTAAGACTAAAACTCTGGGAAAAACAGGTTCTTCATGGGTGCCACTCTTCAGTTCTGAGGACTGAAATCAGTCTTAAGAAAAGTCCTCCATAAATATATATTTCCTGTTTATTTTTGAAATTGAGTTTTCATTTGCAAATTATTAATTACGACTAATTATTTCAAGACGATTGAGAAATAATGTCACCAGACTGAAAGAATTGGATTGGCTGGATTTCAACACCTGGTTTTCTTAAACAAAATTAATATTGTTGAACCTGAATCAGCTTATTTGTATTTTTTCCCCTAACATTCTGTGATACTAGGCTAAGTTAAATTCAGATAATTTTTTAAAATATCAGATTTATAGATCTAGGACAGAATACAAATAAAGTATATATGTGTGTGTGTGTGTGGAAAAAATAAACAATTACTGATATATGTGGGCCATTCTCATTTCTGTAGTCAAAATAGCAAAAACATGCTAATTAGTCCAAAAAAAAAATAAGTTCAGTCTCGAAATTTTTCTAATGTAGCACCAGTGTTTTCATCTCAGAAAAAAAATGGCTGAGAATTTCTCACCCTTTCTCAAAAACAGGGTGAGATTTCAAAAAGTTAAGTGAGATTTCAAAAATTTAAAAAAAAAAAAAACGTAAAGAGACTTGAAAAAAAATAAAATTTCTTTAATTGTGATGCATTTTTAACATCTTCTAATTTTTAAAGCATTGAATATTTTTGCTGCATCATCCTATGGAAAATGTTCTACATCTACTTTTTCATCAGCTATTCTCATTAGGTTGCTCAAATGCGTATTTGTTTCGTTTTGATCGCTTCTACCCACATTTGTTTCATTTTCATTTGTCCGTTTCGGAGTAGAAGATATTGGCTTTACAAGGTATTTGTCCATCTTACATTAACGAGCAAAAACTTTTAACGTCTTACATGAAGAAACCTTACCTACGGTAAACACGTGGTTGCAGAGAAATGCGTTCTGAAAGAGGTTCCATGGTTCTGAAGGATGGTGTTCTGTTGTTCTTAAAGGTTCTGAACAATACTGGTAAATAGGGAATGGGCAGATGTTGAAAATAATAAACAGGGATAATGGGGCAGATGTTGAAAATAATAAAAGATTCAGGAAGAAAAGTGAAACGGATTTTATTCTAAATGGCGCAAAAGAGAAATTTTTTTCAAAATGCGAGAAATTCGCTAATTTTGAAATTTTTTTATAGATTGCGCGAATTTCTCGCGGTAATCATTTTTTAATGCGAGAATTTAAAAAAATATGCGAGATTCTCGCGCTGTAGTGAAAACACTGAGCACCTATGGTTCTTCCCTAAAGCATTGGTGACCTCACATTGTAAATACTTTGCTAACCCTGTTTATTAAGAAAAGTAGTAAAAATATATCAAATGTAATTATTCACTAGCAAAAAAGGACAAAATTCATTCACATCTGTTATGTTTTCTCTATCAATTCAGTTGAAAATTGTTATAAATAAAACTTTTTTTTTTTTTTCTTAATTCCAGTTTAACTTTGTTGGAAAGCTTTTGGGGCCAAAAGGCAGCTCACTCCAACAGCTTCAGGAAGCTACACAAACAAGAATGGCTATCTTAGGACGAGGCTCCATGAGAGATAAGAGAAAGGTATATTTCAAGGATAATAAATATTTAGTTAAAAGCATATTGTTATCAATCTAACACATTTTTAATGTAATCTTTATTGCAATTAAAGGAAGAAGAATTAAGATCTCAAGGTGATCCTAAGTATTCTCATTTGAATGAAGAACTTCATGTAGAAATAACTGCTTTTGCCCAAGGACCTGAAGCTTATAGGCGAATTTCTGGAGCTCTTGCCGAGTTACAGCGCTTTTTAGTCCCAGTAAGTTTTTCTCTTTTTCGTGAATTTTCTGCATTTAATCAGTCAATTTGGTGCGTTTTTTGTCAAAATGAAACTCACTTTTTATAAATATCAATAAAATGAATTTAGAACAATAAATGAGGAAGAAAAGACAGTCTTATACCTTGCTCCAGATATTTTATTAATGTTACCACTTATATAAAAGATATAAATAAAAAATTTCAAGAAAATTAGCCTTCAATTTTTTTGAAAGTTTTTTTTTATTTTTTCTTTAAAACCTAGATATAAGAGTTATCTGGTTAGATATCAAATTACAGTGAAACCTCATGTTGCAGATGCTCCTACTAAACGAACACCTCTCATTACGGAAATTTTTGTTTATTTCGCCATGAATCTTAAGAAGAAAAAAGTTATGTGCCCTCTCTGTAAAGTAAACACTCTTGTAACCCGGCGTGTACAGTCATTTATACCTCGAAATATCATTTTAAAACTATTCAGAGTGGGCATAATTTTTTCCAAATTTGAAAAGAAGGTTATTTCTTCTATCAATGAAAAAAAAAACTGCATCTTTCCTCCATTTTTTAAAACATACAAATTTTTTGCCGTAACTAAGAGGATTAAGTTATTTCAATACTAAAGAATCTATCGTTCTCCTGTCACCTTCCTTTATCTTTTCGATTTTATCCTTGACAAGAAAGAATAAATAATGCTGCTCATGTAAAATATTTTGGATAGCATCTTTTGGTTTATTCATTTGGGTGACACACTTGAGACCCCACATTTTCAGTCGAAGCCCACAAGTTTAAGCAGTAAAAAAATTACTGAATTTGGATTGGAGTGGTAGGAAATTTTTAAATTATAAGTCTCTATTTGCTGTGTGTGAAATAATTTGCTAATTCTACCAATTTATTTTTGTTTATTTTGATGCAAATATTTTTAAAACTTATTAAAATACAGTTTGTGATAAGATAGTGAGGAAGAACTTTTTCTGCTTTAAGAATAACTTTTTTTTTAATTATGTAATTATTTAGTCATAAATGTTGAGTGCTTTTAATATTATTTTAAAATAGCAATAGACATTAATATATTTTCTCAAAACTTTGATATAAGTAGAAAATCGGAAAGTTCTGATATAAATAAATAAACATATCCAATATTTTTTATTTCTTAAAAATAAATTGATTATGTGTTAATTAATTTGTTTGACTGCGTTCTCTAGAAATTCACAAACGACACAAAAATGTCTTAGTATAGTTGTAAATGCCAGAACAGTTTCCTGAAACTCAATGTGAAGTGTTCTACATTTTACAAAAATCGAAAAATGATGAACAACTTAAAAATTTGCTGTAAATTATTGTATATAGTATTACATTTTTGTTGATCTGCATTATGCTTCAAACTTATTGTTTTAAAAAATTTCTCATGCTTTTCATTTTTATATACATAATCTCAAGTTAGTTAATTATTTTTAGGACTATTTTGATGCTCCTCCCCAATTTGATGGCAAAGGAAAGCCTCCCTTCCCGGGTGATGCACCTCCTCCAATGGGACCTAGAGGTGGACCAGGATTACCTCCAAGACCAATGGGTCCACCTATGATGCAAGGACGTGGAGAACCACCCCGTCGTGGTCCAATGGTTCAAAGCACATATGCTGCACCTGAAGGTGATGAATGGGCACCCCCTAGACCCTCACCAAGGCGTGGAGGTTTTGCTGGTGCAGCTCCTCCTCCACCTGCTGCTGCCCGTGCTGCTAGAGTAAGTTTATAGATCAGTAGTTTACCATTACTAATTTATATGTTCGCTTAATCCTTTACTTTTTTTTTCAAGTTTAATGTTAAAAAAAATTTGTGTTGGTGCATCATCCTCACAAAAGTAATGTCTAGCACAGGGATCGCCAAACTTTTTTGATTATCGACCCCTATATAATTTTTCGAAATCTCCATCGACCCCCGCAAAAGTAATTTTCTGTTAATTAAAATAAAACTCTATTAGATACTGTGTTTGTACATTTATTTTATGATTTTAAACATTTATTAAAGTAATAGTACATTATGTAACAATAGTTTTATGAAAAATATATTAATATTGAAATTTAAATACCTTATTATTAAATAATAATAAATTATGCATAAGTAGATATAATAAGTAAAGTAACTAAAGATTTACTGCTTCTTGATCAATAAGATGGGTGGGCCTATGACTTATAAACTGCGCTGAGTTCGTGCCACTGCACGGTGGTACGTACATGCTTGTTTCACCCCAATAAATATACGTTTATTAATTTATGTTTTATAAAGAAACTGATATTGAGTCGATTATAAAAAAAATTCACAAATTTTACATACTTAATTAGGTATGTGTGATTTACGTATTGAGAACTGTTTCTTTTTTCAACCCACAATTGACCCTTCCGATTCGGATCGACCCCCTGTCTCAGATCTACCCCTGCTTTCGTTAAATAGACCCTTGAGGTCTATATAGACCACTTTGGCTACCTCTGGTCTAGTGTTATAGATCAACAATGAAGGTGTTAAACTGTATTCCCTCTTTTGATTTGAAGTAAATTTTTCAAAAATTTTCTATTTAAAGCACCCAAATATTGATGAGCGCTCTGTATTTGTTAATAAAAAAAGTTTCATTCATTTCCTGACCTGAAAAGTGGGAATAGAATTTGTTGAATTCTTAATTAACATCTAACGGTATTTAGAAATAAATACAGGGGTCGCATTCCCCCTAAAATTCCTAAAAGTATGTGCAAACCCTAAAAATCTGATAAAATTTTGTTGGTGTTCCTAAAAAATTAGAGTTATAGGCTAAATATAAATAAAAAAGCAATAATCTGAAATATAAGAATTTAACTACATTAATTAAAACTGTTTTAATTTTGCCACATGGGAATTCTGATCCTGAGAGAGGTTTTTCGATAAATAAAGCAATGCTTAATGTGAGTCACCATGAGAATACTATTGTCTCTTAGACTAATCAAAGATACCATTCGAAATTATGGAGGAGTGTTGAAGATCACCACAACACTATTGAGGGCAGTAAAAGAATCTCACAAATCATATCAAGAATATTTTAGAAAAATGATCATGATTAATTTGTTTTTCTCTAACTTCTAATATAAATTGCTGATTTGAAGTTAATAATATCACAATAGTTTTTCTTAATAAAGTAAGGTAAAGGGTAATAATAAAGTTTTGATTAAGAAGGTAAAAATTAAATAAAAATCCAAGTTGGTGTTAATTTATTTTTTCTCTTGATTTGTTCTCACTTTTGCCTGTTCCTGAATTATGCACTTAATTTCTGATAGGTAATATGTAAAGTTGAAATTTCATTTTTACACTTTAGAGATTTCATTCTTGACTTAATAAATTTCAGAGCTTTATTTTATGGCTTGTAATTATTTATGATATGTGTGGATGAATTGTAATAATCTTCTGCTATGTAATAAACTACCGTGTGATCTGTTTTTATCCTAACAAAATCATATATTACCCCTAAAATTTTTTGAAAAAAGTTCCTAAAATTACCCTAAAATTTTAACAGACATGCCAACTCTCCCGCATTTTGCGGGAATCTCCCGAATTTTGAGTTATTCTCCCGCCCTCCGGAAGTGATTTGAAAAACTCCCGAATTTTACTGCGATCGACGGCCAAACTCAAAATTACCTAATTTTTCCGCGAGTGCGAAGGTAAGTTTTTCTTTCAGCTTGGATTCCATCCCCTCTTATCAAACTACCATCTGCCTGAAGCGTAGCTGAACATGCTTTATTTCCCCCCCTCTTCAACGTTACCTCTAAAAACACTCCTATTTCACCCGCCCCCTTACACTGGGGGCGGGTGAAATCTTCCTCTTCTTTCGTGTGGAGTTGAATGCAATGACGTCGCATGTCGTTATCGAGTGACGTCCGTTCAGGAGTGGGGAAACTCGTACTCTCGATAGTTGGAATTGATATTGTATCTTGCTGTTTTTATAGTTTTTAATGCGTATTTTTCCACGGTTGGCAACAAGCTCGTAAACTAGCAACGTGATATCAATTATTCGTTTAGTCTTCGTATATTTCAAAAACAAAAAAACAATTCAAGGATGTCTTAAGTCGAAACGGAAGTATGGATCAATTTCAACAAATCATGTACCAATGACTTTAGCAAGACTTAATTGCGGAGAGCTAAATCTGCAACTCTTTTTTTTCATGCATACAGTAGAGAACCATTTATCTGGTATCCAGATAATCCGGAAAAAAAATTTGCTCGGTTCTCCCGCCATTTTGAACTAAATCGATATGAAAAAAAAAAAAAAACGGAAACTGGACTAATCCTTGAAGTTGAGTAGAGGAAAATGTGAGGAAGGGAAGAATTTTTTCCCCCGTTTACCCAGAGAAACGTCATTTCTTCCGCGACCTTGAAGATTTTAGATCTTTATTCTCTTTTAGGTCGTTAAACTCAAAGGAGTGGCATGATGATTTCGTTTGCTAGTTTGATTTACGAGGGGGTGGGGAAAATGCATTGCACATGCATATCAGTGAACAGAAGATGAAAGAGAAAAATATATTTATCTATTTGACATCGATTAATAAAAATAAAATGTTTTTCTTTTGAATAAATTCTGATTCTTTGGAAGTGCGGTATCATTCGCAAGTTTTTCTTGATGTGGAATCACACCTGCTTTAATTAAAAATCGCGTTTTTATAAAAAAAAAAAAAAGGAGAATTGTTTATTAATTTAAGCATACAATTATTTTATGAAGCAGATTGCAGTTTCGTTTTTCTGATTCCACTACGTTTTTTTTTTTTTTTCTTTTTCATGATAAATTTTGCACTCAATAAAATTATTTGTATTACCAAATTTTTTCATTAGACTTTAAAATGTGTTTACATTTTTTCCTTGTAATTTGGGTTTGATAAAACATCGATTAACGACACTTTTTTGTCGATCCAGGACACCGGGAAATTAAGACATCCGGGATAGCGATGGTCCCGAGCATCCCGGATAATTGGTTCTTTATTGTACAGACATTAGTATTGAATTGGTTTTTTAAAATAAAATACTTATTCAATTTGTTTATTTTTTAAAAGTTTTTGTGTATTTTTATTACAGTGTCGGGTTTTTGAATAATGTTTTATTAAGGAAATGGTATTTATTTAAAGAGTATCTACCTAATATAGTTTTGTGTTGCTAAATCTGTGTTTAATTATTTTATTTCCATTTAATATTTTTAAACAATTATTGCTCTATTAGTGTGTAAAATTTCTTGCATTCTTATATTTAATAAATTTTTTACTTAAAATTCCTTAGAACTGCCAAATGTTGCATACCATGCACCTTTTTTTACCCCTCCTGAAATCTCCTGAATTCTTGTTAGGGAAACTCCTGAATGTTAATTTTGCTAGGTTGGCACGTCTGTTTTAAAAAACTTTGCTGCTACCCCTGTAGATACTATTAGGTTAATTATGATTTTGGCAATTTTTTTTTTCTAGCTAGAATATGCTTGCTAATTTCAAGTAGAGCTTGATAACAATTCCTCTCACTCGTGTTTCTTAAATATCGCAAGCAAAATATTTCTCCCTTGAACCAACAATCTAAATTCTTTAAGTAAAATTTAAAACAGTTTTGTATTAGATTCTAAGGGTGAACTAGTTGAAATTTCTAGAATAGAACAACATAATAAAGCAAATGCATACAATATTCTGCAAAATATATATTTACATCCTTTATAAATTGCTAATATCTCTTCGGCAGAGTTAGCAAGGTTAAAGACAATGGATAAATTCAGGGTTTAAACCATCCTGTTCAAATTATGTCACAATTTTAAAAAAAATCTGAAAAGTAAAAGGTTAATTTTTGAACAAGAAAGAAAATGAAGACAGGTTTGTTTTATTATAAAAATTTTATTATTATTAATATTGCGTTTTTTGTCCTTATGCGAAAACATAATTTATCAATATTCAAAACATGTTTGAAGGATAAGGTATTCACCTTTGTTATTAGGTGAATTGTGCAGCTTCAAAAGCTATTAATCTTTTTGTATTATATTACATTATTTTATTTTCCTTTAATTTAAAGTAAAAGTAATAAATGTTTATTAATATGTGTAATTATTATGTGTATGATGGTTGCACATATGAAAAATTTTCCTTTTAAAAATGTACGAGATTTTAAACACTTTAAGACAGTTTAGTCAGTAAAACCCATGTGTCTTGTTTTGGTGTCTTATCATTTTGTATTATTTTATTTAACATGAAATTGGTCGAGTTTAATGTGGTAAGGCAGTTGTGAAAAATAAAGTTGTAATCTTGAAGTGAGAAAGTATGTCGTAATAAGTAATGACTAAATTTTGTCGAAATATTGGGCCCTGGCTACAAGTTCTTAGGATTTATGTTAGGGAGACCAGAAAGTAATGTTGTTTCAGCTCATTAAATATTTGTTTGCTTTAGAAAGCAATTCATTTTTTTTTTTTCGATTCATTTTCGATCCAGCATTGAAAGGTTGTTGCTTACAAGGGTAAATACATTATTGATTCAAAATTACATCTTGATAACAAGAGATGAAGTGACATTTCTCTCTGGTTCCCCAAATAGATCCCTATATGATATGAATATATATTGTTTTACTAATTCTAAGTGTTTAGTTAAAGAAAGGAATGTTGATGCATGTTTTTAGTAATTGCAATGTTGAGCAAATGGATAAATTTTTCTAAAATGTGGTTTCTGGTGGTTTATTTTTAATTGATATTGAAGATGATTTTTAATTGATATTTTTATTAATACTGTAGGGTTAGAATGACAATGTGAAATAGAATTCTTTGCTTTAGCATTTATATTTAAAAACTTCCAAGTGTGATTTTAGAAATATTTTTGAAAGGAAATTATTTTCAAATCACGTATTTATCAGTATCAAATTTTTGTTTGAAAACTCTTAGGTATTATAATAAACTTATAATTTTATAATGGAGTGAAATAAGTAATTATATTTAAAAACTTCAGGGATAAAAAATAATATGCTCTTCGCAGTAGTGAATATAATGTGTGATATTGGGCAGTGTTAAATTTAAGTGAGGTATTTTAAGTTCTTTAGAAATTAATATTAAAAGTGGAAAGTAAAATTCTTTTCTAATACTTTGTTGCAATTGTTATTTTTTATTATAACTTTTTATACCTGCCGACTTGGCAGGTATAAAATTACATTCTCAAATTTCTCAGTATTTGTTGAAGAAATTTTTAAATAAAAAAGTTTTTGGCAATAAAGTATACGCTGAAGGTAAAAATACTTATTCCTCAACAGCTAGTGATTTTGCCATCTCACAAACAATTTATTTTGGAAGCAGAAAGCAAACAAAAATTGATTTTATTTGGAGTTATGAAATTTCAACATTTAGTTTTTTTTTTTTTTTTTTTTTTTTTAAATTTATTCATGCGAGTTAATTAGAATTTCAAGAAAAAAAGTTTTTGTATATAGTTATTTACTATACTTTTTTAATTATTAAAAAAGCTACAACATAAACTAAAGAAGAAACTTAATCATTTCTCTTGAGACTATTGAGCTACTATTTATATATTTAAGGATACTAATCACGAATAATTGCAATGAAACCCATATAATTTGCATATTTTCTTTGTTATGTATGTCAGATTTTAATTATAAATTTCTTAAAGTATCAATATACAAGAATATATGCAATTAAAAAAACTTAACGTTATATTTGTTTACCACTTTAAAATTTACTTTTATTACAAGAGCCCTTAAAAGTTCACATTTAGTTCGTTCATTAGGGTATAGTCAATCAGAGGTATTTAGATAAGCTTTTATTACTTACTTACCGATTCAGTGAAAAAAAATTGCATAACATTGCAGGTTAAAAAAATTATTGCAAGGTTTTCCTCTAATGTTTATATATTATGTTTTAAAATTAGAATTCTGCAGTTATTGCTTGTTCCAAATAGCTTTTGTTGGAATAAAATTCTAAAGTGTTTATATTTTTTATTGCAGCCATATGAAGAGCCTGTAAATGACTATAATAATTATGGTGATGGTTATGGCGATAACAATTATGGGTTAGTATAGCCGATAATTCTTGCAGAGCCCTACCTGTTGTGTAAAAGTTAATTAATGTTAATTCATCTTACAGCAATGCTGCCTCATATTATGATTACTCAGCAGATACTGATGGAAATTTTGCAGATGGATATGGTGGTAAGCCTCTTTCTTTTTTCGTGCATTCATTGTATGCTGTATTGGATTGCTTTAAAACTTTTATGGACAAAAAGAATGGCTGTATGGGTTGAAAAACAGTTATAGACTAAATTCTTATTATTAACCTTTTAGTTACGGCTAGTCAGGTGAAAAAATTCTCCTCTCGTTACGGCGCCTTTTTGCAAAAATTCTTCCCCCACTTAGTCAGTGGGTGGTAACTACTTTAACCAGCTATGAATAGGAAACGTTTTGTTGTAATTTGTGTGTTACTTTTCGAGGAGGCAAAAGTAGTAGGGTTGTTATGTATATCGTTATCGTAGACGTTTTGGCATAGTTATGCAAACTTTGGCATTTTTTTATTTGTGACGTTTAACACATTATGAGAATAAATTGAAATATAGCTTTAAATTAATTTTACTTAATAAAGTGATGTTTTTTCTAATGCAAAGAAAGCATTCATTTAAAAATGATTTAAATATGTTGCTAATTTAATATAAAATATGAATTTTTTTTGCACCTGAAAGATTGTTAATAATCTATTATGAACAAATCTCTTTTAATTTTTTAAAAGAGAATAAAAAAAAATATTTTAATAAAATGTGCATGTGCTCTTATAAAACGTGCGTTTTATTGCATCTGAAAGATTGTTATTAATCTGTTATAAACAAATCTCTTTTAATTTTTTCGAATATATAAAGCATTATTTGAAGTTCTATTCTTATCCTAAAATCTTAAACACACTAATTAGCTTTTATAATTTTGTAAAGCAAATTATTAGAATTTTAAACGATGAACGTTGTATCTCTTATACATTTCCGAAAGTACTTTTATCTGTGAAAAAGAATAGCAAATGCAGATTTTGTTTTGTGAAACATTTTTTACTCATTTAACTTGTTAGTTTCCCCTTACAGTAGCGTCTATAACATTCAAACAAAATTAAAATATAAATATTCTTTGATTAAAAATTTTCCGAGAACGTTTCGCCTTCATTTCTGTTTTGAAAACAGAAATGTTACACGCGTATATTAAATAGAAATTCATTAAGATCTTGCAAGAATATTTTATAGAAACCTTATTAGAAATATAAAAGATAATTATAAAGACACTGAAAATAAAGAATATGTTTGAAGTAAGTTCAAAGAATAAAAAAACTCCATTGTTAAATCTTTTTACAGCAAAAATATTGAGGAATAAAAAATTTGCCACGTTTCCATTTACCTTACATTTGACCCACATATTGAAAGAGTAAAGATATTATTCAATTTTGAAATTTTGCAATTATAGATTGATTGGTTTTCTTTATACTTTCCTTATTCCCTTCTTTTTCTAATACAAAAAGGAATATTCCTCTTAATTTCTTATTTATTTTTATCTTTAGTAGGAAAGGTTTTGTTCAAAAAAAGTATCCCCTGAGTTATTTCACTTCGTCATTACTCTGAGAAGTATTTCACGATTTCCATGTATATATGAAATTTTTAAGTCAGCAATTGTTATAAGACACATCTATACAAGTTCTATTGACACAATGATGGTAAGACATGCATTTCCTTTAGTCATGGTGTGGTCTTTCTGCAGGTGTTTGAAATAACTATTGTCAAGAATTTTAAAAATGACAGTAACCAAAATAAATAATAAGAGCCCTCCCAAAACGCATTCTGACCGATAACGCAACAATAAGCAGGAAATGCCACCTCGCCTGTGGAAGAGGCAGGAATGATTTCGTTTTCCTTTATCTTTTAGAGAAGGAGTAACAATTTATTTTGTGCCCAGCAAGTTAAATTATGACAAACTGTAAAACTCTCAATAGAAAAACTTCGTCGGAACTTGAAAGAATAATTTGTCCTTGAGAACTTCAGCAAGAGGCGAGAAAGATACCTTTTTAAAATGGTTCAGTAGTTAATCACATATAAATGTTTGAAAAGCAGAGATAGTTTCATTGTGACTAAACTTCCTGTTCAAGGTCACGCATTGAAAACCTTTCCATAGATGCTCCATCATCTTTCCACAAATATTTAATTTTTTTTCTTTTCGGTTTTTAACAGTATTTTTTCACAATAAATTAATATTATAAATGTGTTTTTTTTCTTCCTTTGTTTTAAAAAAGAAAGAAATCTGAAACATTTTCTAAGCGGTTTCAAAAGTTAGATTCCATAAAATTACCAATGAAAAAATTTACACATGCATTAATTTTTTTGTGCACGTTAAATTCAGAGTTTCAAACGGTTGATTAGACTTCCCTTTAACCCTATGAAACAGCATATTACTCATGTAAAAAATATACAATACTTTGTTTTCATACTAATCTTGTGCTATAGACTGGAATACAAAAAATAATTGAACTTCATTTACTCAATCATACTAGGCAAAATTCAATATTTCGTTTAATAATTAATTATCTTTCTTTTATCTTTTTAATAATTATTACTTTCATCTTTTTGTGCACGTTAGATTCAGAGTTCCAAACGGTTGATTAGATTTTCCCTTTAACCCTATGAAACAGCATATTACTCATGTAAAAAAATATACAGTACTTTGTTTCCATAATAATTTTGTGCTATTTTAGTACAAACATAATTTAAATGCTTAGAAGATAATTATTGAACAATTTATCACTAAAGAAAAGTTCAAAGAATTCGACTTCTCTTTTCAAATCTTTATGTTTTTCATTTAATCCAACGTTTCCAGTAAACGGCAAAACATTTACTTTATCATCAAAAGATGGTTCCTTCCATTGAAATACTCTTTCTACTGCTTTTAAATTGGAAGTTGCAGAATTTGATTGACAATTATCCATAGATTCATCCTCACTATCAATTTCATCCACTTCATTTTTTTCTTCTTCCTCCTCACACTCAGATTCTGAATCAGCGTATGTTTCATCATCAAAATCATTCATTATCTTATGGATTTCATCTTGAGTGAGTGGTCTCCCTCTACGTGGCATCTTAAAGATGCGAAAAATTCTTTTAATGTAAAAAGAATAAAAAAATGCAAAACGAAAGTAACAAATTAAAAAATAAAACGTAAATAAAAATTTAATTAGAACATTAAAGCAAAAGCTTAAAAAAATTAACAAAAACGCAAACAAAAAATAAACGTAACTAACAAAGAAATTAATCGAAAAACAATAAACAAGGATTCGCTAAATGTCGCTGAAAAGATCACGAATAAAATGATACTAGACTTTCAAAGGGAATGAAAGAAATTCTCATAGCTCGAAACTCGCCAACTGATAATAACAGAGAAAAATATTTCAGCCAATTCGAATCGAAAGTGAGCACACGTGAAGTCTTTTTTCAACAATAGGAGCAAATTACAGGGGGTTCTTGAAGAAATGACAGGAGCGATGACGGTCTAGTAGAAAAGGGGGAAGAGAACCACCGGTACAACTGTTGATCCAGCGCCGCAATAAAAGAAGTTTTTTCTACCGGTACATATGCTGTACCAGCCGCAACCAAAGGGTTAATACAATTTATTATATATACGGTGTTCCTATAGTCCTTAAAAGCTGCTTGATTTTTATTTTGGAAAGTAGAGGCCCTTAACAGTAATTAACTTTGGTACACAGTTTTTTAGAAGTCCTTAATTTTTTTTTTTTTTTTTTTTTTTTTTTTTGCACCACTACGCTTGGTAGGAATAGTTTTTTAATCTTACAAAAATATTTTTAAGAGAAATTTCTTTTATCGCATTTTCGCAGAAGTTCTGCCTAAAATTCTGAACATTGCGGAGCTTTTGTATCAAGATTCCTATTTGGGAAGGGGGTCTTCAAAGGATGCCTTTCTCACTCATTAGAGAACGTAATGCTAATGATTTTTCTATTCTCATTTGAGAATAATGAAGTAAAATGTTGTGGTTTGCTTTTCTGTAAAAAAAAATTTGAAATATTTTTTTTCCCCTGAATTATGTTCAAAAAGTGCCTTTGTCATGCATCGGAAGGAAAAGAAATGCTCGTAATTTTTCTAATCTCATTTGAAAACAATGAAAAATTTAATAAATTAAACAATTTTGGTGTTAGTATCTGCAGGATTAGTTACAAAAGTTGCTTTCTTTGGGCTGGAAAGAAATGCTCCTTATTTTCCTATTTTAATTTCAGAAATAAAAATGCAATAATGGCGGGCTTCAGCTAGAATTTAAATTAGATACTGTATTTCGTATTGATATGTATATATTTATAAATCCCAGGTCTTGAAAATTTAAAAGATAGTTCTAAAAATCTTGTTCTTTTTTTTTTAACTAAGAACTATTTTACATTTTAATGTATTTGACTGTGGGTGAGAATTTTGTTACAAATTCGAATTCGTTGCAAAACAATGACCCTCCTTTCTTTCTTTTTAAAATTTGATCGAAATAAAAACGATTCCGTATTTTTAATTTTACGCACATGGAAATTTAAATCACACGCTTAAATCTTCATTTTATCACTCATAACCCACACTGATTCCATCATAAATATGTGTAAGTGCTTTTTTTTTTTTTTGGTGATATAAGGACAAGCAGTTATATAAAATTTTAAATGTACTCTGTTAAAAGATCCCAACTTTTTCTTGTAACAATCATTATATTCAGTTAACATGGCTACTTAATATGCTTTCTTTTCTTCTTTTTTTTTAATTCAACTTTTGATTGTTTTAAAATTAATTCGTAATAACAGTTTTGGTTAAAAATAATTTTATGTAAAGCTCATCATAAAAATAAATATAAAACATTTGCTGTTTAGTTTTAATTTCGAATGGTTAAGTTTCATACCGTTTTCAATATGTTCATCATGTTACAATATTTTTTTACTAAACGTTACCTGATAAGGTGATATTGCAGGATTACTTTATAATAATAGGATACAACTTACAGTTTGAAACTGTTAATTTGCAGTAAATAAAATATCAAATCACAATAGTTGAAAATAAAATTAAAGATAGAGAAATATTACAAGTAAATGTCTTTCATTGATGAAAAAATAAATAATTTGTCAGTATTTGTTAATTATCAATTTTCTTTTACAAACCTTATCAATTTTCTGGCCACAGAAATGTTTTGATACCTTTGAAAAATCTTTTTAGATGCTTTTATTTATATGTTTCACAGAGAACAAATATAGAAAAGCATAGCTGCTAACTCTACTGGATTTTCCAGTAGACTACTGGATTTTGCTAGTTTCTCCTGGTCTACTGGTTTATTTAAAATTCTCCTGGTTTTTGTACATTTTCGAAAATTCCCTAAAATTGAGTAAGTTTCTTAAAATAGAATAGAATTTCTTGAAATAGAATTTTTGTACCGACTATTGCTTTGCTTGCTTGAATTATTAAATAAATATAAACAATACATAATGAAGTGAACCTCATTTATAGAAATTAATTCAAGCCTTTTTCTTTCCGTTTATTTTTATTCAGAGCTCTCTTTTTAAATTAATTAAAAAAATCTTTTAACTATGTTTGATGAATTAAATGACTATTAATATTCAAAATTATGAGTAAACATAATACATAAAATTTTAAGTATGTTTAATGTCAATCATTAACTGGAAAATATTGCAGTTTTTCTATTTTGATGACTATAAAAATCCCTAAAATTCCCTATGCTTAAAATATTTAGTACATGATGCAACAATTATCATGAAATTTATATTATTTTGTAAAATCTACTGGATTTTTTCCTATCCATGTTGGCAGCTATGGAAAAGTAACATGACATGGTTAAGAAAATCACTCTCGTGCTTTAATTCACTTTTTTAGTATTAATTGTTTTAATATATACCCTTATAAATGAAACATTAATAGAAAGGGAACAATTTTTGTTGGCATAACTGAATATTTAGCATGATTGCCCCTCAACTGAATATGTGATGCATGTCTAGCATCAACATATTGAAACTTGTTTATGTTCAAGTATTTTTTTCAATGTTTTTCCCAAATTTCTATATTTGCTCTTTTTTTTTTTTTTATATATATATATGAAAAACTTTGCAGTACTTAATTTCTACGCTTAGTTTTGCAATTCAATTTCAAAGAAATCATTAGAAAGGGAACACTGGTTAGTTTCATAGATGTCTCCAACCCTTAACATTCTGAAATTTTTTTTTTTTAATCTGAACCCGGTTTCGCAAAAAATGCCTGGTCCTACTTTGTCGAACCCTGTTAATTAATGCAATGATATTAATACTTATATTATAATAAAAAAATTTTATTTATTGATTTTTTAAGAAAGGTAAATAATTTGCCCTTAACAATCTGAAAATATTCTTATTTCTTTTATTAAAAAAAAAAAACCTGCCCGGGTTTGTAAAAATTGCTTGGTTCTACTTAGGCGATCCCTGTTAATACAATTATATCTGTACTTACATTATAATAAAATTGTTTTTTATTTATTGATTTTTTAAGAAAGGTAGATAATTGGGGACTATCTCTGGTGGTATTTGTATATTCGATGATAAATAATCGTGCTATTTTAAGGACCTCAATTAAAATAATGGGAACCTTTATATAGTTTAAACTGTAGGCTAAAACCATTCATTGTACAAGTTGATTCGCCTATGAAAAGGACAACTTTAATTTTACTTTTGTTAAAAAAAAAGAATTATAAAAGGCTATTGATAAAAATGAATTTTTTTTACATTTACCTTTTTATTTATTAACAGATTTAAATACTTAGTTTGAAGATCGTAAAAGTTTATACGAAACCTTAAAAAATTTCTGTCGACAAATTTGTGTTGGGCAGGGCCTGTCTTATCTCTGTTAGTTGTGCTCATTGACTTGCGCTTCTTATGTATAATTCAAGAATATATTGTAATCATAGCAGGGTTGGGTTTTTGACGTCAAAAAGTGGTTTTTGACATGACAAGGGTATAATACTGGTTTAAACTGTCAAAAACCCATCAAAATTGTCAAAAACTAAAGTTTGCCAAAAAAAAATATATAAACTTCAAAACTACCAACAGTTGCCATGCATTATACTGAAATTTAATTATATTATAGGTAATCAGCAGGTTTTAAAATATTTTTTAATTAAAATTAAGGTAAAATAACAGATTTAAAATCTCAGAAATTTATATTCAAATGCATGTGCAGAAAAATTTTGCACAAAATTTTTTTAAATATTTATATTTTGAAAAAAAAAATTTTTTTTTTGATACTTAAGAAAATTAAAAGTTTATTACTATGCATTTTTGACATATAAGGAACATATAACTAATATTTATAAGGAACTTACAAGTTATGTTGTATAAATACAAACTTGATACAAGTGAATGAAAAAAAATTTAATGTTATACCGAATATCTTTATTATCCAGTATGTTAATTTGAATTTAAAAGTAGTTATATTTGGGAATAATGATAAATATAATTCATATTGTTTATTATATTTATTTATAATTATTACACTTATCATTTTAAAACAATTTTTACCTCTTAATTTTTTTCCCCCACTTGTATTAAGAATACAAATAATGCATATCTTGAAAGCAAGAACTAATTATTCAACAGCTGAATATTTAGATATTCAACAAAAGTATGTATATAGTATTCAGCAAAATGAAATTCACAAGTATTTGGATAAACTAAATTTTCAGCATAGTAAATGAATAGGCTGAATATACTGTAAATCGACACTAACTACTCTGTGTATTTAACAGAAAGCACTTAAATTTGTATTGTCTTATGTTAAAAAGATTATTAAGAAGATTTAAAAGAATATTAAAAAGATTTTTCTTTAAGAGATGTCTAATGTACAAAACTGCTAATGTTTATCTTTAAAAATGTCTAATTTTTAGTATAATCTATACTATACACTAAATTTGGTTATAAATAAATTTCTTAATAATATCACTGTAGATTTTCAATAACACATGAAAATGAATACATAATATTACAAAAGAAGTGAGCTTTCAAAAGTACAAGATTTTGGTTACTATTCAAAATATAAGTGTTTCTTCAAAATTTTAAATTTATTTTTTCTAGTTCATATTTAGAAACACTATCCTTTATAAAAAATATATAAATTTTATGTATTAATTAAATTTCACATATGAATATAGGTTTTCGACATTTTTGACAGTGCGGTTTTTGACGTGACGGTTTAAACCATGGTTTAAACTGTCACATGTCAAAAACCTGCCAACCCTGAATCATAGCTATCTTCGAAGATGTCAACAGCAAAAAATAGTAATGTTGAATATACGAAGTTAACAGGAAAGGTTTTTAGAAAAACCTATGAATCCTTTTTAAAAAGTGTGAAGTTAATTACTCATTGTTAACATGGTGTGTAGTGTTTCAAACGTGCTTATTTTCGATTTTTGTTATTTAAAAGGGTCCTTCATTGGGTGTTTTTAAAAAGAGCTTAATTTCCCTTTTCGAAAATGAGATTTTTTTTTTTTTTTTTCATTACCATGTTGATTTTAGCCGTGTATTATGCCAAAGCGTACTTTTCTCATTGTTCCAACGTTTTCACAATCATTTTACATGTTTGATGAAATACTTGCGAGTCCGTGTGTGCGTCTACTGAGCTGGGTTTGGTGATATTGCCTTCTCATGTGATGTGCATCTCCTCTGCATTTTATAAGATATTCTCCATTTCAGATCTCATTTTCAACCCTCTCATACCGAACCGAAAAATCTCTCAATCATTTTATAAAGGCTAATATAATCAAGAAAAAGGTTCTTTGTCGGAAACTAGTTATTTTATCGTGATCATGCAAAGTCTTAAAAAATTATTTTGTATTTTGTAAATGTGTATAGTGCTGAAAAATATTATTTGAGTGCTTAAGAGGTGCTTATTTTTTGTTGAAGGATTTGGCTACGCACCCTGTAATAAATTTATTTCTTATTTAGTAATTTTAGTTGTTAAAAACTTGCTTAAATTTCAAATTGGGCATTTTTTTTCTCTCTGGAAACAGAGTTAGAAATTCTCAGGAAGATTTAGACTTTTTAAAATTCTTGGAGTATTTGCAATTGATAAAATTACTGACAATTTAACACTATGTAACTAATTTTGTTATAAAGACATCTTTTTTTAATGTATTCATACCTATATAGAGCTGTAACAGGGTGCGTAGCGTTTGTAAAATGTACTTAAAGGTGCTTTTTTTGGAGATTTCGTTTTAAAAGCTTTTAAAGGTGTTTTTTTTCAGCTGTCGTTTTTAAAAAGTGCTTTTTTTCCCCCATCAGTGATATCTGGTGCAGACGTGCCAACTCTCCCGCATTTTGCGGGAGTCTCCCGAATTTTGAGTTATTCTCCCGCCCTCCGGAATTGATTTGAAAAACTCCCGAATTTTACTGCGATCGACGGCCAAACTCAAAATTACCTAATTTTTCCGCGAGTGCGAAGGTAAGTTTTTCTTTCAGCTTGAATTCCATCCCCTCTTATCAAACTACCATCTGCCTGAAGCGTAGCTGAACATGCTTTATTTTCCCCCCTCTTCAACGTTACCTCTAAAAACACTCCTATTTCACCCGCCCCCTTCCACTGGGGGCGGGTGAAATCTTCCTCTTCTTTCGTGTGGAGTTGAATGCAATGACGTCACATGTCGTTATCGAGTGACGTCCGTTCAGGAGTCGGGAAACTCGTACTCTCGATAGTTGGAATTGATATTGTATCTTGCTGTTTTTATAGTTTTTAATGCGTATTTTTCCACGGTTGGCAACAAGCTCGTAAACTAGCAACGTGATATCAATTATTCGTTTAGTCTTCGTATGTTTAAAAAAAAAAAAAAAATTCAAGGATGTCTTAAGTCGAAACGGAAGTATGGATCAATTTCAACAAATCATGTACCAATGACTTTAGCAAGACTTAATTGCGGAGAGCTAAGTCTGCAACTCTTTTTTTCATGCATACAGTAGAGAACCATTTATCTGGTATCCAGATAATCCGGAAAAAAAATTTGCTCGGTTCTCCCGCCATTTTGAACTAAAACGATATGAAAAAAAAAAAGCGGAAACTGGACTAATCCTTGAAGTTGAGTAGAGGAAAATGTGAGGAAGGGAAGAATTTTTTTCCCCGCTTACCCAGAGAAACGTCATTTCTTCCGCGACCTTGAAGATTTTAGATCTTTATTCTCTTTTAGGTCGTTAAACTCAAAGGAGTGGCATGATGATTTCGTTTGCTAGTTTGATTTACGAGGGGGTGGGGAAAATGCATTGCACATGCATATCAGTGAACAGAAGATGAAAGAGAAAAATATATTTATCTATTTGACATCGATTAATAAAAATAAAATGTTTTTCTTTTGAATAAATTCTGATTCTTTGGAAGTGCGGTATCATTCGCAAGTTTTTCTTGATGTGGAATCACACCTGCTTTAATTAAAAATCGCGTTTTTATAAAAAAGAAAAAAAGGAGAATTGTTTATTAATTTAAGCATACAATTATTTTATGAAGTAGATTGCAGTTTCGTTTTTCTGATTCCACTACGTTTTTTTTTTCTTTTTCATGATAAATTTTGCACTCAATAAAATTATTTGTATTACCAAATTTTTTCATTAGTTTTTTTTTTTTTTTTAAAGTCCGTTGATCTCGCCTTGTTCTGTTCTAGGTTTTAATATTTATGCTAGTGCCGTCTTTTAACTATCGTTTCGGTTCGATAATTTTCAAGTGTTGTTTTTATTTAGATTAATAGGTTTTCCTTTTATTTTCGCCCCCCCCCCCCCATGAAATATATTGCGTTATTTAATCATTGGTTTTGTTTATTAGTTGATTTAGGAATCGTAATTATTTTTTAAACTTGTTTTTCTTGTCTAAACTTGCAAATTTTTTTATTCTTTTAAATTTTATTTTTCTACAATTTTTTTCCTTTTTAGATTTAGGAGTGCTTTTCTTTTTTCTCTTACTTTAAAATGTGTTTACATTTCTTCCTTGTAATTTGGGTTTGATAAAACATCGATTAACGACACTTTTTTGTCGATCCAGGAAACCGGGAAATTAAGACATCCGGGATAGCGATGGTCCCGAGCATCCCGGATAATTGGTTCTTTATTGTACAGACATTAGTATTGAATTGGTTTTTTAAAATAAAATACTTATTCAATTTGTTTATTTTTTAAAAGTTTTTGTGTATTTTTATTACAGTGTCGGGTTTTTGAATAATGTTTTATTAAGGAAATGGTATTTATTTAAAGAGTATCTACCTAATATAGTTTTGTGTTGCTAAATCTGTGTTTAATTATTTTATTTCCATTTAATATTTTTAAACAATTATTGCTCTATTAGTGTGTAAAATTTCTTGCATTCTTATATTTAATAAATTTTTTACTTAAAATTCCTTAGAAGTGCCAAATGTTGCATACCATGCACCTTTTTTTACCCCTCCTGAAATCTCCTGAATTCTTGTTAGGGAAACTCCTGAATGTTAATTTTGCTAGGTTGGCACGTCTGCTGGTGGATCCCATGCATTTCACGAAAAATGGGGAGTTTGCTACGTGATCATTCACGCGGATTTCATGTCGTACCCTTTGTTATGACTTGCGCCTGCGCACACACTTGAAAACCGAAACCCGAGTGCTCCGATTCGGATAGAGAATTTCAGATCCTTATGAAATTTTTTTCTTTTTAATTTTTTTCTTGTTTATTTTATTTTACTTCTAACACTTTTTTTGACATAGGGGGTAAGGGTACTTTTGTTCTGAGTTCAGGGTCAAGTTGAATTCACACGGTGATGTGGGAAAGTACTGATTGTTTCGATTTACGCCTTTTTCTTTTCTTTTTTTTTTAATGCTAAAACTGTTTATAAAAAAAATTTTGTTTTTCAATAATATTGATTGAATATGGATTTTTTGAGTGCTTGAAAAGTTTTTAAAAAATGCTTATTTTTTATTCAAAGATTTGGCTACGCACCCTGTTTAAGTAAAATGTATACTGAATTTATTAAACATGAATCGTAAGTTTTTGTGCAAAACAATGAATAAATTGTTAATGAATGCATAAATAAATTTTTTATCGAATATTGTAAGATTCTGTTAAATGTTTAGAAATTCCACCCTCAAAATCTCAGTGAATTAAAATTTACAAGTAGAGTGGCCACCAGAGAGATGCTGTAATCACTAAGTCTGAGGAAAGCGTTTTTAGATTTTTCTGAGGTTGGCAGTTCTGGAGCTAGGGGTTAACTTATGGAATAATTTTTGTTATGCTTCCTAAAACTTTTTTGAATTTCATTATTTTAGAAAGAATATTTTGATTGTGTGGGTGTATATTTGAGTTTAATAATTTAATTGCTTTAAAAAAATTATTTGCATATACTAAAATGTCATTCTTTCAGAAGATGCTAGAGGACCAATGAGGACTGGAGGAGCCGTGGCTGCTAGAGGAAGAGCCAACAGTAGGATGACGACACATCCCTATGCAGGTGCCACCCGACGTGGCTATTGAATTCTCTCACCTTACATTTCGTTTTTACCATCATAGTAAACTCTATTCATGGATTAAGAACATAAATCATAATTGAGACGACAAAAAGTCAGTAGATCCAAAAAACTTTTCACTGTAAAACACCGGTCTAATTTCTGATCAAGCATTTTTTGTGTGGAAAAACAAGATATTCCGACAAAACTGACTTCTTTATTTCATGTTGCTTTTGTCATTTTAACATCAATTATAAATAAAATAATTTCAAAGACAAGTTTCCTTTTTCTTTTCCCCCCATCAGTGCTTCTCTGTGTTTAGTCCAATCCTTAGTTTCATTTTCATATTGTCGAACTGCAACTAAGTGAACATAGAAAATCAATGCTCTTTATGATATTGGACAGAACTAACAGTCAACAACTTTGACTAGGATGATTAAATATAACAAATTGCAATTGAAAAAATTTCTGCCAGTCGACACTTTTTTTTTGTCGGAATCCACTCCAAGTAAATATAGAATTTTGATATTTTATTATTATGGAAATAGCTTTATTTCATTCTTATTTCTTTAAATTAATCTAAATTATGATGTGTACCATTTTGAGAAATGCCTTACATTATTATCATCTGTCAATTTTTCAAAAAGTTGCCAATGTTAAAAATGCTACAGCTGTACTGACTTGTTGTAACGGGCTCTGATTTTGCCCGGTACTTTATGGTGTACTTTTTAAAGCCGTTGTGTTCATTATGTATTTGTTGAATAAAAAAAACTAGCTTTGGTTAAGACCACAGCTTCCCAACTTTGACTGCCATCCACTTTTAGAAGCAAAATTTCTAATGCCCTTGTCAGGCTGTTTACCTTAAAACCAGAATTATTTACCAAAAGATTGTATTTATTAGATTGAAAATCTTAATTATTAAAAAGGTCCAAGTTAAAAAGTTGAGGCCTTGAGCAAAATATTAAGAAGCCCCGACAATTAAATTAATATTGCAGCCGAAAGTGGAATATGGTGAACTTTTTTAGTAGTCCCGTCGGAACTTCCATTTAGATAATATTTTAAACACTTATAGTGAACAACTGAGAAGTTGATAGTTTGACTGTAGTGATCTCAATTTTCATTTTCGCAATATTTTTTTCAATCCTCCAACTTAAAACTTGCACGTGTGCACAGTTCACCCCACTTCGAAAGAAGTTCATTAAGCTTGTATTTCCACCTCCAAACACTACTTCTGTCAAATTTCGATGCCCATGGACCGATTGCGTTATTCTCAGCCTGAAGTGTCATTGTAAGAGACAGTGACTCTAACAATCTGTCGTCTTGTTAGAATAATTATGAGGGCAAGTGACACCGACATCAATCCGACACTGCAGATGAAGACAATTTTCCTATCACTCACTGGATAGGAAAACAAGGAATAAACATTTTTCCTAAGAATGTTTGAATCTTGTGATGATGAAGTGAGCACTTCTAGTGCCCCTTTGATGACATAGTCTTCAAAATTGAACGGAAGTACGATTTTTGGAAAAGAAACTCATTAGAAGAAAATGAAATTTCAGCATCCTCTATATCCGAAGTAAAATAAGCAGTAAATATTTTTTTTTTACTGACTATCAGAAAATCCAGAATTCTTTTCATGTTAATTGGAGAACTCAATAAAATTATGTTCTAACGAAAATCACTAATTTATTTCATAAAATGTAAAATTAGAACAAATTTTTAGCTAAGTATTTTCCTTTTTAAGATTTGATTTTACAAATTAACCGATGTGTAAAAGTGATGTTTGTACTATATGTATCATGTCTCTTGATGTTGCACCAATTGAGAATCAAATTGGTAAATTGCGATTGCTCATGTGATATATATTAGATCTGCGCTTCTCATGTGAGGTAAATGCAGCCTTTATTTTCGGTTGAATATAAAGCATAGTGGCTCCTTTTTAACAGTATGATTTTTGAGTTAAAAAGTATAATGAATCAGCAGATCTTGAATAATTGGTCTGTAGAAAGAACTACCCTTGTCAGGCAATCTGCTGCTATGGAACACGCGCTATTTAAAACAAATTGTTAATATTTGTGGGTTCTGCCCAAAGCCGGATTTACATGTAAGCTAGATTGGTAGCAGCTTATGTCCCTCCAAAATTAAATTAGCTTTCATTTCTATTTAGGTTTTGTTTTAAGCTGTTAAAAGAGGCCCATGAAGCTCTCTCTATATATATATATATTTACAGATGTCAAAATCTGAGACCATCCTAATTTGCAGACGCAATACTTATTGCTACAAGTTCAGCAGTTAATAGTTCTCGAACTAATAAGCGGATGTAATTTTTTCAATTCCCTCGTGCTTTCTGTTCATTTTTCTATTCATCTACCCCAACTTGAAATTTATAGTTTCTGCACAGTAAAACAAAGTTAACAGTTGAACCACTCAAAAAACAGCAATTTTTTTAATACGTTTTTAACTCGAAACTTATGATTTATTTGTATAGTGCGATTATATTTTCGGAAGTTTCATTATTCAGGCATGAAAGTTTTCAGCTTTTACTCTGAATTCAGCTTTTTAAGCTCCATACATTTATTAATTTCATAATGTTTGATTGCGTTTATATTCAGCTTTTTTTTTTTTGTTGCTAACTGGCACTTTCATCCCTGATTATTAAATGCTTTTTAAAAAAGACAATTTGATGTTTAATTATTAACAATAATTAAATTAACGACACTTGAATTGGAGTTGGAACAAATAAAGGCCCTACTACCTTCAATAGCTTAGGGCAACGCTAAGCTTGAATCCAGCCCAGTATCAGTTAATATTGAATTATATTATAATCAATCGGTACGTGATTCGTCCGCTAATTCACGGATTTCCGCGAACCAATGATTTCTTTATCTTCCTAATTTACCATTCAAGTGCGATAACTCCTTTTTTAAGGGCATGTTCATACCTCTATCTCCTGTTTAGTCTCAAATTTCTCTGTATTTGTTGAAGAAATTTTAGAAAATTGGCAATAAAATATCCGATAAAGGCAAAAATACTTCTCTTATTTCTTTACAGATGGTACTATTGACAGTACTGCACTATTGAGTGTTTATAGTTTAAGAAATTATAAATAATTTTTAAAAAATCAACTTTGCATTAAGATTTATATATATATTTTTTACTTTGCTAAATGTAAGTGCTTATATTATTTTGAATTTCTCTTTTTGACTTCCATGATTATTTATACATGATGTATCTGTAGCCCAAAAAATGTAGTATAATCTCTGTTATTTTATTTCTCCGATGTTGGCGCAGGTATGCATATACCAATAATGCTAAATCTGTACTTTTTCATAGCATCTAAACAGTATATTGCTTCAGCTAGTTTTTTTTTTTTCTCTACGGAATATTTACATATACATGTTTATACTGCGATAACTGTTAATGCAAATATTTGGCAGAATTTTTTTTTTAAAAAATTATGAACTGGAGAACTTTTAATTTTTTAAAAAGTTTGATCATTTTTTTGCGAAAATGTTTCAAAAATCCCTCTCGTTAACGCTAAAACATTATGACAGCATGCAACTAATACAATCTCAAATCCGCCAAAAATTTTGAAAGCGTTATTATAAGTTATTTCTTAGAAAAGGTCGGTTTTGGCATTATTGATATACTAGGAGGCTTCGCCCCCTGCTCGCTGGCGCTCGCCAACACCCGGAACTGCTTTCGCAATCCGATGCTCGTTTTGCTCGCTCATTGGATACGTTCTTAACGTCTAGCTTTTGTATACATTTTTGAACACTGAAGTTCCAAAAACTTTTCACTGTAGAAAATTCTAAACCTGTGCATTTCAATATTAATTTAAAATTGAAAACAGTTCGCATATTTTTCTTAATCACACTATTCTACATTACATTTGTTGAGAAAAGTAACTGTTGTAAGTTTTGTTTTAAAGTCTTTCCCACCAGAGGGCTAAAACCATGTGTTGTAAAACAATATATAATAGTACTGAACGCCGGATGTAAGGCATCGGCTTCGATGAAGATAATTTTGTGAGAATTTTCTTGATAATTCGGTGAGAATTCACCCGATTAGACATATGATACTCACTACATGCTCTTGCGCACCGAAGCCCATTAATTAAAACGTATTAGCGTTTTATATAATATAGAATAGCCATATGATGCTCACTACGTGCTGTTGCGCGCCGAATCCTCTCAATTAAAAATGAAAACTGTTGCCAACGCGAGAAAAGAAATATCGGTTTTATTGATACATACGTATTAGCGTTTTATATAATATAGATGCCCTACCGATTCCTTGCAGATTTGTTAGAGAGGACCGCAGCTTCGGATAAGTTTCAAGAACACTAGACAGAGAAGGAGAAAGAAATTTCATAACTTCGGCTAGAATTAATTAAGTAGTGAGGCTGACGCAGAAGTATAAAATTGATAGTTTATAAATTCCGAAATATCCAACATTTAAAAGATCGTTCGCTAGAAAAATAGATTTTTATTATTTTAGACTTAATATTTTAATTAGTGGCAATTTTGTTGCTAAAATTCCGATATTATTGCGACACGCAAAATTTTAATCGCGCATTTGAGTAACCACTTTTTGATTTAATTGAAGCAAGGAATACCAATAATACCACTGTTTTTTTTTTCAATAGGCTTTCAGTGATGGCGCACGTGGTTCCCGATATTTCCATACTCATACGATTATTATTTAAAAACGCGAAATTCGAATCGCAAATTAGAATATATATTTGAAACGCTTGATTTACGCAAAATCTATGCGGCGTTGTTTGGCAGTTATTTTATAGCTATTGACTTACACAGAATTTTTTAAAATATTAATAATATTAGGATACTGGAAATTCAAAACACGAACCTGAGTATTCCATTTGTAAATGCTATCGTTCTTTTCTTTTTTTATTTTCAATGCTTCGTTTTGTCTTCTTTTATTATTGACAATAAAAACTAATGACTGAAAAAAAATTTGCATACACATGTTCTTTTAACGTTCACCAAAATCATAATTAGCTATCAAGCCTTTTTCCACTGACTGCTAGAATGTTTCAGCACTCACGTTGAAAATATGATTTAGACCAGCTAGCCAACTACCCTAGCAACAATTTTACATCTGCCCCAGTTGGGCACAAAATTTGCTTAATATTGACCCTATATATATGTGGACATATGCCGAGGGACCAATATTGAGATGTCTAGATTTTTCAACATTGGTCCTATATTGACTGAATAATGAATATATAATATCGGGTGACAACTTTATATACGGCAGATATTGGTTGTTAAGTGGCTGTAAAATATACGGGTGACTCAAACAATTCTATATAAGACCGATATCGGAAAATAACGGCCCTTTGAACCAAAGGACCCAAGTTATTTTGCTCCTACGGTACCGTTAGACCAGTGTTTCTCAACCTTTTTGATACAATGGACCCCTTTTAAAGTTTTTTAAGAAGTCACGAACCACACCTCTGAGAAAAAAAATTGCAAAAAAACATCAATTTTTAGTATTTAATTTATTTTAGCATTTAATTTTATTATTTCAATAGTATACAAAATATTTAAAATTAAAATTTTTAGTCTGAAAGTTGTTGCTGCTTTTCCTTAATTAATAAATTGAATAGAGGGATGGTTTTCGACAAAGCAACGAGCATAACATGTTCAACATTCAATCGATAATGATGTTTTGTTTTTATTGTCACAACTGTGGAAAGTCCGGCTTCGTTAAGATACACTGTAGCTAACGGAATTATAGCTGAAATAGCTCGCTTTACAAGCAATGGGTAGGCTTCTTTCACAGAAGACCAGAACTCTCCGAGTGTTTTTGAATCGAAATCCATTTTTAGCAAGGACTTTGTTCTAAGATCAATAAGCTCATCTTTGGCAAGGTTCATATCATCGATACAGTCAATATCACAAAGAAAAGGATGACGAATCCACAACTCATCTTTTATCTTTATCTCATCTAAATTAAAATATTTTTTCAATGAAACTTGAAGTACTTCCAGGTGTTCACAGATTTCATTTTTAAGTTATTCAGTAACAAATTATTTTGCCAAGATCCATTTTCAGAAAGCACTTCGACCAACATTTAAAAGTTTGCATATATCTCTTTGAATTCTATTTTTTTCAAAGTGGCATCTTCAATTAGAATGCTTGTAATTTCTCAGTTGCATCCATCATGGTGATATCGGGTCCCTGAATCAGACCTGCCAACTCTCCTGCTTTTAGCAGGAGTCTCCTGCTTTTGTCTCAAATCTTCGCCCTCAGGCCTTCAGGGTGTTTTCTCCTGCTTTTTTCTATTTAGTGCAAGATAAGAGGAAAAAAACAATTTGTGCAATTTCCTTCCCAACTTGTGCTTCAGATCATGCTGGGCATTTATTTAGAAAAACTTTGCCCCGTAACATCACTAAAAATTATGGTGAGTGTGAACCAAAACAGCATCAATAACCAATGAAATGGCAAAATCGGAGATATCTTGGACATCATTAGGCAAAATGTTTTTTTACTTTCTATAGATGCCAGTTTTTTTTTTTTAAATAATGCTAAATCAGCAACATCTGCAGTTTTAAAACAGTAGCAGTTAAAAAAAAAATTAAGAAATGCATTTATAAAGTATTGTATTCATTATTGACATATTTTGTTAGTTTTGAACTTCTTCCTAAATTTGAAAAAATCAAAAGATATGTTTTAATATAATTCTATAGAAACTTATATTTTATAGTAAGAACACGTATCTTTATTAGTCAGTGTCAGAATCTTATTGTGGTCTATTTTATGTAATGTAAATAATATATTTTGAAATAAACTTCTTGTAGGAAGTGTGAATCAGGTTTAATTTTCAATATTGCGCTATGTCGTGATACAGAAAGAGTCTCCTGCTTTTTTATTTTCTAAGGTTGGCAGGTCTGCTGAATTAAAAGACTTATACTGTTCATGTGGTTAAAATTATCTGCCAGGTAAGCCAATTTATAGGTAAAATCTTTTTTGTTTAAATATTCGAAGAATGAGTTATCTTTTTCTTCTAGAACAAGTGATAATTCGATCTTCAACGTGAAAAATTGTTTCAAAACCTACCGTCGTGACAGACAGCGCAATTCCGTGCGGTACAGAAGTACCTCATGTTCTGCGTCCATTTCTTGACACACCGTTTTAAAGAGACGATGATTAAGAGCTCTACGTCTAATAAAATTATTTTGATAATATTATTTAATATCTTCAATATTATTGATGTAATATTGAAGATATTAAAATAACTTTTGATAATACTTCTTTTAAGCTAGTTGGAAGAGTTTTTGTAGCCTGTTTATGTAAAAAAAACAATGAGTAACAAGAACATTAGGAGACTTTTTTTTTACCAACAGGGCAAAACCAGATTTATTGCCAAGCATCACAGGTGCTCCATCTGTACGAAAGGAATGAAGTTTTTCTTTCCAGCCGAAGTCTTGTTTGGTAAAGAAAACATTTAACATTGCTAAAACATCAACTGTCTTTGTAGTTTACAAAAGAGACTCACAAAATAAAAATTCTTCTTTGATAGTATCAAGAGACACGTGACGAACAAAAACAAGAAGTTGACTATAATTCGAGATATCTGTAGTTTCATCCAGTTGCATACTAAAGGGAAATGACGATACTTACAATTCATCGATGATCTTTTTCAAGATATTGCAAGAAATTTCAACTATTCTTGAATGTGTCGCATCATTTGAAAATGGAATTGCCTCAAGTTTTTTTTCTCTGTTCCAATCTACAAACTAATTCAACCATCTCCAGCGCATATGGCTTAATTAACGTCTCTCCAATAGTATGCGGTTTCTTGCTTTTAGCAATATGATATGCAACTTTGTCTAATGTTCCAGATTTCAAAAACTGGGCTTTCTTCTTAGTAATAAATTCTAGATCTAGTAACCTGAACAAGGTGTCAATTTTCCGTAGCTTGATAGGGGATAATAAAAATAGTACAGCGGCCGTCATCAGGGGGTTGCCCCTGATGGTGCAAACTGAAAGCCGGTTAGTGGAGGATGTTGAAAATATGACAAGGATATTAGAGGGCTGTGTGCAATCCGTACTGAATTTGGGGTATCTCGATCACCTAGTTTCAAATATGTATGTATTTTCACCTTTTAGAAATAAAAAAAGATCAATGTTATTTAAATATTATTGATCCAAACGTTTTAAAAATTAGGAGCAGTCGGTGGACCCCCAAAATATGACCCATAGACCCCTAAGGGGTCCATGAACCACAGGTTAAGAAACCCTGCGTTAGACCAACTACCGTGCTTGGCAAGGAAAATAAATTGAATGTTTAAAGTGATTGATTTGATTCTAAAGCTAACCAATTTCAAACTAGGGTGACATAGACTTTAATGGAGGACAATCAGTGTCAAACCTCCTTTTTAATGTTCATCACTTGTTCTTGAGTTTTCTTTCAGCTTTGATACAGTTAGTTGTTTGAATTGGAAAAAGGAAGAATTTTCTTTTTTCCAATGCCCACCTTTCGTCATACAAACATCTGATGGGCAGATTTGTTGACCACTCTTTCAGGAGCACCATATTAGGTGAGCCAACGTTGCTCCCACAGTAAGGACAGAAAATGAAAGAATATCCATGCCTTGCCCGGGATTCAAACGCAAAACCTTTCTGAAGTAAGGCCAGATCCCTGACCCCTACACATACCGGTCGGCTGTATATAATAGGTGTGTGACAAATCTTGAACTTGCTTAATAGTTAGTGGGCATTTTTTTTTTTGTAATATTAGGGACTTGAGCTGGGATAGCCTGATTGGTAGGACACTGCGCCCTTGTCCAAGAAGTCTTGGGTTCGATCCCCGCCGGTTGAAGACTCCCCGTGAAGTAATTAGTGACTGATGCACGTTAAATCTGTTGAGTCACAAAGTCCTCCATGTTCCCATAACAAATCATACCTCTAGGGGTACTGATCCAGGAGTTTCCTTGTCTTCTGGATTAGTTCTAAATTACAAGGCTACGGAGTTGAACATTAGTAGTCGGAAACCCAAAAATTGGGCCTGCTGTTCAACGACAGTTATAAAAAAAAATTAGGAGCTTGAGCAAAATTGTAAGCTCCTAAACTTGAATGTTGTAATGAAGATGTCTTACGATAAAACCATACAAAATTCAGTATTTTTAAAAACTAATAAAAGAATTAAAATTATTTCGGAATTAAACTTTAGTATAGAAAAAATCTCCGGTACTATAGTATTTAAATTATATTACATTGATGTGAATCTATTGAGTTCTTTGTCCAAGCTAATGTATCATTACTTCAAAACTAATTGAGACATCTCTCTCTGAATTCTCTTCTAAATTTGTCTCAATTATATGTTTCTTTTAAAGGATTAAGTTCAAGTAAAAAATTAAGTCACTAAATTGTAGTTTTCAAGGACTGAAGTTCGATCCTCATCGGTGCTTGAATCTAACCTAGCTTCAGATTGATGGGTGCTATCTTGTTTAGAATGTAAATGCGGCTTATACGCAGCGTCATATCTCCCTAAATCCCCCTATTCAATTTGTCTCGATTAGTTTGTTTCACAGAATTAAATTTTTTATAAAACAAAATTAACTTTATACATTTAAAAATGCCACATTTCTTCTTATATTTGTCTCGATTAGTAAAGCAATTATGTTTTATTTTTTGTCAGAATTTATCTTTCATCTTAAAGAAATGGGGGGGGGAATTATATTTTATTTGATTCACTGATGTTAATTCATTTTCCCAGGTTTGTGCACTTATCTAAGAAGAAAAAAATTTGCTACATCTTTCCCAGAATATTAATGGTTAAAGCTTATGTTTTTTATAGAATAAATTTAATATGAATATATATATATACATATATATAGCGCTATATCGTTTAAAGTATAATATTTTGGTGCATCAATATTAATCAATTTATTTCACTGTCTAAGTTTTGTATGCACACTTAATTGGATTTCGCTATTAAATTTGTCTTGATTAGTAAAGCAAATATATGTTTTTCAGAATTAAACTTTTAATTTTAAAAAGAAGGAAAGAAATTTTTAATACTTATAGAAAAAGCATTACTTGCATACTCTGATATAAATCAATTTAAATCCTTTTCCAATCCTTTTCCACTTATATATATTTATAAAAAAAAGTCCGACATCTGACTCTGAATTCCCCCATTACATTTCCTTTTATAGAGATTTAATTTTAAAAAAAATCACTGTACTATAGTATTCAAATTTTTTCACTTTAATATCTTGATATTAACCGATTGAATTCACTGTCCACGTTTTGAACACTTCTTTAAGTAATAGTAAAATGCAAAATCTCTTTCAATAGAATTCTATTAAATTTAACTCAATTAGTAAAGCAATTATGTTTGTTTTGCAGATTAAAGTTCAATAATAAAAAAGAAAATCTACATTATTATAATATTTGAAATCCATTACCTTTAAATTTATCTGTTGAATTCATTGAACATCGAGATTCATTTTAAAAAGTTTAATTTGTGTGTTCCTAATACAAATTTCATAAATTCAACTTTAATATGATTTGGCATTACGTTTATGTTTCGCCAGCATAAACTTAATTAATTTTTTTATTCTTTCCAAAATGCTGAGTAAACAGCTCGTTATATTTATGATTAAATCAGAAGCGTAATAGGCATTTTCTTATTTGAACATTTGAAGAATAAAAAATAAAGAATATCTTAAATTAAGGAACGAGTCAAACAAATTTGTTCGAACGCCATAAATGATAGCCGACTATTCTATTAAAATAACAACATTAATATAAGTATTAGAATCGATTTTGTTAGTTTATGATAGTAAAATGAGGGAGCCGTTGTGTCTCAGGGTATAGTGTACTCGCTTTCCTATGAAGTGAACCGGATTCGTATCCCAGCGATGGCTGATCGAAACGAATTCCGTACCCGGCTCGCACCGACCACAGTGCTGACGTAAAATATCCTCAGTGGTAGATGGATCATGAGTCAGAGTCCCCTTGCCGTCAGGCTAACACAGAGGTCGCCAAAGTGGTCGATATAGACCCCCAGGGGTCTATTTAACAAAAGAGGGGGTCGATCTGAGACAGGGGGACGAATGGGGATCGATCCGAATCGGAAGGGTCGATTGTGGGCCGAAAAAAAAAACAGTTCTCAATACGCAAATCACACATACCTAATTAAGTATGTAAAATTTGTGAATTTTATTTTATAATTGACTCAATATCAGTTTCTTTATAAAACATAAATTAATAAACGTATATTTATTGGGGTGAAACAAGTATTTATGTACCACCGCGCAGCGGCACGAACTCAGCGCAGTTTATAAGTCATATGCTTATGTGCGCTTGTACAAATGTCACGTGTGACGAGCATTGACGTTACAAATGCAAATATCATACGCAGTTTCAGCCATCTTTGCAAACTGTGTTGAATATTTGCAGTGTCATTATTAAAACTTTTATAGTTTTGGATAATTAGTTATTGTTTCGATAAAATCATTCGTTTAGTTTAGATATCAATTTTAATTATCAATGCACAAAAAAGAAGGTAAGCATTAATAATATGGATTAGTACAGCCCGCGACAAAACTGTAGCACACTTTGTATTTTTTTACGAAAATTACAAAATTGACCAATTTTGATGAAAGTTAAAATTGAAGATTTTTGAACCCATTATAGCGAAGATTTCAAAAAAACACCAGGCACACCCATCTCATTGATCAAGAAGCAGTAAATCTTTAGTTACTTTACTTATTATTTAAAAATAAGGTATTTAAATTTCAATGTTAATATATTTTTCATAAAAGTATTGTAACACAATGTACTATTACTTTAATAAATGCTTAAAATCATAAAATAATGTACAAACACAGTATCTAATAGAGTTTTATTTTAATTAACAGGAAATTACTTTTGCGGGGGTCGATGGAGATTTTGAAAAATTATGTAGGGGTCGATGATCAAAAAAGTTTGGCGACCCCTGGACTAACTATTGGAAATTTTCGTGGTTTTTAACTACATTTAAAGCAAATGCGGGTTAGTTCCATCAAAGAGTCGACCACGAAGGCAAATGTCTCTCAATACTTGATTCAGGAGTTCCCTTGTCTTCTGGTTTGGGTTCAAAATTAGAAGGCTATGGAGTTGAACATCAGTAGTCGTAAACCCAACATTCGGCTGTTCAACGACGGTTAAAAAAATAAAATGAAGGGTTTGTGAGCTGAAGTGTTTCGGTGAACTCTTGGTCTGAAAAGTTTTATTTTCAGTTATTACTTTTTTCTTTTTTTTTTTTGAAAGTTCAAAGTAAATTTTACTATATAATAAAAGAAGAAGCTCTTTAATAGACTGGAGAGGTAACCATTCAGCTAGTTTCTCAATTTTAAAACTAAGCTCTGTTCTGCGTCTATGCAGCAACCAAATATTTTTTGGATGAATTTATTTTACATCATCACAGACAAGTTTGAGCCTATCAGATAATAATGAGTGTGTTTTCTCATTATTATCTGACAGGCTCAACTCCTTTTCTTATTACCTCAGAACCGTTTATGCTAACGTCCTGACATTTTGAGAGTGTGTGGTAGGTGCAATTGTAACCCCCCCCCCATATTAAAAATTCTTCAAAAATTTCTATTAGATTGTTCAGGAGAGATATTTGAAAAAAGGAATTTTTTCATGGGCTATCAATGAAATCACTAACGATTTAATTTCTTCAAATATTTTAAAGATTACATCAATGATATTTGATAGCTCATGAAAAAAAAAAAAAGAGTTTATTTCTCGGTCTCATATACCTAATTATTTTTTATTCGTTATGTCAGATATACTCAATAATCAACAAGAACGTGGTAGCACAGGTGGGCTGCGTCACCAAATTACCGTTCCTGACGTCATCTGAAAGTGCGTTTTTTGTTTATAGTCATGCGTTTAAAAGGTGTTTTGGCAAAACTAAATAATTTAAAATCAACGGTATTAAAAATAAGTAATATACTGAAAATCACAATTAAGGGAGATATAGTACTAATTCGTTTAGGAGATACATAAAATATAGTTATACAATTATTGACGCCAATTATGCTTAACTAATTAATTTCGGTACTAGGTACTAATTAAATAATCCTAAATTTTAGAGAAAAGGTACTTATTCGTTTAAAGGTACCGTAAAAAATCGCTGTACTGTTATTGACATCAATGATGCTTAATTAATTTTGGTGATAGGTACTAATTGAGAAAAAAAGCTATGTAGATAAAAAGAAAGACTAATGGAGAAATGGTACTGATCGTAGAAGAAACGTGAAAATCCCCGTACTGTTATTGAAGCAAATGTTGCTTTATTAATTTAGGCATTAGGCTCTTTTGATCTTATGGTAATTGGTGCAGTTTTTAGAGTTACAAATACACTAATATAATTGCAACTAGCATATTTGGCACTTATTGAAACTGCATCGAAATGTAGATACTATGGAATGTAGATACAAATATAGATACTGTGGAAAGAGGTTTTTGAGGCCCCACGAAAGGGATAAATACCGGAGTAAAATCGCTTGGTTATGGTAAATTTTGACTATCATTAGTTTGCCTCGAGCAATAGCATCGTGCCAAATGATACTGAATACAGGTAAAAGTTTTATTTTAATGGGATGAAATATTAAAAACGTGTTTTGTTCAATCTAATTATGCAAAACCTTTGGCAAGGGCAAAATTAATGATAAATAATTAAATCGATGAGTCCGAAAACTAGTCATCTCCACTTCTTTTACAAAATTGATATTCTTGCAAATTTAGCTGACATAGACAGTTAGGCTATAAAAAATTCCTCTCCTCCTATTTCCTATAGCATGCAGTAAAATCTCAATTCAGCTCAAAAACATTTTATTTATTTATTTTCATAACTGTCGTTGAACCAATTTTTGGGTTTACGACTACTAATGTTCAACTCCGCAACCTTGTAATTTTGAACCCAATCCAGAAGACAAGGGAGCTCCTGGATTAAGTATTGGGAAAAATTTGCCTTCGTGGAGGACTTTTTGATGGAACTAACCTGCTTTTGCGTTACATGGTGAGGGAGACCACGAGACCCTCCACCGTTAGCTTGAACGCAAAGGGACTCAAACCCATATCCATCTACCAGAGGATATTTCACGTCAGCACTGTGGTCGGTGCAAGCCGGATGCGGATTCGTACCGACAAGCCATCGCTGGGATTCGAACCCGGTTCACCTCATTGGAAGGCGAACACTCTATCCCCTGAGCCATCGCGGCTCCAGTTCGAAAACACGTCATATCCTGGAGATGACCTGTTCTCGGAATATATTTGGAAATATATTGCCATATGGCTGCCCGTTGTTGCTTATGAAATTGTTCTCCTAACCTAACAATTAATTATTTGGTTTGTTGTTTTGTTGATGCTTTTTATCACACACTGAGTGATTCAGAGGGTAGTTCTTTAGATGGTATATGCCAGAAAATTAAAGAGTGGTACCAGTAACTATGAACTGTAAAGGAAGTGACTACAAATAATACAATATTTGATTTCAAAACTTCTGGCCGGAGAATTATAACTAAAATGTATTATCAAAATGCTGCAATGTTAAAGTGAGGAAAGAGAAATAACTGTTTCAGGTATCACATTATAGCAATTTTACTTATAAAAGCCTGGTAAAGTTGAAGTATCTCCTTTCATTTGGTGATTTATGCAAATTAATATTTACTCTGTACAAAAAAAGTAAAAATCACTTTAATTGATGCAATCCGTATGCTATTTGATTGCTATGCAATTATTATTTGTAATTAGTTGAAATTATTCCTATTCTTATCAATTAGTACTGTATTAATCAGTAAAAAAAAATACTTCACATCTTGAAAATACTCTTAAAAATTCCTCATTTACGTAATATTGATGACTGCGTAATTATTATCTGTAATCAATTGGTATTATCCGTAACCAATTACTACAGTTGTAATCGGGTAAAAGCTAGTTACTCCTAGTCCTAAAAATAATTTTTAAAATGACATCATTTACTTACTAAAGTGGGTAATTTAATTTGTTGTTTTTAAAAACGTGCTTACAAATGGCGTATTTAATTAAGAAATTATTCTAAAGATAAACAATACGGCAGAAGCACCTGCACAAACAGTATTTTGTTGCCACTGTTTTTTAAATAAAAATCATTTTGAAAAATACTCGGAATATCCAATTAGTTTAAGACTTAGTTCATTGTTGGTACAAGAGTTTTTGTTTTTCGCATAATCTAAGGTTTCAATATTTTGTCTTATAATTGGCAAGGGCAGGTGGTTACACAAAAGAAAAATAGCTGGTCGTTCAAGATGCGAAGCAATTTTTGTGCTTATATTTCTTAATTTATTTTTGAGTTGAGCATCTTTAGAAAACCATCACATTACATTGTCAGTAAGAGTGTCAAGTAGACATCAGAAAAATAGTTCCACATTTCGGGAGGCTTGCAATGAACCTCATTTTCTGCATTGGATTTGCAATCTTGGTTTTGCAGTCCACCTCCTATCCATTGAGTAAGAAAAAAGCTATTTTGCCTTAATTTATGATTTTTTTTTTTTTAATGAAGAATTATATATTTTAAACATTTGCTCTCTAAGTTTTTAAACATATTTACTTCCACAGACCTAGTGTCCAATATTAGCGAACAGCATTTGGTGAATAAGAAAGTACTTTAGGATTTTTTTTCCTGTTTGCTCAAGCTTTTATAAATTCAAATATGTAATTAGTGTATAAGCAAAAATATTATTGAATCAATGAGTTAGAAAACCGGTCATCTCCAAAAAAAAAAAGACTTCTTTACAGAAGAGACAACAAACTGAATAGTTAAGTATTAGCTTGATTTGTAGAGAGCTTTTTTTACTGCGCAAAATTTTCTATACCAAGTAAGTGGACGTGAAATTTTTATACCTATAGCTATGTATCTACGTCAGCTAAACTTAAAAATATAAGAATCTCAATTTTGTAAAAAAGTGGAGATGACTGATTTTCAGACTCATAGATTCAATTGGATCTACCGTCGTTGGTTTAGGTTTTTAATTACAATGAAAAAATCTTAAGAAAGTTGATTTGAAAATCGAAAATAGCCACTCGCTACGTGGCAAGGCAGCAACAAAAAAAATTTACGACCTAAACTAAATAAACAACCGGTCACTTTTTCCATCTCTTTTTTTTAAAAAAAAAACAAACCTCGTATAATTATAAAAGTACATCTATAGAAACAGAATTTTCATTAAAATTTTCATTAAATGTCGCCATTCAAAATTTAGGTTCTTCAGAATCCATCACTTTGTGGTGGAAAGATTCATGTGGAAGGAGAGTTCTTTCACCATTCACAAATTTCTAAGTTGCCAACTTTGTACATTAAATGCAGGGCCGCCAACTTTCTACGCTTTTTGTGAAAATTTATACTAGTGGTTGCTATGTTTTTGTTTTAATGTGTTATTTTTAATTCATTTAAACTTATTTCCCACACCACTGCTTATAAAGAATTTCAAAGTTCATATGCAACACCACTTTGATCCAAGCTCTTTCGTAGTGAGGTTTTTAAAATATTGGCAACATTACCAAAAGTTCTCAAATATTTACCACTCCATAAAATAATTTGCAGAAAGCGTAGTAGTAGTCAGGCCTGTAAATGTATTTTGCCACCCCAAATATTTTTACATAATCTTCTTTGAAGTCAGTATGTTTAGCTAAATTTTGTCAAACATTTATATTATTTTTATTGTTGAATTAATTTTTTTACAGCCGTAGATTATTTCTAATATGAATTTCTTTAAACTATTATTTAGTTCAAGCAAAAAAATAAATAAACAAATAGTTTGCAAAAAGTTGCTATTTAAATAAAAGAACCTGTCCATATCAGTCACCATCCATTAGGTATGAGAAAAAAGTCGCTAAGACATTAGAATCTACTGGCCATTGGATACTAACTGAAAATTTAAATTTTCAGTTTTTTTTTTTAAAGGTAAATTTAATTAAAGTAACGTTTGTGCCCTTTATGGCATATAAATTATTTGACTCTAGTGGAATTTGTTTCGTTACCAAAAGGCGAATAAGTACACTATAAAAATATGCTACAATATGCAAACAAATGCTAAAAATTAAAATGTATAATTCTTTGAAATAATTACAAACAATAAAAATAAGGTAAATTAAGTTAAATTAAATAAGTATTTTATCGCGGTTTTGAACTTACTTTCTTATTACTATCCATTCTGCTTAAAAACCGTATTTTCGGTCATTATTTAAAGTATGCGTCTGAAGAGGTCCGGCAAATGCTAGAACTAAATAATCTAGAGCAGAATGCAAAAAAAAATGCTAGAACACAACTTTTCTATTCTAACTAAAGATCATAACATTGAGTAGATACTAAATATGTAGATGGACTTTTTTGAAGTTCAAATTGGCGTCTTGCTAATTTAAATTAGTCACAGGTCGCCTCAACTACATATAGATTTATTTATTTATATTTTTCAATATCGTGCCTAACACAAAAATTCTTAACTCTTTCGATATCAGTGTTTTTTTTTGGGGAGAAAGCAATAAATTCTTTTGAACTGAAAAGAAAGCCTTCCTAATAATGAAGACTAAAAAGTGTAGACATTTAGTTAAATCTCAAAGTAATATTTTTCCCAGGAGTTAAAAAAACGCTACCGAAATTTGACAAATCGCAATTGAGGAAGGCGGTTGTACAGAACAACAAATTTGTATTTGGTTACGGGCTAAAACAAAGAGGAGTTTTAGTACAATCATTAGAAACACTTTAAGATTTCAACCCGCAATCAAACAAAATTATGATGTTCAGCAATTCCCCCTTTCTTTATTCCAATGGACAATTAATCAAATTTTCATTTTATGACGAAGCTAAGTTAACTGTTAACCGAGCCTAAAGCCAAAACGTTAATATTTTCTTCATAACAGCCACTTCTTTGCTCTAAATATAACAAAAACCGGTTCTGAAGCAAACGAAGAGGTTTATAGTTTGGCTAAAATAAGAACTCCTTCAGACATCCGTCTGAACATGTGGCGGTGACTATGGTAACGAGGTATGACTATTTCAAGTAGGGGTGCGGGGTCGCTGTTTTGGAGTGGTTTCGGCTCGAGTCGGCGGGTGAAAGGGAATCTTTTTCTTCTGTCTATTGTGTTAGTCCTAGAGTGAAGCCACCCTCTCTAAAATGTGCCATTCTTGTTTCCATAGCACCAGACGGCCTCAGACTTTGTGGCGGCAGAAGTTCTTAGCTTAGAAAGACTATGCCTTCCTCATAAATACACAATAGCACGTAATAGAACCGATTGAACCTCTTTCCTGGCATCGGGGATCTCCTTACTTATGGGGCAAATTTAAACATCAAACCAAAATAGTTAAGAAACTCCAACCTGTTTGCGTTGTGCCTTTGTCAAATTAAAATTCGATAGCGTTTTTTTTTTCCTTCCTCGCTTGAATATTGATTTGAGAGCCATGGAGGCTCAGGGTAGAGAGCCTTCGACTTCTAATGAGGTGAAGTGGGTTCGAATTCCTCTGATGGCTGGTCGATTCGAATTCCGCACCCGGCTAGCACCGACCACAGACTGACGTAAAATATCTTCAGTGGTAGACAGATCATGGGTTATAGTCCCCTGGCCGTCAAGCTAACCGTAGGAGCTTTTCATGGTTTTCCTCTCCATGTAATGCAAATGCGAGTTAGCTCCATCAAAAAGTCCTCCACGAAGGCATTTCTCCCAATACTTGATCCAGGAGTTCCCTTGTCTTCTGGATTGGGTTCAAAATTATAAGGCTATGGAGTTGAACGTTAGTCGTCGTAGACCCAAAATTGGGCCGGCTGTTCGACGACGGTTATAAAACAAAAAATATTGATTTGAGAAGTAGAAACTTCTTGTGTGAAACTTCTTCTATATATATGCCTTTTACCTTAATTTTTAAAAGGATTCTAAAAATATAAATTAAGTGCGGAGATTGAGAAACACATTTGGGCCTTAAGGTTGGGTTATAATTGATAGTTAAGGTTGAATTGGTATTTTTTTTTAAAAGTCTGGCACTCAAAAATTGTTTGGTAATACCATAAAATAAATCGGTACAAATTGTATTCATAAATTTTATCGACATTCTATGTTCTTAAGCTAGAAAACGAAGTATAAAGCCAAATCTAAGCGGGAATCGCTCCTATTTTGAAAGAAAATAACCATACAAAAGCTAAGATTCTAAAAATAAATTTTCCATGAAAATCATTATAAATTATTCTGTAAAAATGGGTATGACTTGTTTACATGTAGAAATTTTAGTTCTAATTTTTAACAAAGCCAATCAAGTTCACAAATTGGAAAAACAGTTTTTATATTTATTTATTTTTTAGTTCAAGGCAAAGAAAAAGATTGTATAACAGTTATACTACTAAGTAAGTTAACTCCTTTTTTTTTTTTTTTTTAATTCCTCTATTCCCATTCCCTTTGAACTAATATTCAGCTTTCCTACTGCTTACTCCAAATTATTATAAGTATTAATTAGCGTGTATTATAATTATTTATATTATAATTATTTTTATTATAATTATTTATATTATAATTATTTATATTATCATTATTTGTATTATAATTATTTATATTATAATTATTTATATTATCATTATTTATATTATAATTATTTTTATTATAATTATTTATTTTATAATTAATTAAATTATAATTATTTAAATTACTATTAAGATAATTACAATCAAATCAATTCAAATTCTGTATGTTTTCGATAGAATCGGCGATATAAGAATAAACAAAAAGTCATGTTATCAATGAAATGTAATCATGAAATTAAAAAAAAAATTCACAATCCAGTTGCAAAAATAAAAGATTGAATTTTTGTCATTTTTGTTTCTTTTGCGAAAGAAATATAATAATTGAAGAGCAAGTTAAGTGTTTATTAAATTAGTGAATTTGAGTACTTCGTCTTGTTTAAAAGCAACTGGGAGCTAAAAGTTATTTTTCTTTGAAAATCACCTTATTAATCACTCTAATTTTGGCAGAATAACTTAATATTTTTATAAACTAGGAGCCTTTATCCTTGCACGCTTACATTCGCCAATTTGCTGAACTATATTTTTTTAAGATTTATTCGCGATCTTAAGTTCGTTACGCACACTCATCACATCTTCCTGATGAAAAAGCCAAAAATCAAGATATTGTAATGGATTGATATTCATTGAGAATTTAAAATTTCTAAATTGAAAATCCTTAAAATTTACCGTTGTTCCAGTTTGAATCTTATACTTTAACTATATTTTTTTTAACATACTATTAAAATGGACGATAATTTTGATTTTTTTTAACAAAGAGTATCGGTCCATGTTATCTTATCCAAAGAACGTGAAAAATATGTATTTTTTGTTATCCATTTGGAATTATACATCTTAGTTTCGTTTGAAAAAAGTTTAAAAATTAAGTTTAATGACTCCAAAATTAGTAGAAAATTTCAAAAAAGGGGGAAGTGTCCCTTTTTATCTTCATTTATGTGGCTGCAAAAAAAAATGTAACTGCCACTAGTTCGCTTACATTGAAAAAGCAGAAAACCGTTAAAAAACTTTAATTAAAATTCAACTTAAATAAAGGAAGACAGGTAGTTTACCTTTTGACATTAAAAAATCATGATTCTATTGTTAATAATTTTTTCTAATCTAAACTACATGGGAAAAGAAAAAACAGAAGAAAATGGAGGACATGGAGAAAAAGAAAAAACAGACTTCAAATTTAGCATGAAGCAACTAAAAATGTCTGATCGAAGTTTCATATTTTTTCACTCAATAATGTCACACCAAAAATAATAACTTCATAATCTACACCAATAAACTTGTATAAACACCGAAAATTCCTCGTAAGTTTTTCATAAATGCTTTTTATATTTTTCGTTTTGAATGTGTCAAAATTGAATTTCTTTTTTATAGTCTTCTTAAAAAACGCAGTTTTCATTTTATTATTTAAATAAAGGGGCTGCCCCCACCCCCACACACTGTTAGCTACCACTCGTCAGCCGCGATAATTGTTGTTTCGTGTTGTTTTCTACCTAGGTTGAAATTATTCACTTAAAATATATGTACTAAAAAGAATTCTGTTTGCTCACGCTTATGCCTCAACTTCTCAAATCTAAATATTTCCATGGTAATTCTATTAATATCTATTAGTGAACATAAATAGTTTTTCTTAGCAGTAGTCTTTTAAAATAACATTTAAAAGTATAAGTATATTGTTACAAATTTTGTGAATGCTCAACCATAATTTAATATTTTCGTTTACCAAACAGGTTGATATATTTTTGCATACTTCACATTGTACGTAAAGCTGATCGAATTTTTTAGTCATTTAACGAATCTCTTTAACTGTAATTTATAATACTATATTAATGTAATGTGCACCGAAAGCAATAATTATAAAAACTGTTAACAAATATAAACACCGATTTAAATAAGTACATTTTAAAACGTAGCAAATTACGGTGAGGTAATCAGAGCCGGATTATACCTTTCGTAGGCCCTAGGCATAGCCCCTCCTTCCCCCACTCCTCCCCTCTTTTCAAAATATATGCTAAAATTTGCGACATTTTGCGTAGTTTGGAATTCGACAGCATAATACAAGATTTCGTTGAATCCAAAAATCGCAAAAAAAGTAATATATTAGATCAGAAGATTCTGCAAAATAATTTATTACCGAAAAATATTACATTTTTATTTGTATCTTCATAATTTTGTGCAAAATACGCTTGTTGTTTTTAAAGCTAAATTATTTTTGTCAACAAATTTTTTTCTCCCAAGTTTTTCGTAGGCCCCTGAATTCGTAGGCCCTAGGCACGTGCCTAGTTTGCCTCTAGGTTAATCCGGCCCTGGAGGTAATATCACAGAACTGTTTTTTAATAAAGAAACAAGTCTTTTAATTTTGAACTTTTAATTTAGGAAGCAATCGAAATCAAAAACGTAATAATAGAGGAGTAGGATAAGAAAAAATAAACATTACAGGTAAATGCGCTAAAATTAGAAATACTACAAAACGATTTTATAGTAAAACGATACCTTTACGACTTAAATTAATTTCAACCAAAAATATGTGGAATTGTGAGAGAACTAGATCCTACCGTGTGATTTTCTGGCTAAAATATCTAATTTTATGGACCATTCTGTTTTTATGGAATATCTGATTGCCTGGTGCAAGCATTTGAAGCATAAAACTTTCACAGTATCAACGATTTCATTTGATCCTGCGACGCTATCATTAGATTTTGTAGAGGCGTTTTTTTCTCATAAATAGTTATTTTTTAGCCTTTAATGATTTGCCCTTATTGATAGAATTTCTATCAAATTACTCCAATTTATTACATCATAGCATCATTGAAATTTCTTACATCATTACATCATTGAGCAAAAATAAGAAAAAATATCCTTAATTTTCACACTCAGCCATTTCAGCGAAACAATTTTCTTTTTAACAAAAAGCGAAACAATTTTCTTTTTAACAAGAAACAAAAAAAACAAAAACAAAAAAAAAAACAATACCAGAGAGCACATTTTACACTCGTAGTTATAGACTTTTTATTTATCTATTTAATAGAAGGCTACACAAAAACCTGCGCTAATAACTTGGCAACTGCTGCACCAAATAAACAGACAGCGTTATTTTCCCGTAGTTTCTTGGAACAGTTTTGCACTTTTTTAATTTTTTATTTTCGGCAGGAAGCTAAACTTTTTTTTTTTGTTAGATTAAAATTTCATTATTTTATCTTTGTTAATATTTCACTTTTTCAAATGAGGAATTTAGTTTTGTCATAATAAAATTGGAGCCATTTAAAAAATTGGAGAAAATAGTTTTTTCACAATACATTCTTGGAAAGATAGAAAAATTTTAATCTAACAAAAAAAAAGTTTAGCTTCCTGCCGAAAATAAAAAATTAAAAAAGTGCAAAACTGTTCCAAGAAACTACGGGAAAATAACGCTGTCTGTTTATTTGGTGCAGCAGTTGCCAAGTTATTAGCGCAGGTTTTTGTGTAGCCTTCTATTCACGAATCAAAAGTGGCCGGTTCACGCTATTGGTCGAAAATGACGTCACTACTTTATGGGAAAGGAGATGGTATATATCAGGGGTGGCCAACCTGCGGCTCGCGAGTCACATGCGGCTCTTTGAAGGAATATTTGTGGCTCTCGATAAATGTACCAGAGTTCCCTTTTCATTTTTGTTCTATTATATTTTTAAAAAATTATTATCGTTCCGTATGTACCGAATTTTGAAATTTGTACCAGAATCGAAGTATCTTGAATTAAAAAAAGGCTGCTGGTCGAATTATTTCAATATTCGGAACAACGTATTTATGTTAATCATTTTATTTCACTTTAAAATTCGTGAAATCCAAACACCGAATAGTCTTAACTAACCAGCAACTCAAAGAATTACTGAGAAGTGCTGTCACCAATTATTCACCAAATTTTAAGCAATTATCAAGAGAAGTAAAATAAATGTGTTTAATTTTTAATATTTAAATTCAATACAGATATTTTGTACTTTTATTTATATGTTTTCAATAAATATAATTTCTGTAAGAAAAAAATTTAATACCTTTTTTGCATACCTTTTAAATACGTAATTAATATTAATACGTAATAATAAAAATTTCAAATTTTGAATAATGGCTCGATTATCAAGGAGCTTGCCCACCCCTGGTACATATCGACTATCGCTGATTTCATTTTGGAAAATTGCTGAAAATTTTGCCTCTAAACAAGTTTTTTTTTTATTATTTTCTTTGTATTTATTTAAAAACTTAATTATAGTCTCAAGATATATAGCTATATTTTGAAACGTGTTTTTTAGCCTAATATTTCAAAAAATTTCATTTAAATAAAAGAAATAGGTGTGCAATAGAAGGGGAAAAAATGCAGTTTACGGAATTTTGAAAAGGCACTGATGGCAGAAAAAAAATAACAGTATTATTTTGGTTAGGCTTTCACAAGAACTGATAGATAATAAACGTAAATACTGAAACAGTATTAGGCAGTATTTTGTTTGGTACTGTTACAAATATTAAAATGTATAATGCATGCGACTAAATAAATATTTTTTTAAATTGTTTCTTATTCCATAAAATCGTTCAAAATAAAAATACTATTTACAATTTGCTTAGTTTTGTGATAAATTCTGTTGGAGTCAAAAACATGGAAATAAAATTTAATACCGATATTAAGAAAACGTTTTGAATCAATAGCGTGATCCAACAATTTAATGGCTCGTTTCTATTCTATTTCAATAAGATGTTTGGGTTTTCCGGTTTTTCACGCTAATGTAAGAAAACCGTGAATAAAACTTAATGAATACCAGTCGTAAAATCTCACTGAAAAAATTCGAAATTGGCAAGGTCGTTTAATTGACATATTTCAAAAGAATTTTTCTAATTAATTTGAAAACCCTTTGAAAATTAAATTAAATTTTAAATTTTTCTCAACGTATATAAATCATTGCTGTAATTTGTTTTCAATAAAGTCCCTTGATCTGCTTTTTGTTATAAATAATAACACTTTGAGTTATATAAGTATTATCGTTATTTTTTATTTAAAAATGATCCTAGGGAAAAAACAATTACGTTCTGGAGAAAAAAAATTTCTGTTACAAGGAATTTTTTTTATAGATCTTAGATACTTTCGTATCGTGGCCTATTTCAAATATGCAACTCTCTCTAAGCAACAGTTTTTTTAAATAACATTTTTGTCTACTTTTTGTGGAAATGTACAAGCTTAAAAATTCTATATATAACAGGGGGTCACATAAATGTTGTTACAAAGTTCTAAGGGAGTTAGGGAGATCATTAGGATTAAAATTGCATAGGACCCCCAGACCGGCAATGTAGTCATTCGCCTCTAGGGGCGTTTTCCTACTATGACCTGTTCAGAAGAACAGTTCGTAATAAGGAAGCGTCTCTAGCTGCCTAGGATGACATTTCTGGGGATTGTTTCCCAGTGCATTTTTAATCCTGATTCGGTGCCCTAACTCGCTTCAGTTTCGCGCAACATTTACGCGGCTTTCTGCTATATATAACGCTTTTAAACTTGTACAATTCGACAAGAATTACATTAAAATGTCGTTTAAAAAAATTTGTAGCTTCTGGAGCAAAACTTATTTTAGAATTAAAATCCCTAAATCCGAATTAAAGAAGAGGAAGTATTCATGACCTTGCATAATTTGGATGCAATATCAATGAACAATAATGTAAACTTCTAAAATTATCATGTAAATGAACACTAAATTTTGTTCCCCTGTATTTTTCGAGCAAATAACTTTTTTGCTATTGTTTTCTTTCCTACTTTGAAAATTAAATGTTTGATGGAGAATAAAATAGAACATAGTAGACATTTTTGAGGTAAGATTTCAAAACTCCCATCATAGAGCCTTTCAGGAGCAAGTGATAACCAACACAGTGATAGAGCTCACGGGAACCCAGTGATTTTTTTTAATTTTATAACCGTCGTTAAACAGCAGACCCAATTTCGGGTTTACGACTACTAATGTTCAACTCTGTAGCCTTGTAATTTTGAACCCAACCCAGAAAACAATAGAACTCCTGGATCAAGTATTGAAAGAAATTTGCCTTCGTGGAGGACTTTTTGATGGAACTAACCCGCATTCGCGTTGCATGGAGAGGAAAACCACGAAAACCTCTCACGGTAAGCCTGACTGCAAGGGGACTCTAACCCATGATCCGTCTACCTTCGAAGGTATTTTTACGTCAGCACTGTCATCGGTGCAAGCTGGATGCGGAATACGTATCGACCAGCTATTGCTGGGATTCGAACCCAAGTCACCTCATTGGAAAGCGAATGCTCCCCTGAGCCACCACACAGTGACTAGACTTTCCGACACAGTGCTCCAAACCAAGCCATGATCAAAAAAGGCACAATCACAATTTTGCGCCTATGGGCAGAGATATAGTGTCAACAAGTAGTCGATCATCCTAGCCAAAATTAATAAAGCGACCACCAAATCAGCCTACAAAAACCTTAATCGGATAGCCGGACCACGCCAGTCACTTTTTAGGTTATAAATGTTTTAAAATCAATGGTTTATAAATTGTGCAAAGTTTGTAAATGATGTTTGAATCGCTTTTAATAAGCCGTATGATAGAAGAATTTTTCTCTAATTTAATGAGAAGTTTTAATTTAAAAACAAATATACATTTCTAGATTTGTTAATCCAATACGTATAGATATGTCTAAACTGGCGAAATTTAAAAAAATATCCATCCATTCACATTATGCACTCATTGATCAATTGGTTGCCAATAGCAACAAGAGTTAATGGGGGAAATGCATTGTTCCCTTTTACAGCCGGAATATGTAAATAATTATTTGACGACTGTTGAAGGACAACTGATCAAGATCCGTCTCACAATTTAAATATCTCTATTTACTAAAATGACACCCAGTGGTTGAGTAGTAGCTCTTCGCGCTCTCGTGTCACTGATCCTCGGTTCGATCTTAGGGCCGAGCAAGGTTGACTCAGCCTTTCATCCCTTCAGTTGGTCCATAAAATGAGTACCAAGCTACTTGGGGACTAAACACTGGGGGTTCAGTGTTCGGTTGACCACCTAACTGGAACATCTGCTCCACAGAGCCCAAGGTCAAGAAAAATGAGACGGCACAGTAGCCCTGGGTACTCTATGAGCTGTTGAGCCACAGAGTTTAGTTTATTTGCTAAAATAGAGACCTGCATACAACCTATATCTAATCTGTAACTTATATACCTTAACCTGCATTTTTGTTACCGTAAATTTTAAAATGTATAGTTAAAATTTTAATTTCCTTATTTTCCAGGTTATGAATCTTCTGATTATGATAGCAGCGGTGATAACTCTTATGAAGACTCGTCTGAAGAATATGACTCAGAAGGTGGTGGAGAAGACGATTCAGTTTTAAGAAGTCTATCTGGAAATCATGAAGGACAGAATGGCAGCGAAAGGCATGGGAAACATGGAGGAAGACATCGAGGCCATGGACATAGAGACCATTCCAGGGAAGATGGTATTCCAAGACATGCTCATGATAGAGAAAGCCAAGCACCCGAGAGATACGAACATGAATATAATGAAGGCGATCATGAACCAGAAGAAGGTGCGCATAGTCCTGCAAGACATCCGTATAGAAATCATAGATCAAGACATCATGAAAGGAGTCATAAACCAGAAAGAAGTGGTGACGCTCCAGAGGAAACTGAAGGAATAGAAAAAGACTCTGGAGAGGGAAGTAGTGGTTCAGGGGGAAATGATGGGCTTATAAGAAACGATGAAATACTGGGAGGCACAGGTGATAGTAGTGCTTTGGGTAAAAAAGACGATAAGTTAAATGGCGCTGGGGAAGAAAGCGGTGGACTTGAGGGAGTTGATACTGGCTTAGAAAAACAAAAGGTGAGCGATGCAGGTGGTAAAGATGGTGATTTAAGCGGAGCTGATGGAATTTTGGGGAAGAAGGATAATGATAAAGCTGGAAATGTAGGCGGCAACCAAGGAGTTGGTGATAACTTAGAAAAGAAAGATGAATTGTTAGGAGATGCAAATGGAAAGAATGGCGCAGTTGGTGGAGGAGATAAAGATGGTGGACAAAACAGTGCTTTAGGTAAGAAGGAAGAAAAAACAAAAGATGCTGATGGTAAAGACAAAGAGGGAGATGATTCGGGAAAAAAAGATGACTTGTTGAAAGATGTTTCTGGAAAAGACGGTGTTATAAGTGGCGCTAGTGGTGGTTCAGAAAAGAAAGATGAAACGCAGGAAAATACTGGAGATAAAGACATCGGTTTGAAGGAAACAGATGGTGGAGCTCCTGGAAAAAAAGAAGGTATTCTAAAAGGAGGAGGTAAAAAAGATGGCTTGGGAGGAACTGGTGATTCTATAAGTAAGAAAGGCAAAACGTCAAAAACTGCAAACGGGAAAGATGGTGGATTAGGGGAAAGTGGGGGAGTTTTAAAAAAGAAGGACGAAACTTTAAATGGAGCAGGGGGGAAAGATGGTGCTACTGATAGTATCTTAGGAAAGAAGGATGGTAAAGATGATGGTTTAGGTGGAACTGATGAAAGCTTAAAAAAGAAAGCAGAAATTGGGAAGGCAAAGGAAGGAAAAGAGGGGGAATTAGGAGGAGGTAATGGTGACTCAGAGAAAGACAAAAAGTTGTTGGATAATGTTGGGGGTAAAAAAGGTGACTCTGATTCTGCTTTAGAAAAAAAAGACAAAAAGTTGAGTGATAAAGATGGTGCATTAGGAAAAAAGGATGAAGTGTTGAATGACAAAGATGGTGGATTGGGAAAAAAAGATAAATTGTTAAGCGACAAGAATGGTGGATTAGGAAATAAAGGTGAAGTGTTGAGTGACGAGGATGGGGGATCAGAAAAAAAAGATGGACTGTTGAGTGACAAGGATGGGGTATTGGGAGAAAAGGATAAAACGTTGAATGACAAGGATAGTGGATTAGGAAAAAAGGATGGAAAGCTGAGTGACAAAGATGGGGGATCTGAAAAAAAAGATAAATTGTTGAGCAACAAGACTGATGGATTAGGAAAAAAAGATGAAGTATTGAGTGACAAGGATGGGGGATCAGAAAAAAAAGATGGAATTTTGAATGACAAGGATGGGGTATTGGGACAAAAGGATAAAACGTTGAATGACAAGGATAGTGGATTAGTAAAAAAGGATGGAAAGCTGAGTGACAAAGATGGGGGATCGAAAAAAAAAGATAAATTGTTGAGCGACAAGACTGATGGATTAGGAAAAAAAGATGAAGTATTGAGTGACAAGGATGGGGGATCAGAAAAAAAAGATGGAATATTGAATGACGAGGATGGGGTATTGGGACAAAAGGATAAAACGTTGAATGACAAAGATAGTGGATTAGGAAAAAAGGATGGAAAGCTGAGTGACAAAGATGGGGGAACGGAAAAAAAAGATAAATTGTTGAGCGACAAGACTGGTGGATTAGGAAAAAAAGATGAAGTATTGAGTGATAAGGATGGGGGATCGGATAAAAAAGATGGAAAGTTGAGTGACAAAGATGGGGGATCGGAAAAAAAAGATGGAGTGTTGAGTGACAAGGATGGTGGATCGAAAAAAAAAGATAAATTGTTGAGCGACAAGACTGGTGGATTAGGAAAAAAAGATGAAGTATTGAGTGAGAAGGATGGGGGATCAGATAAAAAAGATGGGAAGTTGAGTGACAAAAATGGGGGATCGGAAAAAAAAGATGGAGTGTTGAGTGACAAGGATGGTGGACTAGGACAAAAGGATAAAATTTTGAATGACAAGGATGGTGGATTAGGAGCAAAAGACAAAATTCTGAAGAAAGATGATGGTAAAGATAGTGGATTAGGAGGAACTAATGATGCTTCTGGAAAGGACAAAGTACCAGGTATTGCAGGTGATAAGGATGCTGTAGGAAAAAAGGACGAAAAATTAAAAGATACGAATGGAAAAGATAATTCTCCTGGTGGGGCATTAGAAAAAAAGAATGATAAGTTAGGTAGCCCAGGTGGAAAAGATGATGATTTAGCTGGAGCTGGTGGTGACTTAGGAAAGAAAGAAAAAATTCTAAAGGATGGTGAAAGCAAAGACGGTGTATTAGGTGGAGCTGATGGTGCTTTGGGGAAAGAGAAAAAGTTAAATATTGGAGGTGAGAAAGCTGGCAGTTCAGGTGAAGGGGGAGATTCAAAAAGTTCAGATGGTGGTTTGGGAAAGGAAGGTGAAAAGTTAAAAGGAGTTGAAGGAAATAAAGACGGTTTAGGAAATACTGATAACGTGTTAAAAAAGGATGAAAAGATGAAGGGTTTAGGTGGGGCTGGTGGTAGTGGAGATGGTTTAGGTGGAATTGGAGGAAAAAAAGGTGGTTTAGGAGGAGCTGGTGGTAGTGGAGCTAAAGGAGTAGATTTAGGTGGAGTTGGAGGAAAAGGAGGTGATGTAGGTGGAGCTGGAGAAAAGGGAGGCGTTTTAGGTGGAGATGGAGTGGCGTTAGGTGGAGATAAAGGGGATGATTTAAGTGGAGTTGAAGGAAAAGGAGGTGATTTAGGTGTTGGAGGAAAGGGAGGTGATTTGGGTGTAGCTGGAGGAAAAGAAGGCGCTTTAGGTGGGGATGGAGTTGGGTTAGGGGGAGCTAAAGGAGATGGTTTAGGTGGAGTTGGAGGAAAAGGAGATGCTTTAGGTGGGGATGGAGTTGGGTTAGGCGGAGCTAAAGGAGATGGTTTAGGTGGAATTGGAGGAAAAGAAGGTGGTTTAGGAGGAGCTGGTGGTAGTGGAGCTAAAGGAGTAGATTTAGGTGGAGTTGGAGAAAAAGGAGGTGATGTAGGTGGAGCTGGAGAAAAGGGAGGCGTTTTAGGTGGAGATGGAGTGGCGTTAGGTGGAGATAAAGGGGCTGATTTAAGTGGAGTTGGAGGAAAAGGAGGTGATTTAGGTGTTGGAGGAAAGGGAGGTGATTTGGGTGTAGCTGGAGGAAAAGAAGGCGCTTTAGGTGGGGATGGAGTTGGGTTAGGTGGAGCTAAAGGAGATGATTTAGGTGGAGTTGGAGGAAAAGGAGATGTTTTAGGTGGGGATGGAGTTGGGTTAGGTGGAGCTAAAGGAGATGATTTAGGTGTAGCTGGAGGAAAAGAAGGCGCTTTAGGTGGGGATGGAGTTGGGTTAGGTGGAGCTAAAGGAGATGGTTTAGGTGGAGTTGGAGGAAAAGAAGTTGGTTTAGGAGGAGCTGGAGGAAAAGAAGGCGTTTTAGGTAGGGATGGAGTTGGGTTAAGTAGAGCTAAAGGAGGTGATTTAGGTGGAGTTGGAGAAAAGGGAGATGTTTTAGGTGGGGATGGAGATGGGTTAGATGGAGCTGGTGGCAGTGATCTTGATTCTACGTTGAAGAAACACGAGAAATTGCTGGGAGCCGATGGTGATTCCAGTAATTCAGAGGGTGCTACGGATGATTTAGGAAAGAAAGGCAAAATATTGAAGAAAGATGGTAGTAAAGATGATGGTGCTCTAGAAAAGAAAGATGACATTTTGAAAGGAAGTGGAAATGAAGGATTGAAAGAAAAAACTCCTCCTATTGCTGATGATAAGAAAGCCTGAGTTAATCGAACGTGTGAAAAATGAAAATATTCTTATTTGAGACATTACATCTTATTTGCCTATTATCAAATTTTTATCAATTAAATTAATCAAGTAGAAGAAGAACTATAATTCTATAATTGCAATATAAATGCTATATTTTAAATTATAGATTTTGTTTATAATACAAATGAAACTTGAATAGATTGTCTTTTTAGCCTGGAATCATTATTAAAGAATTTGAATATTTTCTGATTTTATTTAAGCTTATATTTTCAAAACTATTTATGAGCAGCTTCATCGCTTTTATGCAATTTACACGAAACAACTGCATTTGTTTTTTGATTTGGTAATGTTATAACTGTAAATCATAAATCATTTTATTTTGTAAGAGTTGTACATATTTAATAGTTGCTTTATTGCGTGTATATATTTATTTCCTTATGAAGACATGCTAAATTTTAAAATCAGTGTTGTCTTTTTTCTTTATAAAGGGGAGAGTGTTGTGCATTGCACCAATTTGAACTTTTCTCTTTGATTCAAGCAACTTAGTCATGATTTAAATAAATTTGATATTTCATCGAATATACCTAATATGTTTTTCGATTAATCTTTCGTGTTCTATCATGCACTTCAAAAAACATTAAAAAAAATCAGGAAAATTGGTGTTGTACCTTGGATCTCTATATGCCGTACCTTGGTCATTTGATGCTACTACTTTGAAGTGATATGCACTTATACTAAGTTTTTGAGCACCTTTTTGATTTTAGTAGGCCTAACAAAAATAATTTATTTTTCTGTAAAAATTAGAATTTTATTTTAAAAGGAAAATGGCATCCGCAACTCTAGAGCTCGTGTACGCCCCCTAATGCTGAGTACAGTAAACTTCTTATAGGTGATCACGTCTATCCAACACATTGCGATAATCGCATCTCAATGCGTCCGATAGATGCAACTCTTCGCTTAAAAATAGCTGATCTAACATGAAGGCTTAAGACGAAAGATCTGCTATATTTACCGATTTGAGTGTCTCTTGCAGACGGTTCTATTCTTGAGTCCTTTTAAATTAAGCTTATCAGTGTCCTGAGATATTTATGAAATATTTACCCCGACCTGCCCCAATTTAGGGCATACGGGTAAATGCTTATTAAAATCAAGAAAAACAGAAAAGTACATAAAATACAAAAAGTAACATTACAGAGTAACATTATGTAAACATTACAGAGTCTGATGGCAACAGCAGTAAAATAATTAAAATGCTCCGAGAGTCCCGCCTTATAGTGCCGAAGCCGACGGGGCTTCCCTTATAGTGATCCAAAGACACAAATGAAAAATTTTACAACACATCGCATGAAAGTACAGTATGACATACAATGCATCATGTGCAGGCAGTACATAGGATTAATACGAGTAATATTACAGAGTTAGTTGGGTCGCTAAACCAAAGCGATCATTAACATTGTGACAGGATATAAAGGACACAAAGTATAAACTGTTGATGTATTCAGGAACAGTAAAACATAAAGTGAACCATTAAAAAAAAAACGTGTACCTGAAGTGAACATAAGAAAACATTAAAAGGTCACAGGTAAACGGAGGTCCCAAGTTAATATAGGTCAAAGAACCAATACAGTCGATGACAAATTGACAACAGGTAAGACAGAAGAACAAGGCGTAAGGAGCCAAGAAAATCTCAAATGTAAAACAGTCCTGAGATATGTCCTGAGATATTTATGTATAAAAAAAGGGAAAGTAGTTAAGTTTCAATAAGGATATTCGAAAACTTACCATTTTACCTTTTTTAGTTAAAATTCTCAAAACAAATGTCTATAACAAGGAAAGGGAAGCTGCGAGTTTTTGAATATCTTTTTAAAAAAACTTAAAATTTAAGATAATAAAAAAGAAAATTAAGAAAAACAATAAGTTTTACTTACTGCGCATAAGCTGCAAGTAAATAGAACTCATAAAATAAGTTTAAAGTGTAGAGAAAACATGGAAAAATTACAGAACAATGAAAAAAGGGGAAAAGAAAAGTAATAATAAAAAATAAAAAACTTTTTCTTGAGTGCTCCTCACACTATTGTATTGATATATATTGCTTTGGCAATATTGATACAATATTAGAAAGCACACCTTTTTGCGGATATAATCATGTGATGAAATTTCCCGGATTTCCTTTTTATTTCCCGGATTTTTATTAATTTTTTTCCATTTTTTGGATTTTTTTCTGGTTTTTTATATTTTAATTATTATTTTTCTTTTTCCATTGTTCTGTAATTTTTCCATGTTTTCTCTACATTTTGAACTTATATAATACATGTATATAGTTCTTAGATAAGCTTGAAATTAAAATCAAATTAGAAAATTAGTAACGCCTCTAAATATAAACTTATTCCCAATTTTAAAGGGTTTTCCTGGGCTATTAAGCCACCCACAAAGCAACTTTTCGAATTTGCCACGTGCCTTGGAACTTGACATTTGAAAATAAACAAGTGCGGTTACTACCTTCCTTCGTTCTACTAAAAAAATCCACGATCCGAGCCAGAAAATCTTCGAGGATCTTAACTCCTGATGAATATTTCCCTGCAGTTACGCGCCTTTTCATTGCAGGATTATAGAAACGGCAATTTGTTTGTTTTTCAAAAGCACTTGTCGCGTTCCAATGTTAATAACAAAATAAAAAGGTTGATAGCGGGGGGCCTCAGAGAAATTTTGTCATCTCTTCATCTGATTGACTTCTTACTTCCGTTTTAATAGATCCACATTGCGCAAACGTGAAGTGATTGCTGTACAATCGAGATTGCTCACTGCAGTGGTGGCTAATTTAAGCGAAAGAAATGAAGTAACTGGAGAGGTTTGTAAAATCTCTCTTTATTAATACTTATCAACACACATATAGCTTACCATCCTTTTTACATCTCTCCTAGTAATCACTGTCTAAAGCGTATTTTGAAATAAGAAAAAAAAATTATACTGTTTTTTTTTTTAAGATTGGTTAAAATAAAAGCTCACAATTTATGAAAAAAATTTACCTGATTGTATTACAAAAAGATACAGGTATTGTTTCAAAGGAAGAAATAAGTTTATTTTAATTAAAAAAATTAACTTAAATACAGACTTATAAGGCAATAATTATATTGCTAAATATATTTGTATTATTAGTATAATATTAATTACCTATTTTATTATGCAAACACAAATTTTCTACGATGCTAACACCAAAATAGTAAAAAGAATTTATTCAATACATTAATGTTACTCAAGAAAATGTTTTTATTTTAGCCATATAGTATATGAAGTTCAAAAATTGGCATAACTTGTACTTTTATATCGATCCCTAAGCATGTTACCTCATTCTGGTGTTTTCTACACTAGGGAACGCTGCAAGCTCCATACCGCCTATTTTTTCAGGTTACTGTTTCCGGTGTATTTTAAAGCCACAACGTGATCATTGTGTTTTGAGATTCTTGCAAACGTGGCATTTGATTACCTATTACTTGTGTTTACAATGCTAACAATACTTGTGTTTACAATGCTAACGGTGCTAACACTAACGTAAGATTGTGCACAGCTTGTAACAAGAAGAAACAGTAATAAACAAATGGAAAGAGGCCGAATCAGGACTGCCAAAAAAGCGAGTTATTCAAAATCTAGCAGCCATGTCACCTTTTTTAACAATATATCTATAAATAACTAAAACAAATTTTCACTTCAAACTCACCAGAATTACTTAATAGCATTAATATCTTTTGAAATACGGCAGATTTGAGCTCAGAAATCATCTAATTTACTTCTTTTATTGAAAACAAAATTATCCGTTTGAAAATATCGCCTCGCAGAATAAGCTGTAGTAAGCAGTTGCAAACTTTCTAACCGAAACGAGAGCAGGTATTGAGCTCGAGATTGTTATTGTTTACATTTATAATGAAAACACCATCCATTAAGGCCTGTTTACACGGTCCAAGTTCTTGAATCCGAGAAATTGGAGTTCTCGAATGTCACTGATTCGTCGAAAGAAAAACTTGCACATGCGCATTGTTCATATTCAACATTATAAAATAATACATATGTAAGTTTAAAATTACTAAATAAATTCAAATAAAATCATAATAACACAAATAAACAGCAACAGATCAATTTATTTGGACTAAAATATATGAAAACAGACAACAAAATGACATAATTTGCTGCCTGCTTGTTGACGTCGCAAAACCTAAGCCGCTGATTGGTTAAGGGAGAAAAAACTTGGACGGAAAGTAGAACATACTTTACTATCGTCCAAGAAGTTGGGCCAAGTACTTGGATGATTGTTTACGCACAATCCCAGCTCAAAGCAAAACAAGTTTCCATCAATATCAATCAATCTCTGTCCAAGAAATTGGATCGTCTAAACAGGCCTTTATTGCCACGTATTGAGAGATTTTTCAGACTTACTTGGTATTCCGTAGTCTGCTCATGCTCGCATATGTAATTTCTACCTAATGGGTAGTTGCCACTAAACAACCTCTTTTCTCAAAAGAGTTTCTACAGAACACGAGCGATTAAATTTCACAGTTTGTAGGGTCACGCTATTGGTCGAATTGTATCATCGACGCTCGCGATTGTATCGACTGGCTGAAAAATTTTGCCTTTAAACAACTTTTTTTTTTTTTAGATTTTTTAAATTTCTATTTGATAATTTATAATTGATTTAATTACAGTCTCAAGATATATTACATTATTTTCAAACATGCTATTAAGTGCAATATTTCAAAAAAATTAATTTAAATAAAGGAAATTGCTGTTCAATAGAAAACAATAATGCAATTTACTGATTTTTAAAAAGTCACTGATGGCAGGAAAAATAATAACAGTGCTACTTAGATGCTGCGACTGTAGACGGTATTTTGTTTAGTCCTGTTTACAAATGTTATTATGTATAAATGCATACAACTAAATAAATATTTCTTAGGTATCCGACTACCTTCGGGACAAAATTTTTGAAAAATAAATATTTTTCACAACATTATTGCAATTTATATTGTATATTAATTTAAATAAACATATTTAATAGAGAAAATTTTAATATACAGGAAATTTTTTGTTTAAAGAGTACTTTTTAGATAATTTTAATGAAAATAACTCATTAACGGAAAACACTCTACACAAAAAACTATTGTACATGCAGCTATCAAACTTTTTGAGCCGTTTCGTATAACCCTCTGAAGTGTTATGAACCTCAACTTAAATGATAGCATGAAATTAAAAAAATTTATGGAATGTTAAGTATATTTTGCCATTTTTTTCACATTTTCTTCACATTATCTACTGAAAAATATCTCATAAAACAAAAAATAATACAGTTATCTGAATTCTGGAGGTCTGTTACATAACCACCAATACAAGAAACAATCTCTGAAAGTTTGAAGACAAATTTATTATAATTAGTTGAGTTATCTTGTTTTCCGTAGACAAAAAACAGCAAAATTGTCATTTTGAGAAAAACACAATTAAAGTTTATAATTACATTTTTTCTAAAAACTATGAATGTTTGTCAGTAGGAAGTTATTATATTTTATAGGGGGCACATTCCTTCACACATTTTCTTAGTTTTATTTAACGTAACGATATTTTAACGTATTATTTAGCGATATTTTAAAGTATTTAGTGAATAACATCAAAAGTCTACTACTTATAAAGCATTTAACACAGGAACAATTTTTTATTAAACAACCATCTTACTGTATTTTCACACTTTAATATATATGTCTAAATATAGTTTTTATTAATAATTAGAAGTAAAAAATATTTTTTATAATATTTATAATAGCTCAAATCTAGAATTTTCTTCTAAATGCAATTTGTTATCATAGCAAACCGGACAACATAATGAAGCTAATATCACCAGTAGGATCTCAATATCAATTATTCGATTGCCACACAGATTGTTTTTATCCAAAGGCATCAGTTCTGTATTGACATGCATAGAAATCGATAATTTTGAAGAGCTTGAAGTAATAGATTCATCTGCTTTACACAATTTTGAATAAATGGTATAATCAACTTTACTCAAATCATCGCTTTTGGTGGCATGTTGATTACCGTAATATTTACCTTTCTTAGATCGAGAAGTACGTCCTTTACCCATTTCAATAAATTCATCAAAATAAATAACAATTTTTTTTGAAAGAAATCAACAAATTTCTTCAAAACAAATCAAAATCAAGATATAGAAAGTACGCTTCAAATGTAAACAAACTATCAGAAAATATGTTAACTTTTCATGTTACCCACAAACAGTAACCACGAAACGTAAAATCTAATTAAAATATAATTCAGATTATTAGCCGTGAGTTTAAGAGCTTTTAAAAATTAAATATCTAAGAAAAATAAACACACAAATAGAAATGGAACCGAAAGTATTACCTACTACCGGCTTCATTTTTGAAATTTCCGGTAAGTTGGACAGCTGTCATCTGTTACTAAAATAGCTATAACTAAAGTTCTGCTTGACGTGCATTCAAAAACAAAACAGTTTTTAAAACTAGAAAAATTGGGCATTATTATAAAGCAATAAAATAAAAAAGTGATTTTTTGTGAAAATCCTCTTTTTTAAGGTAGTCGGATACCTTAATTACTAAAATTGTTTAAAAAAATACTATTTATAATTCGCCCAATTTTGTAATAATTTCTTTTATAGTTTAATGCTGATATTACGTGAGCATTTAGAAGAATAAAAAAAAGAAATGTTATCTATTAATTTAATGAAGATAATATAAAAAGTTGTGATCGCTTTATTATGATCACTAGTTACCCTATGGTCAAATGCTTTTTTTTCTTTTCTGGATTGACTACGATAAACGCCACAACATTTCCAATCAAGCGTTGCAAAAGCTGTTTCAATTGATGTTTGTTCTCTTGTGGTCGGATTGGTTTTCGAATCTTGCCTACATACGTGTTTCAAGACGTCACAAAATACTTTTCCTACAATAATTATAGGTTAATAATAAAGATAATATAAAAATACTTTAAATTATTATTATGTAAATACATTAAAAATGCCTGCTAGGGGAAGAAAAAAAAAGAATTCTAAAATAATTATCAAACAGCAGCGGTCGCCATAGCAACGCATGCAATGACGACGCATGCGCACTGTTTACTAATACTCTTGAACACGGTTGAAAAGTGTGATGACGTCCGAATAAAATGCGCACGCCATCAAACCGAAAACAACACCCATTTTGCCAATGGCTAATAAATCTACATCTAAAGTAAAGTAGACGCCAGCCGATACATACCATCTTCCTTTCAACACGTAGTGATGTCATTTTCTACCAATAGCGTGATAAGGCCACTTTGAATAATGTGAGTTCGATATGATACATGATGCACAAACGCCTATTGAGGGTGAACTGTCCAGTCAATATAAGTTGTTGAAGTGAGATTGAATTGTTAGACGCAATTCGATAAATTTCACAATAAAATATAGTTTCATTTTAAATCCGAATGTCAATTTTTATCACTTTATATACAGAAACTATATATAATGATACTACATAATGTTAAAATATTGTTATTTTTTTTAGTAAGGAGGGCAAACGTCAATATAATATAAATAGTTGGGCCATATGTGGCCTATGAGTGGGGGAGGAGGTTGGACAGCAAAACTTATTCGTATCTGCCAATTTTTCAATTTAAATGAAATACGTAGGAAAGGTAGCGTATCGCTCAAGTGGAAGCTAAATTTAAACATTTTTTTAATATAGTTTTGAGAAACCTTATTGATTTTTCCGAAATTATAGCAACCTTGTAGTTAGGTCATGAGTTTATTGCTTTCTTCTTCAGATATTGTCAAATGGATGACTGCAATAGACTTCTAATGTTGTCCTTGCTTTTTTTAATAGCATTTTAATAAGAATTCATATTATATACACCAAAGGTATGTCGTACAAAACACCTTAAACTTTAAAAATATATTTTGGTTATTGTTGTCATAAGTGTCTTGCAAAGTGTAATTTTATAATACAAGTTATCTGAATATAAAAAAAAAGAACGAAAATAATTACTAGTGCTACTAGATGATGTAAATACTGTTCTTTGCTTCAAAATATAAAGAGAGAAAAGTAGACATGATTCGAGAGCTTAAAAATATGCAACCATTTTCAAGACTTACTACTAAATTTACATTTAGTGAGTTTGGAGAATGGTATAACCAGATGTTTCACGCCTGATGAATCTTCAGAATGGGAGTCTATTCTTGAGCGCTCGAAAATATTGACGTTTTCACTTTCATATTTTATGAATCAAGTGAAGTGTTTGCATTTCAAAGAAATCGTTTCACTTCAGTTACTTGGAATTGATACTATTACGGAGAATAAAATAACGCTGAATATAACTTCATGTGAATTTTGAACAAAAATAACGAATTGTCACATTTCTAAGACAGGTTTGAACAATTGTTTTTTTAAAACTTTATAACAAAGAGCAAGAGGTTTTCTTTTTCTCCTTCATATCAAGCGTAGCCCTTGCAGCAAATTCAAAAACATCTCTTACACCTTCTTTTGTTTTAGCCGAGCATTCCACGTAACCATACGCTTGTATTTTTTCAGCTACCTCAAAACCTTGATCAAAACTCACTTGTTCAAAAATAGTTGCCATATCACCAGTATTATAATGTACTCCATTTCTTCTCCATTCAACTTGTTGCCAACTAAAATTATTGGGACATGTGGACAAAAATGTCTGATTTCTGGATACCATTTGTTATGGGTATTCTCCAAACTAACAAAATTATCAATGCCAAAGCAGATGAGAATGACATCGGTGTCGGGATAAGATAAAGGTCTCAATTTATCGTAATCCTCTTGACCAGCTGTGTCCCACAATGACAATTCAACCTTTTTGTTATCTACTTCGAGTTCAGAAACATAATTTTCAAAGACAGTTGGAATATACGCATCTGGGAAAAAGTCTTTACTAAATACTGACAGAAGACATGTTTTACCACATCCACCATCACCAATAGTTACAAGTTTTTTCCTGTAAACGGCATACTGCGATACAAGTTTTCGACTCATATTTTAAGCTAAATTCTGTGTGTATTCTTGAATTTTCAAAATAATTTCACGCACGAATATTGGTTTTGCTTTAATTGGAATCATAAGATACATTGCCATTAATAAATGTTTTTATTATAGCTCTCTTAGTCTAATTAAACTTCATTCAGTTATTTTTAGTCCATTTTATAGAGATGTTCGAGCCAGAGGTTAAACTTACTTATATATTTTTATCATTCAATCAATGGATCAAATTTAATTAGATACCTGTAAGCGACGTCATATGTGCGTGTCGAACTTGATAGGCTTCTGAATCGACAAATGCTACCATTTACCTACGACTTGCAGGTATCCATTTAAAAAATTAGAAAGAAAACGATAACATCGTGTTCTCACTAGTAGTTAAACTTATTTCCTCAGATAGGCGCGCACCGATTTGGTTGGAAAGCATTACCATTTTGCATCACTTTTAAAATAATAATAAAATTAAAAATAAAAAATAAAATACATCGCTTTTTAACACGGTCTAGCATTAGACTGGAAACTCTTTAGATAGTTTTCTGTGGTTGTAGAAGTTAACCGTTTCCTTTTAGCCTTGTTCGAGGGATTTGTCATTAGGGCGAAAGAACATTTTTCGGGGGAAAAATGATTATGAAGGATCGTTCACATTCGTGAGTTCAAACAAAATTCATACGAAAAAAAAGGAAAAATAAAACTATTATGGTATAATTCAATGAAAAAAAAAGTTCAGTTGAGAAACACTTTTAAAATAAGACGGAAAAAGACTTGTTTCATTTTTCGTATTGCTTGTTGAAAAATTAAAAGAAAATCAAAAACGAATCACAATGTAAAATTCCTTTTTACAGAAGAAATATATCATTCTTCTCACAATGGGATGCCTGCTAGTGACGTAGTGTGGGTATCTTGATCCCAATTGGCTGTTGAAACGTGGCATTTGTTTACGTTAGCAACTGTTCTTTCCCTTTTATTTCGAGTAAACCGAGTCCATCAAGTATCAATTTTCTCATGTGACACATTCTAAATTCTTTCACAAAGATTCTTTCTCAACGATTTCAATTATTTCACTACATATTTACACAGAGGCTTAACATAAGGACAGGCACGAAGCCATGTGGAACATAAACAAACTAATTATGAATCGAAGTTGCCATGCCTGGTACACAAAACAAAAACATATCACGGTCACAATAAAATACATAAACACCTAGTAAATATAAGTTAAGAAAAAGAAGTAGAGGAGAAAGAATTATATTTCAACTAATTCGATGTGCGATACGGCTCTGTATTAACTTATCGTTAATTAACATTCTAAATTATGTAGAGGAACATAGCTCAACTTTAATAAGCCATTTTGCTACTAAAGATTAGCATTCTCTGACGTCATAGGACACATGAGTGGGTATGGGAGTTGGTCTTCTTGAAGTGCAAGTACTCAATTAGTTAACACCGAAAAGGAAGCTTAAAATAAGTACCATCTATACCATAAAAGACCAACCATCTATCCAACTCTTCTCCGCTTGATCTGCAGTAAAAGTTAACCTTTAAATTTTGCATATACTACAATAAATACACAAATAATACAGGTCTAAAATTTAAATTCCATGAAGTATTTGAAAGTATCAAGCTTGCAATGTATTCATAAGCAAAAGTTATTCGTGAGCTAAAGTTTAGAAAGTGGAAGAAAAAAAATTCTGAAATTGCAACATTTTTAGAATCGTTTGCAAAAATTTTTGTTTTTTTCCTTAACTTAGAATTATAATTTTAAATAAATAAAATAGACTAAGTCACGTAAAACTCTGTTTAATTAAAGATTATTCAACAGCTACAATTTGAAGATTGAGACAAATTTGAATGCTAATTTTAACAATTTTCTCAGTGAATGAATTCTCTTAAGTAAAATAAACTTAATATAGAACAGGCAATTTTAAAAAAGAAGGAAAAACAAACGATAAAGTTAAATTTTAAATTAAAAAAAATTAAATCAATAAATAAAAAAAACAAATAAATAAATTCATTTTAAATTTAAAATAGCATATAAAACGAATAAAGTTTAAATAAAATGCTAAAGATTAAATTTAAATATAAATAAAGATTAATGTTAAATGAAATAATGAATATTATCTAAAAACACGCGTACAATTTTTCGTAAAAATTGTGAATGGAAATGCGTAATAAAAATTACTAATGCTATATTGGAGGGAGACTAGCCACCTGTCACGTTCAAAACTGGGCATTGCCCTGTCTTGTCCGTAATTTTTTTTTTCTTCGAAAAAAAAAAAAAAAAAAAACTCATGAATTTAACCTTGTAATAGGAGCCTTTAAAATGGTCGTTCACTTTCTTTCTAAATTTATACGCATCGCACATTTATACGAGCACAACAATTTGTTATTGTTAGGTGTGAACTTTGATAAATGATATCACCATTTAGAAATGAAAGATTCGATTTCGTTTTGGAAAATCATTACTTTCAGTTTCGCTCTGACGAACATTTGTCACTTTTATGTTCGTACTCTTAGGAGAAATATATCTGCTGGTGTAAATAAAGTAAAACTTTGTAAAACGCTTAACAATCACTGCAATGTAACTTATTACAATGTGTTGCACGCACCTTATGAAAATGAAATCTTCCCGTCTTATCTTACGGTAAGTAAACAATTTTTATTCTAAAGACAAGATGAGATGTGAGATAAACAAAAATAAATTAATTAATAAACAAAAATAAAGAAAAGGAAAGGTAAAAAAACTATAGCAATTGAGATGCTCCAAGTGGATTTTATATGTGTGATTTGTGGCTTCAACTGCTTCAGGGACTGCCTTTATATCTATCTTCAACTGCCTTTATATCTATGAACTGCTTAGAGAAATGAGGGTAGGTTCAACTGCCCCAGGCATCCTGTTTAACGGGCAGTCAGAAGACGACGATAAATTAGATATAAATTTTTTAGTCATATTGAAAAATACTGCTTTTAAAATTTTTATTTCATAAATTTTTTTTTAAAGAAAAAAATTTTGAGACTGGAAAACCTTTTGGTCTAAATTAATTAGGATTAAAAAATTTGGCGAAATGAAATAAAATGATTTCATAATTTAACATTTATTTTTAATTAAAATCATTCCCAATATTTTATTCACCATTGCGTCATAATGCTTACTCGTTTTAAAAATAGGACAAGTGAATGTTTTTTAGGTATTCATAGTATTTATAATAAATTGAGTTAATCGTTTTCCTTTTTTATGAGTTCTAATAAATATAAGATCTTTATTCCTCTTTAATCTTCGCCGCGACTTTCATACTTTATACAACAACTGAAATGATGCGTTTCGAAGAAAAAGATGACTGTCTTAAATGCTTCTAACATTAATAGTCTCATTAACTTTCACTAATTAAGAACAAAATAACAACTATGTCGGATAAAGAACAAAAAGAAAACAATAAAATAAACCCACAGATCCACTTGAGTGTTTCTTTCAAGGTTTTGGAAGAAAAGGAAAAAGGAAGAAATGCGTCTTATTGACTTACTCGTGACTGGTTAAAGTCATGCATTTATAGGTCAAACAACACCCCCCCCCCTCTACATAATAGAGATTTGTAATGCATTACATGAATGTGAAGAAAAAAGATTTGTAGAAACAATTGTTCCTAAATCATAGGAATTCAAAAATGTAGGTGTAAAGGAAGTTAAATGTATTCGAGAAATTGGTAAGTTCCATTTGCTTAGCCCTTTTTTTTCCATTTTTATTTTGAAGAGTCACTGACATTCTTTATCAACTTCTTTCTAAAATTTGCTATTTTGAATAAAATTTTAATTTCTGTAAGTCGCTAATTTTAAGAAACCTTTTTCCTTCCTAGAGATCTCATAATCAATTGATTGAAAACTGTTTCAACCGTTTCAAAGTGAGAAAAAAAAAAATAAATCCTAATGTGAAATTTTTTTTACAATAAAAAAAATTTCATATTAGGATTTTTTTTTTTCTTCCGAAAATTATACTATTTTCAGTTTTGTGTGATAAAATAAAATTCTGAAATTTTTAGTTACTATAGTTTAAAGAGAAAAGTAGTGCATAAAATAAATAAATAAATGAAAAAATAAAAGAAAAGTTCGAAAACTTCGTTTTCGAAGAAGACTTAAGGGAGTAAATGATTTCTAAGAAATTTTTTTTTGCTTGACCTAAATGAAAAAAGTTGGGACTACATTATTTTCGAACGACGTGGGGAAACTTTCGGTGGTGATACATGGTTATTATGAAAGTGATGTGCCTTACATTTTTAATTTTAAGTCTGACAAAAATTAAATTATTATTTTCTTTTACATCTATTTGATAAACGTAGTTTTTGAAATATTTTTGTAAATTTTATTTACTTCTTTTTAGTTTTGTGTCTGTAAATTATGCTTTTCTTTTTTTCCTTTCTTTTCCTGTCAGAAAGTGGGTAAAATTTCGATTGGCGATAAATTTTGCTAGTTCCATTCAGGTAGTAAGTGAATCTTATATTTTAATAAAGCTCCGATTTTAGCTATCCAGTTAATTGGAAAGCGGACGTAATTTTGATTTACAATATGTTCTATATGGTAAATAAAATGGCGATAAATTCTGTTTGAAGCTGTCAGAGAATGACTGAAGCTTACATTGGCATCAGGCATGGAGCTCTTGTTAGACGAAAAATGGACGAAATCTTGATTGCAAGATTCCACCCTAGCGAGTAAATAAAAAAGGCCGTATAATGTGCTTTTTCGTTGTAAAGTCAGAACTTTATTTCACATATTATAACTTTAACTTTCATGTAATAGAAAGATCCACGACCACGATCGCTCAGTGGTGGAGGTGGTCAGTGACAAGTCAGGATTCGAACCCCGGTGGAACCTTGAAGCCCATTCAGTGTCAGATCGATGGGTACTAGCTTGTCTGGATGTGGAGAATAAGGATAGTGGCTGCGCAATGGTTACCATCATGCCGATCAATAAAAGAGCCGAAACGTTCTTGACCCCCTTGACCAGTAACTGTTTGTTGCTGGAAACGCAAAGTGAAATGTGATTAAATTATCGCTTTTTAATTCTAAACGCAAATGAGAATAATAATAATTAACAAAATTAAAGAAAATTAAAACAGGAATTTTTTAAACAAAATTATGTTATTCTATCAACGTAATTATAACTATATAATTTAATAAATAAGTTACGTTTAATGCTCATTGTTAAAAGAAAATTAGTTCATTTAACTTTATGGTTTATATTTGAATTTAGGTTAGGTTTTATCCCCCTGTTGAATGCAGTTCATTGTGGTGTAATTAGGTAAACTTAATAGGTGGGAATTCAAACTTTATGAGTTGATAGTTACTCAAACATTTCGTCAATGTACGACAGAAGCAATTAAGGGCAGTAAGAGGTTGACTACATTTGTTTAATATAGTTTTTTATCATTTAAAACGTTTTTTCAAATCCTCTCTTTTATCAAAAAATACGAAACTTTTACTCCATAAAACATTAATTAGGCCAATACTTACCTATGGCTCTGAGACCTGGAACCTAACTCAAGCTGGTGAAAATAAAATTGCCATTTTTGAGAGAAAAGTTTTGAGGGCCATCCTTGGTGGGATAAAAATAAATAATTCCTGGAGAAGACGATATAATACTGAACTGTATAAAATCTACAGAGAGCCAGATATTGTGAAATTCATAAAAATAAATCGAATGAACTGGGCAGCTCACATTTTCAGAAGGAATGATGACTCAAATTTAAAGAAAATCCTATTACACAAATCCCTAACGAACAGGAAAAGAGGTAGACCCAGGCTGAGATGGCTGGATTTAGTTGAGACTGATTTCCTTACTCTAAAGGAGAAAAACTGGCGAACAAGTGTCAAAAGTAGAGAGAAGTGGATTCGAATTCAAAGGAAGGCACTGACCCACCCTGGGCTGTCTAACCAAATATGATGAGAGGTTGACTACACCAAAAGCCCTTAGCGTTAATTCATGTAATTTATTAACATTTATTATTGAAAGCACGCAGGACACCTGCTATTTTTTTTTAAAAATCTATATTAAAATAAAATAAAAATTTTAAAAAAATATTGCCGATTCAGTATTTCAGATAATTTTTGTTGTGTGTGCTTACCACTTCCATAACCGATATATATCTATTGTATTATATTAGATACATATCTATTGTATGTATCTAATAGGAAGTTTTTCATATTTGTTGATAAAATGCTTAACACTGGATTGCTTAAGGAAGTCATTTTGACTACGTTTTATTTCAATTAGAAAAACAATGATGTATATAATGACACAATTTCGTAGAATTTTGTACAACATATAATTTTTTTATTGTCAATATTTACTAATAACTTGTTTTATAACTGTAAATAGTATAAAAAAATATTAAAAATTAATTTTAAACAAATTTTTTTACAGATTATTTATTCTTTTACAATCCAGTCATTTTGACTGCTCTTGGGCAATATAGGTATAGATTAAGTTTCAGTCTTTCTAGTGTTAAAAACATTCAAATGGGAAAATATTATTGACGCGGTCGTTAATTTTTGTGTTAATTTAGTTTAGTCAAAGTTGAAGCCGTGTAACTGAAGTTATATCAAAAAATAATAGTAAAACTATCAATTTTCGTCACTCACGTCAGAAGTTTTGCAGCCATGTTCTCTAATCTTTTCAGTCTTTCATAATAACATAGTATTTAAGTGGCTAACAATAATTGAAGTAAACATTGATTAATACAACATGAATGTACTTATTTTTGTACTTTAAAATTTGATCCGTTTTGATTTTGTACTTGCTTTTTTTATGAGAACCAATAGACAAAATTAAGTAATTAATTTAAGGACTTGAACTTGTCCACACTTAGATAAATAATATAACTTTCTTTTTTTATAAAAAAATTGAAGAAAAAAATATCCCCAAATCAGTTCATATAAGATTCAAAATGAAGATGAAATTTTAATAAAAAGAAAATATCTAAGTTCAAAATGACACTTAGTAAATTATTTTGGAAAGTTTATAAAAAATTTCATCATTACCCCCTCTTCATGGGCGAAAATTTGAAATTCTCCTTTTCATTTCAAGTATTTAGGTCAATTGTTGGAAAATCTTCTAGAACTTTTGAATTCTTAATTTCTGCCCTTTAAGTTCACGTGTAACGGATATATATATAATATATGTGTGTATATATATACACAGAAAATTAAGAAAAGCATGTTAAAGAAGTCTGACCTACTTAATAATCTAAAGGAAAAAAAATTCGAATTTTTTTTAAGTTTATCGAATTTTCTATTGTAAGATAATTTGTTGGAATAGCAATTCTCTTTACTAAGTTACAAATTAAAAATATATGGTATATATTTTTGTTTTGTTTTTTGTAGGTGTAATTGATAAAAAAAAAACATTTATTATCTCCGTTCACGATAAAATGTTTTGATGTGGAATAAAAAATGATGGTTTTAACATTAATTTTTTTTTTTCGTTTAATGAATACTTTTCAAAACGCTTAACTAATCTTTAAATCTCTAAATTCTTTAAAGGAAAACAAATGAAGCAATTTATTTCTCTATAAATTGCTACAGTAATATTATTTAAATATTTATGGCATGTTTTTTTTTCCATTTTTTTTAGCCTAAAATTTGCGAAAAGCAAAAAGGGTTATTGTAAATTATTACTTATTTTTAGATTCTACTTCAATGACGTAAAACGTTTATCTTCTTTTTCTTGCAGCGATATCAATGAAATTTGAGATATTGGTGCTATGCAGTACAGTGAGGGCAAAACTTCTTATAAACAAATCAAATTAGCATGCTATTTTATTCTAAAAAAATATTCCAAAATCCATTAAAAACACCTTATAAATAAAGAAGGGTTTGAAATTTAAAAAAAAAATAATTCGTTTCATTACGCATCGAAAAAACGCACTTTCGTTACTAAAATTGTAGGGAGCGCTCTCTTTTGTGATGTTTTTAACGAACATGGCGAGTGTCTATTTTGATGATCAACCCAGTTCTGCCAGCTCGGATAGGTACGTCATATCCTATGTCTTACCGGCAATTTTTTTTCATTTACAAGAAACGGTTTTTTAAGAAAACATGGCCATGAGTTCACTATAGAAAACATATTCATTACTCAATACCCCCATTGCTACACTGACCTCCGTAATTTCCTTGAACGTGATTGGTTAAAATTGGAGGAGCGTTTTACGTATGGTAGTTGTGTGTGCATAATTAATATTGTATACAATTTGTAAGATGAAAATAATGTAAGTAATGTGTATTGCAATAGTATCGGTTCCATGAAATATATTGAGATACTCATCCAGCTGTTGCCGGAAGTCGTTTAATATTTATTTTCTTTATCAGCTTCATAATATTTTGATTAACATCGTCCGCAAAACAAAGACTTGCATGTTTTAAAAATATATTTTCGCTTCATAGCTCTTTTTATTTCAAGTTATTCTTTGTTACGATGTTTATGTTTAACATCTCTAACATTAAATCTCATTCGTTTCTTTAAATTTCATTTAATCATCGTAATAATATGAGCAATAATAATTATTGGCCACGTGGTTATTATTATTTTCACAAAATTATATTGTTTTCTTATTATTGATGTCTGTAAAAACAGTACATTCTGATGGATAAAGAAGAATTTTTCAACGTTAATTTTTCTATTTTATTTAATCGCCATTCAAGGTAGAAATGGACATTGTTTTGCTTGTTATATTTATGTTTTTACCAGATTTGTCTGTTATATTGTTATGAAAATATTTTAAAATGATTTCAGTCAACTGTAATAAAACCTACAGCTCAAAAAAATAAGAACGGAGATATATTTTACTACTGATTTATTCAAATATATAATCTAGCATTAGATTCATAGAATTATAAATTCATATTTTCATCATGTTAACTTTTAATCAAAGAGGTTTTCTAATTTATATTGTGTTAACTGTTATCTAAATATATTTCCCAAGTATATACATTTTTATTTCTGTTATTAATATTATTGTTTAAAGGTAATCAAGAATGTAACTCCTGAATTTAATGTGGTAAATTCAAAAAAAAAAAAAAAAAAATAAGTAAATAAAATAAATAAATAATTATTTACATTTACTGAATTGTAACTTTTTATAACAAAGTGAAATTCTTGAATACATGATAAAATTAGAATTCCTCAGTTTATTATTTATTCAATATTAAATTCCATTAACCACATATGTTTACTTAAATTTACTCTTATTTCTTCTTTTTGGAGTAAAACTTCTTTTATTGCTGATTGTACTTCTAAAAATAATTAATAGTTTTTTTTTTTAAACATTTGAATAGAAATAAAACAGTGAGAAAGGTTCTTGTTCATAGAACCGTAAGTTATAAGAAAATGGGTGACATTTTCTCTAATTTGTATTAATTTTTAGAATTGAAATTTTTTTTTGAACAACTAAAACCGATTGCATATGTCACATAGTGTGTTACATCTGTGGCACCTAATTTTTATTTTTTAAAAGTTTTTTTAATGTATGAAATATAATAAAAATTAGAGTGAATGTAAATGATTCCAAAAGTTATTTCAACAATAATTATTAGAACTGCTTGATTTTTTCTTTAAAAGCTGGGTTTTATGCTTTTAGAATATGCAAATATATATGCAAAATATATTTGCAAATACAAATATGACTAAAATATGCATATTTTAAAATATGAAAAAATTCACTATTATTATGTCTCTTTTATACCTTTGTTTATACTTTATTCACATTGTTTTGTATTAAACAATATATTTTTCAAATTATAATTTTTAAATGATGATACAATTTAATTACAGTGGCAGTGGTGATGAGCTGAATTTTGAAGATGTGTCTGCGGACAACGAAGTACAGTCTTCACCCAGATCTCCTGGTTGCTCCCCCCTCGCTTCTCCTCATCGAAAGAAAAGGGAGCGAACCTGGTCATCTTCAAAATCTGCCACCCGAGAACCTGTTCTCAGAACAAGGCAAAGAACAATTTATACGGCTGGAAGACCACCTTGGTATGACACTCATGGACAGCTTGTTGAACCTTTTGTAATAGGTTTGTATTTTTTTTCTCTCTTCATTTGTGTATGATCAGGGTTCTGTCCAAGCCAAATTTTTTACCGTTTAGCGGTACCTTCACAAATTCAACTTTAGGAAAAATGGTAGTTTCACAAAATAGTTTTTCTTAAATTTTTTTTTGTTGCCTATAAGAAACGATAAATTCATATTTTTACCATATTTTTGTGTTGATTTTTTAATATAATTTTTAATTTTCGCAAAGTATGTCTAGGTAAATAGGTACCTCTCAGAAAAACCTAGACAGACCCCTGATGATGTAAGAAGTGTGAATTTTCTTTGATTTCTTTCTGTTTTGTTTGTAGGAAGAAATGTTCATTTTATTTGGTAAAATTTTTTTATATTTTAGCTAATATGATGCAGGGGTCTGTCTAGGTTTTTCTGAGAGGTACCTATTTTGTGAAAATTTAGATATAATTTTGCGAAAATTAAAAATTATATTAAAAAATCAACACAGAAATATGGATTTATTGTTTCTTACGGGATACAAAAATATAATTTTAAGAAAAAGTATTTTGTGAAACTACTGTTTTTCCTAAAGTTGACTTTGTGAAGGTCGCTAAACGGTAGTAAATTTGGCTTAGACAGATCACTGTAATAAGTGTTTTTGTTTCATGTAATTTATTTTTTGTTTGATCTTGTCCATACTGGTAACCTATTATTTCATGCATTCATGTTTTAATTTTGATTTTATTTCGTTGAAATTAAAAATACATTATCATTAAATCGTGAACTCATTAATTGTTATTAAAATTTGTTTTAGAAATTTTATGAACTGCATTTATGTTAACAAGTTTTTTCTGCTTTGGATTGATTTAATGACTGTGTCTTACTACTTTTAAAGGGAAAACTTTCTTGTTAGAGTTGTTTAGAGTTGAAAACTTTCTATTTGTTTTATTAGGACTTATCCCGTGCTCTTTTCATAAAATTATACTTATAACTGTTATAACTTTTTGTGTCAAAAAAATCCAAAATTACAAATAGTGTTTATTAATATCCTTATGTATTGAAATTTTCCTTTATTATAATTATCTAGAGTTTATTATATATTATTATTTTTTTTTAGTTTGTCTGCTTTTTTAAAAAGTAGTTTGGTATACTGTTCCAAAACATGTCTGGATTTTTGTCCAGATATTTTTCTTTGGCGTACTATGAAATTTGGGTTTCAAAAGCTGAATCTACTTAAATGTTGTTTGCAGTTAAAACTTTAAATAAAACATTGAATCTTAGCTCATTAATACAATTAGTTATCTTTACTTTCATGGGAAAGTTTTATTTAAAGATTATGAAAGAAATCCATAATTTGTTGTGGTTTTCTCTTTTATATCAAAGCTTTATGTTTTACAAAATAATGAATAATAAATATTGCATGTTCGTAAATGTAAGATGGAGGGTATATTTTTACAACTTCAGGGAAGTTACTGTTTTCTAAGGTTGCATCTCTTATTGTTATGGATCAAATAATGCATATTTTGAAATTAATAAAGTTTTATTAAAAGGTTTATGAACTATTAGCATAAAATTTTTAAAAATTGTAGAATTTCTTGGTAAGTGTTTTCTAGTATTTATGTGCGATAATTCTGGATTTCTATTGGAGGTTTAGCACTTTAACAAAAATTTTTTGGGTGAGCTTTGTATCAATCTCATTGTATTGTTCTAAAGTAGATGATCATTTAAGATGCATAAGCAAGCAAAATTGAAAAAATTACTTTGATTTTTTTTAGGTAATTCTTTAAAGTATTTCCGATATTCCCCCATTCAGAATTTGAGATGAAAGTTTTAGTTTTTATTTATGTTTTATTCATGTGCATATTACAGTTGAACCTGTTTGTCTGAAACCTCTTTATCTCAAAATTGTTAAAATTCTTTACATTTCCTATCTAAAATCAATGTATTTTCTATGTCTATCTCTAAATTTTTTTGTTCAAAACTTGTTTCTTGAATTTCTAATAATCGAGCACAAATGCCCAAACAAGGAAGGAAGGTTGGACGTCAAAAATCTTTAAAAAGATTATTTTCAGTGTTAAAGATATGTTTAAAAAAATAAATTACTTAGATATATGTGGTATAATTATTTTACAGAAATGGCTATATTTTTCTACTAAAAACAATTAAAGCACTTTTAATCAAATTTTTTAATTAAATTAAATTTTTAAAATTAGCCTGTATAACTCGAAACCTCTTTATCTCAAATTTTTTGTCTGAGATTCATGATAAAGAGGTCCGACTGTATTATCAAATCAAATAATTTGTACTGATAAATTAATATATTTTTCTTTGAATTTTAGCTAATGTCTTGATTGCAAATAATTTTTATCATAATAAATATATTAAAGCTCATTATATTTATTTGTAGGTATTTGTGGAGGCAGCGCTTCAGGTAAAACCACAGTTGCACGTAAAGTTATAGAAGCTTTAGATGTACCCTGGGTTACGCTTCTCAGTATGGATTCATTTTATAAAGTGAGATGCATTTAATATTGTGATATTTAAAACATTAACTTGCACTATAACTTCTTTTTTTTATCAACTGTTTAAAATAACCAGATTAGCTTAATATGATATTTTTTAAAAAATGAGTTAAAGCAATTTTTTTTGTACTTTCCTTTCTTAATGATAAAAATCTGTATAATAGTCTTAAGTGTAATGTGTTTTTCTTCTTTCTTTTAGTTTTACTTCCTGTATGAATTTGCGAACATAAATAAATTAAATGGTATATCTAATGTTATAAGTAACAAATTACTTTAACTTATTAGATTCAAATTTTATTTTCTTCTTTTAGTTTTACTTCCTGTATGAATTTGCGAAAATAAATAAATTAAATAGTATCTAATGTTATAAGTAACAAATTACTTTAACTTATTAGATTTGAATTTTATTTTCTTCTTTTACTTTTACTTTCTGTATGAATTTTTCATAAATAAATAAATTAAATAGTATCTAATGTTATAGGTAACAAATTATTTTAACTTATTAGTTTTGAATTTTATTTTATTTTAGTTTTACTTCCTGTATGACTGTTCAAAAATAAATGAATTAAATGGTATCTAATGTTATAGGTAACAAATTACTTTAACTTATTAGATTTGAATTTTATTTTATTTTAGTTTTACTTCCTGTATGAATTTGCAAAAATAAATAAATTAAATGGCATCTAATGCTATAAGCAAAAAATTACTTTAACTTATTAGATTGAATTTTATTTAATGCAATTTTTAACAAAATCATTCGCTGTATATTTTTTATTGTTTTTTCCTTCAATACTTTTAAATTCTGCTGTTTGTGAAATTTTATACATAGTATTTTTTCTGTACATTTTATTCTGAGTATTTTTGATTAATAATTTGTTGTTAATTGTTTTCAATATTCAAATGTTTCTTTTATCGTGTGCATGTTTTTTTTAATTTTATTTCAAATATTTTACATATTTTATTTTGAAAAAAAAAGAAATGGAGCTATGTTATCTTTTTTAAATAATTGTCCATTTCAAAAATTTATCAATAGTATTTGAACATTATTTTCAATCACTTAAAAAAATTACCTTTTGAGCAAACAAGCTCTAATGCTGATGGATTTTTCTATAGTTTTATGCTATAATGATTCAGTTTTGTGATGCTGACTTTATTATTGTAAAAGCAGCAGGGTTATAAGACATTATATTAGCATATGAAATATTAGTGTATATTTGTTTGATCATCTAACTTTAAAATTAAAGATTTAGCATGGTTTGTAAGTTTAGAAAAGTTTTAGTAACTTCCAATATTTCCTTGTTTTCATTGTAAATTTAATTTTAAAAATATCAAGCAGTTTTCGGTCATCTATTAAAGATAGATTTAGCGTATTGAAGGATCATTGACATTGAATGAGGATAGATATTTCATTACTTTTCTTAATTCAAAGACAGTTTTTATTTGTTCTCCTTTACATGCAAATCCACAAATTTTTAACTCTTAACCTTCAATAGCTCCTCAATTTCACACCCGCACATTTTGTTCATAGGGTGTATATAAATGAGCATATGAATGACATTTGTCATTCGTATGCTTTCAAAACTTGAGAATATTTAGTATAATTGTTCAGAGCTGAGTTTTTATTGAGTTTAAACCTATGCTATAAAAATTTGATTTTACAAAACAGTGATAATGATTTTATAAAAAGATAGTTTTAGCATGTTTTGATATTGAAATGATTCAGTTTTCGCAGATTTTATTTTAAAAAGCAAATGATTTTATCAGTGGTTATCACTGTACTAAAAAAAAATTTCTGTCGCTGTAGCTATACTTAAAATAACTTGAATGCAAGTATTGCCAACTTTACACCAATACATATTTTTTAGTTATTAAACTTGCTAAAATGAAAATTAGAATTTAAAAAATATTTTAGGCATTAAAAATTTGTATTTTCTAATATATTATTATATCTAAATAATATTCAGTATTTAGAACTATTTTATACTTGGAAGAAAAAAAGAAAAAAAAAACCTGTAGAACTATAGTATATAAACTATCAGTTGTTAACTTTTAAATTTTTTATGAGCTTATGATGAGAATCTGATTAAATGTTTCAAGAAAATTATTTGCAACATTGGAAGAAAGTTTACAAAGAATTTATTTAAAATAAATATTCTAAGTTTTAAGTTTAATACAAACAATCTATTTATTATTATTTCTTCACAGCATAACATTATGTGATATAACAATTATTTTGTTTACAAAAGTGTAATTGGTGTTGGAAAAAAACCCTTCAAAAAGTTATTTGGTAAATAAAATTATTTCCAAATGTTTTGCTCATTTTGCATATATGAAAATTAGGCAAAATGAATAAAATTTAATGTCAATTTTGATGATAAAATTAAATGTCATTTTTTTTAATAATGTTATTTCAGTCTAAGATGTATCTGAAATGAATTAGTAAAGTCCTTAAATTCTCCTGCTAATGGATAGGAAAAGGAAAATTAATCAAAGTATTAATCATTTAAAGAATAGTGCAGAACTTTACTGAAAAAATTTAACGCAAAGAAACTGGGTGAAAAAAGACTATATTTAGCATTAACATTAATATTTAACACAATAAAAATATTATGAATGAGCCCTGCTTTTAATGTTCTGATTTGTTAATTATACTTCTACTTCATTTAAATAACACCATTATCATCCCAAAATGAAAAAAAGCTTAAAATAAATGAAAATTCTTGAGTCTTCTCTTGTTTTCTTAGGTCCTATTCTCAGGGAAAATTCTTAATTGACAATACTAGCTTTAAGGGTTTTAATGTCTTGCTCAGCTGACTGGTTTTTTTTATAATTTTTAAAAAATTTTTCATGCTGATTTAGAAAAGGAAAAAAAAACACTGCACTGAAGCATTTTGTTTAAATTTTCTGTCTAGTGTTCTAAGTAATCTAACTCAAAATTAAGATAGTGTATACTTTCTGCTGCATCGAAATGAAGCTAATCTTGAATACAGCATAAAAACGCATAAAAATAGAGACACAATAGTTTCAGATCGATAACTAGAACCTCTGTATCAAAACACAAAATGACAAGAGAAAATAATAAGCAAAATTTCTTGATTTTTTTTTAATTTATTGGTTTCTTTTTCGATTGGTTGTAACAGCCCATTGTGGGCCAGAGCCTTCCCTAGAGCCTTCCTCCAAATGTTTCTTACCACTATTTATCCTGCAACGTATTTGTCTCATACTTATCATTTTGTGATTAGCACTTAGGAAGATTCTTGTTTTCAAAATTGTTATTATAGTCTGTCCATTTTTGTGTCTTTATTTGGGCTTGATTCGCATTGGTTTTCTTTATTCACCTATCCATTGATTGAAAAAAATTTGAACGATTTTTAAGGCTAACTATGACTTGTATATTACCTATCAACCTGTGTATGGTTTCTGAGTAAAATATTTTTAAAATTGTAACATCTCTTATTTTCAGTTGTTTAAAAAATTGTTTTATTCACCATGACAAATCAATGATTCAAATATATATTAATAAAATTTATTATTTAGACAGTTATGTTTTTAAGTCTATGCAAAGTAGCACAATTTTTAGAAAATTCTTTTTACTTTAATCATAATTTTATTACCATTTTGTAAACTCTTTTTTTTTTCTTCCAACAATCATTCAATTTTTCTGCTATGTACTTCCCTTTTTATTATTAGTTTGACTAACTAACTTTATTTATTAAAATTTTTGTCTTTAAACTTGTTTTATAGTACTGCACCCATGTCAATAAACTTTATTAATGACTATACTTATTTGATATTCAATCAAATCTCTTCATAAATGAATAAAAAATAAATGGATAAAAAGCATGCTCAACTCAGTGTTTTGATTTAGCTTTATAAATTTTTAGAAACATCTTCTTTTTTTCAAATGGTGCATTTAATTATGAATGTTATTTCAGGTTTTAGATGAAGAAAAACATAAATTAGCCAAACAAAATAATTATAATTTTGATCACCCTGATGCTTTTGATTTCGATCTTCTGATTGAAACTGTAAGGAAGTTAAAAGAAGGAAAAAGCGTAGATGTTCCTATCTATAATTTTGTGTCACATTCCAGAGAGAAAAGAATGGTATTTATGAAATTAATCTTTTTATTCTTAAAAATTTATACATTAAGTTTTTTTTAAAAACAGTTATTAACCTTTTTTCCTCTATTTCTTGTTAATATTTCAAATGTTAAATCTTATTGGAAGTATTGTCTAACTTTTGCTTTATTTATTAAGTATTCATAAGTTGTTTCTTATAATAATGTTTCTGTACTTTAAATTTTTATGTTGATATTTAATTACTCGTGCATTCATTTAAAAATATCTAAAAAGTATTTAACACAGACAGCGAACATAATTAAATGCATTTAAAAGTTTATTATAAATTTGATATCTATGTTTTCTGAACTCTCTTAAGTATATGTTTCCATAAATTGTCCTGATTTTTTTTTTAAAGCAATGTCCTGATTTTTTCTTCAATCCACTACAAAGCCTAAAAGTGGTAGACGGGAGAAGTGGGTTAGTGTAAAAAGAAGATGAAATTATTTGAAATCGAAATTATCAGAAATTTCCAGATGATTAAAAAAATAAGGGATATTGGAATAATCATGAATTCATTAACAATTTTTAGGGTATAGAATAAATCCCAGTTACAATAGATATGTTAGTAAAAAAAGGTACTGGTGCACTCTGCAAACTAATATGTCAATTAAAATCAAACAGCATAAAATTATCTAATATATTTATAAAATGTATTGTAGAAATATCCTAGCATGCTTATCTACTTTATATAATTCTGTAAATTAGTGTATTTAGTTGGTTTTCCACCATTAAATTAATCAGACTTTAAGTTGGCATTATTTAATATTAAATATTTAGTTGATTTTTTATGTATAACTGTGTTACATTATCTAATTAAGGTTTTCTTTATTTATGTTTCAGAAAACAATGTATGGTGCTAATGTTATCATATTTGAAGGAATACTTATTTTTGCCAACAAACAACTAGTCGAAGTAAGATATTTCATTTATATTTATTTTCTGCAACATTTGTTTGTTGAAAAAGAAAAAAAAACATCTGTGAACTGTTTTAAATGTTTGATACGTTAAATTTTGTCTATTACATTTATTACAGTTCATAAAACCATTGAATACTAAAAATTAAACAAAATATCAGCAATTTTAAAAGATATGTATGTTATATTTGACATTTATTCAATAAATATTATATTCAATGAAAAAAGAATTATGCAGAAAAATATTTGATATAGATAAATATAAATTCCTTATGATCTTTTAAAATATATTTTGTAATTGCCATTTCAGTGAGAAAATATTACTAAGGCAAATACAGAATACAATTCCTTTTGTATCATTAATTTTCTTTTGCTAGATTATAACTAATTTAATAAGAAATAAACTGTTAATAATGAAAATAGAATCTTTTAATTGTCAGTGTGATGAAAGTATAAAAGGTAAAAAAGGTATGTGTATGCAATTTATGAGAGTAGTAAATATTTCTTAAGTATAATAGTAATAAAATTATTGTTCTTAAAAATCGCTTGAGAAATAGTTTTGTTGCTATCTCTACTTTTTTTCTTGTTTGCATTGAATTTCTTTTCTTTATTTATACTGAATAATTAGCAATGTTTCTCAGAATTGTTTAAGCTAAAAACACGGAAAATTTCTTGTTGAATATAGAATTAGTTGATGTTATTTTAGTTATAATTGATTCTTATTTATTAATTTAGTGTTATTAGCATAAAAAATGGATGGAATGAAATTTAAGAAATCCATTGTGTTTATAGATGATGGACATGAAAGTGTTTATAGAAACTGATTCAGATATTCGTTTGGCGAGACGGCTGCAACGTGACATCATGGAAAGAGGTCGAGACTTGGAAGGTGTATTAAAACAATATGAGAAATTTGTAAAACCAGCCTTTGATTATTACATCGCACCTACAGTTGTTCACGCTGATCTCATTGTTCCTAGAGGTAATAACTCATCAAAAGGAATGTTATTTTTGAGTTGGGAAAAATGTTGCAGAAAACAATGTAATGTGCATAAATGAAAATAGTTTCATGCAGATATGTTTCAGTACTGTAAGTGAGAGGTTTCATCAAAAGGGGGATATGGAAGTCTCAAATTACAGAAGATTAACTTTAGATTCCAAATAGTAGATAGTTACAAAATCACAGAAATTCTAATAAATTACATTTTATAAAATTAATTTTTTGTAAGTTTTTTCTCATTTGTAGCAAGATAAGATAGTTGAAATCTCTTTCTTTTATGCTCTAAAGGTCTAAATAGATCATCCCCCAAGTATGGATGCTACTTCAAATGAAAATTAGCAAATTTCTCACCTAGCCATTGGCAGTACAGTGTGCCAAAAAATTGGACCACCCTCAATAACTTTTGATTTAATGATCGGATCTTCACACTCTAGGACTCAATCTTAATGGTTCATGGGGGTTGACCCCTAAAATATGCTAATTAATAAGTGCAGGTGATATTTTAAGTTAAAAAATTAGACTTGTAAATTTTGAATTAAATTTATTCAAAATTTTATATTCTTAAAAATTTAATTTTTTAAAAGGAAAAATCATATTTTTGATACATATTTCATATTTTTGATGTCATATTTTTGATATTTTGATAAAAATCATATTTTGAGATTAAGATACCATATTGACAAATTTTTAAAATTCATAATTTAAAAAAAAAAATATGGCTTTAATGAAGAGAGAAATTTAGTTACAAATTTTAGCAAATGCCTAAATCATCCTGCATCAAGTTTTAAAGAAAAAATAACTTTTGTTGGAATATTTTTTAGATAAATTTTTATGTGAAGTGAAAGTAATTTTGCATTAAAAAAATTTTTTTTAAATTTTTTTGTAAGAATTATTTTTTAATAATGTGGTTTTATTATTTGGCTGGTTTTTATGCACCAGAAGCCATTGTAAATCTGTTTTAATTATTCTAAACCTATATGCCTTATAAGCTTCTTAATTTACTTTTTTTTAGGTGGTGAAAATGAAATAGCTATATCCTTAATTGTTCAACATGTGCATACACAACTACAATTGGTAAGGGAATATTAATTCTAGAGTTGAAATTTTTATGTTTTTAGCATATTATAATTTATAAATTTAAAGCGAGTTATTTGTTTAGAAATTTTTACTTGTCTATAAAAGCCATTTAGTACTAACAGTTCTCAGTCTAGCAAAGTTTTGCTATTAAAAAGATTTAGCTGGCCAAGTTAGTTGTAATTTTTCTGAGAAACTGCAGAAAAGATTTAAGTAAAAATTTGTTTATCCCTCACTTTATTTTAGCATTTTTTTCAAAATATTTTGATAAAACGTTTTTTGAAACTCAGAGAATTTTAAATTTAAAAAATAAAATGGGTCAACATATTAATTATATATATATTAAAGTAAAAATCAATAATACAAACAATAATAAGAGCAATTATTCTCAAAACATATTTAAAGGTTTGCAAAAATTGTATATTTGACATGCAAAAATCACTTTTGTAACCATCGGAATAAAGTAAATTTGTTAAATTAATTATGAAGACATAGAAGAAATAAAATATAAAATCTGCTTATCAAAATTTTTAACTCAGTGTTTTTACTGTCAAAATTTATTTCCAAAATTAAGTTAGTTAAAATATATTTTTCTGCTAAAGTAAATGAGCATTATTGTGATAAAAGAATGAATATCTATATTATATAAAACGCTAATACGCATGTATCAATAAAACCGATGATATTTCTTTTCTCGCGTTGGCAACAGTTTTAATTTTTAATTGATAGGCTTCGGCGCACAAGAGCACGTAGTGAGCATCATATGTCTAATCAGGTGAATTCTCACCGAATTATCAAAAAAATTCTCACAAAATTCTCTTCATCGAAGCCGATGCTTTACATCCGGCGTTCAGTACTATTTCATATTGTTTTACAACACATGGTTTTAGCCCTCTGGTGGGAAAGACTTTAAAACAAAACTTACAACAGTTACTTTTCTCAACAATTGAGATTTAGAATAGTGTGATTAAGAAAAATATGTGAACTGTTTGCAATTTCAAATTAATATTGAAATGCACAGGTTTAGAATGTTCTACAGTGAAAAGTTTTCGGAACTTCAGTGTTCAAAAAAGTATACAAAAGCTAGACGTTAAGAGCGTATCCAATGAGCGAGCAAAGCGAGCATCGGATTGCGAAGCAATCCGAAATGAACTGCCAAGGCAGTTCCGGGGGTTGGCGAGCGCCAGCGATCAGGGGGCGAAGCCTCCTAGTAAGTTAAATTTTACATGTTTTTACATGTTCGTTTTAAAATTGTGAAGAAAGTAATTTAAGTACTTATGGCATTAAATTACTTTCTTGGGGTATTTTGGTTAATATGTCCTGAGTTAAATCAATCATTTAAAATAAACATGAAAATCATGTATTAACTAAAGTTTCACAATTTTGTGCTGATTACCCTTTTACTTTTTTTCAGAGAGGCCTTAAGTTGAGGTAAGTAAAAAAGTATGATTTATCATTTCCTAGTTATGAGAAGAATAAATTTTTTTTGATAAATATAACTTTTGCTTGCAAATACAATAGATAAATTTGTTGTTTTGTTTCATAGTTTTTAATTTGTATGCTTTTTGTAGTTAGTAATTTAAAAAAAAATTAGTTAATGTTAAGAAATGATTAGATCTAATTTTGTTTTTATAGATCTAAACTAGCTGAAAGTCATAGTGACCAGCCTTTGCCTGAAGCTCTCCAAATTCTTCCGTCCACATCACAAATAAAGGGTCTCTATACTTTCATTAGGGACAAGAATACTTCTAGGGATGAATTTATTTTTTACTCCAAGCGACTTATGAGGCTTCTTATAGAATATTCATTATCTTTGCTGCCTTTCAAAGTAAGTATTTTATTTTCACATAAAATTTTCAAGGTAATTTTTTTTAATTCTGTTTTTATATTTCATGCCTATGTTCATAAATTCAGCTTCTTCATAATTGTTATGCTAATTTACACTTCTAGAGGGATCCCTTAAAATTTTTCACAAGGTTGTTACTTAGAGGAGATGTTTGAGTAGAGATAGTTAGTCTATTGTTCGGGGTCTGAAAACTTGTTCAAAGATAACTGGTGGAAGGGTCACCCTTTCAGCAAAGAATTTCTAGTTGGTGGTCGCATCAAACAAAAATACTTTTAAGAATACTTGGAAAGTTTTTTTTCTCTCTCTTTTTATTTTGATTGTTCTCGTAATTTTATTAGTAGTTTTAAATGATAAGTTTTCAAATCAAAATACATTCTAATAAGCTTACTACTTTGAATTATTTATTTTTAATTGCTTAGTCATAAATAAACGAATAATGTTAGTTAAATATGATTTTAATTTTACATGACAATGATATAAAAATAATAAATTTTTTAAATAAAGGAGCATTTAAAAGTATGTAAAATATAGAAAAAAATTGCAAATGATAATTTCTATTAATTATTTATGTCGACATGTCATAAGAGACAAATAAAAGTATAACTACTTCATTAGAATTTAAAGAACAACTAGAACACACTCAGGTATCAATATTTAATTTTGAGTTTTAAAAAATACATCATTGTGTTGGTTTTATATTGCATTCTGGCCTGTGTATTTAAAATCTTTCTAGTTTATTTCTTAAATTTATTGCAATCCCAATCGAGGTCTTTCTAAGAGTTATTATTTGATCCATAATATTAATATTTGTCTTTTAAAATATTTACAATAATTAATTTTGTAGTATTTCTATCCTTATCGGTTAAAATTACTTTTGTTTTTAATTATTATAATAGATTTCTCTCAAATCCCTATTTTCTTATGTATGCTTCGGATAATTATATTTTCTCTTTTATGCAGCCTATCATAGTTGAAACACCTCAAGGAGTACCGTATCAGGGAAAACGTATAGCTACTGAAAAGGTAAAAGTTCATCACATAATTTGAATTAAAATATTATTATAAGCTTTAATCATTAATTTTTTAATCTTAAATGTTGAGCATTTAAAGATTTTAGTTTAAATCCATGTTGAAATAGGCATCTACATTTTTACTAATTTCTATTATTGAAGCTATTTGTTTCCTGAGAAGATACTGGTTGTTAATTTGTTGTTTCTGATTAATTCTATTACTCTGCTCTAGTTTGTGTAATGATACACAATTCAACATTGCATTTCTTATATCATTAAACTATTGGCGACAGTTTAGAAAACATTGCTGAGGATGATCCGAAGACATGCCACCACAATTTTGATACTCTGGAGTGGGTATCTTATTTGGGAGATCACTGTTTAATTAATAATCCAGGCCACCACTCAATTTAGGAATAAGTTTTAATTAATAATCCAGAAATAGTGTTGAACGATCATTTACAGTATTAATGTATTTTTATTCAAATGTATTATCAGGAATATTTTAAAGATAATAATTTGGAGTAAGAAAATTGTGCTCTAATGAATCGGGAGACCTTGCAATTCAAATTTATCTTCAAGATTGATTTGTAATCTGTTTTAATACAAAATTTCATTAAAGATAATTGTTTTTTCTTTGAAACTTGTAGTAGAATATAGTGTTTCATAAGTTAATAAATTGTTAAAGAACAATCAAGAAAAATGTTTTGTTTTCATTTCTGAAACTAAACTGTTTTAAAAGGTAAAAAGAATGAAATATTAAAAGTTGACATTTCTGAAAAATGATTGAATGCATGAAAGCAAACCATTGACATCAACCGAAGGAATGAAAACAAATTATTTAATTGGAATGAAAACAAATAATTTGAATAGACAAAAATGATTTGTTTTCATTTCTGTTTCAAAAATGGAGTATTCATTCAACGATATTCTTAAATATTATTCATTCAACCATATTTGTTTCAAAAACTGATATAACAACATAAATTTTAAATTAAAAAACATGTACTGGAACAGGGTGTGTAGCGTTTTTAAAAAGTGCTTAAAGGTGCTTATTTTCGTTTTTTGAAAAGCCCTTAAAGGTGCTTATTTTCGTTTTTTGAAAAGCCCTTAAAGGTGCTTTTTTCATTTGGTGTTTTTAAAAAGTGCTTAATTTTTCCTTTTTCAAAATGAGATTTTTCATTTACTATGTTGATTTTAGTTTCGAATTATGCAAAAAGACACAGTTCGCATTGTTCTATTCAACGCTTTCACAATTAATTCTACCCTAATCTATTTAGGCTTATTGTCAGTTCGTAGCGTATGAAGACGCCATTCGTTTTACATGATTAAAAATTTAATGATTTTTGACAATTGTCAAAAACAGTGCCAAAATGATTTTTTTTTGATATGACGGTTGAAACAAGATGAAACTGTTAATTGTGAAAAGCTTTCCAACCCTGACTAATTATATTTTTTTAAAGTGCTTAAAAATATTTTTTGAGTGCTTGAAAAGTGCTTAAAGGTGCTCATTTTTTGTTGAATAATTTGGCTATGCACCCTGCAGAATCATATAAATTTGTAATGGTGTCGTAGTTTTTTGAAAATATTTCTGTCGAAGCATCTCACTTCATCTGAATCAGGTTAAAGTAAAGGCAAAAAAGTGAGATAAAATATAAAAAGAATTAAGCATTTATTTTACTGTATTTTTTAACTTTACCAATAAATATGGGGTAATTCATGCCTTATTCCTTATACACACCAGCATTATCTTGTTCACCTTATGCTTAATTTAATAAGTTGAAATTTAATTATTTACCAAAATCTTATTCGGTCACATATTTCTATGTTTTGTTTTACTTATAATATTAGCCGTTACTCTTTGATTGATGTATGGTGACTATACCATTGTAATTTTATGGTTAATTCACTTATAGGATAGTCTGTTAAGTATTTTAATAAACATTCTAATTTAATACCAATTTGAATTTTTTAAAATTTATTGTTAAAACCTATAATAGTTTATATTTGATCAACATGTTTTTTTTATGAATTTTTTTCAATGCTTTCCTATTTCTTTTATTTCTATTATGTATGCTTAATCTTTAAGATCAAGTTTTTTTCTCTCTCCCGCCTTAGATTTGTGGTGTATCTATTTTACGTGCTGGTGAAACTATGGAACAAGCACTTTGTGATGTACTTAAAGACGTCAGATTAGGAAAAATTCTAATTCAGACAAACCAAGTAACTGGAGAGCCTGAAGTGAGTATAATATTGAAAGTATGTTTAAATTAGTTTCAGATAAGAGCAAACAACCAGAATTATGTAGACTAATTTGACAACAATTAGTTTTACCTATTAAAATCGGCTCTTTATAGGATTTGCCTTTCTCTGGTAATGTAGATTCCACAGTTTGAAGGTACTCTAATAATCTTTCTTTTTGCTTCCTTTTTTTGTGTTACACTTATTTCCAGCATCCTTTGTAAAGAAATATAATGCATAATATTTCAAAGTTTAAATTTTGAATTATGGAAATACCAGAATTTAAATGATAACTATGGAATAATTTTTTCTTTAACTTAAGCTTACTTTTATATATATATGAGTGTGTGTATACTTTTATAATATATATATGAGCGTGTGTTTACTTTTCTATATATATATGAGCGTGTGTATACTTTTTTATATATATATATATGAGCGTGTGTATACTTTTATATATATATGAGCGTGTGTAGCCCTTTAATAGCATCATCAGGAATTTATACAAGGTTCGTATGCACCAGGAATCTTTAGAGTAAAAAAAAGTCAGGGAAAAACGTTATTTTAGCCCCAAAACAGGGAAATTACAACATATCTAATTATAAACATTGCGATTTAATAACCGCAAAAATCCGTTGCAATAACCGTTGAAAAACTGCACTTGATTCACTAAGAAATTTACGCAAAAAGAGCTCAAAAACATAAAAGCATTTTTCAAAAATATTTATAATTTTTTGACACTCCCGCGGGCTGCACATCAAAAGCTGTTGTGTTGCAGGTTGTGCACCCCTATTCTATTTCATATGTCTTATAATCTTAATAAAATACATCTAGTCTCTTGTCTAAACATCTGTGTTTGATGCAAAGAACGACAATTAACTGCACAATATCAAGTTAGAGTTCAATAATTATTTTATTATTCTTTACAGCTCTATTATTTGCGTTTACCCAAAGACATCAAGGATTATTTCATCATATTGATGGACGCCACTGTTGCAACAGGTGCTGCTGCTATGATGGCTATCAGAGTGCTTCTAGACCATTGTGTCCCCGAAGAAAATATTATGCTTTGTTCCTTATTAATGGCTGAATCCGGTACAGGATTTCTTATACTTTTATTAATATTTTAAATGAAGAGTTTTTAATAAGCTATGGAAAGTCATCTTTATATATTTTCTTTTACAATTCAAGGCGGACACTGCTTTTTTCAGTGGAAAAAATTTGTTGTTTTGGCATTAATATGTTCAGGGGTTGGACAAAATTATGGAAACACTTCTATGCTATCTCTATGTAAACTATCTTTTGGCAGAAAATGTTTTGGAAGATTTTACACGACAAAACTGTCGGCTCTATTTTAAAGATTCTGTTTGAAGCTTTTAGGAAGTCCTTTTTATCCAAGCAAAATTCAGATCGACCAAAATTAGGAAAGGAAGTTAACCACTTAACAATCGGTTAATTTTCAAGAAAACGGTCATAAAAGTGCCTATTTTTTTTATCCCTGAAAATTATATGAAAATATGTGTATGAACAATATATATATTCATTTTTAATATTTATTTGTTTTTAGCTTAAAATTTTAAAAAATTAAATTTTTAGGAAAAGCCAACATTCTATGACTTAATGTTGATTTTCCAGCAAGCAAGGAAAATTTAAAAAATATGTGTTTTGAACATTAAAAAATAATTTTATTAAACTTACCTATAATATAAATAAAGATTAGTAATTTTTTCTTGTGTGACAAATTTCAAAGCATGAGATACAGAGGCCAACGTCACAATCTGAACAGTAGTACCGAGTTTCCTTCCTACATCTCTCGTTAGTGCTGACATCTAGTTTAAAACAAACTAACTATCTTCAATAACCTTAAAAATATCCTGGTACTGCCATCTGGTGTGTAAAATGAGAAATAAACTGTTTTCCGTGCAAAAGAAATGAATTAGTTTTATTCTTATTGGAGCTTTACTACTGAACACTCCAGCCCGGAAATAACAGGGGATCGAGAAATAGAGGGTGAAACCTCACCCCGTCATTTTCCTGGGGAGCGAGAAGGTAGGGGAACTTCTTTCTATCTTTAATACGAGTGATTTTAAAATTATTCTTTATGATTGCAATATTTATGTTGGATTCTTTTTTAAACACAGTAGTATTGAAAAAGAAAAAGCAATTAACTTCCTAAACTCATTTTGGTTGATGCAGATTCTTCATGGATAAATCTGCAGATTATAGTATTGAAAAATTAAATTATACTTTATTTTACCTTAAAAAATTTTTAAAAAATTATTGTTAATATACATTTAGTTGCTGCAACGAATAAAACTCACTAACTTCATGTGACTATGTTGAAAAATGTCATAACTTTATTCTAAATTTTTTTTTTTCAATGATGGCATTTATTGAATTCTTTTGGTTTTTGAAACTCATGATGGAATTAATATGTATTTGATAGGATGGGAGTTTTTTTTATCATTTATTTTTAATCAATCATCAAACAAATCTATGTCACTGCTTATTTTATATTTATGGTATTGTAAATAAAATCGTAAAGGAATTAAATTTTGTAAAGCAAAAGACTATCTACCAGCCATATCTACCAAGTTTATTAGGAAATAATATAATCCTTTGTTTGTGTGTTAATTTTAATTTTAATCAAATAAGGATCTGGTCATTTCAAGTGATTTACCTATATTTTATAAAATTTTATTTTCATAGTATATAAAAACTTAAATTTTTGGTTTTATTTTTTTTAAAATTATTTTATTAAACACATCCTCATTATATTTTTTCTTTAGGTGTTCACACCATAGCGTATGCTTTTCCAAAAGTGAAAATTGTTACTTCAGAAGTTGATCCTGAAGTTAATGATAGGTTTTATATCATGCCAGGAATAGGTAAAAAATTTAATATTATTTATAATCAGTATATATATTCTTTGTATTTAGTTAGTGTTGTGTAAAAATTGAAAAATGAAATAAATTAAAAGGAAATGTTAAGAAATAATCTAAGAAAGCTTACAATTATTAGAACATTTAGGTAAACGCCAGTAATGACTCATGACTAAAGTGCAGAGTTTGAAATTAATTAAATTTTATACTCGAAATTAAGAAAATTGTGTACTGCTCCAAAAGATTTTTTTCTGAAAGATTTCAATAGTATGTATACATTTTTAAATGTCTGTTCCCACCCCCATTTAGATTTAACAAAGTAAGTAAATAAATAAATAAAAAAAGAAATAAATAAAAAAGAAATAAATAAGACAAAACAAAAAACCTAAAAATACGTGAAATGAAATAAATTGCAATTAAAGTTTTATACAAATCAAAATTTTATGTTTGAATAAACAGGTTAAATAATTGTCTTGTGTTACAATTTAAATTTATACTTTTACAAGTTGATCAGCATATATATAAACTGATATACATAACACTGATAACTGATAAACATATATATATACTGATATTAAAAGTAAAAGAAGATTTTATAAACATGAAATTAGTTGAAAGAGTACAGAAAATGTGTAATCTTCTCAGTTCTGATGAAGTATGCAATTTTTTGGCAGAAACACACATAAAACACATAAAACCAAAAAAATGAAGAAACCAAGCAAGCATACAGTAGTTTCTTTACACTCAATTGACTGCAATTTGTTACTGATTCAGGGGAACAACTAATTATTATTTCATTGTGATCTGAGACAGATTTTAGTGGTCCTTTGCGGACTGATCATTGTTAATACTGAGCCCAGATGTGATGAACGTACAGAGGACGTAACAGTGGAACGTGAGATTGATAAAATGGTTCAGACTTACGTTCTAGTTCAATAAAGAAATATTCTATCATGCACTTAAATAATGAAAGAGAAATGTAAATCTATCCTCAGAAATTTAAATTTTCCCTAGAGCTGGATTGTTTAATTACACAGGAAAAATGGATGATGATACCAAATTAAGATTAATTTAAATCTGAAATTGTAAGAGAATTTGATTTTGGGGGGAAAAGTTTGCTAATAATGAAATTTATATGTTAAACATGAATAAAGTATTGCTACAAATAAGAAAATAATTAAGTCTTAAAATTCAAGGTAGCGAAACATAACTAATGTTCAGAGTAAATAAGGCATTATTATATCTGTTATTTCTTGTAAATATTATACTATTATTTCTTATCAGTTGCAACTAACTTAAATTTTCTTAGATATATGAAATTTGAATAATATATTGTATAAAATATTCTTTGTTTAACAATTTCTTGTCTCCAGGGATGAGATTCTTCCGCGGATTCGCGGATTTCCGCTGTTTTTCAGATTTTTCCATTTTTCCCGCTAATTTCCGCTGAAATTTTTTTTTGCCCAAGTTAAAATGTTTTATGAGGAATTTAATTTTCCGCGAAGGGAAATTGTTGAAGTCCCTTTTCCTCCCTCTGAAGTTTCTCTAAAAATCATTTCCTTGGGATAAAACTGGTTGACCTTTATACAGGGATGAGATTTTTTTTGTCTCTCGAATTTCAGCCTTTTTATCAAAAACTCCGATTCTCTAAAAGTTTCGTTATTTTTAAAATAAATATCCCGTTTTTTTTAAATTCAGTCATTAAAGTAAAATAATTATATTTATTTACGATTTTCAAAGATAAACAGAAAATTCAATCTACGCCCTAGCTGCTAACCTTTCCGCATTTTTACTTACTTTAGCTATTTTCTCCGATTTCACGCACAGAAAATAAGATTTTCCGTATTTTTTATCCGTCGGCTGGATAGCTCGTATTTTCGTAATTCAGATCTCGATTTTTATTCACGCGATTTTAATATCAATCATCGATTTTTGTATTTACCTGATTTAAAAGTTGCACATTGCGATTCTTATTTAAGCTATTTAAATATCGTATATTATGATTCTTATTTACGACATTTAAAAATCCAATATCGTGTTTTGTATTTATGCATTTTTAAAATCTCGATTTTATTATCAAATCTCGATTTTCGTATTTACCTGATTTAAAAGTTGAACGTTGCGATTCTTATTCAGGCGATTTAAATATTGTACAGTGCGATTCTTACTTACGAGATTTAAAAAATCAATATCGCGATTTGTATTTACGAGCTTTTAAAGCCCCATGTAGCAATTCGTATTCACGTGAGCTTAAAATCCAATACCATGATTCGTTTTTGTGGTTGTAATATCGCGCGATTTAAAAATTATGCATCGTGATCAAAAAATTAAAAAATCATGATTTGTATTTTCGCATTTTTTAAATTCGATGTAGAGTTTGATATTTACGTGATTTAAAAGTCTCATATCGGGATTTATATTCACATGGTTTACAAGTTTAAAAATCGCACTTTTTTGTCAAATTTTTGTTTTTATATATATATATATATATATATATATATATATATATATATATTATATATATATATATATATATATATATATATATATATATATATATATATATATATATATAAATATATATATATGTTGTCTGGGGAATATATATATATATATATATATATATATATATATATATATATATATATATATATATATATATATATATATATACTTTTTTTTCCTTTTTTCTTTCTTTCTTTTTTTTTTGTTTTTGTTTTTTGGATTTCCTCTTTTATACTTTCTGACTACTCTCATCCCTGTGTCTCAAATTTTTATTTAAGTGTAACCATGTTTGTTTTTCAGTAATGATAGATCTTTGAATCTTAAGATTGATAATTGTTTTTCAAAATGTATTTTTTTGTGTAATTAATTTAATTTCTTATTCTCAAATATGTTAGTTATATTATTTACGAGACTTTGTTAATTAACAATATTGCAATGGGTTTCAATTTTAGTTCAAAATATTGTTTTTTAATTATTTTATTCATTTGTTCAATTATTATTTTTATGCATTTGTGTAAGAAAAAAAATATTTATTAATCTTTAGCCTTTGAAAATTTCATTTTTTACAAAAATGTAGTATGATATATTTTTAAGCAATTTTCATTGCTTGGAGAATAAAAAGTATTTCTAATAAAATGTTATGTATAACAAAATTGTGATTTTAAATTTTATTGGAAAAAATCAAGGAATTTTATTTCTGAAATTGAGTTGGAATCCTGTATGATGGTTTAACATTATTCATGCATTTTTATATTTAAAATAAATTTAAAGTTTAAAAGTGTTTCAAGCTATATGAAGCACAATACTTTTTACTGCTAAAAGAATTTCAATATCCCAATGAACCTTTACTAAAGTTTAGAAGCTGTAAAGTAAACTGTAAACAGTATTTTTGTTTATAATGATTGATTTTCCTTATTTGCATAATTTTATAAAGACAAAAGTTTCAAACATATTTAGATGCAAAATATTTAAAAAAAATCATTACTGTTATATTATTAGTTAATTAATATAACTAAATTTAGTTAGGAAATTTGTAAAATAATTTTTTTTTTCAAAAAGTGTTATTATTTCTGCTGCACTTTAATTATCTTTCATATTAGATAATAAATTATGATTATGTATTTGTCATTGTATTAATTATTAAATTAATGTATTTGTGTTTTTCAGGAAATTTTGGAGACAGATACTTTGGAACTGAAGTATTTTAATGACAGAAATGAAAGATATATTTATTTAGGCATTTACCAAACTTTATGACCATTTGACTACTTTTTTTCTTTTCTAAAAAGTTTTACCTGTTTCCGAAGGACAGGTCAACATTTTAAGTAACTTAAGAGTATTTTAAGCCATAAATTATTTTCATTTTAATTGATCTAATTGCTATGAATTTGTTAGTGTAAGTGAAATAATTTTTTAGTATCTTTGTAAAATTTACTTTTTTGTTAGTTGTGTTAAAAATTGAATCAAAAATCCTCCTTTAAGTATGTATTTTAAAGACATGTAAGTTAAAGCACTGAAAATAATGAGTTATAAATTAAAAATATTTTTATTTCAAGAGTTGTAATATAAAAATATTCTTTATTAAATTCTGAAATTTCTGTAAGAAGCAGATTTCCTATTAAAAATTAGTTAAAAAGAGCTGTCAAATAATTTAAATGTCTCTGCTTAAAATTGATACAAAATGTTCTACAATGATCATTCTTATTATATAATTTTAGAATCCATCTCTAAATTTAACTCAAAAAAGCGTATACATCAGGGTGGTGGGGAAACAAAGTTTTTCATAATGAAAAAGTACTACCTCTCAGAAGTTTAATATGGGCTAGTATATCACTCATGAATTTTTTCAGATTTTTTTATGTATCATTTTCATTGCCCGCAAGAGCCTTAAAATATTAAAAAATTTTCAAAAAACAACAAACTTTTGTAAATTTTTCACCAAACTGTCTTGTAAAAACAATTTACCACTCAACAGTTGTGTGTTTAATGAAATATTATTTGTGAGTTTTTTTAGTATTTTTTAACTATATTTTCACTTTTTGCAATATCTGTAAAAATTATACAAGTACAAAATTTAAAAAAAATACCAAATTCTAAAAAATTCTCAGATGAAAATAAAATACCTTGCAAACGTGTATTTACTGAAATATTATTCATGAATTGTTTTGATATTTTTCTGGTTCCTCTTTGCTCAGTAATGTCTATGAACTCTTGAGGGTTTTTATTTTTTTAGCTTTTTTCATATTACTAATACTATTGTGAGGTTTATAAAATTACAATTAAAAATAAGTAAGTGAGAGAAAACTAAAGAGTACACCATAACTTCACAAAAGTAGCATTGATGACTGATTTACGTTTGATATAAAATCACAGGAAAGTTCAACTAATGCGATGTTTTTTAATGACTAAATTTTAATTTTGCGGGAAACGTTGGTGCATGAAAATTCTGGAAAATTTCACAATTGATATACTAATCCATATACAACTTTTGGAAGATAGTGTTTTTCGATTATAGAAATCTTTTTTTTCTGCTCCACCCTAATAAACATTCAATATTTACGCTAAGAAAAAAAAATGCTATTTTAATCTAAGGAATCACTCCTGAAGAAAGCAGGACAGAACATCAAAAAATATTTGATTGTCAGAGAAAACTGAAGTTGAAAGTCCATTATTCAAAGTGTTTCCAAATTTCTTTAGACCATCAAACTTGTTTATATGTTTTTTATCTTGCTTTCTTCAGTAGTGATTCTACTGATTTATATAGAATTTTTGCTTCTTAGCTTAAATATTAAATTTGTGATCCCACAATGTGCATAATATTTTACTTTTTTTCTTCCAAATATTTTAAAAGTATGTAACAAGGGTGGATCTTATTGAACACTGTTAATGCAGACTGCAATTTGAATCTTGTGAAAAAATATATGAAAAAAAAAAATAAACTTTTTGATTTTTAAAGAAAATTTATCAAGTATTTGACGCCTGCTTGAGAATTCCTAGTAATTTCATAGTGATGCTTTAATACGTTTGTTTTATATCATCTTATTTCTTAAAAATTTAATTACATTTATCTTTCAAAAATCTAGTAAACACGAGCTTATTTTTCATTTTTGTCAATTATGAATTGAAGTTTACTTCTTAGTGTAATGTCCATTACAAATTGATTGCTTTTATACTTTTGTTATAGCACTATTTGTTTTGCCGTTTTTATAGCACTTATCTGAAATTATTTGTGTTCAGTATTAAAGTTGTGATATAGAAAATTTAAGTTTTTTTTTCTCCGTCTGTTTCATTGAAAACAAAATATATTCTTGTTTTAATTGATTGAAAAATGTACAGAACAAACATGTGAATACTGTGAAAAATAAAAAATAAAATCTTTCACATTGAATATAGCATTACAGTTTTTATTCTTTTGGGGGCACAACACTGTAGAAGCTTGTAAAATAAGATTTTTTAATGAATTTTGCAACAATAGGGATTAACTAATTAAATGTTTTTTTAAAAATCTTTTTCCACATATTTTAATCTTTATTTTATCATGTTACAAATAGAAAAATTAAAAAAAATTATTAATAGCTTACAATATTTGTAACTTTCTGAACTCTTAAGTTGAAAGAATAATAATTTAAATTTGATTCCGGTTTGATTTTTTTAAAACTATATGAATGTAGTCTTTGTTGCACAGAGGATTCGTATTTCCAGGAGTTATTAGATCATTTCTGATCAGGTAATTAATACCTGCACTTTGTACTTAAATTAAGATTATTGAGGTAGTTTAAGCGTGCTCTTCCAAGGAAAAAATTAAAAAAAGGCCATAGTTTGTATGTCTTAAACAATGTATTTAATGGCTAACGTTAGTCTCATTTTCATAAAATTATATTTAAAATGATATTACTTGATATTGATATTTCGTTCTTATTTCACAATTAGCATAGAGGGTGTTGACTAAAGACGAGCAAAACTTAACCTAAAAGTTATAAATAACTGTTAAGAATTCACAAAAATTTTAAAAAATATCATATTGTTATATTAGTTCTGAAGTACTATAAACAATTTAGTCAGTTTTATCATTTGTAGTTTAAATTATATTGATTAGGTAGAACATCTTAGATTATTTTATTCAGTCATACGTTGATATCAAGAATTTCGATGACAAATTTTTCGATATCACAAATAAATAAAATTAATCACAAATAAGTGAAATTAATCTAGAAAGTCTTTAATTTACTGATAATAGGGGGGGGGGGGGACATTTTTAGATACATTTCCCGTTAGACCTTGATTTCAGAAAATATTTTTAATCACAAAAAAAAAACTTACTTTCCTTATTTTTGAGGAACTTATATGTTTTTTTTTTAAATTTCAATTCTTAAAGACTTTTCTTAGATAATTTCATAAATCATTTCACAAAATCTAATTAAAAAAGAAAATTGCAGCTATGTTTGCAATGAGGATACCAGAATCCTCCATTCTAGAGAAATAGACATGCAAGATGCATGTTTTTATAAGAATATCTCCTTATAATACATTAAAAACTCACCAATTTAATTAAGCCAAAGAGAAACTGATGCTTATTAATTACTGTTTTAGTTAGTTATTGTGCATAAAAATGTTGCAAAATAAGATGATTGATAAAAAAAGCAAATATTTTTTTATATTTTTTTTTAAAGTTACAGTATTAGTAGATTCATCTGAAGAAGATGAAACAGCAGACTTGCAACAAAACTTTAAATCAAAAGTAGGATTAAAAGATTGATATTTTTTGAAATAAATAAAAGTTCCACAACTTTTAAAATATCAGTACATTAGTTAAATTGTACTGTGGATCGTTTTCTTTATTTCACATCAGACATTAGTATAAATTGTTAGGGTAAGGAGCATCAAGTTTTAGCAGACTGATCAGCATGTTCATCACCAAGAATGTTGCAGTGACTAAAGACAGCACCTCCTAGAAGAGAACAGGCCTCCTCACGGGTTACCATAAACGAGAAATCCGATCCTTTAGTAGTCTGAATATAGTGACGCATATGGTATTTTCCCCCTCTGCACAGTTTAGTGACTCGAACATAGTGACATATTTTTTACCCCCTACTGCGCAGTTTATAGTCTGTCTATGGAAAGAACACCTCTTGTCTGGAGCACTGATCCCTATATGTAACCAGTTTGCTGATTCTTTTGCTACACACGTGTAGTCGTCGTTGACAAAAAGGGTTGAACGGGAGCACAGGGTACCCAGAATTCAAACACCCCTATAAACGGGCTGCGACATGTGCGTGGTTAATGTTGTATTCTTGGCTATAGATGGCGCCACTGAAAAACAAGAAACGCACTCTCTGCCTTAAATTCGCTTGGTTTCACCATGCTGGAGCAAAGTGGCATTAGAAATAGCAACACAGATGTTTGACTTATGCATCTTTTATAACTAGTATATTAAAATAGTGTGAATTTTATTGAAGTTTTCATTCTTGGTTAGAAATTTACAAGTATATATTTATCAACTGATCTGAATAACTAGAGTCAAACTAATGAGACGAAGAAAAATTGAAAAATTATATTAATTATGTTTAATAATTTTTACTTTTTAGGTTAATTTTTTTAAAAACTATGCAAAGCAGAATTAAAGATTATTTCATGGCGCATAGCTCGTCGCGCGCCCAAACGAGGAGCACTGATGTTAATCTTGTCTTAGGGATTACTTCGGATAAAAAGTTACTAAGTCAAATTTTATGTTTAAATAAATTAAAAAATTATATAAAAAAGTTTGAAAAATGTAAAAATAAAATTTGTAAAACTTGTCCTTTAGCTGATGATTCACAGATTGAGTGTCATTCCAATGAATTTTTTTTTAAATGTTCTAATATTATTTATTTAATTCAATGCAATTGTTGCAATCTATGTTACATAGGTCAGATGGGGTTAGAATTTCATAAGAGAATTAATTCACATAGGTCTGCAATTAAAAATTTTGATAGTAATAAAAATAAATGTTCAACAGATTATGAAATTTTGTACTTTCAGTTTCACGATTTTAATAATGTTACTCTCTTTATTTTGGATTTTATGGATAATTTAGATAATAGGCTTGATTTAGAAAATATTAGTAGTCTTAAAACCCTGTTTCCTTATGGTTTAAATAGTAAATTTAATGGTGAAGGCACTATTGATTTTGATAATTATTGTGTTCATAATAAATTTAAATTGTTTTAAATTTAAATTGTTTAATTGTAATTTGTCTAGTTTTAGGTATAAAAGAGGTAAAGGACCTGGTAAAATTATTGATTTTGATGAATTTAAAAAAATGTGTAACTATCAAGTTAATCTTAATAATATTTTTATTATTAGGAAATCTATTTTTGGATTTAAGAATAAAGTTCTTAAAAATTTCATTTTTAAATTTGGGAGTAAAATTAAATTTGATACTGAACTTATTAAATTTATTGTTTTGGATTTGGTTAAGTCTAAGCTTGGGGTTGATAAAACTGATTTACTTTTTAAAAAGGTTTCTAATGTTCAGAAAGTTTTTTGTATCATTAATTTTCAAGATAAAAAATTTGAAAGTGCTAGGATTTCGCAAATTATTCATAATTCTTCTGACATTTTTCCTTTAAAACAAGTTAAAGTTTCAACTGCTTATAAATAATCCTCTACTTTAAGAAAAAGAATTTGTAACTATAATTTTTTAAGTAGGAATTTAAATGATATTTCCTTTACCGATTGTCATTGCAAAGATGAAAATTTTTCTTTTCTTAATTAGAGTCAAACTACTTTTTCCCCTTATAAAATAGACTCAATTTTTTTAATAATATCTCTTTTTATTAAATATTAATGTATAATAAATAACAAAATTATTATACATATTTTTTAAAATTACAACAACAACGTAATTTTAAACAAAGCATAACATTTGCTATATAATTTAACGGCGCATCCGAAAAATAGTTTCGTTTACTTTCGAAGTTACTATAGAAGTTAATACTTAAATTGCACTAGGCACAATAATGACAGAAGATGAAAAAAAATTAATTTTCTTTTATTTCTTTCATTAAATATAAGTGAGCTATAATATTAATAGGTAAGAAAAGTTTAAGATAACTAAAAATCTGAAAATTTTTTATTGGAAAAGTCGGAAGTAAACATTAGAAAGAAAAATATATTATTCATGACAATGAATTGAACAATGAAAATATGTAGGATAACTTCTACACTCAGCAGTTGTTTATGTGCACGCATTTCTTAGAGATAATAAATTTGTTAATTTTGTACAACTATCAACATCTCTATCATTTGAATTTACGCAATTCATACATTTTTAATAATCTTACCTATTTACTGAAAAGCTTAGTTTCTGTCATTGTATGATCATTATCAATAAGTTTTATTTTGATTTCATTCTACGTTTGATTTTTAATATTATTATAAAATTTTGCTCTGTAACCGTCGTTAAACTTTGCGAAAATAATGAATCCTACATTTTTTCACTATGTTATTGAAATAAATGTTTCCATTTTCGAGATTCGTTCTTAAACAATGACCTTTTTAATTTTTTTTCCTTCGAATTTTACATAATTATTTATTTTTATGTTATATGTACAATGGCAATGAAAAAAAAATTTAACACACGGAATAACTTTTAATCTAATGATTAGATCTTCGCATGCTAGGACTCAATTATAATGATTCGATGGGGGGGAGGGACTTCAAATACGCCTAATTAATTCGTGCGTACGAAATTTTATGTACGAAAACAAACGCATAAATTTACTTTCTTTGAATAAACATACCTTTTTTTCGATGCATCTAGATTCCTTATCCTCGAAATATGGAGGGTAGATGAAATCTGGTAAATTTGGTCCAAATAGTTGGATCAAGAGAATGTTTAGAGCCCTTAATGCTAATTTCATTTTTTGCATATTTCGTAATTTCTCAGGAGTCTAATCGAAAAGTTTTTTCAAAGAATTACAAAATTCGTTTATCCAACGATAATTTCATGCAAAAAAGGATTTTTAATAATTTATTATTTTTTTTATTTAATAATTGTGCAACTAAATTTGAATTGTAAAATGTACAACTTTTTATATGATTTTAATAAACGTAATTTTACAAGGACAAATACAGAATTTGTAGGAAATCATTCGAATAGTTGATGAGAAATCGAATTTTAAACATAGGCATTTTTAAAATTCAGTTACTCTAAAATACGGCTTGAAGTAATATTGTGAAGCAGTAGCGTAACTAGATTCTCGGATGGCCCCTAGGTAAACACGCAAAGTGGGCCCCTCCCCTCAATCCCTGAAAATCTGATACTTTTAATATCTAATAAAATATATTTTTAACTAGAAAGTGATAAATAAATGAATGTAAAAGGAAGAGTAAATAGGAGCAATCAAAAGTGGTCTAAAGAAGATTTTGTTGTAAGAATAATTATAAAAATTACAATGTAAGAACATATACTTAGAGCCCAATTGACTTCTATAGTACAAGAATTGATTAAATTTGAAGATTGAGAATTAAATTTTTTAATATTCCATTTTTGAATTAATCCAGTGTCTCTATAAAGGATACATGAAAACTCCACTACTCTCCTTTAGTTAGATGGAAATGGAGGTGATTTGAGGGGTGAAAATTAATTTTTTTGATATTCTATTTTTGAATCAGTCCTGTGTCTTTATAAAGCATATATGAAAACTCCTCTGCTCTCTTATGTTCGCATTTCCTCTTTTTTGATGGAAATTCAGATAATTTAAGGGTGAATATTAAATTTTTTGATATTCTATTTTTGAATCAGTTCAGTGTCTTTATAAAGCATATATGAAAACTCCTCTGCTCTCTTATGTTCGCATTTCCTCTTTTTCGATGGAAATTCAGATAATTTAAGGGTGAATATTAAATTTTTTGATATTCTATTTTTGAATCAGTTCAGTGTCTTTATAAAGCATATATGAAAACTCCTCTGCTCTCTTATGTTCGCATTTCCTCTTTTTTGATGGAAATTCAGGTAATTTAAGGGTGAATATTAAATTTTTTGATATTCTATTTTTGAATCAGTTCAGTGTCTTTATAAAGCATATATGAAAACTCCTCTGCTCTCTTATGTTCGCATTTCCTCTTTTTTGATGGAAATTCAGATAATTTAAGGGTGAATATTAAATTTTTTGATATTCTATTTTTGAATCAGTTCAGTGTCTTTATAAAGCATATATGAAAACTCCTCTGCTCTCTTATGTTCGCATTTCCTCTTTTTCGATGGAAATTCAGATAATTTAAGGGTGAATATTAAATTTTTTGATATTCTATTTTTGAATCAGTTCAGTGTCTTTATAAAGCATATATGAAAACTCCTCAGCTCTCTTATGTTCGCATTTCCTCTTTTTTGATGGAAATTCAGATAATTTAAGGGTGAATATTAAATTTTTTGATATTCTATTTTTGAATCAGTTCAGTGTCTTTATAAAGCATATATAAAAACTCCTCTGCTCTCTTATGTTCGCATTTCCTCTTTTTTGATGGAAATTCAGATAATTTAAGGGTGAATATTAAATTTTTTGATATTCTATTTTTGAATCAGTTCAGTGTCTTTATAAAGCATATATGAAAACTCCTCAGCTCTCTTATGTTCGCATTTCCTCTTTTTTGATGGAAATTCAGATAATTTAAGGGTGAATATTAAATTTTTTGATATTCTATTTTTGAATCAGTTCAGTGTCTTTATAAAGCATATATGAAAACTCCTCTGCTCTCTTATGTTCGCATTTCCTCTTTTTCGATGGAAATTCAGATAATTTAAGGGTGAATATTAAATTTTTTGATATTCTATTTTTGAATCAGTTCAGTGTCTTTATAAAGCATATATGAAAACTCCTCTGCTCTCTTATGTTCGCATTTCCTCTTTTTTGATGGAAATTCAGGTAATTTAAGGGTGAATATTAAATTTTTTGATATTCTGTTTTTGAATCAGTTCAGTGTCTTTATAAAGCATATATGAAAACTCCTCTGCTCTCTTATGTTCGCATTTCCTCTTTTTTGATGGAAATAGAGGTGATTTGAGGGGTGAAAATTAAATTTTTTGATATTCTATTTTTGAATCAGTCCTGTGTCTTTATAAAGCATATATGAAAACTCCTCTGCTCTCTTATGTTCGCATTTCCTCTTTTTTGATGGAAATTCAGGTAATTTAAGGGTGAATATTAAATTTTTTGATATTCTATTTTTGAATCAGTTCAGTGTCTTTATAAAGCATATATGAAAACTCCACTTATCTCCTTTAGTTAGATGGAAATGGAGGTGATTTGAGGGGTGAAAATTAAATTTTTTGATATTCTATTTTTGAATCAGTCCAGTGTCTTTATAAAGCATATATGCAAACTCCTCTGCTCTCTTATGTTCGCATTTCCTCTTTTTTGATGGAAATTCAGGTAATTTAAGGGTGAATATTAATTTTTTTGATATTCTATTTTTGAATCAGTTCAGTGTCTTTATAAGGCATACATGAAAACTCCTCTGGTCTCTTATGTTAGATGGAAATAGAGGTGATTTGAGGGGTGAAAATTAAATTCTTTGATATTCTATTTTTGAATCAGTCCTGTGTCTTTATAAAGCATATATGAAAACTCCTCTGCTCTCTTATGTTCGCATTTCCTCTTTTTTGATGGAAATTCAGGTAATTTAAGGGTGAATATTAAATTTTTTGATATTCTATTTTTGAATCAGTTCAGTGTCTTTATAAAGCATATATGAAAACTCCACTACTCTCCTTTAGTTAGATGGAAATGGAGGTGATTTGAGGGGTGAAAATTAAATTTTTTGATATTCTATTTTTGAATCAGTCCAGTGTCTTTATAAAGCATATATGAAAACTCCTCAGCTCTCTTATGTTCGCATATCCTCTTTTTTGATGGAAATTCAGGTAATTTAAGGGTGAATATTAAATTTTTTTGATATTCTATTTTTGAATCAGTTCAGTGTCTTTATAAAGCATACTAGCTGACCCGGCGAACTTTGTTTCGCCTTAATGTCAATAAATAAGCAGATTTTTTTTTTATTGGAAAAAATACAAAAAAAAATTTCTGTATTTTAGTACATAGGTTGCTCTTCATTTAAGTACCTTGTGATACACGACATTTTTTGTTTTATTATCAGGCGCAAAAACAAACAACGCAGATGGTCTTCCGACCCGTGAACATGCCATGTATAATTGACCATGGGAAAAACATGAATGTTCTAGATTTAAACCACAAACTTTTAAGGATTGGCCTTGTGATTTGTTGATGGTCATGGCAAATGCAAGACGTATCGGAAATTGAAGTCTTTTAAATTCAAACGGCATATCGGTTGGGATCATCGGTATCCTCGGAATGAGAACTTCCTCACCTTTGAATTTTCCTATCATTATCGTAGCGTAAATTACATTGTTCATCAATTTTCTAACCACCAAACGCGTACCGTTGCACAGTTTTGGTTGGTTTATGTTTCGAAGCATGATTACTACGGAGCCAACCTTTAGGCGTAAATTGTGCGGTGGTAAGCCAGGCACGTCCAAAGAGTTTAAAAATTCAATTGGATAGTTGGTGGCTTCATCTTCATTTGTGACGCAGTCAATAGATTTGAATGAATGTATTGTTCCAATGATCTTATTTTGAATTATGTAGTTTAGGTCATCTACATCTTTATTCTTAGCCGCTAAAATTGCTCGCTCACTTATCCATTCATAATTTTTGTAGTTAGAAATAATTTCTGGAAATACATTGTTGATAAGTACGTCTTTTGATGAGACAAAATTACAGAAATTATTTGGAAATGATATTAATCCGCTCGATTCATCGACAGGTACTTGACCATTACCGATAGTCAGCAATTGCTCCGAGAAATCTTCAGCAGATGTATCATTAAGCAATGTAACTCTCATGTTTGTTGTCAGTTGCAGTTTCTTCACATGGCGCCATAGATTTGACGATTTGAGGCAAGCGTTTATTTCGTCGGCAGCCGTAGATCTTGGAATTACTGGCAGTATTTGGCGGAAATCGCCAGAAAGTAAAATCATTGCTCCTCCAAAACATCTCGAGTCATTGCGTAAATCTTTTAATGTTCGGTTAAGTGCTTCTAATGCACGTTTATGCGCCATTGTGCATTCGTCCCAGATGATGATTTTCGATACCGCTAAAACTTTGGCCATTGCTGAGTGTTTTGCAATATTACACGTTGGTTCTTCAATAGTTTGAAGATTTAACGGTAATTTGAATGCTGAATGAGCCGTACGGCATCCTTCTAACAATGTGGCTGCTATTCCAGAAGAAGCAACTGCAACCGCTATGTTAGATCTCGCCCGAACAGTTGCTAAAACTAATGACATGAGGAATGTCTTGCCAGTTCCACCAGGGGCATCTAGGAAATATAAACCACCATATTCATTATCGATTGCCTTCATTAAAGTATCATAAACTTCCTTTTGTTGGTAATTCAACAGGGGTACATTCGTTTGAACTACTAAATCTAATTCCTGGTGATCATATTCACGTTCCCGTTCCAATTCTCGATTAAATGCGTCATTCATTTCACGATATGGTGCTAGCATTCCTAACCTGATTAATAAATTACCGCACATGAGGTAACACATATCTTCGATCAATAGTAAAGCACGATTATGTATCTCCTCATTCATCTCAATATCGTGATTTCTGGAACTGACACGAATTTGATGTAAAATATCTTCTGACATATTATCCTTGTATTTGTGCCACAGGTTACATGGGTTTGATGGAAAACATGTCGAAATTATGATAGCGAATAATGTGCGTATCTGACTTGGAGATGCAGAGATAATGGCTTCAGCGATTGTCGTATCCCAATGACTATCGTTTTCTAATAACTTCAATTCTTCACATGCAGCACCGATATGTTGGGAATATTACACCATTAACAGTTCGTAGTGACTCAAATGACGTTGGCCCACGCACATTTACCAGCAACAACCGCAAATAGAAACATTCATTATTCTTTGGATGAACTGTATACATACGACCAAGAGCATCAGTAGAACGCACATCTGGATACCCAGGAACCGCATCGCCTTGCTTCCGTCTTTGAAAATTCTTCGATGAAGCATTCCAAGTATAATAACGTGGCATCTCCGAGTAAAGCAAAGTTCGTGCAAACTGATCGCTTTGGCAGATTGCAAAAAAACTGGTCAATGTAGTTGCTGGAGGTGTTTCAGCACGTTGCGTAGCATTCGAAGCCGTGAAATATACTCGTTGACCATTCTCCAGATGCACCGCCAAATGCGTAACAGTAGGATGACGTTCGTGAATGGGAAATGCGAATATACGCCAAATCGCTTCATTACAGTTCACATAACGACCAACTTGATAGCGTGAAATTTCATCGTTGGTATTCGAGGATTGCAATCCAAAAACCGCCATATCACTGCCTTTCGTGACATATTTGCAAATATATTTTATGGACTTAACTGAATTGCAGTATTCAACGTTGCAATGTGTCTTGAACGATTTAGAAATAAGTGGCGAATATGGAACAATCCAACTGTTGTCGACAACGAAATCCATTCTTTTCACTTTCGTTGTGACAGTTCGACCGTTGTCATCTGGTGATCGACGCCGATACAGCGGATAACCATCATTGCCAGTGACAGTCTCCGCCGTTAATTTCCGTGGATATCGTTTAGAGCACTTTCCATCGACCATGCAAGGTGATTGGGGATTGATGGCACCACACGGTCCATGAATCATATTAGTAGTAACAACATCATGTAGGTCTGGATCGACTTCATAATCAGGAATCTCAGCACATATGATATCATCTATTTGGTCAGGCTGAATTCTTTCCACTAACCAAATAAGAATGTGTGCGTGCGGCAGGCCTCGCTTTTGCCATTCGATTGAATACATCCAGCATCGAGTATCTCCAAAGACGCGTTGTTTAACATTAAAGTTCATCAGGGACCGAATTTTTTGCCTGAATATACGTGCTGTGATGTCGTGTCTATCACTTGATATTTGTCCGGGAAGCAGCAATTGAGTAATTTCTATCCATTTTGGATTACAGGTAAAAGTAATAAAGAGATCGGGCCGACCGTAATGACGAACATATGTCATTGCATCTTGTGCATATTCATGCATATGACGTGGACTACCAATGTATGTCGCCGGCAGAATAGTTAATCGACCAATATTAGCTGCATTTCCTTCAGTACTAACTGCATCACGTAAATGGATGTACTCATCAGAACGCAGTTTGGCTTGGTTCAACCTAATGAATGTTAAACGTTCCGTTTCTATTTTTACATACATGTCAACGCAATACTGCTGAAGCAATCGACGAAACCGCAGCAAATAGTTGTCAGCATTTTGACGAATCATCAAACGATATGCGTAATAATTCATTGAGCTAACTTTCTTTGTAGTTTCTTCACCTGAAATTAAAAATTTGATAATTAACCATTTCAAAGGCAAATTTTAAAGGCAAACAATACAGACATTAACCATTTTTTTAATAAACATTATTTTAAATCAGTGTCTTTCACAAATAAATGAAATAAATTATGATACTGATACTCACCATTCAATGGATTTTTCATTTTAATATTAAAATAATATCCATCTTCTCCTTGCCAAAACATCAGCGGGTATTGCAATGTGTCATATGATCGATGAGTTTCAGATATTTGTTGCAGTTGCCCAGTATCGCGACGTGTAAGCACAATATCGCGTTTTTCCAATTGTTCACCAACAATCAGGATGGCAACTTCGTCTACTGTTGGAGCATTAAATGTCCTTTCGTGTGTTCCAGATGGTCGTTTATCTGCTTTGATAACAACTTTATAGTCATCACTTGGCATGCGCTCTAAAGCACTTTTAAACAACCTGACCAACGCATGATGTTCATGAAGCAGACACTGCAAGTCTTGAAGAATTGCTCGCTTCATTCCTGCATTGATCTCTAGGCGTCGATCAAGTTGTTCTTCCATGTTGCCCATGAAATATATTTGTAAAAATTTATTCTGTGTATCCTCGAAAGGTAGTAATGATCCAATTCGATGATGAATCTGTCCTTGTATCTACAAAATAAAAACCAGACAGTATTAACTGGGTTATAAACACTTTTTTCGGTGGGAGAGTAGAGTTCAGAATTAGCAAATATACTACATAGGTACCAATAGATAAAGTAAGTTATTCTTTAACTACATTCTATATAAGTACAAAAATAAATACCTTAAATGTCGGATTAAATCCCCGTTCTTCGATAATATCTGCCCCAAATGACGTCATCTGGAAACAACCATTGTATTTTTGAGTATTTGCAAGAAAGTGGCGTGATTCTTGTGTTTCGCCACAAAGCAATGAATACAATGGCTCAGGTGGCGGAGTCAACAATGGCAATTTCACTTTACCATTAAGGCAGCATAATCCAGGCGTTTCTCCGGAAAACTTTAATGCACCACAATACTCGCAAACTACGTCCATTTGCCCAATGCAAACGCTAGGATGCAAGCTGTAATCATTGCTGCAATCGTATTGAAACGCTGCTCGATTCAAATCAGCACTTGATAAATATCTTGTTCTGCGTCGCAAATTATCTATTTGTTGACCTCTGTTGTTCGCTCGACGATTCTGCATTGCCAACCGAGCTGTTTCACGGGCTGCTTCACTTTGCTCTCGTGATTGAGAAGCACGAAGTCGAGCCATACTATCGCGGCGCTGTTCACGTGCAATTTCTTGTTCTTCTTCAGTCCTTTCATTTGCAGTATTTCGTATTCTTCTTGCATCACGGCTTTGTCGGGAAAGATTCGATCGTCTTGGTCGCGGCATTATTAATTATTAATGATCCAATTCGATGATGAATCTGTCCTTGTATCTACAAAATAAAAACCAGACAGTATTAACTGGGTTATAAACACTTTTTTCGGTGGGAGAGTAGAGTTCAGAATTAGCAAATATACTACATAGGTACCAATAGATAAAGTAAGTTATTCTTTCGGCGGATATTTTTTCGGCGGAAATCTTTTGGCTATTGCTTTTAGCACTGATTGAAAACCGTCTTCGCCATTAACAGCTTGAGCTTGGCGCCATATAAATTCGATAAGGTATTACGAAAAACCACGTATAGCACGTAGGGTTGCCGTAAGTAGGGTCGCCAAATTTGGCAATTTATGCGAATTTTGGCCTTGTTGCGTTAATACGTAAGTACCTTTAATAGACCCTTTGGACACCATCTATTGATAAATAAATTAAAAATATAGTTGAACTATACGTATTAATTTATGAAGCTATGATATTAGTGCTCAATAAATCGACAAAGCTAAAGTTTTAAATTTTCATTTATACATGTATCATTTCCAATTATGTAAAAAATTTTATCTACTAAAATTTAAAGATTTAGAATATTTACTACTAAGATTTAGTATGTTCTTGCACAGTATTTCGCTTTTTTAGTCTTTTTTAATATTCTAATACACTAACCTAGATAATTTCTATCTCATCTTATTTCATCTTTCGAGAATTTCTATTTTGGCGATGAAGCTGAATTTGAATTTACTTATATATATATGTAAAACGACATTTCAAACAATACAAAGAGCATTTAAACGAAATGAATTATTTCGTTACTTTAAGGATGTATGAAAGCTGCATAAAAAATGTATGTAAATAACTTTATAAGCGAAATGCAAAACAAAGTGGTACTGTTTAAGTGCACAGTTAAGTCTTATTTACTTAAAGAGCAATACAAGTATTTAATTCGCGTGAGAATTACATATATAAATGAATACGTTCGTTAACTTAAGCAGAGAATATTTATTTTAGAAATTATTTATCATAGCGCGAGAATTTTATTTTTGTTTACTACTTCAATGTAATCACCTAAAAAATCTAATAAATCGTACTAAATAAACATGTAAACATTTGTTTCATAATAATGACCTTATATAGTCGAAAATATATTTACTTATAATTAGCTTTTGTTTTCTCAAGTCAGAAACTTAAACTTCTGAGTTATATATTAATAATAGATATTTAATGGTAGATATTTAATAGTAATAATAGATTAATGGTAATAATATATATTTAATACCACGTTTTATAGTGACTGACGTTACATGTCAAGTCACACGGGAAAGATGTCGAACGGGATAAAAAGTATCCTATGTCCTTCTCCTGGCTCTAAACTACCACCCTGCCAATTTTCAGCTAAATCGGTTCAGCCGTTCTTGAGTTATAAGTGAAGTAACTAACACGACTTTCTTTTATATATATAGATATGAAAACTCCACTTCTCTCCTTTAGTTAGATGGAAATGGAGGTGATTTGAGGGGTGAAAATTAAATTTTTTGATATTCTATTTTTGAATCAGTCCAGTGTCTTTATAAAGCATATATGAAAACTCCTCAGCTCTCTTATGTTCGCATTTCCTCTTTTTTGATGGAAATTCAGATAATTTAAGGGTGAATATTAAATTTTTTGATATTCTATTTTTGAATCAGTTCAGTGTCTTTATAAAGCATATATGAAAACTCCTCTGCTCTCTTATGTTCGCATTTCCTCTTTTTTGATGGAAATTCAGATAATTTAAGGGTGAATATTAAATTTTTTGATATTCTACTTTTCAATCAGTTCAGTGTCTTTATAAAGCATATATGAAAACTCCTCTGCTCTCTTATGTTCACATTTCCTCTTTTTTGATGGAAATTCAGGTAATTTAAGGGTGAATATTAAATTTTTTGATATTCTATTTTTGAATCAGTTCAGTGTCTTTATAAAGCATATATGAAAACTCCTCTGCTCTCTTATGTTCGCATTTCCTCTTTTTTGATGGAAATTCAGGTAATTTAAGGGTGAATATTAAATTTTTTGATATTCTGTTTTTGAATCAGTTCAGTGTCTTTATAAAGCATATATGAAAACTCCTCTGCTCTCTTATGTTCGCATTTCCTCTTTTTTGATGGAAATAGAGGTGATTTGAGGGGTGAAAATTAAATTTTTTGATATTCTATTTTTGAATCAGTTCAGTGTCTTTATAAGGCATACATGAGAACTCCTCTGGTCTCTTACGTTAGATGGAAATAGAGGTGATTTGAGGGGTGAAAATTAAATTCTTTGATATTCTATTTTTGAATCAGTCCTGTGTCTTTATAAAGCATATATGAAAACTCCTCTGCTCTCTTATGTTCGCATTTCCTCTTTTTTGATGGAAATTCAGGTAATTTAAGGGTGAATATTAAATTTTTTGATATTCTATTTTTGAATCAGTTCAGTGTCTTTATAAAGCATATATGAAAACTCCACTACTCTCCTTTAGTTAGATGGAAATGGAGGTGATTTGAGGGGTGAAAATTAAATTTTTTGATATTCTATTTTTGAATCAGTCCAGTGTCTTTATAAAGCATATATGAAAACTCCTCAGCTCTCTTATGTTCGCATATCCTCTTTTTTGATGGAAATTCAGGTAATTTAAGGGTGAATATTAAATTTTTTGATATTCTATTTTTGAATCAGTTCAGTGTCTTTATAAAGCATATATGAAAACTCCACTACTCTCCTTTAGTTAGATGGAAATGGAGGTGATTTGAGGGGTGAAAATTAAATTTTTTGATATTCTATTTTTGAATCAGTCCAGTGTCTTTATAAAGCATATATGAAAACTCCTCAGCTCTCTTATGTTCGCATATCCTCTTTTTTGATGGAAATTCAGGTAATTTAAGGGTGAATATTAAATTTTTTGATATTCTATTTTTGAATCAGTTCAGTGTCTTTATAAAGCATATATGAAAACTCCACTACTCTCCTTTAGTTAGATGGAAATGGAGGTGATTTGAGGGGTGAAAATTAAATTTTTTGATATTCTATTTTTGAATCAGTCCAGTGTCTTTATAAAGCATATATGAAAACTCCTCAGCTCTCTTATGTTCGCATTTCCTCTTTTTTGATGGAAATTCAGGTAATTTAAGGGTGAATATTAAATTTTTTGACATTCTGTTTTTGAATCAGTCCTGTGTCTTTATAAAGCATATATGAAAACTCCTCTGCTTTCTTATGTTCGCATTTCCTCTTTTTTGATGGAAATTCAGGTAATTTAAGGGTGAATATTAAATTTTTTGATATTCTATTTTTGAATCAGTTCAGTGTCTTTATAAAGCATATATGAAAACTCCTCTGCTCTCTTATGTTCGCATTTCCTCTTTTTTGATGGAAATTCAGGTAATTTAAGGGTGAATATTAAATTTTTTGATATTCTGTTTTTGAATCAATTCAGTGTCTTTATAAAGCATATATGAAAACTCCTCTGCTCTCTTATGTTCGCATTTCCTCTTTTTTGATGGAAATAGAGGTGATTTGAGGGGTGAAAATTAAATTTTTTGATATTCTATTTTTGAATCAGTCCTGTGTCTTTATAAAGCATATATGAAAACTCCTCTGCTCTCTTATGTTCGCATTTCCTCTTTTTTGATGGAAATTCAGGTAATTTAAGGGTGAATATTAAATTTTTTGATATTCTATTTTTGAATCAGTTCAGTGTCTTTATAAAGCATATATGAAAACTCCACTTATCTCCTTTAGTTAAATGGAAATGGAGGTGATTTGAGGGGTGAATATTAAATTTTTTGATATTCTATTTTTGAATCAGTCCAGTGTCTTTATAAAGCATATATGCAAACTCCTCTGCTCTCTTATGTTCGCATTTCCTCTTTTTTGATGGAAATTCAGGTAATTTAAGGGTGAATATTAAATTTTTTGATATTCTATTTTTGAATCAGTTCAGTGTCTTTATAAAGCATATATGAAAACTCCACTACTCTCCTTTAGTTAGATGGAAATGGAGGTGATTTGAGTTGTGAATATTAAATTTTTTGATATTCTATTTTTGAATCAGCCCAGTGTCTTTATAAAGCATATATGCAAACTCCTCTGCTCTCTTATGTTCGCATTTCCTCTTTTTTGATGGAAATTCAGGTAATTTAAGGGTGAATATTAATTTTTTTGATATTCTATTTTTGAATCAGTTCAGTGTCTTTATAAGGCATACATGAGAACTCCTCTGGTCTCTTACATTAGATGGAAATAGAGGTGATTTGAGGGGTGAAAATTAAATTCTTTGATATTCTATTTTTGAATCAGTCCTGTGTCTTTATAAAGCATATATGAAAACTCCTCTGCTCTCTTATGTTCGCATTTCCTCTTTTTTGATGGAAATTCAGGTAATTTAAGGGTGAATATTAAATTTTTTGATATTCTATTTTTGAATCAGTTCAGTGTCTTTATAAAGCATATATGAAAACTCCACTACTCTCCTTTAGTTAGATGGAAATGGAGGTGATTTGAGGGGTGAAAATTAAATTTTTTGATATTCTATTTTTGAATCAGTCCAGTGTCTTTATAAAGCATATATGAAAACTCCTCAGCTCTCTTATGTTCGCATATCCTCTTTTTTGATGGAAATTCAGGTAATTTAAGGGTGAATATTAAATTTTTTGATATTCTATTTTTGAATCAGTTCAGTGTCTTTATAAAGCATATATGAAAACTCCACTACTCTCCTTTAGTTAGATGGAAATTCAGGTAATTTAAGGGTGAATATTAAATTTTTTGACATTCTGTTTTTGAATCAGTCCTGTGTCTTTATAAAGCATATATGAAAACTCCTCTGCTTTCTTATGTTCGCATTTCCTCTTTTTTGATGGAAATTCAGGTAATTTAAGGGTGAATATTAAATTTTTTGATATTCTATTTTTGAATCAGTTCAGTGTCTTTATAAAGCATATATGAAAACTCCACTTATCTCCTTTAGTTAGATGGAAATAGAGGTGATTTGAGGGGTGAAAATTAAATTTTTTGATATTCTATTGTTGAATCAGTCCAGTGTCTTTATAAAGCATATATGCAAACTCCTCTGCTCTCTTATGTTCGCATTTCCTCTTTTTTGATGGAAATTCAGGTAATTTAAGGGTGAATATTAAATTTTTTGATATTCTATTTTTGAATCAGTTCAGTGTCTTTATAAAGCATATATGAAAACTCCACTACTCTCCTTTAGTTAGATGGAAATGGAGGTGATTTGAGGGGTGAATATTAAATTTTTTGATATTCTATTTTTGAATCAGTCCAGTGTCTTTATAAAGCATATATGCAAACTCCTCTGCTCTCTTATGTTCGCATTTCCTCTTTTTTGATGGAAATTCAGGTAATTTAAGGGTGAATATTAATTTTTTTGATATTCTATTTTTGAATCAGTTCAGTGTCTTTATAAGGCATACATGAGAACTCCTCTGGTCTCTTACGTTAGATGGAAATAGAGGTGATTTGAGGGGTGAAAATTAAATTCTTTGATATTCTATTTTTGAATCAGTCCTGTGTCTTTATAAAGCATATATGAAAACTCCTCTGCTCTCTTATGTTCGCATTTCCTCTTTTTTGATGGAAATTCAGGTAATTTAAGGGTGAATATTAAATTTTTTGATATTCTATTTTTGAATCAGTTCAGTGTCTTTATAAAGCATGTATGAAAACTCCACTACTCTCCTTTAGTTAGATGGAAATGGAGGTGATTTGAGGGGTGAAAATTAAATTTTTTGATATTCTATTTTTGAATCAGTCCAGTGTCTTTATAAAGCATATATGAAAACTCCTCAGCTCTCTTATGTTCGCATATCCTCTTTTTTGATGGAAATTCAGGTAATTTAAGGGTGAATATTAGATTTTTTGATATTCTATTTTTGAATCAGTTCAGTGTCTTTATAAAGCATATATGAAAACTCCACTACTCTCCTTTAGTTAGATGGAAATGGAGGTGATTTGAGGGGTGAAAATTAAATTTTTTGATATTCTATTTTTGAATCAGTCCAGTGTCTTTATAAAGCATATATGAAAACTCCTCTGCTTTCTTATGTTCGCATTTCCTCTTTTTTGATGGAAATTCACGTGATTTGAGTAGTCCAGTGTCTTTATGAAGGATATATGAAAATTCCACTACTCTCTTCTGTATGCCACTATTTTGAGTATTAATTTTTCCGCAGAAACGCCCACTCTTTTTATTATTATACCATAAATTATTATGAAATGAAGACCGCTTCGTGCTTTCACGCTGGACTGAAAAATCAAATGATCTTAATCCCAATAAACGAAGCAACTACACCGAATTTTGTCTCCTGATCAAAATGTTAAAAAATACACTGTAAAAGTACTAAAATTTTGACAAAATCATTCAATACAAATAATGCTAAAAATAACTCTATGCAAAAAATGCTAAAAATTAATATTGATGATTTTTTATGCGTTTATTAAAAATAATTTTAAAAAGTTAATTTAATTTTTTAAGAAATAAGTATTTTATCGCACTCAAGAGCTTACTTTAAAATAATAAAAAATAGAAGAAAAAAACGCATTATATACCATTATTTAAAAGAATCAGAAGCATATACAAAATCTGTGTTAACAGGAAAACCGTTACGTTAGCAGTATTTTGAATATTGTAATGCATGAGTAAATATTTCCTTCTCTTTATAAAATCTAAACACTGGAATAAATTGAAGATAATCTCCGTGTCTAATCTCTTTATTGATCTTCTTTTACTCGTCATGAACTTTAATTTATCCTCATAAGTTGTTACATCTTTTGATACATTGGAAGAATAACTGATACTTTATACCTTTTCAAAAATGATCTGGTATTTCGTTTTTCCTTTTGTTAAAGTAACTTTTAACTACCATTACGTAACGATATTTTTGAAGTACGTAATTATTAGCGTAACGTTCTAACATTAATCTTTTTTAATAAACCATTCCATCGCTTTTTTTTATTTTAGGCTTAATTAGAATAATGTTTTTTTTTAAATTTTGTTTTTTCAGTGTTATTTCTTCTAATCATTATTATTATTTTTTTGAACTTAATAAATTTTAATTTATTCTCATAAATTGTTACATCTGTTAGTACATTGGAAGAATAACTGATACTTTATGTCAGTGTTCCCCAACCTTTTCATCACCGCGGACCTGTCAACGTTTGATAATTTTACCCCGGTCCGCAGGGGGGGGGGGGCGTTGATTGTTTATATTTTAGATCATTTTTAATTTCATATATTAATTTTAATATATAATATTTTAATTACATATATTAATATTAATTTACATCATATTAATTTTAATTTAATTGTATTTAAACATGTCTTCAAAACAAAATACAGTTACACCAAAGGATAAATATTAAGCGATTTAGCATTTTAACTTACTAAAACGTTAAATCAATGAGACGGTTCTATCTGGGGGTAATCGGAGACAAAGATACATTACAAAAATTTATGTCACTACCTTCGGGGGTCCCTTTTTTTTTAAATAAATAAAATTTTAATGGAACACAGATATTTTTAATTTGGGGTATAAATTCAGTTTCAATGAAATGGGCGGCCCGGTACCATTTGATCCACGGACCGGGGGTTGGGGAACACTGCTTTATGTCATTCAGTAAATGATCTGATATTTCATTTTCTTTTTGTTAAAGTAACTTTAAACTATCATTACGTAATAATATTTTTCAAATATTATACGTAAAAAATACTCAAAAATATTACGTAATAATATTTTTGAGTTACGTAATTATTAGCGTTACGTTTTAACATAATTTTCTAAGAGACCTCTTTTTTCGACTTTTTTTATTTTAGGCTTATTAAGATACTTTTTTTTTTGAATTTTAGGTTTGATTTTTGTTTTTTTCTGCGTTTTCTTACAATTTGAATACTTTATGTCACTTAAAAAATAATCTGTTATATTGTTTCCCTTTTGTTATAATAACTTTTCACTATCATTACGTAATGATATTTGTGAGGTACGTAATTATTAGCGTAACGTTTTAACATTATTTTTTTGAGTGACCTCTTTTACATTTTTTTAATTAAAATAATGCTTTTTTTGGATTTTAGGTATGGTTTTTGTTTTTAGATGCTTTTTTTTAAACTCAATAAAGTTTTGGTGTCTGACTTTTAAGTATGTGACTTCTTTGAAATTCAATTTCTCAGGAACTATTCAACCGATTTTGCTCAAATTTTGTATTTTGCTAAATAAAATTGCATTCTTTAAAATGATGCAAAAAAATTGAACTTAAATTCAAAATTTTTTCGACCATTCTTAAATAAAAAATAATAAATATTTGCTAAAAGTTATTTTTTGCATGGAATCATCGTTGGATAAATGAATTTTATAATTGTGCGTAAAAAAAAAATTCAATTCGCTAAAAAAGTTCTCGAGATATAGCGAAATATGCAAAAAGTAAAATTAACGTTAAGGGGTTCGAACTTTGGATCACTCTCCTGACCATGTTTATTCAGAGAAAGTACGTTTTTGTGTCTGATTTCGTACCTTAAAATATCGTCTGGGCTTATTTTTTAGCATATTTGAGTTCACCCCCTCAAACCATGAAGAATGAGTCCAAGAATGTGAAGATCTGATAATTAGATCAAAAGTTATTCAGGATGGTCAGTTTTTTTTTTTTTTTTTTTTAATAGGCGCACTGTACATTTGTCTGTTTTTAGAACCTTTGAAATTTAATTTGCTGTTGTTTCTAATGTCACTTGCCGAAAAGCAAGCATTTAATTTTATAGTTTAGATGGATGAAAATCGATTTAGATAATTCTAAAAATTTCTTTTTTTACATAAATTACGCTAAAATAAAGATATTTATCAAAAATTTTAAAAACAGAGAAATTGTATTGCGAAATTTAAAAAAATAAATAAATAGAGAATGTAAAATACTGCCTACTAGTATATTTCGAGAATTAAGATTGGGTGACGGCTTTATAGTTAACACGCTTCAAGTACAAAGCAAGGATAGAAAAGTCTCACATTTCATCTTGCCTTCCGGAACTTGTTACTCTACGAAAAACTAAGAATGTACCTTATCACACACCCGAAGTTTTTATTCGATTGAACATCAATTAAAATAATATAAATGTACCTTTCATTAATACATTGGAAAAAAAACAACAACATTCGCAGCATTACATTCACATCAGCACTTTTATTTTAAGTATAATTCAGAAGCATTAAATATTATTTACCAGGAAATATTGTGTATTAGTAAATAAGGAAGTATTAAGCACGAAAAAAATTTATGGAGTAAAAGTAGAACTTCATCTTTTAAAAAGAAGTTATATGATCAAAATAATCAGCAAGTGTATACTTCTCAACACTGTTACGTATAAACGATGTTCTAAACTAGCAGTTTCCAATTTTTTTTTTGGGTATGGAACCCTCAGAGATTGAGCGTCGTTTAGCGGAACCCTGAGTTTACAAATAAAATTTATTAACAACTGTAAATATACTAACAATAAAACTGCTGATTATTTTGAGTCGTAAACCCAAAAATTGGGTCGGCTGTTAAACGTCGGTTATAAAATAAAATATTTAACGTGAAAAAAGGCAGTTTTTTCACTTATCATTCGATCAATAATAGTCTAAAATTTATAGGTTTTGTGCAAACAGTTGTATTCTCTGGTTTGGATCTAATCTAGTTCTGAATTTATTTTTTGTTTTTTGCATGGACTGAAAATGTACTCTGAATCATAATTTTCGAAAAGAACTGTTATAAACTTTGAGAATGGTTAGTTATAAGAGAAACATAATTTTTCAATTCTTAAATTTGATTATTTTATTTTGAATTGAAAAGTTCGATGAGCAATACTGATGCAATTTTTTAATACATGCATATCCTTTTCATAATTTGTGCAATATTTAGATATCGGAAAGAAAAGTTTTTAAAAGAAATGTGACTATTACTTTTTCTATTGGCAATTTACTTAGAATTTCATACAAGCAACTGAAACATAAAATAAATTATGGATTATTGTTTGGATATAAATATAATTACAAATTTAAAAAAATATTATTGACTGAAAAAAGTACTGGGAACTCCTGTGACCCTACCATGGAACGTTAAGGTTCCATGGAACACCATTTGGGAATCTCTGCTCTAAATCAACGATTCCCATTTTTGTCGGCTAGGGAATCCTTAAAGATCTTTTTTTGTTGGAACACTGAGGTCTTTAATGAATAAATTTCATTAGCAGTTGGGAATATAATCAATTGAATTTTTAAAATATTTTTGAAAATATTTAGTGATTGAATTTTCATTAATTATTTTAAAAATATTTAATAGATGTATGAAGCAGGAAATATTTTTGTCGCTTTGTTTCAATGAACCAGTCTCAAAAATTAGGTTTCATGTCAGAAAGTTAAATTTACAGGTATGGAGCATCTAGTCTAGTGCATGATTTGATTTTAGTGTATGCTTAAATTAAAAATGAATGAACTGAAATATGATTTTTGTTGAAATAAAAGCGATAAATGGAAAAAAATTTCGAGGTTAGTTATCAGAAAAGCATAATACTTCTTCATCTTTATTTATATTTAATGCGAAAAACTGATGCAATTTTTCATAAATGCATATCTTATTCATTGCTCATCAATATATTGAAAGATGTTATTAGCAAATATAATTTTTAACATTACTTTTCTTTCTTTTTTTCTAACAATTTAATTAAATAATTTCATAAGTAACCGAAATATTATATATAGTAAATTAGATATAAATTTAATGACAATTTTCGAAAATCGTAACTGATAAAAAATATCCTGATTCTTGGAACCCTTATTGTGACTCTTCCTCGGAACCCTTGGAACAACATTTGAAAATAACAGCTCTAATCTTGGAATTAAAAACGAATAATTAAGTTAACTTTGTTTAATAATTCTTTTTTATGTAATTAAATGCAATAATATTTAGGCTTTATCAGATAAATAAACTTTTTTCTTTCCCCTCCCCCTTTGGCGCTATTTATTCAATATCTCAGGAATCATGTTGATTTTCATTAAAATTTGAGGAGCTCTCAATCGACATTTTACACAGTATATGACTAAATTGGAAAATTTTGTTACCGGCTCGTGGCAAATAATAGCATTTTTAATATGCCGACTTTCGAAAACTTGCTGCCATTTCTTTAAAAATTAAAAAATCTGAACTTTTTTTAATTAAAAAAAAAGGTTATTTATATTATTTATGTAAAGCATTTCTTTTCTACCATGAATTACAATCAAAATATAAGGAACATAACAGAGTAAAAGTGATCAAGGTTTCTCAAATAAGGTGGCTAAGACATGTTTTTCGATATAGTGATGAAAATCCTGTTAAAAAATGATCTTTCAAAAGCCAGATGGAAAAAGAAAGACTTAGAACAAAATGTTTAGATAGAGTAGAGAATTGGTTTAAAGACTTAAGAGTTAACAGGTGAAGAAATATAGCATCAAATACATCTAGATGGGGTAAACTGACTGAGATGGCCTTGGCCGGTTACCGGTTGTAGTTCCTAAGAAGATTTCTTTTGAAGCATTTTTCAAATTACATGGTTTATTTCTAAAAAAAGAGAAAATTTTCCCTGATCTCTCCTAATAGGTGCATATAAAATTGAGTATTGTAAATAATGTTTTTTCTAATGAAATTTGCAGTTAGAGTTTATGAGCCAATTAACGCAGCATAAATTTCATGGTCATTAACAAACGTAAAATTTATTCGTTACAAAAAAAAAAAAAATCGGAATTAGTTGCAATCATAATGACGAAAGTAATTAGATTGCTTTTAAATATTATCGGTCATGAATTAAAAAATATAATATAAAATTAGCTTTAACTCGAACGAAACCTTTAATAACTGAATTCAGTTACCCTGACATTTTGAATTTGAAAACGACCCTAACGTTCCAGGATTGATTGCAGTTTTCCTGTGAAATACGAAAAGTTGAATCATCCTATGACTGATAAAAACTTTAAATTTTACCCAAAATATTACAGTATCTCTGTTTTGGCCAGGATAGCCCGGTTGGTAGGGCAAGAGATCGTGGGTTTGATCCCCGTGTATAGTAAATGGTGACTGATGCACGTTAAATATGTCGAGTCACAAAGTCCTCCATGTTCCCATAACAAATTGTACCTCTGGGGGTACTGATCCAGGAGTTTCCTTGTCTTCTGGATTGGTTCAAAATTACAAGGTTACGGAGTTGAACATTAGTAGTCGTAAACTCAAAAACTGGGTCTGCTGTTCAACGACGGATATAAAATCTATACATCTATACATAATAATAAAAGCGGCTGTGTGTCTGTCTGTAATCACAATATATCGCCCCAGAAGCCTCGCCCAGGCACGAAACTTGACACAAAATTGTGTTTTGACGTAATGAAGAAGTATTTTTTTTCTTTTTCGAAAATTTGGATTAGTTTTTTAGTTATCAGTCATTTTGTAAGAAAATCTACGCTTTTTCGTCTTCAAATAAGAGCCATATTAAAAAAACTATTAAAAAATGCATATCTCTTATAAATGTATGCTAATGCGAGCCTTGCAATTGAAATATTAAATTTCGACAACTTAAACCAATAATATACGAAGGAATTAATAATTTAATTGTAAGGTTCGCATTAGTTTACATTTATCAAAGTGGAGAAAAGTTTAACTTTTGTATTAAAAATGTGGCAACATATTCCATACGTAAATAGAACGCTTTGCTTTGATTTATTTGTCGCTGTTCATAATTGTTATAATAAGTTTTTCTTCTTCTTTCCACGCTCTATTTTTTTTTCTTAAGCGAAGACGATAATTTTTGTAGCAATGTAGAAATAGAAATTGATACCATAAAAAATTATATAGAAATAGAAATTGATACCATAAAAAATTAATTCGTTTTTGGGGTAGACTATATTTGAAGGTGCCCCCGCCAAGTTGTGATCGAGGTTGATCGCCAAGCTGGGCGATGTTGAAAACCAATCGTTATTCTGATTAGTTTAGATTTTAATCGTGATTCTGATTGGTTAAGAATTTAGCGTTGTTTTTAAATGTAATTTCAGAGATCCGTTAGTTCTACTTTGGATACTGGCTGGTAAGGTTACTTTTGCTTCTGGTACTAAAAATGAATACTGTCAATAAGACAAATCTTAAGTTTCTGTACGATTTGAATAACAAAGGAAAAAAAGTAGTGATTGACTGGTGTATGAATGAAGGCTTAATTAGTAATAGATATAAATGTCCTATTTGTGGGAAATATGTCTCTGGTTGAACGTAAAGATTGATCAGATGGATTTGAATGGGTCGTGTGAAAGGTTCAAATGCTCCCAACATAAAAAGATCTATTAGAAAGGGATCGTAGTTTAGACAGTACCTAACTGCAATTAGAGAATTCTGTGCACCAAAATCTGAAGATATTCAAGCTTAATGAAGAAGTGAGTTATTTTTCTCTTTTTCTTTCTGTGCTTACTCCATTAATTATTTTTTCGATTCAAAATGCATTTTAGTGGGTTTATTAATTTTGATTCTATTCTGTTCACTGCAATTTTAAAAAGCTTTGTTTAAATTTTCAATTGTTTCATTGAAATATCACTATGTTTTGGCCGCTATTCCTGTTATCACGGAGTTCTGGCAACCAAGTAAGACGCCAAACATAAGTCGCCGATTTCGCCAAGGGGCACCCTCAAGTATATTTTCCCCCGTTTTTGTGTTCTTTTCATGTATTTAGCACTTTAGTTTTTTTTCTTAAGCGTTGTAGCCATATAATATATAAAATAGGAATGAAATTGTTTTTGAAGGAACGATCACACTTACCTTGGATCTCTTTGGTTTTTCTATTCTTTATTTTAACAGTTTTTATTAAATGTAATTAGTTATTTCAGAAAGTTTCAGTTTGCAGGTAAGCACTTAGATTTTAATACTGAAGTTTCATGATTTGCTTTCATAGTATGTTCTAAAGTATTCGTTAACTTCTTAAAAACCCGATTACTGACATGATGGCAGAACCGCCTTCCAAAAAACTTTGTATTTTGTCAAAGAAAAGGATATTAAGAGATTCTCAAGGAAGAAGAAGGGCCCAAGAAACGTCTGTGGAACGTCAAAGAAGGATGGAACATGACCGAATTTCGACAAGCAATTCTAGAGCCCAAGAAGTATCAGATAAACGTCAAAGAAGATTAGAAGAGGTTTTCACCTATTGGCCAATGATGATTTCGAAAGCAACTTTTGTATTATGCTTTTACAATTTCTGAGGCCTTTTTTTTAAATAAATAAAAAAAAACAAGTCTCCACCTGATAGTTATATTATAGGTTAGGTTACCATAGGCCTAAGGTTACCATAGGCCTTAGGTTACCATAGGCCTTATGTTACCATACCAAAGTTACATCTTCAAACATCCTCAAGAGCTATAACACATCTGCAACAGAACTGGATATGAAGACAAAATTGCAGGACAGGAACACTTTAATTATCCACTAATTTTCAGATTTCCTGCTATGTTTTAAAAAACTTTATTTGTGAAAACCGTTAGCGTGGCGGACAGCTGGCCGCCTTTAGCGGCTAGTATTAAATAAAAAAGTATCTCTGCTTGAAAATATATGTCTGTCCGGGCATGTAAGGGTAAAAAATATATGTTCATTCGAAATGTTTATATGCTCCATGCATGCCGGGCAATATAATGGTCAAGCTGTGGTGGCCTTTAGAGAAAATATTTGAGATAAGTTTTATTGTGAAAATTAAATAATAGGGATTGAAAGCATACCCAGATGGCACAGTTACCAGAATGCATCACAAATGCGATTGTCACGGATACTCATTTGAGAAGTCACATGTGACTTTCGCGACGAGTGGGATGCGTATGGTCTAAAAAGATTACTATGTCCGCCTTTGGTGACTGCCGATTTTAATGTCACCCAGACGTCAGCATGAGAGATTTAATTGTAGCTTGGACGTCACCGTTTGACGAAGATGTGACATATATTCGCGTCTCGACTTATTCAAACAGTGGCCCTGTTGAGACGCGAGAATGTCACAATTTCGACACACTGTGAGCCAGTTGAGACGTAAATATGTCACAATTTCGACACACTGTGAGCCAGTTGAGACGTAAATATGTCACATCTTCGTCGCATGGTGGCGTCACTGCGACTGTTAAATGTCTCAAATGTGATTTAATATTGGCGTCTGGGTGACATTAAAATGCGACGTCGCCAAAGGCTGACATAGTAAACTTTTGAGATCCAAACTTACGCATCGACTTCGCGAAAGGCACATGCAACTTCTCAAATTAGTCTCCGTGTCTGTAACATTTTTGTTGCAATCTAGTAACGGTGATATCCAGGGCTAAAGAGAATACAAGCGCTAGTTCACTCCGCTCTTAGAGCTGAAGCTACGATTTCCCTCCTCATGACGTCACTGTGTCCACAGATCTCGGAGATCGCAAAAAAGATATGATAATTTTGCATCTTTCTCTTTGTAAAAATAAGTTAGACTTTTTCTGGTTATTAGCCTTCAAACTTTACGTAATTAACACATTATTTCGTTCATAAACTTAGTTCAAAAAAAACTTTCTTGGTTATTATATTAAAAAAAATACCATTTTAAAGTTATAAAAATGTTTTGCTAGTTGGTGAAAATGACACGATAAATACTTTTTTTTAAAAAGTTCAGTTTTAACTTTAACTATTAAGAAAAATGAAGGCATATATCGACACTTTTTTTATCTACATATTCTTTTATGAAGATAAGTTAAGTTAAATTTAGAATCCCTGATTTTAAAATATGTCGTTAATAGCAATTTGTTCATACTTCATCATTAGGAAACATCAACCTTAAACGCTAATTACTGAAACAAAATAATAATTTAGGTTCATAATGACATTAGAAATTTTACAATTGTTTATAGACATTTAAATTTACGATGATATAATTTATAGATATTTAAATTGAAGAGAATATAGTTTTTAAAAAAAATCATAAATATTTAGAATAACTACATTAAAAAATATGTTATGATATTGGGAGAATTTCAACTATATACTATATATTTTATTTATACTTTTTACTTACATTTTAATTTTCTTTGACTTTATCTATTTTTTAATTCTTTTCACCTGTCTTTCTTTATGAAGTAACGAAGCGGTTTCTATTTAGATAATGAATTTTTATAAAAGTTCTTTACGACAGAATAAACGTATTGCTGTTTTATATTAACTGTGTCATTTCGGAATCCATTCTTTACATAGTTGTTCATTTACTTTAGGGAACACGCGAAAAATTATACTTTTTCCTTTTGCTTTTATATCAGAATTTTTGCAAGTTGCAATCGCGCAAACTGGCATTTCGATAATAGTTTTAAATTCTTGTAAATTCACTGCAAAAACTGAGGAAAGTCATTATAGAAAATAACAAATGTCTTAGAATATCTCGCAAAAAGAAATGATCCAATATTAGTTAGAGCTAGTAAGGCCAAACGCTCCGTTCTTGAAGTAAAAGTGCGAGCTTTGCGCCAAAGTGACGTCACTAGAGTGACGTCGGAGGATCGGCGCGGCGAGAGATACTTCAAAGGAGTGAACCAGCCCTTCTATTCTCTTTAGCCCTGGGTGATATCTGGGTTTGCTTTCGATCCTCACTATTTAACACGTTCACGCCGAGAAAAGTGAAAATACTGGTACGGGAAACGAGAAAATACTGGTAGAAGAACTATTTCAATATTAGATAATATTAGGGAGGAGTTAATCTATTCTCAACAATAACAATTCACTGTAAGGAAATTTATCACGGCGAAGAAGCACTTCAATATAAAAATTGCATCCGTTAAAAACAATTGCTAGTTATGGATTTTTATTATTCCCTGAAAAAAAACTAAAAAATGAAATTAATTGTTACCAGTTTTTACTCCGGTGCGCTGCCAAGATGAGACAATCTAGCATGACCCACCGGTGGGTCACTCCGGCATGAACGTGTTAATTTTCACAAATAAACTGATCTTGGATATTTACTCTACTCGGCAACAGTGCTCGACAATCATATTGTCCAACATGAACGGAGCATATAAACATTCCGATAGGACATGTGTTTTTTTACCCTTTGCATGTCCGACGATGAAAAATTATTTGTTAATCGTCACCATATGGCCTCTTTTTTGCTGAAAATACACCTCATGTGATTCAAAACTCGTACCTTTAATTTCTCGCATAACGCAGGAAAGCTGTAATCATTCCTGGTACGTTCGGGTTATTTTACGCTGGTTCAGGGTGACTGAATTAGGATATTAAAGGTTTCATTCGAGTTAGTTTCATATTACTCTCTTTTTAATTCATGGTCTATAATATTTAAAAGTAATAAAATTAATATAATATCATCAGTTTGATTGTAATTATTTACGATTTATTTTGTAACGAATACATTTATGTTTGTTAATGACCATAAATTTCATGCTTGCATTATTAGATTCAAAATACAAATTTTATCAGTTGAAAATGTTATTTACTACACTTAAAATTTTATATAAGCCTATTTAGAGAGATCAGGGAAACTTTTCTTTATTTTAGAAATGAATATTTCAGCGCAATCAATTATGGCAAATAATTCGAAAACTGCTCTATGTAAATAATATAAATATTTTTTTTCAAACTAAAACACTTTTAATTTTTTATTTTTTATCTCGTTAAAAAATTATTTGTAAATTTTGATTTTTTATAAGCTAAATCACTTACTTCCCCAAATTTAATGCCTAGTTGCGTTTTTTTTTTGTTTTGGTATTAATTTAAAAGAAAAAACCTTGAAGTGTGGGCCAACATACCCCATCCTCCTACATACCATTTCATAGGGCAGATTATACAAATGTATAAATATAACAAATAGTTAACAACGTATAATAAGTATCATAGTTCTCATTAAGTACATCCAGTACAGCAATCGCATTTTCTTCTTTAGCATTTAAAATAAAAATTGCATTTTCAGTGATTAATAGATTAATAAAATAAGTAATTAATTATACGATTAATATAAATAAATAAATAAAATATAATCATTCTTACTATGTTCAATCCCTAGCAGTAAATTAATCAGCCCTCATTGGTCCAATATTCATGAATCTTTTGACAATAAGGGCTTTAAGGCCCGTTATTTTCTGATACTCGCCAGAGCCTAAAGGGAAGTTACTCAGCCCCCCCCCTCATTAGAGCGGGCCCCTAATTGGAATTAAAAAGTTTATTTTACATTTCCTTCTTTAATGAACTTTTTTTTAAACCAAATATCAGCACAGTGTTAAATCTGTCAGTTTTATGTTAGCTTCTTCATTAATCTATTATCTGAACACAATCTATATTTTGTAAATCCATGACTTTCTAGGGCGGAATTCAGCAAAATTTTCGCAATTACGCTAGACAAATTTGGCCAATCAAAAGCCTGTATGGGCAAAATGTAATATATTTACAAAAATACAGGTTGTGATTGGCTTAATTGAGCCATCGCAGTTGCGAAATTTCTGCTGAATTTAGTCCTAACGTCAGCAAGGATATGAATTTTTTCGCTGCAAGATGACTAAGTTAACAATAAAAAAACTGCATGATTGGCATAGAACTGTCAGAAAATCAATAAAATGGACAGAACGATATTTCGTCTGACCACTATAGGGGGGTAGGGACTATATAGCTATTTTAGGTTCGAGTAACTTTTTTCGTTATCTATAATGAGGTGAAAATTTTAAATATCTTCATAAAGTTCGGTTTTTTATTACTGAAGTCGTGACGAAGACGTGGGGCCCCCAAAGAAGTTTTTGCCCCGGGCCCCAATCAGGCTAAGTCGGGCCCTGATACTGGCCCTATATAGAATTGTCCGATTCACCCGATATTTTACATCCACTTTACAACCAATATCGGCCCTATATCAGATTCAACCGATATTTTACAGTCATTATTCAGTCAATATAGGCTCTAAATTGGCGGTAAATAGGCCGATATTGGCACTAAATAGAACTAATATTTTTATTAAAATGAAGACATCCCAATATTGGTCCCTCGTTGCATGTTCCTCTAGGACCCATATTGAACCAATTTTGAGCACAACTGGGACCAAGGTAAAATTGCTGCTAGGGATTTCTTATAGAATTTTATTAAAAATATTTGCGGAAACTAATACTAAGTGTTTTTATTTAATGAAACATGACATAAAAGTTTAAAATGATTTATGGCAAATTAAAGTAATCAAAAGGCATATCAAACAATAGCTGGCCAAAGAAAAGCTTGGTATTTCCTGAACACGGTTCAGGGACAAAATAAGAATTATATCATCTTCATGCGTTTTTATTTAGCAACATTTGTTGAATACAAAAATATATTTACCAGTATTGGCATTGCATAACACAAACTTAATTCATTATAGAACATTAAGGTATTAGAAGACACAATCTCAAAATCTTATGCCTTTAAAAATTTGATTTTATGTCATTACTCTTTAAAAGAAATAATATTATATAAAATTTAATATTTTTTCTCTCTTTTTAATATAAATGCGCAGCAAATTTCTTGTATAATTTTTATGAGTGTAGGTACAAAATATTTTTTTTAAAATGTCTTTGCTTAGTTATTTTTAGAACACTATTCAAAATTTTGTTCCAGTTTAACAGAAAGTGAAAGCAACATTTTTTATATATTTTATAATTTAAGGTGAATAAAACTATATGGTAAGTTTTAAAAGTAAAATTTATAAAATGCATATTTGTATGCAAAATGTATTAAAATAATTTTCAAAACACTTTTTATAAAATATTTATTCGCTTTCATTAATTAAAATTTCACTGTTCGTCACTTCAGACCTGTGTAAAAAAATTTTTGACATATAAAAAAAAAAAAACGAAAGCTTTCATTTATGTTTAATAAAATCATACTTTGCATAGTTCTGAAAACTAAATAAGGACTCACTCTTTCTTTACATGCAACAACTTCGTACAACTTTTCAAACTCTAATTTTCTTCTCAGAATAAAGTGGAACTCAAGTTATCACTTTTAGCTTTCGAAATCACCATCACGAAAGGATAAAATTTTCAAAAATCGCAAGATTGGAACATTCAACCACAATATCAAAACTTCTTCGAATTCAAAGTCAACGAGCTTCAAAAGTGATCATTCTTTCAAAATATTCGCTTTTTGCTAATTTTCAATTTTTGATTAAACGAACAATCCTTAAGGGTGGCATCATTTTTAAGGCTTTGGCATGGTGTAAAAAGTGAGTGGGCCGTTCTTTTTTCACCAAATAATGCATTAAATTACAACGAAAAGTCTAAACTTGATGCGAAATCAACAGAATGCAGAATTGCTGGGATAAAGCTTTTATATAGCTGAAGCCTTTACGTTTACCAAAACAAAACATTCAACGAAAATTAAAGAATTTTAATTTATTAAAATTTCTTTTACAGATGACTAAGTACAATTTTGCGATAACATCAACTCTTGCGCTCGTTGCCAAACAAATAAAATAAAATGAAAAGAAAGAAAAAAAGCAAAAAAAGACTGATATTAGTAGTTACAGAAAAACAGAAAACTATCGTTTGAGTTTTCGCTTTAAAATCTACTTTTTGGTATGAAATATCAGTGGGCTACCGGCAACTGACGTATTGTAGGTATCTCGATCTTGATTAGTTGTTGAAACGTGGCATTTGCTTACGTTAGCTATCATTCTTTCCATTCTATTTCGAGTACGCCAAGCCCGTCAAGTATCAATTCTATTAAGTGACACAATATTCTTTTACGAAGTTTTTCATCGTTTTTTTATTCTTTCATGCAGATTTCAAGGATTTCAATTCTTTCACTATAAATTTCTTACTTCACCCAAAAACAGACACAAAGCCATGTAGAACATAAACAAACTTATTATGCATTGAAGTTGCCAGGTACACAAAACAAAAATACATCACGGTTACACAATAAAATACATAAACAATAAAAGTTAAGTAAAAGAAGCAGACGAGAAAGAATTATATTTTAACAAATTCGATGAACTGTATTTAATTAACTTCACGTTAAAAAAAGATTATAACTTATTCGAAGTAACTTAGCTTGACTTTAACACACCATTTTGCTTATAAACTGTCAGCTGGCGTTGACGTCATAGGTTATATGTGTGGGTGCCCGTGATATTCTTCTTCTTGAAGTGCAAGTATTCAATTAGGTGTTTCTTCTTTTAATAATGTTCCACTACAGTACTGACAATCTCTCTATTCACATTTTTGTAAGTTGTAAAATTAAATTTAAAATTTTACACAAATTATTCTATACTTTTAGAACTGCGCATTATTTATTAAACCCAAAAGTGCTTGAGGACAATACAGACTTAAAACGCAAAATGCTTCATATTCTTTCAAAAATATATCTACATTTTTTCTGAAAAAAAAAAATATTTGCTTTATAATGGTTTAATATTTGCTAATATATTTTAAGTATGTCTTGAACACAATACATACTTAAATGCAAAATGCTTTATAATCTATTAAAAATTTATTTCCATTTTTCCTGAAAAAAAAATTGCTATATAATGGTTTAATATTTGCTAATATATTTTAATAGAATATGAAGCATTTTGCATTTAAGTATGCATTAAACACAATACATACTTAAATGCAAAATGCTTCATATTCTATTAAAAATTTATCGACATTTTTCCTGAAAAAAAAGTTGCTATGTAAACATAATCAATATTAGTTCAATTATACACAAAATAGAATTGTGAAGCATTTCATTCAAAATAAAGGAATTAAAAAACGATTACGAAAATGCCATAGTTTATGAAATTGTTCATTCAAGAATTGTGTTCTTTCTCTTTCTTCGCAATAATATTTTTGAATAAAATAAATCTTAGCAAGACTGTGGCTATAAAAGTTTTGAAAAATGTGAAATTTTTGGCATAAATCTTGTAAAAAATGTAAGCATAATAAGGCCTATTTTGAAAACGGTTGGAAAAGGAAATCAAATTCTTTCTTAGAATAGATAATATTAAAATAAATTTATTTAAATATTATTCAAATTTTGGACAAGGGGTATTTCACAAATAAAATTTTTTTTCTAACATTGTGATTGTTAGGAACAATATCGTACGGTAGCATTTTTTAAAACAATATTTTTTTATAAGTGATATAAGGAAGCTTTTTGAACTAACTAAGCAGGTCACACCTGTGAACGTAATTGTTATGACCATTTGCGACTCTATTGCGATTCACATATTTTAATTGTAAGAGATTAGTCACAAAAAATTACTTACAAGACTTTCAAATGAGTGATTTGCATAGAGTGGAATCACAACTTTAGTGAGAAAAGTCGCGTAAAAGTACACCAAGCCGGTCGTGATTTTTAACTTTTATTGAAAAATTTTACAGTAAAAAATGCATTAATTTTTTTTCATTAGTGGTACACAGCGTTACGAAATATTTAGAAAGGGTACACAAAAGTCATAAGTTTGGGAAACACTGCCGTAGTGGGATTTTTTGCGTAGTGGTCGAAGTCAGCCACTTTACGTTTATTTTCTTCTTTTTGTCTTAGATCACACAAAAATTGATGCTCATATCAAAAACCTACATGTGAAAACGTAGTTTTTAAATTTCTTATTTCATTTTACTATTTTCTTCTCTTCAGTTTCGTGTCTGTTCGTTTATTAATATCGGAGAAAAGTCAGAAGTTTTTACCAGCGATTAATTCTCACTTACAATAAAATATCGATAGATCTTCCATATTTGGAGGTTCAAGATTCCGAATCCTTCGAAGAAAAGGTATCAGAGACAATTCTTCTTTTGTGGTCTGGAACTTAAAATCTATCCTGCACTTATTAATTGGCAAACTTGAGGTTAGGTCCTCGAACTATTAAGATTGAATCCTAGTACGTGAAAGTCCGATTGTCAGATCAGATGCTTTTTCGATTAAAGATCCCTTTTGAAGACCCATTTAATAAAAAGGACAAAATTCTTTCTGTACTGTATTGATATTGATTGTATATTGATGAAATCTGCCATGACTTATGCTTTAGAGACTTTGATCTAGATAAAGAAAAAAAAAAAAAGATCTTAGCGATCGTTGAAAGGAATATTTTGAGAACCATCTTCGGTGGTTTTAAAAATGAAGAGCTGTAAAAAAATTTCAGGGAGAAGATCAGATTGGGAAAAGCTTCTAAAGAAGGCCCAGGCCCACAAAGGGCTGCCATGCTAGTGCTGTTGCTGCTGCTGATGAGCTCAAACGCTATTTAGGGCGTTCTGTTTTTCATTTTGCGCACTGTGTAATAAAAAAGTGAGCTAGAAAAGATTTTGAAATAAAATATTGGAAATGGTATTAGAGTTATAACTGAGCATTTGGTATCTAATTTTTTTAATACATCTAATCTAACCGTCATATGTTTTTATTGTTAATAAAAAGTAATGTTTTTTTATTATCTTAACAGTACTTTGTGACGTTATATAAGTGAAAACCATTTGATTATGTCATAGTTTGCCCTTACAAAACATTTAAAAATATTAATAAGATTATGTAATAGTTATTTTTTATGCCTATGATTTTTCTGTTGCTTTGTTTACTGGATAAAAAGTTATTTAAATATTTCACTCCTATTCTTTCCATATAAAATAGCATTGCACGTTTAATGTACTAATATTATTGGCTGTTTATTTGAGTTAAGATAGTAAAAAATTTTATGCTATAACAGAAGAATAAACATTTTGAGAGAGTATTTTTCCTTTTACAATATTTATTTTAGCCAATGTACATAAAGTTAAAGACACTCATTAAAGCCCCAAAAATTTCAAGCCTATTTCTTTCTTTTATCTGGAAGTAAAAAAGTAGTTCTTAGTAATAGAAGGAAGCAATAAAATTATTAATATTTCTCTTTTATAATATTATTTTCTAAATATTATAGATATATATATTGTTTATTACAGCCTCGTGTAAGAAATTTATGATTTTAAACTCGCAAAATAAGTTTGCTTGACGAGCATGAATAATTAGAAAATTATTTTATCATAAATTTTTTTTTATTAGTGACAAAATTTCGGTAGAAGAAAATATTTAGGTCTTCGAACATTTAAATTGTTATTCAAATAACGATTTAAGCTGAAATTGTTTAATTCTGTCCGTATTTATTAACTTATCAGCACAGTTAATATGTTGTTTTATATATAAGTGTTTTTTTTTTCTTTTAAATAATTGTCGTTGAACAGCCGACCCAATTTTGGGTTTACGACTACTAATGTTCAACTCCATAACCTTGTAATTTTGAATTAATCCAGAAGACAAGGAAACTCCTGAATCAGTACCCCCAGAGGTATGATTTGTTATGGGAACATGAAGGACTTTGTGTCTCGACAGATTTAGCGAACATTAATCACCATTTACTACTTTGGGATTCTTCAGCCAGCGGGGATCGAACCCACAACCTCTTGGACATAGCCCCAGTGCCCTACCAACCAGGCTATCCCGGCCTATAAAAGTTATTTGTATGTATCAGGGGAATATCATTCCAAATTTAATTTATTTCATCAATAATAAAATGTAGGTAGGTAGGTGCTTTATTTGCGTCGCACTAGAGCTGCACAATGGGCTATTGGCGACTGTCTGGGGAAAAACATCCCTGAGGATGATCCGAAGACTTGCCATCGCAATTTTGATTCTCTGCAGAGGAGATTATAAAATGTAAAATCATAAAATTTACTGCTACTCTAAATATTCAAATAAAATCAATACGAAAAATCGGATCAAGTTGGCAGGTATGCATCAGATAAAGGGTGAAACGGAGATTGATTTTTGATTTATTCGAAACAAGATTAGAAATTTTTTTTTTCATATAAAAAACTAATATAGATTGATTTAATTTAATAATTTAATTTCGAATTATACAAAGATATATTTGAAGGAAACTATTTTGCTTTTACTTAAAGTTAAAAATAGTGTCTAGAGCGAATAATGATTATTAAAATAATGTCATTAACGGGAAATTTGTATTTAAATTAATTACTTAAACGCTAAATGAATTGTAATTTTCAAAAGATAACACACACAAAGGATGAAAGAGGAAAATGTTTCTTGCCATATCCTTAAAGACTACCGTTCATAATTCCTAATGATGTCTTTCTTTCTTTTTTCTCAAAAACATACACATAACTTTTACTAACTTTTCTTCAACATTTTCCCAACATTGAAAACATAATTTTCTTTTTTTTCTTCAAAATATCACCAATTCGTTTCGATTAGGTTTCTGAATTTTTTATTACGACATATACATCGTCTAGAATAAGTAATGTATTTAATATGAAAGGATGATGATATTAAAAGGGTTATTTATAGCATTATTGTTTCATTCTATTTTTAATAATTACTATTTTAAAGACACAAAAAGAAATGAAATTGAGGTTTTCGGGCAGAATGATTGTCTTTTTAATTAATTGTATGATAGAAAAAGTAATACAGGGAAATACATTTCTTTGTTGCATTTATACAAATACATGCATGATCGTGTCTAATTTCAAATCTGAAAATAGTTTTGCACCTAAATCTTCCAATTTTTTAAAATTACATTTCTAATCTAATTTTTGTTGAAATGTGCAAGTTTAAAAACGCTATATATTTAACAGGAGGTTACGTAAATGTTGCGACTAACTTCTAGGGGAGTTACGGCACATCATCAAAGGAAAATTGCATAGGAAGTGTCGTCGTACGCTGCTAGAAGCTCTTCCTTATTATTACCGGTTCAGAATCACGCGAAGAAACAGTTCATGATAGGGAAGCGTACCTTGCGGCGTATGACGACACTTTCGGGCATAAGCAATTTTAATCCTGAAGATGTTTCCTGCATTGCAGTTGTTGTCGTAACATTTACCCCCTGTTAAATATATATCGTTTTTAAACTCGAACATTTAAAAAAAAAAAAAAACAGACTTAAACTATCTCTTAAAAGAAAAACTGTAGCTTAGAAAGAGAAACTGATTGCAGATTTGAAGTTATGGATACGCAAATATCTAAGATCTGTTCGAAAAGATCATGCAACAGAAAACAAACAACAACAAAAATGCTCCCCAGTGCTATTCATGTTTATAATAATAATTATAAAATAATATTTATAATATAGTATTTGTAATATATTATTTATAAAATAATATTTATGAAATAATATTTATAAAAAAAATGTTTATAAAATAATATTCTTTGCAAGTTAATGTTAATAGCATCCTTCAGAATTGAACACGACCGTATATTTAAGTTCCTGCATAGTAGGGGAGAGTGGGGTCAATTGTAACAGGGTACGATTGTAACAGAGCAAAAATTTCGTGTGTGGGGTTCTAGATTTGGTTTCTAGGTGGCGCACAAGGTGCATTTAATAAATCCACATGTATACCCGTGCTGGCAACCATTTTTATGTACTTTTTAAAGAGTTACATCTCTAAAGATATTTTCACGCTACGTAAGTACTTTTTTTGGTATTAAAATATTATATTGTGACAAAGTAATTTTGTTTAAACAAATAAAAATTATTAACTGAATATGTAAGTGGACACCTTAATTAACATTAAAAAAAATATTAGTTTTGTTAATTAACTAGCATTGTTTTTAACAAATAAAGCTGAAATGGGGTATTGGGGGTGATTGTAACAATAAGTAAAGGGACGATTGTAACAGCTGAAAATAAATAATCTTATGTTTACAAACCATTACTTAGCTCTTTAAGAACCACCAATAGTTTCCTATATTATTTATATTATGTTGCAGGCGCATTATTTTACTTGTCACCTTTCACAGCATAAATTAAAATTTTTAACCCCTTAAAGTTGAAAGTTTAACCCTTTAGGTCTCTGCTCATTATTATTTTTACTCCTAAAATATCACTACTATTTTGATCAGTAAAAAATATATCACAACTATGATAATATGTATAATTAACTATGTTTTAGTTGAATTTATGAACTGTTACAATTGACCCCGTAAGTGGGGACAATTATAACAAGTGCACGACTGTCAAAAATTGTTAATAACTAATGTAATAACATTTAAAATGAGGTATTTTTTTCTAGTAGAGGATAGTTTACTTTACTCGTCCGTCAATTAATACTAATCATATATTGGATTTTTTGTTAGTTAAAAATAGTTATGTAGAAAATGTTACAATTGACCCAACTCTCCCCTACTCATCAATTTCAAATAAATAATAAACTAAATTAAACGGAGAATCAATGCGTAATCTCTTGTTTAGAAAAAAAACTTTCTTGCTTAAAAATAATCATAATCCACATTCCATCTCATTCAATCGATAAGCAAAACGTCATATCATCTACATGCTAGCACACGAGATTCAATACCATACTCCATTTCAAGTTATTGTAATGATATTATTATAATTATTGCATTTTATTTTTAAAAATTCCTATTTCCCTTAAAAGTAAAAGAAAAGAAAAATTCTGATTTTTGGAATTGAATGAACATCTTTTGGTTTATAGAAATATACTTTGGTTTAGACGTCCAAATTAACTTGGCCAACGGTACCTCACCCATTGTGGTGGTCCTGAAAGAGTGGATACCGCTTCTGGAGAACGCACTAGGTCTGCTTATCGGGAAAACTGATTGTGCAGCTCATTGGAAGTAAAATAAATAAATTAAAAAAACTTTGATTTATAATATAACATCCTTTGGTTATTATCTATTTGGTTTATATCGAACAAGTCAACACATTTATAATAATATTCATAAAATAGCATTATTAAGGTGAAATAAAATTAATAATATTATTTATTCTATTTTGACAATTGCAATGTCACTTAAAGGTACGAAAATTTTTTTCTAAAGGTTTTTGAGTTCAAATGAGCAATCCTCACTTTATATGCAGTGAGCAAAATAACTTTTAGTCTAAATGATCGGATCTTCACGTTCTAGGACTCATTCTTAATGGTTCGAAGGGGAGACCAAATAGCTAATATTCAATGATAATAATATCTATAAAATAATCTTGTAACGTTAGGGTATTAATATAATTATTATTTCCTTCTATATTTATTTCATTCTATATTTATTTCATTCCATATTTATTTTATTCTATATTTATTTTATTCTATATTTATTTTATTCTATATTTATTTCACCTAAGAGGCCTCTTTTTCATACTTCTATATTTATTTCACCTTTCTCTTCTCGGCCGAACTCAACTGTCAAAGGAGTGGAGAAGGGGGGGAGGGATAAATTTTATATATGCTTTTAATCCTCCTTATTTAATTTTCGTAAATTAAAATGACGGTGGATACTTACTTTATTCGGGAGTGTCTTTGGTAGACGCACGCGTGGTTGTCGCTTATAAAGCGCGCGGTAAATCTGATTGTCTTTTCTTTTCCTGACAAAATTAAACCAATATGGTTACGCATTTCTTATAATCAGTATAGATTTGTTTGTTTTTAAATTTTTGATAAATAGCTTTTTTTTTCCACACAATTTAGGTTATAAGAATCATTCAAATTGGTTTTCATCAGTTTAAACTGTTATAAAATCAAATTTTAAAAAAAAAATCTAAAAACAGACAAATGTGTAGTTTTAAATTACTGATTCAAAACCACAAATCGCGACATTTTAAAATAAATCTAGAAAAAAAAATCATCAAAAAATATATCTAGAGATCAGATAAGAAAATTATTTGTAACATTATTTTGAATGCTTTGAACTATAGTTAATTAATTTAATAAATTGAAAATATAATAAGTACTACGAGAGAATTAATGAAATTTTCACCTCATTTTAATTTTCATAGTTATTATTTCACTTAAAAGTACAAAAAAAAAAGAAAAAAAGAAAAAAAAAAGATTTGAGACTTTTTTTTTCCTTGTTTAAAAAAGGTTGGGTTCAGAAGGGGAAGAAAAAAAAGTATTCACATACGCGTAAAACTACTTAAAATTAGTACCAGTAAGGAAATAGATTTTTTTTTATCTCGTTTTATAGTTGAGATAAAAGCACATATGTTCACCGTTTAAAACAGTTTTTGTGGCCTCTCGTTTTATTTCCCACAAAGTTGTAGATTAATGTTATATTAAATTTTGAGAAAATATTAAAAAACGTTATCAAAGAAGAAGAAAAAGAGCATTCAAAGCTTTAAAATTATTTAAAGTTCAATACTGGAAAAAGAAATAGCATTCTACAAAGTGAGATAAATCCATACATTTTCTACCTTTGAAATAAAATTAATAATATAATTCTTTATAACAATATTTTTGTTTCCAGAAATTTTTAATACTTTCAAAATAATCAGATTTAAGACTTAAGTTTTTCTTTGAAAATGAAAATTCGCAACACAGTAAATTCTTAGTTTTCGTTCCTCTTTTCCAAGAATCACCTCTTGAAAGTATTAAAGATAGAACTTGAGAATAAGAACAATGCTGAGAAAAGAAAACGATCCGTTGCCACTACTCCCCCCCCTCCCCCCCTAGTAGAAGATAACTTCATAAAAGGAATGTTTACTAGTGAGAATTCTTTTCGGGCTTATGCGCATCGCCACGTGGTGTTACGGCGCAATTTTAAAATTGGGGAACGGGGGGACTACTCGTAAATAATTTTCTATCGATTAGTCCAATAGCGCATGCACGAAATAAAGCCAACCATAAGCTGTATCCCACGCGCTCTTCAATTTTAAGTGATGAATAGTTAGAGGGATGCTGTATGGATGAGGATATACTCTATGTTTATTATTTCAGGATGCGCAACTGCGGATTTTATTGAATGGGTATTTTGTAAACATGAGGGTCGATACGGAATCTGGCAACAACGAAAGCGAATATCAATCTTTTATACTTGGAATCAATTAAAGTATTAAAAGCTGTTGCCTATATAGGTGCAATAATTACTAGAAATATAATAACTGCGAGTTAAATTTCGACAGAATTCTTTGATTTTAAATACTTCAAGAATCTCAGAATACATTTTCCCCAGAATTAATGCTTTCTAAAATTATTTTTAGTATTTGGAAAATGAAAATTTCGATAAAGCAATATTTAAAAGCAATGAAGTCAGCGTTGAGAAGAATTATTCTATTTAAGTTCATGTTGTGTTATTTTTGGTTTCCAAGCATTCTAAATTAAATTTAAAAGAAAAATTTTTTAATTTAAAAATTTGAAAACTGTAACACACACACACACACACACACACACACACACACACACACACACACACACACACACACACACACACACACACACACACACACACACACACACACACACACACACACACACACATATATATATATATATATATATATATATATATATATATATATATATAATATATATATATATATATATATATATATATATATATATATATATATATATATATATATATAATATATATATATATATATATATAATATATATATATATATATATATATATATATAAATTTTTCAAAGCAGATTTTTGAAGAAACGTAGAAGTTTTAATTAATCAAAAATTATTAATTAAAATATTGGCTTTAAAATAGAAAGATTGTTCATGTTGTGCTTATATGCTGTTTTATAAGACTTCAAAATGTCCTTTTCCGAAATTAAAGGTGTTAATGCTATTTTTGAACTTTGTTTATAATTATTATTTGTTGCAGCAGTAAGAAGATCTGAAATTTAAAATGATCAAACAATGAACAAACTTTTAAAATAAATTATTGAGTTAAAATTTCATAAAATTTGCCAGAAATAAGAGTTCGTCCAAGGCATTCGATCGACAAAAATTGTTTTATATAAAAATTAAAAGTAATATTTTTGGAAATATTCAAAAAAGTTTTTTATTATTTGAAAGTCATTTTTAAAGTCAGCTTAAATGAAAAAAATTGTGAAGAAGCTTTAAATTTTAGTTTACTTTTAAGATGTATAGTTTATTTCCTTGCATCGATAGTAACATTTTAAACAGCGTTTAGTTTAGAAAGTTATAATTTACCGTCTCAAAAGCATTATAATTTACCACTCAAACACTGGATCTGAAAGTATTCATTACCGTCTCTTTTTTTTACCGTCTCAAACATTTTCATTGAGTCTAAAACACTTTCATATTACAGTAACCTTTTTACCGTGTAAAACACTTTCGGTTTTGTAAGGATTCTTTTGACATGAAAGAAGAAAAAAATCATTTTGAAAATTCTTAATTTGGCAGGAGAAAGTTGGACGAAACTGGATTCTTCAGATTTTTTATTTTCTTAGAAACTCCGTGATTAAAATCACTTACATTTCTATTTACCCTTTAGCGTCAATAATAACGATTATTCATTGTTAAAAAGCTTTTTTTGGCGGTTAAATTAATTATTTTTTTAAATATGCTAAAACAGACCTATTCGAATACAATCGGTACAGATCAAAATTAAAAAATATAAAATTCTCATTTTCCCGTATGCAATATTTTTTAATATTAAGAAATAAATATAATAACCCGATTACCGAGAAACTAGCAGGAGTTTTAAAATTAAGGAATTTACTGATATAATATTTAAAAAAATTCTAATTCTATTTATAAAATATATTTGGAATTTACAGTAACTCAAATTATATCAGATTTAAAAACAGTAATCGCGTATAAAATTTTTATCATATTCCTCTGCAATGCTACGATGAACCTTAATATAGTAAAAGTTAGCTGCTACCTAAATATGCTGAACCATACAGAGTTAGCCTAGGTAGTTCATCGAGTTTCAAAGGGCTGTTTAACTTCAAGTATGCGACCTAAATATGGGGGTGCATAGAAAAATGCATTAAGTTTAATAATTATTTAAAAACATTTAAAAACATTGCATTAAGCGTTAATATGATTTATTTGAAATGCATGCATTAAGCAGGCTCCCACCAAGTTTCTGACGCGTACAACAAATATTCAACGTGAGCCACGGTGGCTCAGAGTATAGAGCGCTCACCCCCCAATAAGGTGACCCATGTTCGAATCTCAGCATTGGCTGGTTGATACGAATTCTGTTCCAAGCTCGCACCGGTCACTGTGCTGCAAATTAGTAAGTGTCTTAAATTGTACTTAGTAATTATTGTACCTCCATGATGATTATTTTTTCTTGCGCATAGTAAAAATTTTTAGAGATTAGAAATCGTTAATTACAGAGATTAAATACAGGGTGTCCCAAAACGACAGCATAAACTCTGCACAGCTATATTCCTCGTTCGGAGTACATGAAAACTGCCCAAAGAAACCTTCCTGCGCGATCCATAGTTTACGAGAAAAATACGAAAAACAAACTATGACGTCACTGCCGGTGCAAGAAAAAAACACTTTATTGGACATATCAACAACAATATTTGCATATCTTTCAAGACGATAACGTTTAAAATGTTGGCCGCTCATATTTTGCTTTAAATTGGGTATACTATAGCCTACGTCACAGGTCGTGTTATTCCTACTAACCCTCCTATAATTCCTACTAAATTGAACTAGTAAACAGCATTTTCTGCGAACCTGATTTCTAGCAACAAGTAAACATTAAATGAAGTGTGTTGTTATAAGTCGCTACTCGGCAAGTTGGAATTGTATTAGTCTAGTTCCTTTGAAATAATTTATTTTGTTGTTTTATCTAAGTTTATGAATATAGTAAACATATTTAAAACTCAGCTTATTAATTAAACTAAGAGGTAAATGTTATTCCTAGTAAGTGGAAGTAGTTGTGTTTTTTTCATATTATACCCAATTGTGCATAGTATACTGCTGTTGATATGTTGAATAAAGTGTTTTCTCTTGCACCGGCAGTGACGTCATACTTTGTTTTTCGTACTTTTCTCGTAAACTATGGATCGTACAGGAACGCTTCTTTGGGCAGTTTTTATGTACTCCGAACGAGGAATCCAGCTGTGCAGAGTTTATGCTGTCGTTTTGGGACACCCTGTATAGTGAGAAATTCGCTGTAGGGTGACTACGTTGCAAGAAGACCATACTGTAGCGCCAATTTCCAATTTTTACCCTCTCATTAAAAAAATACCTATAAAATGTAAATAAATTAATTTTCCTTAATCACTTTTTTAAATAATATTGCATCATCATTAAAAGATTATTTTTCATAAATGCCATATTTGCAATAATGCAATAAAAATATTTGTGAAGAAATGTATCTATTTTAAGAGTAGGAATCATCTTCTTAAGTATTTCAATTAATAATAAAGGAAATGTAAGCAAGTAGAAAAAAGCAGGGTTGAACGCACTTTAAGAATGGTATCTACGAATCTGAAATTAAATTCATTACCAGGTAATTTGAAGTCTTGGACTGTCGTGTAATCGTAAAATAAGAATGATACGACTAAACGTTTTTTATCTGTATATCTTGTTAGTTTTTGTAGCCTGTTAACAGCCGAAGAAAAAGATCTTCAAGATGGTATCATCATGCGTTTTGAAAAAAAGAAATGTTTTTGACTTTTAAAAGTTTTTATAATTCGAAAATTGGTTTTATGTATGCAAAATAACAAGCTGCTCTTTAAATAAATAACACAAGTTTTGAAAAATTAAGTTCAATTTGTATGAATGCAAATTAACTGTTCCCGTAATTGAACTTCCGTCATGTTTTTATTTTATTTTTTTATTTTTTTGCTTTTGTTTTATTTTAGTAAAACTCTGAGAAAAAATTCAAATTAGTGATAGAAATAACTTAGGTAGTAAATCATTTTTTATGCGACATTTAAATGCAAAAAAATTAGCGCACCAAGAAGGAGTCGTCCAAATGAAACAAAATTTCACATACGTAATGACTACTTTGATATAAGTAAATGATTAGAAAATCAAAGGTTATCGTTTTTCTTTGATTTTCTAAACATTTACTTATATCCAAGTAGTCATTACGTATGTAAAATTTCGTTTCATTTTGACGACTCCTTCTTGGTGCGCTATATTTTTTTGTCCATGAGTGTATTTGCTACAGTTTACTAAAATATTGTAATGTTTGTTTTAATTTGAAAAAAAATATACTTCATTCATAAAACTGCGATTTTAGTGTTCAATAATAGAAAACGCAACTTTCTGAGATATTTTTGATAGCAATTTGCTTATTTTATGCTATATCAAAAGTAAGCAAAATTCTGAATTGAGTGAAATATAGAAAAACCAAATCTATATATTAATCAAAAATCTGGGAATTAACTCGATACCGAGCCTCCTTTAGGAACAAAATTTATAGTAATCATTTCAAAAACCTAATCATTAGCGATACGCATTTTAGAAACTGAATCTATAGCAATCTACTTTTTCTAAACCAAATCTTTATTGTTTCACAGTTAACAGATCGAATTTAGAACAATTCTCTTTTTAGAAACCGAATTAATCGTGATTTGAATTTTAAATACCGAATCTACAGAAATCTATTTTTTAGATAACCAAATCTATAACAGTGCACATTATTAGAAACTGAATCGATTGCGATTCATATTTTAAAGACCGGATTTATAGAGGTTCACCATTTTGAAACCAAATCTATAGCCATATAAAATTGCATCGAATGTTATTCGATGCATCGATATAACATCGGTTGAGGCGAATTATTTCAGATTCTTTCGAAAAAAGTTGTTGCAAATTTAAATACAGAACAAATAATGATTATATATTATTAGTTCTACAATTGTTGTTAAAAGATGAATAATTATTAAAATATCAGCAAGTCATTATTGTGAAAGTTACTATTCTGAATTATATCAGAAAAATACAAATTATGTTCTGCAAATGCTTTTGCAAAGTCAAGACTATTCACCCCTTTAAAAATCAACGCCCACGATCAAATAACTAATCTCGACATCGACAGGAAGACAGCCACCCCTCTCATCAGTGTAAGAACAAAACATCATAAAAACATGAAAATCTCTGCAGATGAGACTAGAAAATATCAAAACTGTGGCGACTGTCTTAATGTGGAACTCACACCATATCATGTTTTTAACTGCCCTGCAGTCGCTGCAGGTCTTCACCTCTTAAACTACCCTATAGAAGAAGATTTATATTCATTTAACGCCATAGAGATAGCAAAGACTATTCAAGCACACCATGAGATACGATTCAATTGAGGATACGACACCAACCAACCAACAAATTATGCTCTAAAAAAATTATAAAAACGTACTGTCAAATAATGTAAAAAAAGTGTAATGAGAGTTTTTCTATACTTTTAAATGCACTCATTGTTATAAAAATTGACGCGCATAGAAACAGTTGTAAGAACGAAACAAAATTTTACACGTGTACAGTGCCCCCCCCCCCAAAAAAAAAAAGAAAGAAAGAAAAAAAAAGGAGAAAAAAACGAACCTCATTTACACCTCTCGAAATCACCCTCATATATAACTCAGAAATAATTGTTGTTTAGATCGGGTGAAATTATTCACACCTCAAATATACGTGTTTGCTTGAAATATAGAAAAAAAATAATCGGTAGACCTCATAAACAACTTCCCTAACCTGGCTCCTCCGAAAGAACCTCCCTAAAGAAAGTAAATTTCCATCAACCTCAAATGTGAATAAAACAACTTCATACACATTGATTATACACATTGGGAGTTTGATCTTTGAAAGTTGTTTCTGAAATCAACTTCGAATAAACCTCAAATCAACCTTAACACCTCAAAACAAACCTCAAGAATACCTTGAATTTCTAAAAGGGTAATCGCAAAAATGTACTTTCTCTAATAAACATACCTTTTTTACGATGGATTCAAATTTCTGATCTCCAAAATCTAGGGAGTAGCCGAAATCTGGGAAATATAGTTCCTATAGCTTGGTCAGGAGAAAAATTCAAAGTTTGGACCCCATAATGTAAATTTTACATTTTGTGTATTTCGTCCTATTTTTTTTAAGCAGATTGAAAAAATTTTGCGCATAATTATAAAATTCGTTTATCCAAAGATAATTCCGTGCAAAACATAATATTTATCAGTTTTTATAATTACAGTTTTTATATCATTTTAAAGTATGTAATTTTTCATGGCAAAATACAAAACTTGAGCGAAATCGGTTGAATATTTCTTGAGAAATCGAATTTTAAAACAGTCATATATTTAAAATTCGAAACTATTTGACTTCAACCCCTCGAACCATTAAGTTTAACCTAGAGGTAGCCCAGGAGATTATTAAAACCTTTATTCATTTGTATTTTATCTGCTATAAATGATAATTTTGCTTTGATTTTTTAATCACTTACTAACTTCAAACTATATATTTAAGAATGTGAAATTTCGTTTCATCCTGAAAACTCTTTCTTGGTGCGTTAATTTTTTATGGCAATGAGTGTATATTGAAATATAATCTTCAGGGAAATCCGGAAGAATCCGTAGCTTTAAATATATATGGGAAAGAAAGAAAACCGTCTGTTGTCATTTGTATTTCCCCTTTTTTTGCAGTAACAGTAAACAAAAGTGTTAAGCCAATATTTGAGTAGACAAAAACAGGAAAACAAAAAAATAATGTATAATTCATGACTGTGTATCTAGGAAACATTTTACCGATTAATCCTAATTGTTACGTTAATAGTATTTCTATTTCGTTTATGGATAATTACCGAAGTATTAGATGTGCGTTAAAGCATTCATTTAGTGTAAATGTAAACACAAATTCATTTTTGTAAGTAAGATAATGGGATATATCAGGCATCTTGCGTTTGAATTAAGTGAATTTACAAGAATGATTACTTAACGTTAAATATGATTCATTTATAAAGTGAATGCTAAAATAATTTCTTAACTTTTAAATAGTGTAAACAAAATGTATTGCTTAGTTACAGGATCTAGTAGCATTCCTGAAAAAGCGAGGATTACTTCAAAACTTTTAAATAATTTTAAAGTTTGCTTTAATACTATTATCATAATTCTTATTATCTTTGTTTCAGATTGATATTATAAAAAGTGATATTATTTGTAATTACCACAACGGTTTGTAAAAGAATCCTTCAAATTTATGAGACAATACTTTTTTTTTAATCGGTGTTTCATAAATGTTGTTTACTTTTGATAGGTTTTTCTAACTTTCTTTCGTGTTTGTAGCTAGAAAATCTTGCAATCGAAATTTCAACCTCTTTCTGACAGGCTAGAGCACTTGTATCTACGGAAACTCTCTGCCTGATAACAATGCAACGTCCAATCATTTTCAAATCGCTGCTGGTAGAATTTATTACGATTTTACTCCCAAAACAAGTTTATCATCAATCAAAATTCTGACTTTTTTCTGAATAGCTCTAGAATTTTAATGGGAGCTCTGCGTTAGATAACATTGCAAGTTTCAAAGTTTTTTATTTACAGCTACAAAAGGAATTAATTCCAAATACAATTTGTGATCAATCGAAATTTCGAGCACTTTCCAACTTGTTAAATTGATCAGTTTTTATTTTATCTAAATCTGTTTATTCGTTTAACACAAACTATAAATACTTGCGTTAATGTGGATTTCGTAATTCATGCTTCGTTATTGAAAGTGACTCAGTAATTTCTCGAATGAGTCAGTAAATTTTGCACTTTAATTTTAGCATCGTTAATGTTTTGAATAGTTACATTTTTACTAAACACAATAAGGTAACAAACTCTTATCGAATAATTTTTGCGATGATTATATATTACACTAGTCGCATTTGGAGACAAACTTGGTCATTTTTCAAAATTATCTTGTACAACACTATACTACACAAACAATATATATATATATATATATATATATATATATATATATATATATATATATATATATATTTATATATATATATACATATATATATATATATATATATATATATATATATATATATATATATATATTTATATATATATATACATATATATATATATATATATATATATATATATATATATATATATATATATATATATACATATATATATATATATATATTTATATATATATATACATATATATATATATATATATATATATATATATATATATATATATATATATATATATATATATATATATATATATATATATATATATATATATATATATATATATATATATATATATATATATATATATATATATATATATATATATATATATATATATATATATATATATATATATATATATATATATATATATATATATATATATATATATAGCACTCGAGACTGCTGAAAATGACGGAGAAGAAGCATCTTGTAGACTTGTTATTGATGCATCATAATTAGTTGCAAAATTTTTATATATTTATATGGATTATTAATCACAAAACATTAAACGCAGTTAACTCGGACCTATGTTTCTCGCACTTCCATCGCTAAATAGTACAATTTTCAACCGATTTTCTTCACATTTTGACGCAATATTCACAATAAATATATTTGTGTTGCACATACGGATTTTTTCAATTGTTGACTGATTTTGACTAATCCGCGTAGTGTATGTAGTGTTTCTATCACCAGCACTTCGCGAAGAAAAAAAAAGGTTTTTTTTAAATCTTCCATGCAACGCGAAAACTACATTCATGTAGTTTAAAAAAAAATCAAAATCGATTTTTTTTTTCGAGAATGATTTCTTTTCCGGCTGAGTATAGCAAGTTATGGGTTATTTAAAAAATAAGATAAACAATGTTTTTTATAGGCAATAATTGTTTCAATTTTTGCGTTTGTAACATGATAAATTGAAGATTAACAATAAGATTTGGAAAAAATTTAATAGTTTAAGTTAATCCCAATCGTTGCATAATTTATTGAAAAGTCCTTCTTTTTAACAGGCTTCTAATGTGTTGTCCACCCTTAATAGAATGCATGTGACTGATTTTTCTAAGTTAACTCTAGGAAGGCCGGCCAGGTGGCCGAGCGGTTAGCGCGCCTGACTGCAAAGCTAATGGCTGCTGGTTCGAATCCTGCTCAGGGCATGGACGTTTCTCTCTGTGTGTTATCCTCCGTTGCGTGTGAATGTGGCTTATACCCAATGAACGGCAGTGTGTGGCGTGACTACTGTTTCTCACCTTCGTGACTTGGGTCATAAGGTGCTCACTAGGCAACGCGAAAACACTTCCGGCACCTTCAATGGCGAAGAACTATAAGTTCAGTACCTGCCATTAAAAAAAATATATAAAATTCTAGGATGCACAGGTCGAGTAACCCTGGAAAAGGTCACTTTCCGATCTATGTTCTAGAGTCGTTTTCTTTCGTAACGTAATTGAATGGCATGATTCTCTAAAATGAGTGATGGGAAAAATGCCCTGGAATTCTCATTATAATCTGAAACTCGGTGTCTGGTCGCTTTTCAAACGTGTCTTTTGCTTGAGGATTGCTTTTTAGTCATTTTGCAAAACATCAAAAGTCTCTGTAAGCAAGCAAACAAACTAAATGGATAACGAATCAAATTTCAATTCTCATCTTACACTTCAGAAAAACAAACCAAAAATTCATTTTCCGGAGATGCAAAGTGGTATGCAGTGAAGATCAAGTGCAATTAGACTGACTCTATTCCTCCTTGAAATTATAACAATTCTCCCTAAAGGAGAATTCTTCCTTTGTTGGGAACTACAGATTTAGAGTTTTCATATCTATACCAAAGCTCTCTACCAGATAGCAATACTAGTTCCAAGCGTTTCCGAAATGCTACAAGCAGAATTTTTATCGACTTTCTATTAAAACTATCAATAGTAAAACTTATAATCAATCAAATTTTTGACCACTTAAAATCAACTAGAGTTCTTCAATCTCCATTGCAGATCTTTGTCTGGTGGCAATACAAGTTTCAATCGTTTTCTGACCGCTACAAACGAAAAATATTGCCTTATTATCACTGCAGGACTTTAATTGTCAATCAAAATTTTTGTTACTTTCTGCCGAGTTAGTGCTCTGATTTTGATTGGAGATTTATCTGTGTCTGATACCAGTGCAAGTTACAATTGTTTCGCAGCTGTGCAATCGAAATTTTGATCATTTCCCTACCTTGGCAGATGTAGATCCCCTAAAATAAATAAAAAAAATTTGAAAACACTACGTTTTTCCAGTCTATCTTCAAAGCAATGAAGATCTCCTTTTTAATGTACTTCAAAACCGTATATTTTAGTTTTTTTTCATTTTATTATTTTTTGAGTTCAAGATATACTATATATAAATTACCTACCTTCATATTATTCATTTACTAGGCAATCAACTGTTAATTAATCAGAAATAAAATAATTCAAACAATATTTTTTTAAATATTCCGTTTGACATATTTAATAATATAAATTAGTTTTTTTTATTCTACTTCAAAAACGCATATTTTAATTTTTTTTTCATTTCATTATTTTTTTAATATAAGATATTGTATATATAAACTGCGAACCATCCTGTTATTTACTTTTTAGACAGTCAACTGTTAATTGATCAGAAATAAAATAACTCATAAATAATATTTAAAATTTTCCTTCTGACATATTTAATAAAATAAATTGGTTTTGCCCTTTTTTTCGCTTTTTTATTAAGTTATAAACATTTATATCATTTATGTTTAGAATAATTTTGTAATAAGAAATAGTGTATTATGTACTATTATTTGGTTTAATTTAAATTTTCCATCTGACATATTTAATAAAATTAATTAATTTTTTTAAAATTCTACTTCAGAAAAGTACATTTAAAATTATTTTTCATTTTATTATTTTTTTGAATATTAAATACAGTACAGTACATATAAATTGCGAATCATCATGTTGCTCACTTATTAAACAGTCAATTGTTAATTGATCAAAAATAAAGCAACTCATAAATAATTTTTTAAAGTTTCCTTCCCTAAAGTATTTAATAAAATTAATTAGTTTTGTCTCTTATTTCGCTTTTTTATTAAGCTATAAACATTTGTATCATTTATGTTTGGGATACATTTGTAATAAGAAATAGTGTATAATGTATTATAATTTCGCTATAATTAGTCTATACTTACATAATCGATGCAGATATTCTAGTTAGACTAGTTTTATTAATCTATAAACATTTGTATCATTTATGTTTAAAATACATTTGTAATAAGAAATAGTGCATTATGTATTATTATTTGGTTTAATTTAAATTTTCCATCTGACATATTTAATAAAATTAATTAATTTTTTAAAAATTCTACTTCAAAAAAGTACATTTAAAATTCTTTTTCATTTTATTATTTTTTTGAATATTAAATACAGCACAGTGCATATAAATTGCGAATCATCACGTTCCTCATTTATTAAACAGTCAATTGTTAATTGATCAGAAATGAAGCAACTCATAAATAATTTTTTAAAGTTTCTTTCTAACATATTTAATAAAATTAATTAGTTTTGTCGCTTATTTCGCTTTTTTATTAAGCTATAAACATTTGTATCATTTGTGTTTGGGATACATTTGTAATAGGAAATAGTGTATAATGTATTATAATTTCGCTATAATTAGTCTATACGTACATAATCGATGCAGATATTCTAGTTAGACTGTCTAGTTAGACTAGTTTTATTAATCTATAAACATTTGTATCATTTATGCTTAAAATACATTTGTAATAAGAAATAGTGTATTATGTACTATTATATGGTTTAACTTAAATTTTCCATCTGACATATTTAATAAAATTAATTAATTTTTTTAAAATTCTACTTTAAAAGCGTATATTTTAAATTCTTTTTCATTTTATTATTTTTTGAACATAAAATATATCTTTACTATAAATTGCGAATCATCATGTTGCTCATTTATTAGACAGTCAATTGTTAATTGATCAGAAATAAAACAACTCTTAAATAATTTTTAAAAGTTTCTTTCTGACATATTTAATAAAATAAATTAGCTTTGTCTCTTATTTCGCTTTTTTATTAAGCTATAAACATTTGTATCATTTATGTTTGGGATACATTTGTAATCAGAAATAGTGTATAATGTATTATAATTTCGCTATAATTAGTCTATGCTTACATAATCGATGCAGGTATTCTAGTTAGAAAAAAAAACTTAATTTCAGCTATTCCTTGATAAAAACCTGCTTTACCAGTAACCAATAGGAGGCTGTATAATGTTTAGCATACAAATACTTTTTTAACCTTTCATGGCATGCTCGTTTAAACTTTTTATTCTTCCCTGATTCTGCTATAAAATGTTCTTTTATTGTTTAAACTTCTAAGATTTATGGAAGTTATGGATTCGTTCATTAATACTCAGAAGTTCAAAAGTATTTTATTTATTTACAATTCAGAAGGCGACGAAGCTCTTCGCCTTGTAACATTTCATTTTTTATCGCTCAGTGTCTATTTTGACACTTTAATAATTAAACAAAAGTGTAAATACATAAATAATGCCACAAAAATCCATAAATCAATCTGTAAACATATTCACGAAATGTAAATTAATTTACTTTTTTAAATTTTTTCTGTTTTTACATTTTAATTGTTAAACAAATTTTAATTTCAAAATTTAATTGAAATAAAATTGTTAAACTAAAAAAATTAAAAAGTTAAACAAAAATTTAATTGTAAAAATTACGAAATACTTAAGTAATTCAACAAAAATCTATAAATTAATGTATAAACATATTCCTGAAACGTCACGAAGTAAATGATTTAAAAAGAAAAGTAAGAACACTGATGTATACTTTATACTTCAATTTTTTTAAGCGCATCCAATAACATTTTTGAAACTTAAAATACATAAAAACATAGTTTTCAATAGTAAAACATGTCCAGACCGGCACAGATACTCAACCCTAAATTATCTTAAAAATGAATTTCTTTCTTTTTTCTTCTTTTATTTTTATGTACAGAAGAAAAAAAATCATGAAACAGTGATCTCCAGTTCAGTACCCCGAAATTTATTAAGAGAACACGGAGGATTTGTGCCCCGACAAATTTAACGAACGCCAGTCCCCATTTACTATACGCAGAGTCTTCAGCCGGCGGGGATCGAACTCACAACCTCTCGAAAATGGGACCAACGCCCTACCAGCCTGGCTATCTCAGTCAAAAAAATACGTAATTTTTTGTATAGATAGATAAATACAATTTCAACAATATCTTTCTCAATATTTATTATTGTTTATGAATTCGTTTTAGGGTTTACGTTTGCAAATGTTTTGGATTTTTAATGCTTTAAAACTCTTGATCCGTTGTTGGTACATCCTTCCATCTTTTTTTTTGCTTATCTTTATCGTTTTCATCAGTATCATCGGGAGCAGGAATTAAGTCACATATTGCAGGAATTGAAAATAAATTTGATGATTGTTGCTATCAATAAATGCGTCAGCTATTTCGGAAGATTTTCAAACATGCAATTTTATTCCAAAGGGCTAATGTTTTCGTGGGATACTGAGAAACTATTAAGCCCAAGAAGCTTTTTTAAACCCATTTGTAATGCATTTTAGTCGATATGCTGTCCAACGCTTTAGAATTCGAATTCAGAACTTCCAGAACACTTATTTTTGCTTTAGTAGCATCTTGCAGGCCACCAGAATCAAGAAAAAGAAATGATTACCTAATCAGTTGTTTGGTGCAACATTCCTTAATTGATCAAATAATTCCAAGATTCAAAGGTTGAAGTTAACAGGAAAAAATTCTACTTGCAAATTTTCCAATTTAAGTTTCCACTGTTGCTTTAACCACCCTTTCCGTGTTTTGCCCATCCCACCACACTTCTGAATTTTGACTCAAGGGGTAAATTCCCTCTCACAGACAAAGGAACAGTAACATAGAATATAAAGAATGTCAGAAAAACTGCAAAAAGCTAAAAAACAAATTTCTCTTTTTTTTGTTAACAAAAAATTGTGCTGGCTTTGTAGAGAAAAAAGGACTTTGATTTATTAGAAAAACGTATTTAGCGGGATTTTCTTTAAAAAGGGTAACGTAAAATCTGGGATAATTTAGCATTATTGGTATAAGCTATTTTCACTGATCATCATATATATATATATATATATATATATATATATATATATATATATATATATATATATATATATATATATATATATATATATATATATATATATATATATATATATATATATATATATATATATATATATATATATATATATATATATATATATATATATATATATATATATATATATATATATATATATATATATATATATATATATATATATATATATATATATATATATATATATATATATATATATATATATATATATATATATATATATATATATATATATATGAAATTGATTCACTTCACAGAATAAGGAATAAATGACAGCTTATTCTGGAAAAAAATTCAAGTTGTAGTTTCTACCCCTCTTCACATACAAACTACCCCTCTACCCTTTAGCAGAATTTACATTTTCAATTTGCTACCCTATTTTATTCAAAGATTATTAAGCTTAATCTAACACACATTTAGCTTAATTCGTAAATATTAAATAGAATAAATTCCTACACAAAAGATTTATGTTGTTTTAATTTAATTTGAATTTTTTACAAGCATTCTTTTGTTCTACCAAAAAGAAAAGAAGTAGGTAGACTCAAGATCCCAAATCATGAAGGGGTCGAAATTAAAATGATTCTAGATTTCACACATCAGAAAATAATTTTCGTTTAGTTATTTCAGCTTCATTCACAATAGTTCTCTATATTTCACACATTAGAAAATAATTTTTGTTCAGTTAGTTCAGTTTCGTTCACAATAGTTCTCTATATTTCACACATTAGAAAATAATTTTTGTTCAGTTAGTTCAGTTTCGTTCACAATAGTTCTCTATATTTCACACATTAGGAAATAATTTTTGTTCAGTTATTTCAGTTTCGTTCACAATAGCTCTCTATATTTCACACATTAGAAAATAATTTTTGTTCAGTTAGTTCAGTTTCGTTCACAATAGTTCTCTATATTTCACACATTAGAAAATAATTTTTGCTCAGTTAGTTCAGTTTCGTTCACAATAGTTCTCTATATTTCACACATTAGGAAATAATTTTTGTTCAGTTATTTCAGTTTCGTTCACAATAGCTCTCTATATTTCACACTTTAGAAAATAATTTTTGTTCAGTTATTTCAGTTTTGTTCACAATAGTTCTCTATATTTCACATATTAGGAAATACTTTTCGTAAATGTGCTAAATAGCGACAAAAAAAATTATTTGCTTTTACTTTTATCCCTTTCCTGTTTTAAACTTTAAGGACTTTATATCGATAATAATTCGAGAAAATTTTCGTTATTTGTATGAAATATTGAGTGGGACTTTTAGAGATTTTTAATTATTGAGGGAGACATATACCCACCATCCTCCCGCCAACGACGCTCATGAGACGCTTATACTAAGCTCTATAAAGAAATCAGAAAGAACGAAACAACTCGCAAATCGTAGATGATAAAATTATAATAAAATCTTTTCATTTTGAAGAAAGAATAAGTTAACAGAATTGTAATTTATGATGCTTTGATTTGAATCCATATAATGTTTCTTCCAATCCAACTTCTTATAATACCATCACAGGTAGTTGGTAGACAATAAAACAATAATCAGAAAAAGATACATTAAGTATGCACATTTTCTGGGATAATATTAAAAAAGAGAGAGAAAAACTATTCTTCATTTTTTTTAAGAACTATTCTGTATATTTTATAAAGAAAATGGAAAAGTCTTTTCTTTGTTTGTTTTATCTTTAATTTCTGCTTGTTTTCGGTTTTTTCCGCTAGCATATTTTTTTGTTTTTTTGTTTTGCTTTTTTTTGCCTCTAGTTTTTTTTCTCTCTTAAATAAAAATTTGAGATGAAGAGTAATCTGCAGATGCTGTGATAATCTGTAGTGCCAGTGAGAAACCATCACACGTAATTTGCCGACAAATAAAACAATAATAAAAAAATGAACAGTAAGTAAATATTTTTTTCTGGTATAATATTTTTTTTCGAAAAAATATTTCCTACTTTTTAAAAAGAAAATGAAAAAATCTTTTCTTTTTCGTTTTAACTTTAATTGTTGCTTGTTCTCGGGTTTTTCTACTAGCGTTTTTTATCTCTATTTGCTGGTTTTCTTTTTTTAAAAGAAAAATCTGAGGTGAAAAATAAAATGCAGATGCTGCGATAGTCTGCAGCGCCCGCTGCTGTGCTGGAGGTTTTCTGTTACCAGGCTCTTCTGCCTTACTTGGGATTTATGCAGGGAAACACCTATTTGGGGAAATCGGTCCAGCGGCCCATAAAAAGGCCGCAGTATTTTAAATTTCTTAAGAATTCTTTCAAAACACAACCAAAAAGGATGTAGATATAAATAGGGCTGTGAAGTCGGAAAAGGAGCTGGATTCTGACTCCAATTGGTTTTAAATAATATCCTATAGGTAAACTGAAGTTATGATCTTCTGAAAATTATTGAGACAAATATTTATAATTTGTGTTTGGACAAAAATAGAACTATTTTATTTACAAATATTTAAATCATAACTATACTTATCTTTCATAAAAAAAAGGAGATGAAAATAAATAATAAAAGGAGAAAATAATTTCTATCGTAAACGATTTGTTCAAAATACTCAATTATAAAAATTTTACCCAAAGAACAGTTAGCAAAGGTGGAATTAAATAATGTATGTCTGTGCTGTTTGATTAATTAAAAAGCCTACAGTTATGGTGCTAGTTTGGCTGAACAAATAAGTACGGTTCGCAAAAGAAACTATTAAAATGAAGCATCGTTACTCCTAAAGAAGTTGAATTAATTTTATTATGATTGCCCTTCAGAATTCCAAATGTTTAAATACATTAACGACCCTTATCATTCGCCATAACGTTATAGATAGATGTTATATCGTGAGGTACGTAAAGTGCTGAGAAGCGGCTAACTTTGGATAAAAATTGAGTGACTGACTGAATTTTTGAAGAAAAAAAAGAAAAACATTTCGCCACTTGGTGAGAAAGCAAAAATAAAGAACAAGGTGTTGGGCCGAATGAAGAAAAAAATAGAAATGCGTTATATTTTTTGCTCTGGGACATGAATCCTGCAGGAAATAAATATTGTACCAAAATGTTTGAAAATATAAACATTCCCAAATCTTTTAGCAGAGTCCTTTTCAGAAATGAAGAACATGTGGAATTTCTTTGAAGATCTGGCAGAATAAGCTACAACCATGTTCAAAATTCCCAGGTGATTGTATAGTAAAAGAAGAAAAAATTTCATAAGACATTTTCATTAACTTTGATCGATTTTTAGACTCAATTAGCAGATTTGAGTTGCCAGTGTTTCTTCGAATGGTTGATACACTTTGTTCACAATTAGAAAACAGATTTCAAGGAATGAAATCAGTAATTAATACCTACAAAGTGTTGTAGTCCTATTTCAGGGGTGGATCCAGAAATTTTTCTTTGGGGGGGGGGGCGTCATGGACTCAGATCCCCTCCCCCACAATTAATTTTTGTTATAAAAATTTTTTTAAAAATATTTCTTTCGAAAAAAAAAAACGGAGGTTTTTGATGCTAGTTTCCCATCTTCACCTTTATACAATATTTGGTTAAACCTGTTGAAGCGCGCTTCAACATTATTACTGTTTACAATGAAACTATGACGAATTTTGTTTTAATCTTTTGGATTTTAATTCTTGAAACAGTGAAGAACATAATAAGATGGAAAAAAATAGATTTTTCCGACCTACCTAGGTGTATATGCCCCTTAAATAATTTTTAAAATATTTCATCTCTTTTGTAAACTATTAAAAAAAATTATTATTATTTTTTTTCAATTTGGGGGAGGTCATGACCCCTATGACCCCCCCCCCCCCCGCTGGATCCGCCACTGTCCTACTTCTTAAATCAGCGGTTCCCCAATTTTTTTCGGTTAAGGGGCCCAAAATGATCGAACTTCTTTTGGCGGAAGCACCGGCATTGCATAAAAAAAAGTTCGTGAGCATTTTGAAACTATTTAATGAATAGAATTAAATATCTAATGTTGTGAATTTTTTCTTGGCGTATGCATATGCTAAAAGTGAATAAAATAAGCTGAATTATTGTTTTAAAAAAGAACTGTTATCCGAAGAATAGTTATCAGAAAAACGTAATTCTTTATTCTTGGATTTATTTACTTTATTTTGAATTGAAAAGCTCGAGGAGAAGTACATATAATCCATGAAAATGCATATTCTTTTCATAATTTATTCAATATATTGTTATTGAAAAATATATATGTTACTGTGAATGAACGAAATTGGTAGTTGTTGACTTGCACCGATGAATGATGACAATCACATAGTCGCTTTGGTAAATGTGCGAAATATATACTATAGTCTATTTAAGTGCCACTGTCCGGTATACATTTGCCCGGTATGCCCTACATCAATGTTTTTTTAAGGTCAAGTGCTATTGTCCAGTACGCTTTTAACCAATACTCCTAACACTGATGTTTCTCCTAATCTATCCTGAGCAGATGTCAAAATATGGAATAAGTATAATAATATCAACGAATAAATTAAGATGAAATCGGATGTAAAAAATATTTCGGGTATTCACCAAAGCGACTATGTGATTGTTGACATTCACCGGTGAATTCTCTTGTTTTCGGTTATTCACGGTGATTTACTACTTTTTTTCACTCGCATTTTACATTAAGAAATTCATATTAACAAGCGAAATAAAAATAATTTATAGATAATTGATTGGATATAAATATTATTATAATTTCTGGTTAAAAATATCATAATTCTCGGAACCCCTGCTATCCTTCCTTGGAACCCTAGGGTTCAGAGGAACACCGTTTTGGTATCACGGTCCTAAACACTGTTTCAGACAAAGAATTGTCTAGAGAAGAAATTAATCAAACGCTTTTTCTCAAACAATTACCAAAAATCTGTCTCACAAATTTTTTGCCGAAATTCTCAGTGTGAGAAGTGCTTTTAAAAGTAAAATAAAAACATTCAGGCGTTAATTCGAGACCGAACGTTATAATGCTTGTTAATATAGCATTGGTGCTGTAACGGGAGTCGATATAACGAACGTAGATTGTTTAAGAGTCAACGTAACATCCATATTTTTACCTAAGGTATGAGAGAAATGTAAAAACGTTGATTTTCAATAGCTTTAATACATATATTGTTGGGAGTGGGGATATCGTATGACTAAGTGGGACTTACCACTTGTTAGCCATTTTGTTTTTGGACACAAATCTGAACGCAACTTAATACATAATAAAGATTTTATTCGAAGACGATAAACGAAATATAAAAGAAAGTATAGGTAATAATATTTGTGAGTTTTAACTTTTATCGTTCTGCCATTTATAATATACAATAAAAAAGAATAAAAAGAACACAAAATCAATATTTTAATATTTTTGTTATTCATTTTGCTTTGAAAAAACAATTAGTTTAAAGAATAGGTAAAAGATTTTATTACACCCTCAGCAAAAGTATTTTCCCACTTTTTATGCAATTTTTTTTCTTCTTCATTTTAGCTGAATTTTCGGACAAAAAACCGTCTAAGATATGCTTAAACTGCGTTGTTTGAGATAGATTTCTCGGTCATGGTTGGGGGGAGGTAGGTAGGGAGGGGGGAGTGCATTTGCAATAATTTAAACATCATATTTTATTTTTATGATTTTTGTAATTTGTTTTAGTTTCATCTTTCGTTTTTCTTTTTCTTTTAAAACTTTTATTTTTATTTACTATTCTTTTAACCACGCGCCTAATTGAATTGGCGTAGATTGTTTATAATTTTTTGCTAACATTCACTGTTTTTCGCACGAAGGAAAGATATTAATAATTATAATAGATTTCTAAAAGAGCCGCGGTGCCTCAGGGTATAGAGCGCTTACCTTCCAATTAGGTGAACTGGGTTCGAATCCCAGCGAAGGCTGATCGATTTGAATTCAACACTCGGCTCGCACTGACCCCAATGCTAACGTAAAATATCCTCAGTGGTAGACAGATTATGGGTTAGAGTGGGAGGCTTTCGTGGTTCTCCTCTCTACGTAACGCAAATGCAGGTTAGTTCCACCCAAAAAAAAACCTCCACGAAGGCAAATTTCTCGAAATATTTGATCAAGGAGTTCACTTGTCTTCTGGATTGGTTTCAAAATTATAAGGCTACGGAGTTGGCAGTTGTAAACCCAAAAAATCGGGTCGACTGTTCAACGGCGGTTACAATTTAGTTTAATTATCTTTGAAGATTATTTTTACAATATATATTCAAAAATAAATATTAAAAAAAAACCGTATAATATTTGATACTAAATTGAAAAAATCCAAAGAAAGCAGTCCAAAAATGTTCCATATGTTACGAAAATGTAATTTATATATTCAAGGTAATTCCAAAGAAACATTTTTGAGAATATAGCAGTTCCCAATTGTATTTCGGTTATGGAACTCTAAATCATCAGCCTTCTTTCGGCGGCTCCCCGACTTTACAAATAAAGTATATAAAGGCAATTTTGAACTGGTATCCTTATCCTTTCTTTACAAATAAAGTATATAAAGGCAATTTTGAACTGGTATCCTTATCCTTTCTTTACAAATAAAGTATATAAAGGCAATTTTGAACTGGTATCCTTATCCTTTCTTTACAAATAAAGTATATAAAGGCAATTTTGAACGTATTAATCTTTGAAAAGTATATTGAGAATATTTGTTAAGAGGAGTGAAATTTTTTCATTAGGAGTAATCGTTAACTAATTTACTGTTTATTATGCATTTGTATCTAGGGTAGTTATGGAATTTTTTTCCCATTTTTGTATTAACGCATATGTTAAAAATGAATAAAAATTATGGTTTTCTTTAAAATAAAAACTAAAAACAATTACTATAAGCATTGAAATTGGTTTTTAGGATAACATTTCTTTATTAAGGAATTACCTTATTTTGATTTGAAAAGCGTGAATACTAATGCAATATTTTATAAATGCAAATCCTTTTCAAAATTTATTCAACATATTGCTAATAAAATTTTTTATTATTTATTTTAAAAAAATTGCTATTTCTCTTTCATTGGCTTTTTGATTAAATAATGTCAGAATAAATATTTAACAAATAATTGATCATACAGTAAACCCCAAAAAATCAAAGGTTTTAAGAGTTATTGGTAGTTAAAAAAGAAAAAAAAATTTACTTTTGGAACTCCTTTTGACCCTTGGATGGAACCCCTATCGGGAACCCCTATTCTATTGTTCTTTATGCTCATACTACATTTAGTTTAAGTAATTCATGATTCTATACAATATTATTTTTTTAATTTGAATATTAAAATTTAAATTTTATATCAATCAAAACTTTTTGTTCCGTAGGATTTAATAAATTACGGACGAAAAAAGAATTGACTTTTGGAACCCTTTTGACCCTTAGATGGAACCCCAATTAGGAACCCCTACTCTAGTGCCCTTTGTGTTCGTACTACATTTAATTTAAGTAATGCATCACTTTTATAAAAAATTTTTTTCAATTTAAATGATAAAAATTTAAATTTATATCAATTAAAACTTTTTGTTTCGTAAGATTTAATTAATTATGGAAGAAAAAAAGAATTAACTTTTGAAATTTTTTTGATCCTTCGGTGGAACCCCAATTGGGAACCCCTACTCTAGTGCCCTTTGCGTTCACACTACATTTAATTTAAGTAATGCATGATTTTTATAAAAATTTTTTTTCAATTTAAATGATAAATATTTAAATTTATATCAATCAAAACTTTTTGTTTCGTAAGATTTAATCAATTATGGAAGAAAAAAGAATTAACTTTTGAAACTTTTTTGATCCTTCGGTGGAACCCCAATTGGGAACCCCTACTCTAGTGCCCTTTGTGTTCATACTACATTTAATTTAAGTAATGCATGATTTATATAAAAAAAATTTTTTTCAATTTAAATGATAAAAATTTAAATTTATATCAATCAAAACTTTTTGTTTCGTAAGATTTAATCAATTATGGAAGAAAAAAGAATTAACTTTTGAAATCTTTTTGACCCTTCGGTGGAACCCCTACTCAAGTGCCCTTTGTGTTCATTCTGCATTTAAAATTTAAGTAACGCATGATTTTAATAAAAAATTTTTAAAATTTAAATGTTAAAAATTTAAATTTATAACAATCAAAACTTTTTGTTTCGTAAGATTTAATCAATTATGGAAGAAAAAAGAATTAACTTTTGGAACCCCTACTTCAGTGCTCATACTACATTTAACTTAAGTAATGCATGATCAATTAATTAAGCTATTTTTAGAAATTTTCGGTGCGCACCTGCACATTTTTTTGTACGGAAATATAAAAACTTTTTAACACAATTTTTGAAACATTTTAGCGAACATTCTTCTGGGTTGCACCCTCCTGTGAAAATTTTTACTGTCGCCCGTATTCACGGTATTTTTCTTAAATAAAAATTATATTTAAAATATATTTGTGTCGCTTTGAAATTATAATTATTATTAGTAATTAAAATTGAAAAATAACATGCTGTAATTTCAAATGACGTCCCTTTTCTCATAAAAGTATGCAGAATTTTTCTATTTCACTTAATCATTAAATTATTCGTAATTAAAATTGTCAAAATTTATCATTTATAAATTTATAGAATTTTTTAAAAGAAATTCTTAAAAGGTTTAGCAAATGTTTTTTTTTTTTTTTATTTTTTTTTTTTTATAAAAAAAGATAAAAATTGTTTGTTATTTTATAATAATATATGGCTATATAATAATATATTATATATATATTTATAAAATAATTAATCTTATTTAAAAAATTAGAATAAGATTATAAATAATTTCTAGTTTGTATAGAATTTTTTGAAAGAAATTCTTAAAAGGTTTAGCAAATGATTTTTTTTTTATATAAAAAAGATAAAAATTGTTTGTTATTTTATAATAATATATGGCTATATAATAATATAATATATATATATATATAATTATAAAATAATTAATCTTATTTAAAAAATTAGAATAAGATTATAAATAATTTCTAGTTTGTATATAAATACTTTTTCACTGACGCGATCGCGAAACGAGGAAAGAGTTGTGATTCAACTAAAACTAGTTACAAACTATCAATAGATGCTTAAGTTGACTTTTAAATTGCTATTTTTTGGGTGAAGGGAGGGCTACTAGTATATGTAGTAGATTAATTTGAATTTCCGGTCCTACAAACTAGTTCTAAGCTATGCATTAATAAATCCCTTAAGTAGCCCGCGGGTCAAAATTTGTTAGTAAGATGACCTTGGACTAGATGGCGCTGCTGCGAATATGCTTAAAGATGGCAGCTTCCTTTATTGTGATGGAGTAAATTATGGGTTGACATATTCTGAATCAGAACGGAGCTGTGTATAATGATTATGGCAAGTCGGTCTTCCCGGTGGAAAGTAATTAACAGGCCTAAAACTGTGGCCCCGGTGAAAGCATGGATGGAAAAAACAAAACCGAAAACACAAAAAATTTAGGTAAGTAATTTTAATTTTAAAAAATTAACTTAAATCAAGGTCATCATGCTTTGAATTGAATATATGTACGTTTGGTTGAAGAAGTACACTGCGTCGCCGACATTTTGAATATCGGCATATGCAATTATCATATTTGAACAAAGCATCAGAATATTTTTTTTAATGATTTCACTTTTAAATAAATATTTTTAATCTGTTTGGACTCCATTTTGTTTTATTTTTAATATTGTGTTATTCACTGATTTCTTGCAAACGATCTCGGTTTTCGTGAATATGTTTACATTATGTTTTTGTTTTGTGAATAATCAGTTAACATCATTCAAAAAACCTACAGTTTTACTTGTGATGATTCTAAATGGATATGCATTTTTTAAGATATGCAATGGATATGTTTTTAAAATACCTCCGTTGTAAATTTACAGCGTGGCTAATGCATATTGGAATTAAGATAGATCATGGAAGCACGACTAATTTATTCATATCTGTATGTATGCATAACCAATGCGTTTGATGACATGCATTCTATTTTTTTTCTTTAGAAAAATGACTAAACATTAATAGAATGTAATTAATTTGAAAAATATTTTTTATTATGCAGCATTTTTTTTCTGAAGTTGCTGTTTGTAAATATGATAATTTTATACGCGGCTTTTTTTGTATATGTATACAAAGTTAATTGTTTGTTTTTAGATCAGCAATTTCTTGAAAACTTCTTCAATATGTTTAAAAGTAGTTTGATTTTTGTTTACCTTGTATTATTAATAATCTTAAGCTTTAATTTTTTGAAACGATCTATTGTTTTTAGTTGTAGCTTAAAGTAAAAGAAAATTACAAAACGGTGTATTTTGTTTGTACTATTAATTAGTATTGTGTAGATTTCTTACTAATTAAATGCTTTTAATTATTACTTATGTCTTTATATATTGCCTTTTAAGGGATGAATTAAGCACAAAATAAGCTGTAGTCATAAAAATCTGTAAAATTTATCAACTTTAAACCAAATTTATTTGATTGCATGTTTTATGATATTTGAAATATTCTGCAGTTATTTTCTAACTATGATAAATTGATTTGATTCAACTTAGTGATGTGATTTATGGGTGCAATCTTAAGGTAAATGTTTTACTTTTTAAAAACACTAAATTACTTTCCAAACTTTATTTGGTATAAGTATTATTTACATATTAGAATAGTATTGGTTTCTAAATTGTTAGTGTATTTATTAGCAGTGTTGAAGCAAGCTTTTATGAGTATATATAATACCTATACTTTATTTTCAGCTTATCTTGTATTTAAACGTGTCCGACACTCATAGTATCTTTTTCGTTTATTATAAATTGGCTAATATTCTCATGTGTAAACTCCTTTTAATAACCTTATCTTATATCCTTTGCTATCATAACTTTGAGTGATAAGAGTAACTACAACTTGTTTATGATAGAGCAAGAGCTAATTTCCATTGACTGGGTACAGAGATTTGTTTAAATTTACATGTTGCTTTTAAGATGCTTTTGTATCTTTTATTATTTTTTTGAAAATGTAATATTTTTGGTGTTTTTTTAAACTTAAATTTTTTGCTATATTTTTTTAATTATTTGTTTCGAAAATTGATAGAATGTCACTGAAAATTGGGACTTCACCAATGTTTTCTATCACGTTTAGTTCTGTAAGTAGGAAATTAATATTAAGCTGTTATAAAAATGTATAAATTCGATGATAAATATTAAATTTAAAATGAAATATTTATTTGAATAATTAAACTTCTCATTGATAAAGCTGCAGGAAAACGTTAAAAGTTATATACTTAATAGAATAACAGAGTAGATAAATTCGTGGGAATTTTCTTCATAATATTAAAAGTTATTACCTTAAGTTGTTTAGAATGTGTTTAACCCAGAAAATGAGAGCCGCACCTCAAAATTGTGAACGTTATTACATTATGATCTGGAATTGCATTTCACAACTCTAAAGTACTGGTGATTTTTTTAAAAATATATAATGTAAAACTGTTAAACGTCACTTCCGCAGCATATGTGGGTAGGTCTTATGTCAAAATTGAGTGTTATATCTAAGGAAATGAGAAGAATGTTATATATTGCTTATGAACAAAATAGTTTTTGTTAAACTTGGTTGATAGAATCTGAGATAAAAAGATATAATAATTATAATTAGTTCATATCATAAATTTATTAGAATAAGAATGTATGCTGTTTCATGTATGTTATATTAGTTTGCATTAAAAATTTTAGATTTATCGAGGCTGTATTCGTAATCTTATTGAACGAAAAAAGAAAAAAAAACTAATGATTTTTTTTAAATAAACAAATTTATTTAAACCAATAAATTTTTTAAATGGATCCAAATTATTTAATTTATGAAAGTCCTCTAAAATGAGTATACCAATAAAAGAACAGTGTGATTTTTTTTCTTAAAATTTTGAGTAACTCACTGTTCTGGCAAAAAAGAAAAAATTATAAAATATTTATTGTCAGAATTTTTCACGTGGTTGCTAAGCAACAGAAACTTTAAAATACCTTTGAATCTTACATTGTCAGTATAGACTCTTGCCAACACTGCAAACTTTTGCCTGAAGCTAAGCTACTTTACCAGTATTGTTATTTATAAATTTTATTCATATGCTTTTCCAACTAATTATTTTTTATTTTAAATTTCTTATTTTCATTGATTCATTTTGATGTCATAATTTTTGTTCTGAGAAATGAAGATTTATAACAGATTATAACATTAATAAACTATTATTTGCATTTGATTTTATACAATTTTAACTCTTCTCTCTATATCTAGGTTTAGAAATGGTTTGCAACTAAAGACTTAATGCCTAACAGAGTTGATAATATATCAACCAAAATGGCTAGTGCTTTGTTCACTATTGAACAAATCGAGTTGATTCGAAGGTTGCGGAATAGTGGCATAACGAAGGAACAAGTGTCAATGGCTTTCGACCAAATGGACCGCCTCGATGTTGAGCTAGGAAAGCCATCAACTTCCTCCATCCGCCCCAATTTACCTCATTACCCTACTATGTGCTCATCTTTACAAGCCCTCGATAGAATGGAGAGAGACCATGATTCGAGCCCAGTCTCTAACCATGGCCAAACTAATGGGGTGACTAAGAATAGTGAAAGTCTCCCCTTTTACAAACAAGGGGAGACACAATCGTACTCTAGACCCCAAAGTAGTAGTAACTCTTCGACAGACGGGGCCACTGATGGTGGTAGCAGTACCCAGAATGGGGATGCTTCACCATCAGCCATTGCCAATAATTCATCAGTAGCTTCACCTACCTCCCGATTGTCAAATGAAGTGACAATAATACCTCTTTCCTCATCGGCTTCATCAGTTCCTGTGTCCTACTCATCGGCCGATGGTGTTACAGTACAAAGCCACAATTTTAACCGTTCGGCCGATGGAGCTTCATCAAACTGCGTCCCTATCCAGTGTTTAGTCAATCCTCTCGATTTATTACAAGACGAGTGCTATGAATTGGATGAGCTTAAAAAGTAAGTTTTAGAAAAAAAATTAGCCTTCTTTGTTATTTTGTTTTAATTTTCTGTTATTTAAAAAAATTACTTTGAGATTTATTTCTGATTCAAATATGAGGTTTGGCAACATCACTTGCAGATATAATTCCGTGTCACACTTACTTGGCATTGCGTTGTTGTCCAAGACAATTTTTTAAAAATGTATATGCCTGGGTTGAATTATATATGTAATTTACAAACTACAACTCTACTGCCTCTTTCAGGGGCTAGCATTTATATGTATGGCACATGCTTTCCTGCATGCCTATATTATGTGATGCTTGTTCCAGCTACAGACTGTGTTAGTAAATTTTTGTTGTTTCGATGTATAAGGAGTTTATGTGGTGATGTATTGTAAGTTCTCGATGTATGTTGCTCCTAACTTGGTTCATCGAAGTCTGATTATGCCCACTGCAGTGCCTTGACATCAAAATGTCACTACCCAGCATTTGTATTTGTTATAAATTTAAAAAAATAGAGATAACAATAATAATGATTTTGTGGAATACCGAATATTCGTCCAAAAATAATCCACCGGATACCAAATATTCAGTGGTAAAATAGTGCCATTTTTTTAATAAAAAAAAATCATTAATAAATATGTTTTATCTATTAATAAGTTTAGTCATTATTGGAAAATAGTTGAAACTTAGCTATATTAGGGTAAAGAAGAGAAAATTTAAACCGATAACTAGATATTAAGGTAATATGAAATATTTAAGATTAACAAACCGCTATTAAAAAAAAGCTGCAAAGTTGAAAAAAGAGAAATAGAAAAAAGATATGCTCTTAATTCTTAGAACAAAACTTAAATGTTAAAAGTTTTATTCCGGAAAAAAACTATCCATAAAACATTAAACGAGGTAATGTCTATCCGATATGCCTTTAAAAATGCAGCTGTATCTTAAAAATGCCCATAGAAAACAAAAGTTTATTTATATACAAAAGCAAAACAGAAAAAATGAAAATCGATCTTCATTTTCGATTGAAAATTTTAATTTTAAAGCTTAGCATTTCATTTTTCCAATTACCGTATTTTCAAGAAAAAGTGAAGATTAAACTATAATAGAAGTCATTTTGATTGCGGTATCATAATAAAAATGTCTATAAAAGCATAAGCTATTTTGAAGAAAAGAAAAGATAGATAAAAACTGGAATCATTCTTATTTTTTAAAAGAATGCTAAAAATCTCAATTTTATTTTTTTATACTGCCATATTTTTTTTTTAAAAAAAAGTAACTGTAAAAGAATGACATTCATTAGAAGTAAGAGTTCTATTTAAAAAATTTTGTCATAATAGAAGCATTTTTTAAAAAGAAAAGTTAATAAAAGAAAAAAAAAGGAGAAACAGAAAAAGAAAATTATTCTTAGTTCTAGAATATAACCTCAAAATTGAGAATCACAGTCTTCTATATTAATAGTCTATATCAGGGGTCGCCAAACTTTTTGATCATCGACCCCTATATAATTTTTCGAAATCTCCATCGACCCCCCACAAAAGTAATTTTCTGTTAATTAAAATAGAACTCTATTAGATACTGTGTTTGTACATTTATTTTATGATTTTAAGCATTTATTAAAGTAATAGTACATTGTGTAACAATAGTTTTATGAAAAATATATTAATATTGAAATTTAAATACCTTATTATTAAATAATAAGTAATTATGCATAAGTAGATATAATAAGTAAAGTAACTAAAGATTTACTGCTTCTTGATCAATGAGATGGGTGTGCCTGGTGTTTTTTTACAAGGTTCGCTATATTGGGTTCAAAATTGGTAAATTTTAATTTTCGTCAAAATTGGTCAATTTTGTAATTTTTGTAAAAAAATACAAAGTGTGCTATAGTTTTGTCGCGGGCTGTACTAATCCATATTATTAATGCTTACCTTCGTTTTTGGGCATTGATAATTAGAATTGATATCTAAGCCAAACGAATGATTTTATCGAAACAATAATTAATCCAAAACTATAAAAGTTTTAATAATGACACTGCAAATATTCAACGCAGTTTGCAAAGATAGCTGAAACTGCGTATGATATATTTGCATTTGTAACGTCAATGCTCGTCACACGTGACATTTGGACAAACGCACATATGCATGACTTATAAACTGCGCTGTGTTCGTGTCGCTGCGCGGTGGTATGTAAATACTTGTTTCACCCCAATAAATATACGTTTATTAATTTATGTTTTATAAAATAACTGATATTGAGTCAATTATAAAAAAAATTCACAAATTTTACATTCTTAATTTGGTATGTGTGATTTGCGTATTGAGAACTGTTTTTTCTTTCGACCCACAATCGACCCTTCCGATTCGGATCGACCCTTCCGATTCGGATCGACCCTCATTCGCCCCCCTGTCTCAAATCGACCCCCGCTTTTGATAAATAGACCCCTGGGGTCTATATAGTCCACTTTGGCGACCTCTGGTCTATATTATCTGTCTTACTTTACAACAAAAAAGTGACGATAAGAGATGAAACTCTTTTAGAAACATTGCGTTAAAATGCTTCACTACAGTTATAAAAACAGAAGAACCAGCAAAAATGAAAGAAACTAAGAAAAACATCACAGAAGGGGGCCAACTCGAAAGGTATAACTCATAGCCACTCCTGGGCAAGCATCTGCATTTTGTATTTTTTTTATAAATTGCAAGTTTAAAATATCTATTTGGCCCCTTGTATTATTTTGACCATCTTATGTCTTTACATGTATATATTGCAGGGTTGGGTTTTTGCCGTCAAAAACTGTTTTTTTACATGACCGTGGTAAAAACCGTGTTTTTACCGGTAAAAACCGTCAAACACTTACTGTTTTCTTTCATTTATGGCATATAGCGGACAATATATTATTTTCACTTAATTGCCTTTATAAATGAATGTTGTAAATGATTGCTATTGATTTTGCTACTATATACACCTATTCCTCTAGAAGGATATACATTCATACATAAATATTGTAACATACTTATTAAAAATAGTGATACTTAACTTTTATCATTATAGCTTGATTTGCAAAGGATTCAAAATTTTGCACTTCTTAATAGTTAGAAATAAACAAACAAACAAAAAAACTTGGAACTATTAATAAATTAGTAATGTAATATGCCAAACAAAATGATGCTTGGAAATGTTGAAAATTTTGTTTAGTATTCTAATATTTTACTTCAAATAGTATGATTTGATATAATCATGTTTGGAAAATGCAAAAATCTGTTCTTAAATATCTTTTAACAATTTTTTTTCTAATTTTATTGCCCAAAAATGAATTAATTTTAAATTATAAGCAGTTAAACTCAAATTAAAATACAGTTTTATCAAAACTATGGGTTTTTGACATGACGGTAAAAACCATGGTATAAACCGGTAAAAACCGTCATGTGTCAAAAACTTGCCAACCCTGATATATTGTATTTTTTTTTACTGCATTTGTATTTCTTAAAAATGTTCTAAATTTCATGTAAAGTATCAGTGAAATTTGGTCCTTTTTTCTTGTGTCAAACTTGTAACCCTACTAATGGTTGGTAGTATCTGTAAGAGATCTTTATTGCGTGATTGTATTTACATTTTAACTTCTTAGGGAGAGCATGAGACCAGATACTTTACAATGTGTTGCATGGTTATGTATTTAAAGGAGATATTTCATATTATTAAAAGTACTAAGGCCTAAATGTTTTTCTTTTTCCAAAAAGAGTTGAATGAATTAAAAATATATCACAAATATGTAATGAGCTGAAATTATTTAAAATAAAGTTTTTATTAGGTCTTTTTTTTTAAAAGTTAGATCATTATAAAATGTACTGCATCAAAACTCTGATGTCAGGATATTTTTTTCAGCTTGTAAATCTAGTTTAAATTTGAAACAAGATGTGTAAAAGTGTGTGTCATATCTCATTTAAAAAAATCTTATTTTAAGATAAACCATGTGAAGATCTGATGCAATAATTGTTGAAAAAGCAATAAAAAAAACCATGCGAATTAATGATAAAATTGTCTCAAATACCACATTAAAAAATAATTACTGAAGTACATGGTGAATTTCCACTTTGTAACATGTTTTGTGTTAACAATATTAGGATTTTACAAATAGTGCAATGTCATTGCATTAAAACAATAAAAAAAACATGTACTGAATCATGCATGCTATATTTTGGATTGTAACTCGGGGGTCTGTCCATACCAAATTTACTACCGTTTAGCAGTACCTTCACAAATTCAACTTTAGGAAAAACGGTAGTTTCACTAAGTAGGAAACTATAAATCCATATTTGTGTTGATTTTTTAAAATAATTTTTAATTTTTCACGAATCATGTCTAAATTTTCACAAAGTAGGTAGGTACCTCTCAGAAAAACTAAGACAGACCCCTGTAACTATTTGGTAACTTTACTGTTTGACCATTGACTTCTACTATAAGTTTCTAAGGCATCTGTTAAAGTTGAATTTGAAATATAATTTTATCTTGAAAGTAAAAAAAGTTTCCCATAATGTGAAAAATTGTAATAAAGTTTTTAAAAACTAAAAAAGAAAAATTACCTTTTGAAATAAAAAAATATTTTTATGGATTTATTTAACTAAATGTTAACAAATTTTAAAGAAGCATATATGCCATTATGATATGTTTTTATTCATTTTAATTATTTTATTTATGTTTCTAAATCTTTTAATATTTTCACCTAAAATTTTACTACATTCATCATACAATCACCTAGATTTTATTATTAAAACTGTAAGCATAACAATTATTATTAAATATAGTTACATTCTAATTGGGTTTAATGTTTTCTTCTAGGAAAGGTGAAATGGCTATACTATCTGAAATAAGAAATTTTGTCATGAGGTATAATATTAAGCAAACAATGATTGCCGAAATGACAAAAATGAGTCAAGCCTATGTTAGTCGCTTTTTCCGTGGAGATATACAAGACATGTCTGACCGGACCAAGAATGCCTTCTACATGTGGTATCTCACGTGTAAAAATAACCCATGGAAGCTTAGTAAGTGCATATTTTCTTTACAAAATATGTAGTCCTAATTTTAGTTCATTGATTTTTACTTTGTAATAACATCAATAACAACTTTAAAGTTAATATGGGGTGAGTTGGTCCACTTTTCAGTTTGTATTTTTTTATCTCACTAAGAATTAACCATAACCACCCTGTGGCAGAATTTTTTCGAGCTATGTGCGACAAAACTCTCTATCACTAATATCTTTCTGCAAGATACTTTTAATAATAACAAACATATATGTTACTCATTTAAAATAACAAAAGCACTGTGTTTACAAATAAAAAGCCATAATATATATTTTTAATTGAACATGTAAAGTTTTTTTATTCTAATATTATAGGTGATATTCTTGCATTTAGTTGGGGGGTGGGAACTCACAAATTATTTCCGTCGCATTTTGTAAATACTCATGGCAATAAAAAAAATATAATGAAATGTGTGTGTAGTAGTAATTGCTGAAAGAAAGATCGACGACGAAATCACGCTAATCGGACTCTTAAAATGCGTATTTTGTTTCGAGGTTAGGTTTTTTTAAAATTTTTATTTCCAATGAGCTGCACAATCGGTCTTGCCGATGAGCAGACCTAGTGCGTTCTCCAGAGGTGGTATCCACTCTTTCAGGACCACCACAATGGGTGAGATACCGGTCATGATAATTTGGACGTCTAGTTTCTGCCACACTAGATGGCAGCACCGAGACTCTATTTGGATGCTAAAGTGCACTAGGAATATTGGTCGAGATTAGGTTGTTGTAATGTATAATATCGTATAAAAAGTATCGGACTCAAAAACTTTGGAGAAATTAACCGCAACGACTGCCAAAAAATTCAATAGAATTATTGCCTAAGTAGATACTCAAATGCAAGATTCGAATTTCCCATATACTTCGAAATATATTGTGATATTTAAAATCCAAGAGAAAATTAATATCAATAACTGCTGAAAATAGAATCGAAACATTACATCGATTTACTGTCGGCTTAAATTGAGCGCGTCCAAAAGTGATTATCTAAATGCATGATATAAATATTCCATGTAAATTTCTGTAGAAAAGTAATTTTTTCGTGCTTTTTAAAAGAAAATGTTTCTGCAAGAACTCAGTAACGTTCTGCGACAATGTCGCCTTGTTGCTGCGATTCTGCTACGGGACATAACCATATAGTTTGATTTCTTTATCAAGATAAATCACTTACTTTCCTCCATTCGTGATTTTTTTTAAAGAATGCTCAGTTAATAATTTTTTTCTAAAAATAAACCCCTGACGATGTTAGATATAAAAAATATTTTATCAGGATTGTGTATAAATTTAATTCATATTAAGACATTAAAAAACATATACTATCTTAAAAAAAACCAATTACGGCTATAAAAATTTTGTTTACGAAGGGCAAGGGGCCTCTGCGAAACTTCGAATTATCCAAACAATGTTATTTTTATGTCTTAAAATAATTACTCGTAACAGAAATTGCGAAGCAAAGATTGTTTATTAATTTTAAATTAAAACGTTACAATTTTTTAAAATATTTAGCTATATCAGATTGCTTTAAAGAGCTTGCTTGATTTTTTCTAACAAAATCTTCAAGAATATTTATAGCTCTAAACACAGCTTCACTTACGTCAGATTGTCCTTCTGCATAGCGTCGATATTCTGATAAATGAACGACTGCCTCACTTGAAGTTGGAATTGGCCTCTGTTCTTCTACCTCATCTTCAATATCTTCTTCGTCTTCTGTTGTAATATTCTGATTGTTTAGAACTTCAGATAGAATATCTTTATCCGATAATTCTCCACAAATGTCTATATTTTCATCCATACTGACGTAATCATCGAACGGAATGTTGTCTTCCCATGCAACTGGGAGAGGTAAATTTTCTTCATTAAAAAGTTCGCTCGGGACTGTGTTCCTGATGAATCCTGCCTTCCGAAAACAATTTGCTATTGTTTTTTTGCTGACTTTGGACCATGCATTTAAACACATTCTTGAAGCATCGAGGAGAGTAATGGGAAGCTTTTGGGAAGATTCAGTAAGGAGGTGTTGAACGACTAGACATCTGTAAAAATGCTTCAGATTTTTAATGATGCCGTGGTCCATTGGTTGCACCACTGATGTCATGTTTGGCGGGAAAAAAACAACCGTGATATTTTCCATAGTGGGTATCGATTTATGAGCAGTGCAGTTATCAATAAACAGGATGATTTTTCTGTTTTTTCTTTGGTATGTGCGATTTAGATCAAGTAGCCATTCTTCAAAAATATGCGCCTTCATCCATGCTTTTGTGTTAGAAAGGTATTCTATAGGCTTTGATTTGACATTTTTGAAACACCTTGGACTTCGAGATTTTCCTATCATTAGTAATGGTAATTTCTCTGTGCCATCCATGTTTGATCCTACAAGTAAGGTGATTCTATCTTTACTATGCTTTCCACCACTACATTTTTCACCTTTAAAAGTAAGAGTCTTTGCAGGTATACATTTGAAAAAAAGTCCTGTCTCATCGACATTAAAAATGTCTCTGTCCTGTGTATACTCAATTATTTCGGCAACTTTTTTTTTCCACTCATTTGCTGCACCTTGGTTCACACTTTCCGGACCAACCATCCGGAGCTTGCCTTGAAGCTGCTGTTACCTAAACTGATGGCAAATTCTTCAGCTTTTGCACGTACAAGAGTTCCACTGAGAGGGATGTTCTTGTCCCGTGCTTGTTTAAACCACTTTGCAACACACTCGTCCACGTCAGGATAATCAGGCTCTCTAGCACGCTTGCGATTTCCATTAGATTTCAAAATTCTTTCTTTATTTTTTAAAAAAGTCGAAAGAGTGTTAGGCGCTATTCCAAACTCTTTTGCGATGATGCATTTTTTTTAACACCCTTTTCTACTTCTCGAATTACAGCAATTTTTTCATCGAAAGATAAGGTTTTATACGGCACACGGGGCTTACTAAATGACATGCTGGTACTGAACTATCACTACAAAACTAAAATCACAATGTAGAAAACTCAAGTAATGTCGACTACAGTCCTAGTGTTTAATCCCGTGATTATACACCAGTTTCTCGGAGTCGGATGCAAGGTGATCTCATGAAAAAAATAAACGCACCACTATTGGAGGAACACCTGTCAATCAACTGCAATATGACCTTTGAAGGACGACTCACGTAGACATAACTTTTTTCAAGATCATGAAGACTCGCCTAGCCGGTGACAATTTTTTTCTCCTCCGCTCCGACCAATGACATGTATGCATCCTATCACGTGATTCGAAATACCCTTCCCGTCGTCCTTTCTCCCTCCCCCTTGTCATCCCTAAAACAATTTCCATAATAGCTGAAAATAACCAGAATACTTTTCAAAAATAACTGCATTTAAACTAGATTTTGTCATTTTTGAAAGGGTAAAAACTTCGAATTAAAGAAGTTGGATTTCGAAATAACCAAATTATAACCAAATAATTCGAAGGAGACTAGACTATTGGGAGACTTTTCTGTACTTCTGGCAATGTTTTTTAGCATAAATTGGGTTGCACAACCTGCGGCCCGTGGATCTTCTGAATAAAATAAAACAAATTCGTATGCTATCATTTATTATACTATCAACTATTTTCATGCTACTAAATGCAACTATTTTTTTCATTTTTTTGCTGTGTTTACCCTGTGTTCCAGTTTAACAAAAAGTAAATATTTTATTATTTCAATGTGAATAAAACTGATTTAGTGCAATTTTTAAGTAGTTTTATTATATTGAAAAATAATTTTAAAGAAATTAATTACTTATTTTAAAGAAACAAGTTTTTGAAAGTAATATGAAGTAGTAGGACTAAAATAATTACTTAGCTATGCTTAAATAGAACTTTATAGAATAAAAATAGTATATATACCTTTTAACTGGGGGTTTCATCGGATTTATAGTAATAGTAGTGCAAATTAGTAATGGAAAAAAACAAATAAAAATATTTTGTAACTTTAAAATAATTGAGCCGTGTCTAACATGCTTCTAGATCCAACCTACAATATTACTTCCTATTTTCTATTAGTATTTGTATCAACATCATTGCCTTAAGAATAAAGCTATTTATGTTGACATGTTAGCTAAAGTTGTCTACAGAGCACTGAAAACAGTAATACAAATATTACACAGACATTTTTTTTTTAAAAGGATATAAATATATATATTTGGAATTGATAGTTTTAAATTGCGTGTCATTTGTTGATAATTTGAAAAAAATATGGTTGAGTTACATTTTTCAAGATGTCGATTTACTGAATTGTTCAAATATTAAAATTGATAAAGGAGAAAGTATTTTTTTTAGTCTTTCCCCCCCCCCCCCCCAATTTTTTTTTCTTCTAAAAAATCTGTTATTATTTGTTTTCCAAGTTTTAGATGAAATAATTTCCTTGTGCCTACGAGTATCTCTGTATATTTTACACCAATTTTATATAAAATGAAATTAAATACATGTTACGAAATTAACTTTTAAATATGCTATTTTCTGTGTGCTGAGATAGGCATAATTATATTTGCCAGTCATAAATTCGGAGAAAGTGTAGACGTTATCTAAAAATATAGCCCATGTTATTTTTTTAAGTTGTCCAATTATCCAGATTTTTAATTTATGGGATTGGCCCCAGCAGTTCTAAGTTATTAACGCTCTGCATTATTTATTAAGATTATTTTACCTAACCTTTACAATAGAAAAGTTTTCTAAAAGAATCCATTCCAGAGGTTTAATATTTAAGAACCCTTCATAAAATTCTGGAAAAGGCCCCTTCCCAAAAATCAAATGTCGAAAAGTAAGTTTCACAAAATCAGTAATCTTTCACAAAAATCCAAACTTCTTAAACTAACTTTCACAAAATTTTAAACTCAGAAAAGGATCTTTTTTAAAAATTCTATTTATCTCAGGGTTGCAAAAAAAGCCAGGCTCGCTAGTTTTTATTTAAGAAAGCTGACCTTTATTGGCTTTTTTTAATATTTTACTATGCAAAATTAACATACATATATTTGAATTAATTTTATAATCCTAATATACAATCATGTCATTGTAGTAAATGCTTAACGATTGTTTATATATTATTACAGGTTTTGAAAAATATTAGTTTTGGTAAAAGCCAGCTTTTTTAGGTGGTTTAAAAAAAACTGACTGTTGTTAAAATCCAGTAACCTTAATTTATCTAATATGTATGATTAATAATACATTTTGTTTTTATATTTAACCCCTTCCTTCTCGTTCCTGTGAAAATGACGGGGTGAGTTTTCGCTCGCTATTTCTCGCTCCCGTGATATTGACGGGCATGAGTGTTCAGTAGTAATGCGCCAATAAAACTAATAATTAAGAATAAAACTAATTCATTTATTTTTCCCAGAAAAAAATTTGTTTCTCATATAGCAGTACCGGGATATTTTTAAGGTAATTGTAAATAGGAAGTTTATTTTAAACTAGATACTAGCACTAATCAAATACATGTATTTGGCAAAATAGACACTTTTATGACCGTTTTCTTGAAAATTAACCGATCGTTAAGAGGTTAAAAAGCAATTTTCATGTACATGAAAAGGTTAATTTCTGTGCAAATTAATGCAAAAATACATTTAAATTGCAACAAAATCTTATACTACAGTAATTATGTTTGAACAATATTCAATGGATAAATTAGTGCAAAATATTTTGTGTGCAGATTTGAAGATTATTAAAGGAAACATAACTAGCATGTATCTTAAGTTAACTTTATTATTTAATTTTTATTTATTTTAAAGGCTCTTGTTCATTTTTTTTTCCCAATTAACAAATAGTTAATAGTAAATTTCCATAAAATTATATTTTTCGTAAAAAGAGAATCTTAGTTTTTGATAGAAATAATTGTAGAAATTTCAAAAATAGGATTTTTAAAAATTTTGGTTTTCCTCTTGTGTTATTTATAAACAGGTATTACCAACCATTTTTTAATTTAATCATAGAACACTATTAGCACCATTTAACATGGCACGTATTTTAACTTTAAGAGTATTACGAATATAAATCATGTAAAACATTTTCAAAATATTACATTGATATTTATGTACTCTTGCAGATAATTATTTAAAATTATTGATTGTGTGATGTTAACTTTTATATGTCTATGTTTACTAGAATAATATGTTTTAAATTATGAAGTCGAAATTACCCAGACAGCTAATTGAATTTTACACTCAAAAGCAATTTGAACTGAACAAAGTTTGTCAATTCTGTGTAATCTATTTGAATCTTTTTTTTGAATCTTTTTATTATTCAAGTAATAACATATTTTTATGTAATCTATTTGAATCTTTTTTTTATTCAAATAGTGTTTAAAAATGTAAAATAGGTGTTTTTAGTTGGTATACAAACACATTAGATCATATTTATTCATTACGACAAAAGAGGCTTCAGATAACATTATTTTAAATAACTTTTCACGAAAAGAAAAAAGTTTCCTAAATTTATACTATCTTAATTGCAGCTCAACTTTGCCCAAATTCAGGTGTGAAGCGTATGGTTTCTGAGAGTGGTGATCTTATTCCATTGAAAAGAGAACGATTTACATTTAAAGCTGCTCACCTGGCAGTTTTAGAGCGTTACTATGAGAAAGATCCATACCCTGACTCTCAGACAAGAGAGCAAATTGTTGATGAATGTAATAAAGCTGTAGAAAGATCAGGTATTTAACAATTTAAAAAAAATTATTTTTGTTTAGTTTTATTGTGTGTTACGTGCAGGGTTGGGTTTTTGACGTCAAAAAGTGGTTTTTGACATGACAAGGGTATAATACTGGTTTAAACCGTCAAAAACCCGTCAAAAATGTCAAAAACTAAAGTTTGCCAAGAAAATATATAAACTTCAAAACTACCAACAGTTGCCATGCATTATATTGAAATTTAATTATGCTATAGGTAATCAGCAGGTTTTGAAATATTTTTTAATTAAAATTAAGGTAAAGTAACAGATTTAAAATCTCAGAAATTTATATTCAAATGCATGTGCAGAAAAATTTTGCACAAAATTTTTTTTAAATATTTATATTTTGAAAAAAAATTTTTTTTTTTTGATGCTTAAGAAAATTAAAAGTTTATTACTATGCATTTTTGACATATAAGGAACATATAACTAATATTTATAAGGAACTTACAAGTTATGTTGTATAAATACAAACTTGATACAAGTGTATGAAAAAAAAATTTAATGTTATACCGAATATCTTTATTATCGAATATGTTAATTTGAATTTAAAAGTAGTTATATTTGGGAATAATGATAAATATAGTTCATATTGTTTATTATATTTATTTATAATTATTACACTTATCATTTTAAAACAATTTTTACCTCTTAATTTTTTCCCCCACTTGTATTAAGAATACAAATAATGCATATCTTGAAAGCAAGAAGTAATTATTCAGCAGCTGAATATTTAGATCGCCAAGATTTAGATATTCAACAAAACTATATAGTATTCAGCAAAATGAAATTCACAAGTATTTGGATAAACTAAATTTTCAGCATAGTAAATGAATAGGCTGAATATACTGTAAATCGACACTAACTACTCTGTGTATTTAACAGAAAGCACTTAAATTCGTATTGTCTTATGTTAAAAAGATTATTAAGAAGATTTAAAAGAATATTAAAAAGATTTTTCTTTAAAAGATGTCTAATGTACAAAACTGCTAATGTTTATCTTTAAAAATGTCTAATTTTTAGTATAATCTATACTATACACTAAATTTGGTTATAAATAAATTTCTTAATAATATCACTGCAGATTTTCAATAACACATGAAAATGAATACATAATATTACAAAAGATGTGAGCTTTCAAAAGTACAAGATTTTGGTTACTATTCAAAATATAAGTGTTTCCTCAAAATTTTCAATTTATTTTTTCTAGAACATATTTAGAAACACTATCCTTTATAAAAAATATATAATTTTATGTATTAATTAAATTTCACATATGAATATAGGTTTTTGACATTTTCGACATTTTTGACAGTGAGGTTTTTGACGTGACGGTTTAAACCATGGTTTAAACTGTCAAAAACTGTCACATGTCAAAAACCTGCCAACCCTGGTTACGTGTAAATAACTGTTAAAAATTTCAATTGAATAGTTGTTGTAGTAAAAAGATCGAGTGTTTAGTAGACAGTAAAAAAATGATTATTTGAAATTATCATGCATACTAGCTAATACTATGCATGCTAATTATGTAGATATTTTTAAAGCAGTAAACATTAAGCTCTAAATGTAAAAGGAAAGAAGAAGAGTATTTTCCTAACTTTTATTTATTAATTTGTGTTTTAAAAGCATAAAAGAATTTTTAACAATAATTTATTATACAGCAGTATTCCAATTATCTAGAGGACGAATAAATCTGGAGGACGAACATCCTTTGGGATACCTCTGCTTGCAGCAAACCTAACCTTTAAGCATTGTTTATACTACAATAGAGGAGGCAACTAAACAGTGCAGATTCTATTGATAAGAATGACATTAATTAAGAATTTAATCACAAAACTAATGAAAATCCATTTATATCTTATATGTATATAAATGAATGCCTATCTGTGGATGTAGGTGTGTCCCTTATGGATTTTTAAACCATCTAACTGAAAGTTTTGAAATTTGGCATATAGATAGCTTAAGGAAGGTCACTGTCGACATTAGAACATTCTACAATGAATGTTCAAACGGGATGATCGAAAAATGAAATGGAATTTTCTGATTGGCTAAACGTTGTCGATCTATATATATATTTCTCTTACACGGCAACAAAAAAAAGCCTCATTACAACTCCCTGAATGGCAACGCTAGAAAATCGGCCAATGATTGCCGCTAAAAATGTCACGTGCCAAATCTAGCTGAGATGGCTCAACATATAGCGCCTTTAAAAACGGAAACTGAAATAACCAGAGAGAGCATAAGCTAGGCAGAAGTGAGTAGTCTTTGTCGATAGATCTCTATTTTAGTATTTTGTCGAAAGCGCTTTTTTTTTCACGAATTTATATATTTCGAATTTATTTGACGATTTTTGATTTATATCACGAATTTATTTGTTTTACTAGAATTTATTTGTTTATGCATGTTTTTCCATTGCAATTCACTTACTTCAATTTTTAATAGACTTAATTAGAGCCAGAATTTTAACCTTTTTAAAGAGATATCAGTTTTAGAAATTTTAAAGATTTTATACTATAGCACATTTCTAATAGGTTTAACGAATTGCATGCCATTTATTTGAATTCAAATTTGTTTTAATGACTTAGTATTTACTAAAAAGATGTAATTTTTTTAAAAAGAAAACTTGTTATATGGATTTGAATGATTGTTTTGAATTCTTAGAATTTTGTGCATTTGCAATGTACCTAAGTTAATAGCGAACGAAGCGAGCTTGGTTTGCGAAGCAAACCATATAAGATTGCGTAGCAATTTTCGGGGGTTGGCGAGCATTAGCAATAAGGGGGCGCAGCCCTCTAGTTGTTTTAAATTTTACTATAAACGATTTAGTGTTAAAATATTTTGAAGATAACATCTGTGATATTATTTACCTTATAGATCTATTTATTCAGAAAAGCTAATTACATGTCTATATATAAAAAAAGGAATGCCTAGTCTGTATATGGATGTGTGTGTCATTTATAAACTTCTAAACCATCCAACTGAAGTTAATGAAACTTCACATACAGATAGTTTAAAGCACGAGGAAGGTCGCGTCAACATCAGAACATTCTATGGCGATCCGTTCAAGCAGGATAAGTGAAAAACAAAATGAAATTTTCTGAATGGTTAAGCTTTAGCCATTGTTTTATATTTAACTATAGACAGTTCAATTTTTCACATATTTTAAAGATAACATCAGTGATAATTTATAGCTTATAGCTCTGTTTGATCAAAAAAAGATATTATTGCACATATTTAAATATTTGATTTTATATTCGCTATATCAGATAAATTCAATGATTATGTGGTAGCATGCATGGTCTATGTCAAATGTATGCTTTTAAAGTTCCTCTGATATCACATGCTTTTTTTAAAATCGTTTTTCCAAAAAGTTATTTAAAATCAAGGGTTGAATAGAAAAAAATATTTAGGCATTTAAGGGCAAAATTAATGGGAATGTGATACTTATTCGTTTAGGAAAAACGTAAAAAGATCGCCATATTATTATTGATGCCAATGATGCTTAATTAATTTAGGTAATATATGCATATTGAAATAAACTATGTACTAGAAAGCAAAAGTAATGGAGTAAAGATATTTATTTGTTTAGAAGTACCGTAAGAAATCATATTAATGTATTGATTGAAAGAAGAAAATAAACTTATGTACTAAAAAGCAAAAATAATAGAGAAAAGATACTTATTCGTTTTGGGGAGCCGTATGCAATTGCCATATTATTATGCATTAATTGAAATAAAATAAAATAAACTATGTGCTGAAAAGCTAAGTTAAAGGAGAAAAGGCTAATAGGAAATTTGTTAAGGCTTAACTATTGTTGACGCTTAATTATTGTGTACTATTGACAGCAATATGGATTACTGATATTATGGTAATTGGTGCACTTTTAAAAGGAATTCTATAATGTGTTTTCAGTAGTTTTAGAAATATTTTTTCCAGTTTTAGCAAATATAAGTGAATTAATATTTTAATGAATTAGAATTAAAAGAACTTTGTTCCTCCACTACTTAATTATATTTGAACAGTAAATTTAAGATAGATGGAAAAATGGCCATGATCCAAAATCCTTATCAAGTTCTAATAATAATTCTAATTTTTGAAATTTCGGCTTTAGAGAACTGTTACTAATAAATGTATTTCGCACAAAACAGAAATGTTGAAGGGTTATGTAATAAGTACCCAACATACTAACATAGGTATAAAATATTATATATATATATATATATATATATATATATATATATATATATATATATATATATATATATATATATATATGGTGATTATTAAAACAGCTCCAATACTAAGAAGTTTTAATACTGACACTTTGGAAATAAGTGTTTTACGGCTTCCAGAAAAGGATATGTAGTTGTTAAAATTACTTGATAGTGGTAAAATTTGACTATTATGAGTTGGCCATGAGTAATAGCCAAGTGATGCTAAATGCATTTTATCTTTATTTTATCTACATCCAATTGGAAACTATACAGCAGCTTACCATAGCTTATTTCACAAGGTGATATTTTCAAACAGATAATTTTGTTTTTAATAAAGACATAAATTATGTAATTTCAAGATCAAAACTGCTTTATTTCATAAGATATTAATGATATTTAGTTATTCTGGTGAGTTTGACAAGACAATTTGTTTTAGTTATTTAGAGATGTACTGTTAAAAAAGGTGACATGGTTGCTAGATTTAGAAAGAACTCGCTTTTTTGGTATTTCTGATCTTGCCTCTTTTTACTTGTTTGTTCTTCGTGTAAGCCTTGCACCATCATACGTTAGTGTTACCATGTTCGAGCAGCGAGATTGAGTTCATTTTGCAAATCATCATTCAGGTTTAAATTTCAAAGTTGGTATATTGTTAACAAGTTAAAAAGTGTTTTATAACGATTTTTATTTTTTTTAAAATGACTGTCTTTAATCCGTAATCTGACTATCTTACGTCTTGAAATGACAGATCTTCAAATGACGATTCTAATAATGATTGTTCTTTTAAACGAAAATAATAAATCAGGTAACTAATACACGTATACAAGAAATACTACTCAAGAGAGTCTCAAAACTTTGTGAGCTGAATGCAAATTGCGTAGCGTTTTTAAAAAGTGCTTAAAGGTGCTTATTTTCGTTTTTATAAGCCCTTAAAGGTGCTTTTTTCATTGGGTGTTTTTAAAAAGATCTTAATTTTCCCTTTTCGAAAAGGAGATTTGTTTTCTTTACCATGTCGATTTTCGCCACGTATTATGCAAAAGCGTGCTTTTCACTGTGTACTATTCAATGTTTTCACAATTCATTCAACCACAGTCCATTTTGGCCTACCGTCGGTCCATAGTATATGAAAGCGCCAATAATTTCACAGAAATACTTGTGAGCCTGCGCGTGCGTCTACTGGGATGAGTTCCGTGAGATTGTAGCACTCTCGTGTGCAACTCTGTTTCTTTTTGATCGATATTCTCAATTTTAGACTTCATTATCCGCCCTCTGAAATCGAACCGAAAAATCTGTCTATCTTTAACTGGCGACTAATATAAACAAGAAAAGAGTTCTTTGTCAAAAACTAGTTATTTTATCATGATCATGCGAAATCATGATCATGTAACGTTATTTTGCATTTTGTTAAATGTATAAAGTGCTTAAAATATTTTTTAAGTGCTTCAATAGTACTTAAAAGGTGCTTATTTTTTGTTGAAATATTTCGCGATGTGCCCTGTGAATGGCTTCAAAGCACACCAAACCCGGTAGCCTGGAAGTATAAGTAGTCAAGAACTTGCAGTATTAAGTGGTTAAGAAACACCACCCATTTTACTTGCCTTGTTCACATTTCTCTCATTTCATTAAAGACACAGCAATGATGTCTAACGTTTAAATAGTTGTTGAAAGCTTAAACTGGCTGTTTAAAGATCAAATATTTAATTTTTATTTTATTTACTGTGTATCATTTATATTTTATATCAAGTGTTTTGAAATTTAAATGTTAATTAAAATACGTTTTGATTTTTCAGTGCGGAAAATGTTAATGCTCTTTCTTATTTAATATTTTTCTATTTATTTTTAAATTTCATAATATATTACGAAATGTCAAAATTTTATGTATGTTGGGTTAACGAAACCATCTAAAATTTAATGGATCTCAGTTCGTATTTCAGACCGGCCTTTGGCGGAAAGGGAAAGAGTTACATTACCTGTAGTGAATAATTGGTTCAATAACAGAAGAAAAGAAGCGAAGAAGCAACTCAGGCAACAGCATGGTATTTTTTCCCTTCTAAATGTTACATTTAATTCACTATAAATCAAATTTAATTCACTGTAATTTTATTTACATATACATAAATACATTTATTTTATTTACACAAATACAGTAGGGAACCGATTATCCGGAACGATCGGGACCATCGCTATTCCGGATAACTGATTTTTCCGGTTTTCTGAATCGCTTCAAAAAGCCGTTTTTTTTATTGTTAAACCCAACTAAGAAAAAAATTTTGGGGGGAATAATCTTAAAAAGAAGGAAAAACGATAAAGTAATACACTAATGATTATTTCCAAAAGGATTTTAAGGTAAACATCGTTCAAAAAAGAAAGAAAAATCCTAAAATCTTATGAGGAAAAAAAATTTTTTTTTTTTTAAATTTCGGGAAAATTTATCGAATTTCGTTCCGGTTTTTTGGTTTTCCGGTTTTCTGATTTCCGGATAACGGGTTCTGTACTGTACATTTAATTCACTGTAATTTTATTTTTTCAAATGTTATTGGCATATTTCTTAAAATGTATTTTTTATCTAATTGTTAAAAATATTTTTTTATCTAAAAAGATTAAGGCATTTTTTTAAGGTTTTCTTTCATTTGTCGGGAAATCCATTGAGTAAATTTTTGTAATTATTATTATACATTTGCAAGTAGTTCTCTGTTTCATTTCTAATACAGTCTTTTTATTTAGTAATAAATTTTTTTTAGCTGTGTTAATTTAAGTTTCTATGCTCAAAAATTTTATTTTAAAAGCAATATACTGCTCAAAATATAAAAATTACTTGCCCAAATTTGTGCCAACAACCAAATTTACATGCTACAAAGTTGCTATTCCCTCTCTGCTTGATTAATCCGATTATTAAAGTTATTAAGCAGCAATTATTATTAATATCCACACTCACATTTATCTTTCATGACGATATTAAAAAGAAATGAATTTTTATAGTTATTAGATAAAAGCATAAGTATGCTCACCTTTTGATTAAATTTAGGTATTTTTGGTCAAATCTTCTTTCAAGAAATCATCCGATAGTTATTTTAATATATTTTTGTGAATTAATCATCTAGCTTAATCTGTTGTCATCATTTACCTGTAACAAAAATCTTATTTGTTTGAATATTAAATTAAATATTAAATTTTTACTATATGTTGTGCAATTTTTAATGAAACTTAATTGTTAAGTACAAATTAATTTTATAACAGCTTGAACTATCATTTTGGTAAGTTACTGTTTATGCTTATAAAGATTTTCGTAGGTTTCAAGCTGTACTTTTCTGCAGAGCCATTGTTTTTTTCTTTCTTTCCTTTATTAAACCTCAGGTAATTAAAGGAACTTTGTATTTTTTCAAATATTTATTTTATATAAGAAATATAATAAATGTAAAAGGTGAAATTTAAATCTCACTTTTTAGATTATATTTTTTTATGCACTGCATCATTTTTTAAAAATAAAATGTATGATGACTGGAATAAAAAAAAATCAGATTTGTCTAGTAATTTCATAAGAATAATCAAAATTAAGACAACTAAATTGACGAGTTTCTGATTATTAACATTTTCGAGGGTATTTCTGGGTCGAGCCATCTGGGCTTTCTCTTCTTTTATATCTCTTCACTTCTTAGGGAGTATTGGTCCCTTTTCATGACTCTACATCTCACATAAAATCACTTTATTTTCTCTCTATGTTTCGTTTTTCATCTTTATATGTTTAAAATTATTCTGCGCTATGTCATTTTACATCTACCCCTCTTTTGTTTACCTTGCAATTCAGCCTATTTTTTACTTTTTCCCCATTTTCTGATAGTGTCACCTATCCATTGCCATTTGCATTCTCTAATTTCTATTTCTATCGGTTTTTGCTTATTGATTTTTGAATAATTCATTGTTATACATATTGCGAAGCCATTTTATGTTAAGAATTCTTCAGGTTCTTCTGGTTGATAAAATCCTGTAACTTAATTATATTTGTTTTCAGGTTGCTCCAGGTACCGATCTGTGTAAAATAACTGATTTAACATTTGAGTTGAATATTCTTAATTTTGTTTCATTTGCTTCATTTACTTCGTAAATGCTCAATAAATTTTTTACTAGCGTTTCTCATCTCTATTTGCAATTTTTGCTCTCTGCTGCCGTATCTATTTTAGTTAAGTTTTATGTTATTGATTAATTTTGTGTATTTAATCCTTTTTTTTTTTTGATGATCTAAATTCTTACTATTCTTTCTAGCAGCAGCTATGGCAGCAGTTTCAGTTGGCATGTCACCATTGAGTCAGCCATCCTTAGGAATGAGTGCAATGGCTGCTTTGGGTTGGCATCAATCACCCACATCCGGTAATATGGGAGGTTTGTCCAATTTTGCCGGTTCCCACCAACCTGCCTTTCACCCAAATGCTCATTTAGATCTCAGTAGTGAGGCTATGGATAGCGACAGTTCTCGTGACTCTAATGCTGAATACAGCAATGGTGATGCTCTTTCTGTTGAAATACATGAAGAGGAAAAGCCTACTAACATCAAACAGGAAGTATGATAACAAGTATGAGAAATTACACATAGCAGAGAATGGAAACGAGAACGATGATCGGCATACTAATAAGCCAATTAAGCCTTTATTTTTCTTTCAACTAAAAATACTACATAGTTCCAATTTGCCTATTTATTGAATGTAAAGCTTAATATAAATTAGTTTTTATCTTACAAAGAAATTAAATATCGTGAGTTTTTGAAATGTGTTCAGAAATTCAAAAATTAGGAAGGAGGTTTTATATATTTTTATCTGCAAATTATTTGTCTTTTTCAAGCGGTCTTGCATCTGGGACCATTCATAGTTGTCAACTACCACTGATTAGAACGTGAGCTTAAGAGTGTGGTAGATAGCTTTAAAAAAAGAAAAAAAAATTCTTTATATAAATTTTTTAAGTTTTTAGATTTATATATATGTTTTGTTGATTTATTTTCTCAGGTTCTTTGAGTTTTTATGTATACAAATTGTTTATGACTGTCAAAAGAAATTTTTATTTCTACTTTAGTTTAACTGAGAGAAAGTTGTGAGGCTGCCGTAAGAGGATTTGTCACTATGCATTTATATAGATGATCAATTGTAGTCAATTATGATTTTATTTATCATTATTTTTTTCCTTCAAAAATTGATTCCATGTCAAATGATTTAATTTAATCATGCTTAACCATTTGTATTAATTTTAAACTAGTTATATACAAATAACGGCCACAATATTTATTCTTTATGTATACACAGTTATATAATTTGTTTTCAACAATGGAATATGCTTGAAATACAATACATACAAATGGTATTAACAATTAATTGACATTGATTAATCAGGTGTAATTTTAAACTTTTACAGGCCCTACTGGATAAGTTGGTCGATAAAATGCATGTCAGAATAAAACTTCTATAAGCCCAAGCATCTTCTTTATATGCATATTAATAAAACATATGAATGCAGCATAAGTATAATTCCTGCTAGTTTTTTAAGCAAAATTGGTCATATGTAGAACTCTTATAATCAAAAATTGTAAGAGTTCTATGTACTAAAGTTAAAGAAATTATGCATAGAAATTCTACAACCTAAAGAAATCAGAAGATTTTTTAAGTTATAGTGCCATTACAGTGTTTTCACTACAGCGCGAGAACGCGAGAATCTCGCATATTTTTTTATATTCTCGCATTAAAAAAATGATTACCGCGAGAAATTCGCGCATTCTATAAACCAATTTCAAAATTCGTGAATTTCTCGCATTTTGTAAAAAATTTCTCATTTGCGCCATTTAGAATAAAATCCGTTTCACTTTTCTTCCTGGATCTTTTATTATTTTCAACATCTGCCCCGTTATCTAGCTTCCCTATTTACCAGTATTGTTCAGAACCTATAAGAACAACAGAACACCATCCCACGGAACCTCTTTCAGAACGCATTTCTCTGCAACCACGTGTTTACCATTTCCTCATGTAAGATGTTCAAATTTTTTGCTCGTTAATGTAAGATGGACAAATACCTTGTAAAGCCAATATCTTCTACTTCGAAACGGATAAATGAAAATGAAACAAATGTGGATAGAAACGATCAAAACGAAACAAATACGCATTTGAGCAACCTAATGAGAATAGCTGATGAAAAAGTAGATGTAGAACATTTTCCATATGATGATGCAGCAAAAATATTCAATGCTTTAAAAATTAGAAGATGTTAAAAATGCATTATAATTAAAGAAATGATTTTTTTTCGAGTCTCTTGGTGTTTTTTTTTTTTTTTTTTTTTTTTTTTTTTTTTTTTTTTAATTTTTGAAATCTCACTTAACTTTTTGAAATCTCACCCTGTTTTTGAGAAAGGGTGAGAAATTCTCACCCATTTTTTTTCTGAGATGAAAACACTGCATTATATATATATATATTCTGTAATATTCATTGTTTTCATCACATGAAATCAAAGTTATTAGATATTGTAATTTGCTGGTCTAACATACTTCTGTTGCAAAATTTTAAATAAATTTCAAGATAAGTTTTAGTTATATAAAATATTTGTATTAAATAGTCGTTAATAGAATAAATGAGTATAGAAGTATATCGAAAGTAAATAGAAAGATATTTTTAAAAAAAAATCTCCCTTTTTCCATGACTGAAAAAAGAAGAAAAAAAACTTTTAAAAGTGCCTTTATTAGCTGTAATATTAAAGTAACTTTTAAACGAATGTATCAACTTCATTTCTAAATAAAGTGAAAAATTTATTAAAAGACAACTTAAATTATTTTAACTTAAGTTCTTATACCAATTATATCCAATACTTTTATCTGCTTGCATTTAATGTTTTGTCTTCGTTTGATAGTTTACAATTCATTATATACCTCATCTAGTTATTTTTAGAATGTTTATTGAAGTTTAGTTAGGCTCTTTAACTCCCAAACATGGTATGTCAAAATTGTTTTGAAAAGTTTGAATCATAAAAGAAAAAATTTGTATGATATATTATTAATGCAGAATGAGATATTTTACTTTTGTAATTAATTTAACTTGAACTAGATATATTTAGGTGTGTGCACAAACAGAAGTTAGTCTGGCGATAATTTCTTCGTTAGGTACTACAGTTTCTAATTTTGAACCCAAAGAGCCGAATTGTAGCTCTACTTTTTCTGTGGAGCTATGATTGAACCACATCTGAGTAGTTTTATAATTTTTAATCTAAAAAATTTTAAGTAGATATTTTACTTATGTGATTAATATATTTTTTTTAACTGAATATATTTAAATGAATTTATGTCTAAGCCATACTTTCTAATTACATAACAATTTTAAATCAAAATAGAGCTAGTTCATTAAGGTAAAGATGTAACTTTTTTTCTGCATCGCAGTTTTACTATTATATTGTTCATTAATTTACATCTCTAGAAAATACAAAAATAAAGTTTAAAGTAGAATCAGTTGACATGGAACATGTTTAATTTTATTTTAAAGATAAAAGTATTATGTAATATTATTTACAATCAATAGAGCAACTATCTACAGTTTTTCTTCTGTTCGTTGAGCGTTTTATTTTTTTTTATACTGGTATTTATACCTTTTTCGATGATCAAAATATTTGTTGGATTTTCTCTTTAGGTGATAAATTCTTGTGGGCAATAATTATAGTTCTGTTGATACTTTTTTTTTTTTAAAACGTGTGTTCGTATTACCATTTATTATGAAAGTCATTTAGTTATCAGCCTTTTGTTCCCATTTATTTTTGATGGGTTTTTATTTGGTCCAAGTGTAGAAAAGTTGTGTACCTGCAATGAACACTTTAGTTTTAGTTGTAGACTTTATGTTGTATAGTGTAAATATTATTCTGCCACACTCTTTTGTTGCTGACATTTAGATATTGAACGAAATGTTTAAAAGACTGTTCGACGCGAATCTTGCCAAGCAAGATAATTTCGTGACTTCAATGTATATGGCCTGGCCAACAAACTTATTAGTAATGTGTTAGTGTTTGTATGTGAAACGCATTTAGATTTTGTCAATGTGATAGATTCCCCTAAAGTAGTCAGTGTATCAGTTTATAGTCCCTTGAAAGAAGGAAAAGAATTTTCAAGGATTATGCAGTGCATTATATAAAGTTTTTAAGGGCTATTTGTATATAATATTTTAATGAGCCATGGTGAATTGCAATAATAATGAGGGTAATACTGAATGTTTAAGTAAAAGTTTTTAATGAGTATTTTAAAAGCTCATTTGAAAAAGAAAACATTTTATATGAAATTGTTTCTATGAAAAAAAAAGTTTTTTTCATGTGTGAAACACATGAGTTTTTTTTTTTAATAATTTTATTTTTTACTTTTGCGTTTTTGTTTTCAAATCAAAAAATTAGATTAGTTTAATGTATTTTGCTTGCAATTTTATAGTTTTGAACTAATTTTAATTTTCAATGATTGGTTTAGATTTAAATAGATAGTAATTTTAAAATGTCATCAAGTTAAATATTTTTAAATACTAGGTGAAGTGTTAATGGAAATGAGCTTTTAACATTCTCATAATCATGAAAAACTAGTTTTTTTTCTCCAGCTTTTTGAATCTGAATGTTAAAAACGATCCACAACCAGTGGCATTTGAGTTTTAATGAGACTGAATGTATGCCGATCCTGAAATAAGATTTGGAATTAGTTCTTTTTTTATGTGTACAAAAATGCTGTTTGCAATCCTGTTTACAGCATTCGAAACAGCACAATTTTATTATAACACTAAAACTCAGGTTTGGTAAAATGTTTTAGTATACATTGTTAATGTACTTTTTAATCATATTATTTTGAAACAAAACATGTTTTGTGTAATTTACCTCATCATGAATATGACAATTTGCCATTATAACTTCGTACCTGTATTTTGTGTGAGGAATCACAAGTTATTTAAATATTTTAGTGTGCAAAATCATATTTCATTATATCAGCATTTTATTTTTTATAATGTTAATCTTTGATAATAACCACATTGCTCTTTATTAATGGAAAGTTACTTATTTACCCAGAAAAATTCCTAGATGTTGTCAACTTCTGATTACTAGGGAGGAAGAAAGGATTGTCTTAAAACAATGTATATCTTTTAATGCTGCCTTGGTGAAATGTATTATCATAGCTGCCAGCTCTTCGATTTGCCAGCTTCTTCCTGGCTATTTAAAAATCTTCATTTGGTATATTTTTGAAAATGTCTTAGAATTGGAAAATGTTTTTTAAAAAATCACTTAAAATAGATTTTTTAAAAATCGGTTTATTGAATAAGTATAACTGCTAAATATTATAGTAAGTCTCATTTATAGTAATTAGCTTGAAGCCTTTTTACCTTTAAATATTTTAAAATTTTTACATCAGTAGTTCGTTTTTTTTTTTTATCTCTTCATTTTTGGATTAATGAAAGAATGTTATTCTATCTAAGGTGGATTATTATATTTTACTATTTTAAATAATGAATTCGACAATATAATAAATTTGATAAAAGCATTTAATTTTAATCATGAATATTATCTATTTAATGATATCAATCACAAGCAGGGTTGGGTTTTTGACGTCAAAAAGTGGTTTTTGACATGACAAGGGTATAATACTGGTTTAAACCGTCAAAAACCCGTCAAAAATGTCAAAAACTGAAGTTTGCCAAGAAAATATATAAACTTCAAAACTACCAACAGTTGCCATGCATTACATTGAAATTTAATTATACTATAGGTAATCAGCAGGTTTTAGAATATTTTTTAATTAAAATTAAGGTAAAATAACAGATTTAAAATCTCAGAAATTTATATTCAAATGCATGTGCAGAAAAATTTCGCACAAAAATTGTTTAAATATTTATATTTAAAAAAAAAATTTTTTTTTTGATACTTAAGAAAATTAAAAGTTTATTACTATGCATTTTTGACATATAAGGAACATATAACTAATATTTATAAGGAACTTACAAGTTATGTTGTATAAATACAAACTTGATACAAGTGTATCAAAAAATTTTTTTAATGTTATACCGAATATCTTTATTATCCAGTATGTTAATTTGAATTTAAAAGTAGTTATATTTGTGAATAATGATAAATATAATTCATATTGTTTATTATATTTATTTATAATTATTACACTTATCATTTTAAAACAATTTTTATCTCTTAATTTTTTTTTCTCCACTTGTATTAAGAATACAAATAATGCATATCTTGAAAGCAAGAAGTAATTATTCAACAGCTGAATATTTAGATATTCAACAAAACTATATCGTATTCAGCAAAATGAAATTCACAAGTATTTGGATAAACTAAACTTTCAGCATAGTAAATGAATAGACTGAATATACTGTAAATCGACACTAACTACTCTGTGTATTTAACAGAAAGCACTTAAACTTGTATTGTTTTATGTTTAAAAGATTATTAAGAAGACTTAAAAGAATATTAAAAAGATTTTTCTTTAAAAGAAGATGTCTAATGTACAAAACTGCTAATGTTTATCTTTAAAAATGTCTAATTTTTAGTATAATCTATACTATACGCTAAATTTGGTTATAAATAAATTTCTTAATAATATCACTCCAGATTTTCAATAACACATGAAAATGAATACATAATATTAAAAAAGATGTGAGTTTTAAGTACAAGATTTTTGTTACTATTCAAAATAAGTGTTTCTTCAAAATTTTAAATTTATTTTTTCTAGAACATATTTAGAAACACTATCCTTTATAAAAAATATATAAATTTTATGTATTAATTAAATTTCACATATGAATATAGGTTTTTGACATTTTCGACATTTTTGACAGTGAGGTTTTTGACGTGACGGTTTAAACCATGGTTTAAACTGTCAAAAACTGTCACATGTCAAAAACCTGCCAACCCTGATCACAAGAGAAAATATATTACATTGAATTTAAATGTAGACTAAATTACAGTTTGGTGTTTTATTGATCATAAAAATCACTAAAATTTTCTGTGTTTAAAATGTTTTTGGATCTTGCACAGTCAGTATAAACTTTATAATATTTGATAATTTCTAATATATTTTTTTCTTTTTTAAGTTGGCAAATATGATGTACTATTTTCATTGAATTAAAACATTGTTTGAAAACATTTTAAATCCTACCATACTTTTATAAATGTATTTTAAATTATTTTAGTAATGTATTGTGTAAAATCTAACTTATCAACTATTTCCACAATTTTATATGCAATATTGTTTTTCATTTTATTTTTAATCATACATATGCAGATTTTAGGATATATATACATATTAAGTTTGATTTACTATTTGTCATCATTCTACTAATTTATTTTATTTTAAAAAAAAAGGTAAATGTTAACCTTTTGCTTCTAGTAATCTGTAGTTGACTGCATTATAAATTCAAGCAAAAGTAGTTGTTTTTCTCAAGATTTTTTTTTAAATTGCTGATATTCAAACTAATTAATTTTTGTTCATGTTTTATCAATTGATAAGCTAAGAGTTGTCTTTGTCTAGTAGTATTTAGTTGGTGAGGAATGTAAGCAAAAAATAGGAATGGAAGTAATTCTTCTTGAATAAGTTTTGCAGGCATACTTTATAGTACAAAATATGTATATAAATGTTTTTGTTCTTAGTGTAGTTTGTATAAATTTTTAGCTACTTCGTTAATGTGAGTTCTGTACACTTTTGATCATAGTGTTCTTTAAATTGTGAGCATGTGGGGTTTATCTAAAGATGTTAGAGAGGTATCTTTTCTTGGCTATTTAATTTCAAGTAATGATAGAAAGATATAACTTTAAATATCTTGTTCTTCCAATCATTGTTGCTCAATTTCTCTTTCAAAAGATAGAGAACAATTGTAAAATAATTACTGCTTGCAAGTTTTGTTCTATAATTATTAACTCTGCTTTCTTAAATAATTTAAATTTTTTTTTCTATGGGAAAACTAAATTTTTTTGTTGTATGCATTTATTTTATTGGCTTTTGATTCTATTTATAATTTTTTTCTTGAGGGTTCTTAGTTCCATAATATTTTCACATTCAGCTGTGCGTTATATGTTGGTATTTATTTTGTGTCATCAGTGTTACATTATCTTTCAATTTGTTTAGTTATGTAACATTTAATGTAATAGATTTCATTTCTAGATTTTGGCTAAAATATCTAGATAAGTTCATGAATTTCTTCTTATAAAACTTCAGTGTAATTATGTTTCGAAAAAATATTCCAGTTTTGTAATTTAAATCAAAAAATTAAAAATTTTATTTATGCTGATGTGACGTAAAAGTCACTTTTGTAAGTTTTGTTTATATTTTCATTATATATATATATATATATAATTTTTCTTTTCTGTCAGACTTGTAATTTTTGCATGTTCTGCTTGTATTTTTCTTGTCAAGCATGTAATATTTTTTTAAAAATTATGTTCTCCATATTAATCCATTATGGAAAAGATCGCTATTGTTAAAATGTCATTTTTGCATGTTCTACCTACATCCATATTTTTCATATTTTATTAAAGAATTAAGTCAGTGAGTTCTAACCCCTTTCTAGTGGATGATAGTTGATTTTCATTGTAATCAGTTACATTTTATTTTAGTCTTATGTTTTCTGCAAGCAGTTGAAATGTTTTTTTAAAACAGAAATGCAGTATTTTTTAATTTAAAAACAAATGATTAGAAATAAATGATTCATCTAATGAAAGATACCTCTACCTATTGTATATATAATGTGTTCTTCCATGTCCCTGTGTGTAGTATTTTTTAATTTTATAATTAAAGGTGAATCGTGATTTTAATTCTATACCTAAATTGTACAATTCCGCAATGCTGTGGATTCCTATCTCGAAATTTTCTTTACTCTTTAGCATCCAGCGCGAATTTAATTTTCTACCTCTTCACCATCTGTACAAATATTGTATGAATTCTTATATATATAGAGAGATAATAATTCCTACAGAAAATTGCCAATGCTCAAGAAGATCAAACGAGAATAAATAGTACTACCATTTCTTAGTATTTCGTTCAATTATAACGTGCCATTTTTCCTTAATATGTGTATTTTAAAAAAAGGTAGTGTCGTAAAATTAAAATACTCAGGACATATTTCGTACCTCAAAAAAATGATCTTAATTGCTTAAAAATTGGATGATTCATGCTCCTCTCAGATGATCAACTTGAATATTGGTGATGGATGGAATTATACAAATATTATATTTATTTTTTTAAAATTGAATCCTGATTCTTACTTAAAAATTGTTTTATGAGCACCATTACTTCTCAATTGTTTCAAATATACAAGTACAAAGCATTTCTTTCGCAACCCGGTAATATCTAAAATGTTGCGTTTTTATTTTACCCGTTTTGTATGATTTTTACAGAATTCGAATTAGTTTACAGTATTGATTTTGTGTTTTTATAATGTGTTAAAATAATTTATTTATGTTAAAATCAAGTTTTGGAATGCAGTATTCTTGATTATTCAACACTTGGCTTTGTAACTGTGCAAACACTTGATTAATGCCAAAATTGCTACAAATAGATAGCTATAGTTGTAAACAATATTAGTAATATAAATGATATTATATGTATTTAAAAAAGCAAGATTTGGTCATTTTACCCAAATAAATGCTTGTTTGCCAGAAAAGTGGCTAAAACTATTTTAAAAAATTCACTAGAATTATGTACATAAAATTGATACTTAATACTTATAAAAGATTTAATTTATAGGTTATCATGCACATTAATAATGCATAATATAATATCAATTAATTATAATTAAAACATTACACCTAGTTACAATAAAATATTAAAAAAAAATTTCTGATAAAATAGGTTTTTTTTTTAATTGATAAAGTATATTTTTTTGGACATTCATATTTCCTGTGGATTTATTTTACTAGTAAAACGTTACAAAAAAAAATTTCCAGCTCATCTCATCACTACAGAAAAAGAATAAGGATATTTTTGTTTTATTTTGAAATTTTGTCTATTGTAGAGCATGTTTTATTTACCAGTTGCTTTTATATTATGTACATTTAAATAGCTGCATTTTTATGATTAGTTCATTTCTCAGTAATGTCAAATCATCACTGCATAAATCCCGAAATTAACAACGATCTTACTTACACATATTTCATTTTTTAGAAGTTAGTAAACAATTATGTTTTTTTTTAAAAATATTCTATTTTTGTTGTTTAACCTGTTATTTATGAGTCTAGTTTCTATCATATGACTGGCAAAAACTAGCTTAACTCATGGCAAAAAATTTCCCATCTTGAAGACAACAGTAATTTTTGTTATATTTGAAATGTAAATTACATCATCAGTAAATACAATATTTTAGCATTTTGTGGTGTTAAAAGATATTGTAAACATAATTTTATTCTGAATAGGAAAAACCTTTTTGAATTTTTAAATAAATCCTCCAGAAATATATTCGTGCAAAAATTATTGTTTAGCCAACTTGAGTGTTGAATAATCATCTACTGTTTTATTGATTACTGTTTCTATGTATTTTTAATACAAATATATTATCTACTTTAGGTATTTTTAAATTTGGTTAACTATCATTAAGTGCAAAGTATTACTAACATATAAAATTATATTTTGAAAGATAATTCATACCCAGTACCTGTTCACAAAATATTAAATGATACATTATGAAAGTCCAACGAAATCTATGTACTTTTTTTTTAGTAGAAAAACCTTTCAGATGTCCTCATCCAAAGTTTCAGGTATTAGAGGTGATATACTTAAAAGCCTCAAAGATATGCTCAACAATTAAATATTTTAAATGTACATTTAACTTTGTCTCTTAGTTTTCTTTATACTTTACAAACTTTTTCCTTACAGTTATTTTTGAACTCTATTGTCACATACATACCATATTATTATATCTACATATACATTACATATAATGCCAAAATGATGCATTTAGTATGTACAAATACATTTATATTTTTAAAATGAATTTTGGTACTCTGGGGGAAATGTACTAAAATTTTATTTTTAGGTGAAACTATGTAGAACTTTTAAAGTTTTAAAAAAAACCATAAGTTCAAATATTTATGACAATCGGATTATGATCCGATATTATTATATCAAATAAGCAATCATTGAGATTTCGACAGACTTTGGTACCTGGTTTTTCTGAAAGGAGCCTAAAATATGTTCTTTATACTGTCATTTCATTTTTTTTAACACTTATCCTCATCTCAGAGTGTACAGTCTTTTTAAATATCTGCTATGCTTCAAATGTAGCTATACTGTCGGGTGCAGAAGGTAAGCAGGTATTGCCTTTTTAAGAAATTCTCTGTTGATTACTCTGTGTGTCTGCACCAATCTAATGTACTCATATGATACTGTTGATGATACAATTTGTCTTAATTCCTCAGGAGCTAATCTAACTATTTTTTTGCTATGCTCCGCTACAGTATTGTAATAATATTTGTATGAAACAAATTTAATCTGACAAGGCTGTATGTTGAAATAATACTACTTCACCTTTTTTTAAACGTGTATAATAATTTTTTTTTCCTTTTTGAGGTACGTTTTGCATTTATTGTTTCAAATATCAGATTTTATTTACTTGATTAATTTGTTTAAGAGAACATTTTTCTTTTACCTTTAAATGTATGCAGTTATACATCTAAGTCTTATTAGACTTCAATATTGAATAGTAAACTTTTAGTTTTATGTTTTTAAACATTATAAAGAAATTTTTAACACCTATTCACATGTAAAATATTTTACTTCAAAACCGTATATTGAGTTGTTAATTTTTTGCAAGTTTGGTTATAAATTGTTAAATCTAATTCTACTAATTTACTTTGTTTTAAAAATTAGAGTTAAATTATTTTAGTTTAGGAATGGAGTTCAGTAAAAATATCTCATTTCAGCCGCAATACTGCTTGATTAAGAAAAAGATTTTAGGTTAATACTATTTTTACTACTGCATAATGAATATTTTATAGTCTAATAAAATAACATTTATGTATATTGATAAAGTTTGCCTTTATGGAGAATTTTGCAAATAGTGTAACTGCATTTTATACGACTTTTAAAGTACATTTTTATGTAGTGTAAACGGAGCATTAACTTAAAATCCTAATTTGTGTCTTAGCAGTATTGCCGTACATTTAAAAACAATATTTAGTTATATTTGATTTTTCCCCCCTCAAAATCATTTAAAAATTAATAATCATATTATTAGTTTATGGTAATATTGTAGCGTTTGGAAAACAAATATTTTTTTTTCTTAATTGTTTTCCTTTTTCCAAATAATTTTCATATTTTTTAAATTTGCCTGCGGCTGTAAATCATCTGCTTAGTTTGCAAATTTTAGTTTAATTTTTCAGTTTAAAAATATAAATTTATTCCAAACGGTATTAATTTTCATCAATTTTCGCATATAGCATTGTCTTTTTATGCATGTAATTCACCTGAATGATATTTTGCTACTAAATAGTTAAAATATCTTTAAAATGTCACTTTCCTTTAATTTTTTTTAATTTTAAATTTTACATATTGACGTGACTCATGGTGCCCTTTTAGTGTGATTTTTCTAATACTGTGGAGGTATAGTACAAAACATAGATGTGTAGCATATAAATAATCCAGAGTGTATTGTATTACTATACCTATATATTATGTCAGTAGAATGTTGCATTGTGAAATGTCTTGTGGCTTAATGTCGTGATCTAATCTTATATAAACAAATCTTTTTCTAAAAAAGTGTGACCTTATAAGCATTTCACCATCTTACTTGAGTGGTGGTTTGTAAACTCTGTTCCCATCTGTATTAATCCCCATCTAAGATTTCCACTAGAGAGTTGCTTCAATCCCTTAAAATTCCTTCTCCTCACCTTGTGACCTCAATTGATTGTGCTGATAAATATTGACAATATTGCTTTTTTTTCTGATAGTTTATTGACTCAGTGATAAATTACTCATTGCTTACCATGTAATTTTTCCTGTTTCGATAATTTTTAACTACAGATGTGTGAAGGATAATTATCTAATTAAGTTAAAAATCTTTGTTAACAGTTAACTACAAACACCTTAAAATGGAACTTAGTGGACAGCAGCAAAGACATTTTATTTCAAAACCTAATGATAAAAGACAGTCTATTAAACTTAAGCCATAACACAAAGTTTATAATTAATGCTACTTTAAGTTATAAATTATTTATTTTACTAAATTATAACTTGTTATTTTAAGTTTAAATTTAGTGAATTTTATGTAAAAATGTATTTAAGTTGATGCGAACAATTTATAAGGAGTGTTAAACAGAAGAATGCAAAAATTAATATGCTGGTTATAACTTGTAATTGTTTACAGTGATTAATAGTCTTAAAAATTTAATTATTTTGATTAATTTTCTTTTTAATTTGGAAGGTTGTTTATAATTTCCATCAGCGAGTTTAAATACTGATGGAAAAAAAGGGGGGACCTAATTTAGGTAAACTTTATTAAAAACAAACAAAATTTGTTGTAATTTTTTTTTTTTGATTAATTAAATCATTGAATTTTTAATTATTCTAACATTCTAGTTGGTTTGCTATTTATCTGCATTGTTGGACACAATCGTACTGCTTTCAAAACTTAAAACTCAATTTATGAAGAATATACTTTAGCAGGAAATACGGAAAAATAAACTTCTTTTGGATCAAGTAAGGGTTAAAGCCAATATAAATTTCAACATATTCATTACTGTATGAATTTAGAACACTCTAAAAGTTTTTTCCAAGTCTCTTGAATTAGCTTAATCAAAACTTAACTTTGTTTCTTATTACTTATATTGGTATTTTATTTTGCATTTTTACTAAATAATACCAACAAATGCACATTTTTACTTGTCATGAAAACCTCACATTTAGTATTTTAAACTTAAAACAATTAAGTAATGAATCTTTTTACTTTGAAGCAGTTAATTGTCGAAGTAGTATTATCAGAGAATGTAGAATCAAATGCATCCATGCTCAATCTTTCAAATGGTTTTACTGTTGTGATAGCTTAATCTACATTAACTGCAAATATTTATCAGCACAATTATTGTTAGTGAAATAAAATGAGATCAATATATTTAAATAATTAATAACATCTTTTAATCATTTAATGTCTCAAATGAATATTTCATAAATGTGTTTTTCAGCAAGGTTTAAAGCTGAAATCATTTTGTAAATAGGTTGGACCTTGAGGGGATGATAAAATTTGAAAATATGTTTTCAGTTTTAGCATTGTAGTATTTAGGGATTTTTTAGAGTGCTATTGTATTTGAAGGGGAAAAAAAACAACCAGTTCGTCCAAAATTCTGTGATCTGTCAATCCGTATGTCTTAATTTATTTCCTTAAAGTTAGTACAAAGCGAGGTAATTCTAACTTCTATTTTCGCTAATCATCGTTAACTATTTTTGTGAAGATAAAACCATTTGTAATGAAAAATATAACCTTAAATATATATGGAGCAAAAGTGGAGTTACTTCCATAGATAGACAGTAGCATCAAGTTCCTAAATAGATTTCTTTCATTTTTCTAATTTATTTTTGAATTGCACTTCTTTATTTCTTTTCTTCATGTTTTGGAATATGACAAGAAACTGAACTGTATCCTTATTTTTATACAATGAAATATTGCCACTTTCTACTCTTTCTTTTTTTGAAAAATTTCTTCTAGTGGGAGCTTATGAAAATTTTTTCCAGTTAATTTAAATTTGATTTAAAGTTACTTTTCGCACCACCTCATGAAAATGATTCTGAAGTTCATGTGAAACACTGCTTTGTTCCAGCTCCCTCATACTGAGACTTATAAATTGCTTTCAAAATTCTGAAAGCTTTTGTTTTTAATTGTTTACCGTTCTATAAAACATTTTGCAAAAAGCGTAGCAGTTAACTGCCCTGTATTGTAGATTTTAAAATTTGATTATTTAGAAAGTTTTATTCTGATAATTGTGTAGATCTCTTGCTCTCAATATTTTCCTTATTTTGTCATAGTCTTTTTTCTCCAGATCTTAATAATAATCCATGAAAAAAAGACATTATATAAATTTAAAAAAAAAATTCTATTTTTTTTAAAAGCTTTATCATTTTATTAAACTTTTTGAACACAGTGATCGAAATTCTTATCTTTATTTTGTCCTATTGTTTATTTGTTTTTATTTTTAATTGCATAAAAATTTTATTTTGAAAAGAGCACTTTATCTTCTGGCATTATACCGGGTATAATTGCGTTGATACTTTACAATTTAGATTAGGCTCTAATACAACTTTGTTGTCAGTAAAAACTTTGAAAGTGATTAAATCATACTTAGTGTTAACCTACTATTTCTGATGGGATGGTTCCAGGGCCTGATTAAAAATCTGGTGGTTGTAGACACGAAACTGTTGGGACCCGCCTGGTCGTAACTCAAAACCAAATTTATAGTATATTGTTTATTTACAAAATGCTTTTAAATTAATTATAACATATGCTAAATATGATATGTTAGTAATTTTAAGCTTATTTATTTCAATTTTTGTTAGGAATGGAGGCAAAAGGAGAAACAATAATTGTGATTTTGTTAAAAACCTTTTAAATGTGAAAATTTCCTCCAGTAATTTTTTTTTTAAAAAATTGGGTGGTAAACAAATAGTTTTAGTGAAGAATTATCTTACATTTTTTTGTTAGTTATAATATTGCCAATATTACGAACTAAATTTGGTTTGGGGGAAATCGAAATACCATATTATTCCAGAGACTAACAATTTATATATGTTTTGCATTGGTCAATATTCTTGTTACCGAAATTTAATTAATATTCAAGATGTGTTCGATAATTATCGTTATTCACAATACTCGAGATATTCCATAATTATGATAATCGCGATATTAGCGTATTTATTGTTAAAAGGTCGATAGTATTTACGATAAATCGTGGGAATAAGTTTTAAAATATCGTTGTCACAATGTTTATAAAATGCTAATATTTCACTATAGTTCTACGGTTCCGCTCATTACTCTAGATATTATTTTATTACTAAGTTTTTTTCTTCCTTTTTTTTTGTTTTGGTTCATTATTTCTTGACATATTTCATACATGTAATCTATAAATAGTGTAAAATACACTTTGCTGTTAGAAAAGATCTTCAAAAGCACTCTCCTATGGTTCTCCCAAAATCTGATCCTAGTTGCCAACAGAAGCAGAAATTTAAACACAGATGGCATGCAGGGCAGGTGACCACACCTAGCATTTAAATTTTTTGTTTCCAGGAAGTCAAATTTGTCAACAATGGATGGTTGTTTTTTTATTTATTTGTTCTCTGGTGTGACCTGCGAGTCATGTTGTAAAGAAGAAAGAAAAAAAAAACTTTTTTTTTTGTTACATTCTTTTGTATCAAATGTGATTATTTTGTAGTTAGATTTTTGGTTTTGTTTTTAAAAGTTTAATTCTCACTTGTTGTTTTTGATTAAGAAAAAAAAATCTAATATGTTTTTAAATCCTCCATTGGTTATGAATTGCTCCTGGTGTAATATTGTAAAGCACTAAAAAAAGAAAATATATTGAAGTTCCTGTAGCCAGACACTGTACCTCCGTATATGGCCAATGTATTGTACAACCATTGATTATCATGATGTGTATGTGTGTTCATCGTGTAAATGAGAGAGAGTGGATGCCTAATGTATGCATTGGTTTTGTACATCAATCGGCCTTCTTTGTACAAGCTCTTGCAATAAAAGTGTTTGTACTAAAATGTTTTTTTTCTTCTTGCATTCATTTTCAATTGTTATATGTCACAAAAATATATTACCAACAACACTTTTTAGTGAATATTTATAGGAAATTAAGTAATAAGTTAACATTTAAGAGAATGTAAAAAAAAATTATTTTATATTTGCATAATTTGTCTGCATAAAATCGGTAAAACTGTGATTCCTATGAAAAACGCAAGCTAAAATTCCCATTAATTTAACCCAATGACTGTTCTGCACGTAAAAAGTCGTATTTTAATGTGAAGTTTTCTCAATATATATGAAACCGGTTTTTTTATGTTATTACTAGGGGTTCGCTACCGCTCACCAACCCCAATGATTGCTTCGCAATAATTGTTTTTTCTTGGCAGAAAACAGTTTTTCTACTGAAGTTAAAAATATTCACTTAACATCTATGTACTAAAAGGAATTCTGTTTACTTACGCTCTTGCGCCTCAAATTCCCACGTCCAAATATTATTATCTATTAGTATTATAAATATTTAGATCTCTTGGTGAACAGAATTGATTTTTTTAAATAACATTTATATTAATGCATTATATTGTTCAAACAAATTTGATGAGTTCTCAACCATAATTTAAAATTTTCGCTAATAATAGCAGTACTTGAAAACAGTGGCGTAGCGAGCTTAACTCGCGCCCGGGGCACAATATCCTTTTAGCGCCCCCCCCCCCCCATTCGAAAACCACATAATCTTATATGTAAAATATACTCGCAAATTAATAAATAAATAAATTAAAATAAATAAAGTCATAGACTCTAGCTAGGTTTTAAATTTGAGACAAAAAATTTAGTTGAGAGAACAAGACTAGATTTTGAAATGTATATGATCATCTAGAATTAGTTCAAAAGATACCTATTATTTATTTTTCATATTTATAAAGAAATATTTTAAAAACACGCAGTTTTAAAAGAATAAATATTTATTATCTCTAAGGAGATACATATATTTAATGATCATATGATTATAATACATTAATAAAACTAATTACTATGTCTAAATTTTCCGTGCTTTTGATGAAGCAAATGTATCAATAATATCATCAAAATTGATCATTTAAACTTTTTCTCTTTCCACACTTAAAAATGCTAGGTCACTTAGGCGATCCGTCAAAATTAATTTTAATTTGCTGAATGAACGTTCGCAGCTAGCAATTGATACTGAGATAGTCAGGAGTATTTGAAATGCCGCTCTCAGATTTGGAGAAACATATTCTCCATTCGAGATTGATTATAAAAGTAAGAAATTCTAATGGAGTTTTAGGTTTAATTTCTTTTCTACTGCGGAGTAACATTTTGCTGTCACATATTTTGATAATAAGTTCGATTACATTGAAATCTGTATTATAAAATTCACCCAGATTTTTACAAATTTTTTTCAAGGTCGTTATCAACATTATCCTTGTTTAATAAATTTTCAACGTCCAGTAGAAATCCAATTTGAAATTAAGGTCATTTAATCGTGTACACATTTCTTGTTGGAGACAATCAAGAGTGCTTTTCATAGCGCGAGAAATTTCACTTTCTGCGGAAAGACCACCATAGCCAATTCTCCAGGCACGTATTGTATCCATATCCCATTTTTCACAAAGAGACTGCTTTTTCTATTGCCTCTTTACAGAGCTTGTCTCAAATTTCGGCTAGTTCAGTCTCTAATGATTCAAGATCATGGAACACTTCTTTAAAATTCATTCTAGGATCTTGTAATCTGAGCTGCACACGATCAATCCTTCTTAAGATTTCATACCAGAAATGAACTAAAGGTTAGTATATTTTGCAACAGAATTGTAGCTTCACTTCTGTTGTCACTTGTAGTGGTAGTGTGCTCTGCTAATTTTTCTATTAGTTCTTTTATTTTCTCTAGCTCATAGATGATAACGATAACCGCTTGTATTCTGGCGCTTCATCGCGTTTCAGATGTGTGACCTGCCATCACGGTAGCATTATCGTAACATTGTGATCTGCAGTTTGTTAATGAAATTTCATCGTAATTTAATTTCTCTAAAATTGTATTTTCGATCGAGGCTGCATCTTTAGCATGTATTTCAATAAAACTCAAAAAAGATTCTTTGATGGAAACTTTTTTATTGATAAAATCAGCATCTACATACCTAGCGACTTGGGACATTTGTTCTCGATGAGAGATATCAGGAGTTGAGTCAAACAAAAGTCCATAATATTTATTACTTTTGATATCGTTTATTGGCTGATTTCGAACTGTAGATGCCAGAAGATGAATGAATTGATTTTGAATCTGTGGTGACAAATATGAGAACAGAACAACAAATTTTTTCATACTCTATTCACTTAATAATAGAATCGTCGAGTAGATGTAGTAAGCAATCTTATTTGATTTATTACTTACCAAGAATGCCTTGAACTTGAAAGGTAGTAACATAGTGAAATATGCAATATAATTTATGCTGACATTAAACTTATATATAACATTTATTAACATTTCATTTTTATTCTAAGCAGAGCTCGATGACAAGGACGTGAATTAAATATTGAAATATATTTAATATGAATATGAATTTGCTGACATTAAACTTATATATAACATTTAATATTTATTAACATTTCATTTTTATTCTAAGCAGAGCTCGATGACAAGGACGTGAATTAAATATTGAAATATATTTAATATGAATATGAATTTAATATAATATTTAATATGAATTAAATATTAATTATTATGAATAATATTTATGAATTGACATTTATTATATTACACTGGCACTAAGTTAAAATATATTTTCCAGAAATCAATTATAATAAAAAAAAATTATTCAGCAATTTTTTGTTTTGCGGACCATTTGGCGCCCCTTTGTGAGTAGCGCCCGTGCCGGGGGCATGATGCCCCCCCTTGCCCACCCCTCGCTACGCCACTGCTGAAAAATAACTTTAAATTAGGGATACAAAAATATTTAAAGGAAAACAATACCTTTACGACTTTTGTTAATTTTTTGCTGATGACAACGTGGGAATGTGGGGGGAAAACTGGGTCCTACCACGTGATTTTCCGGCCAATAAAAATGCGCCGACAACAATGGAAAACGGTATCAGACCATTATGATTTTATGTTTTATAGCGGGAAATAGTTTATAGGGGGAAATTTTCTATCAATTTTGCCCTTTTGTTTGTTCCATATCGCCAGTAGGTTAAACAAAAGCTGAAATTCTTCTAAAAGGAGAGCATTTGTATTCATTTTAATTTCTTTCATTTTACAAAAATATAATTTCTGATAGCATTTTTGTAAAAACGAAGTTAACATTAAATGTTGTACAAAAACTTTTGCACAACTAAAAGATTAAGGGTGAAGACGGTATTGGATTGCTATTTGTTGCATTTTGTGGAATACTAAGTATTGCTACATCAGCATGGGAGTTCGGTTTTTCCCCGAGAGTTATTACACATTGAAGATAGGCCGTGCCGGGGGAAACATTTTCTGTCCACGAGTAGTTAAGGACAAAGAAAAGTACAGCGTTGTAGACGACGGGAATGCTTGTGAGGAAATATTGATGAGCAGAAAAAACGGTTCTTCCCTAATTTTATAGTCAATTTTTTTTCAAAGTCAAAATTTGTAGGCATTTTGTTCTATCATATTCATTGACAAATCTGACGCCATTTTCTTACCAGCAAATAAGCAAAATTTCCCTGAGGAAGTGGTAGAGGAACTTGAAAAAACTCTCCAAAACATTGGTAAATCTTTCAGAAATAGAACGCGCCCAACATTTGAAGAAATTTCTAAATACTTTTTACCTTTCTATTATCAACAAACTTGCAACCGATAATTTCTGTACTGTTACAGATGTATGTATTAAGGTAAAATAAATTTTTTCTGTCTTAAATTCATTATAAATTAAAGGGAAGTCAACATTGCTTTCATCATTCCATTGAATAATTGTGAATTCAGAACGTACAGAAAACTGTAATAGTTATAGAATATTCTTCTTTATAGTAAAGTATATATTTCTGTATCTATATAATTCGCTGTATGGTATTTTATCTAGAAGTAATGAAGGGATAATCTATCTGTATATTATTTGAAAATAAAATTTTCAAACGAAAAACATTTCATTTTGGAATTCTGCTGATTTATAAAACAGGTGAGTGTTATGATTTTTATAATAAAAAATTTGCTTGTAAATAATTTTTTTATTTTATTTGATGATAGTTCTCTACAGAATGGTTTTTTACGTCTGATTAGGAACTATAAGAATTAAAAAAAAAGAAACAATATGAAAGTTTTTATTTCAATATGGGGAATTTTTAAAATCGTTTTTTTATCCTAAGAATTCTTTATTTTACGTTTTTTAGTTATAATTTTTTGATGAAAATTGTCAAAATACTTTTTTGAAAAATTAAATGGTATAACATTATGTGTTTATGTATACTTCTTGCATATTCCAATGTTTGAAGTAATATGATTCAGAAAAGCATGGAATAAAAATTCGGTAACGCCACCACAGCTACAGATTTGGTGGTTTTTAAGTGCCGCCAATCTACACCTAAAATTTTTGTGACAAATCATAAAATAAAATACTTTATTTAAAACCAAAGTAGTCAATCAGATTTCGGTGGAAAATGGGCCGATATAGAGTTTAACATAGATTCAAAACAGTCTTTATTTTCTTTCACCTGATGCTGTCGCCATATGAACTCGAATAAATAAGATTCCAAATGAAAGAACATTTCCAAAACGTACGTTTACCAAGATAAAGTTTCATGTCATGGAGTTACACACTGAAATTCATATCGAGATCTTGCAAATTAAGTTTTCAAATGAAGAACATATCATTTTGGAATTCTCCTGATTTATAAAGCAGGTAAGTGTTATGATTTTTATAATAAAAAATTTTACTTGTGAATAATTTTTCTTCTTATTTTCTACGTCGGATTATGAATAAAAAGAAACATGAAAATTTTTTTATTGTAATGTGAGGAATTTTTACAATCGTTTTTTTTTATTTTATTTTTCTTGTTTCGTAAGCATTCTTTATTTTACGTTCTTCAGTTTCTAAATAATGATTTTCATTGAAACTTAAAATTTTTTTTGATAAAAATTTTTGTCAAAAAGCATTTTTTGCAAAATTAAATTATATAAAATTATGAGCTTATGTATACTTTTTGCATATTTTAATGTTTGAAGTAATATGATTCTCAAAACTATGGAATGTAAAGTTTAAATAGGCCTTTCATGTTATATTATTAAATTTAGTACAACTATTTCTCAGGCATTAGGTTTTAACTCTAATAAGAAGATACATATTTTTTTCAGTTTATTTATAAATATTTTCCCGATGTTTTACGGATCTTTCTTCTCTAAAAAAAAAGAGATACCATTTTGTTTTCGCTTGCATAAGAAAGAATATCAAACATTTTTCTTTTTTAAATTTAATAAGCCACAATAAAGAAGGAACGTTACACTGCTTCACTTAAGACATTTCCAGAGCAACTGAATGACTATTCTTATGAAAATCGTAGAAATTCGTCTCATACAACAACGCCCCCCCCCCCCATAGTTTGTTGCGATCGCGAATAACAAAGTTGTTTTTATGTTGGATTGTATGATGAATATCATAGTTGTTTTTGTTCAAAGTTGTTAAATAAAATTATGTTTGTGGAGCACTTGATTTGCATCCCAAATTTTCTTTTTAATGATGGCTGGTAAAGATAAATTCATTTTTACCAAAATACAATTATGTTGTTATTAGCTTGCAACACGAGATGAAGTAAAGTGATATGCAAAATCTTGTGATTTAAATCAGATTTAATTCGATACCTGTAAGCGACGTCACGCGTGTGTGTCGATCCTGATTGGTTTCTGAATCGACAAATGCTATTGTTTACCTAAGATGATGTTGCATAACGAACTGATTAAAATGGAGAGATCGTAACTTGTATAAAACTGAAGAGTTCTGTCCTGTTAATATATATTCCTCCACTTTATTAAAAAAGAAATATGCGCTGGATTGCTGTTATTTTAGCAGTTGTGTTCATGCTTCTGCTTTCTGGTAAGTTTTATTTTTCTTTTCAGTTTTGAATCTTATTTTTAATAAATGTCAAAAAATCTTCCTGCAAATCGAATATTTTTCGATATTTCACTTGTCTTATGGGCTAGTAATCAGGTTTTCATTAGTTAGATTGGATATTTATCGGTAAAGAAATAAGGGAGTCGGGGTGATAATCGTATTAAACGAAGATTTATGCTTGCAGAGCAGATAGAATCGCAAATAGTTGACAACCAACTTAAAATGAATTATTTTTTCACTAAGAGCTGAGCTTTTTTATGGCAGTTTTGTGCACAGAGGTTTATTTTGAGCAATTATAGTATTGAAACAGCTTACAATTGATTTATATTACAAGATAAAAAAGCACGAGTTATTGAGTTTTTTTCTTCTTTCTGTTATGACCGATGTATCTAACTGTTCCAGCACTACGTGTGTAGAACATACTACGTAACAATTAAATTAGCCGCAATGATCGGATAGTGACGCAATGTAAAACTAAGAGCTATGTCTTAATATATTATTGTTAACTTTTTTTAAAAAGAGAATGATGCGGTGGATTGGGTTTTTGATTACTGTTGCTTTTTCTCTAACGTTTGCTGGTAAGCTTAATTTTTCAGAATTTTTTTATTTGTAAAATCACAAATTCAGTATTACAAGATTTCAGAGTCACGTATATCCGTTGAATCAATCGAATGTTGTTCATAGGTGATTAAATAAAGCAAGAAACATGATTAATTTAATTTAAGCGACTTACTGTTTTAAATGTATCAGGTTAAGCGACTTACTGTTTTAAATGTTACTGTTTTAAATGTATCATTTGTTGCCGTGAAAGTCCAAAATCTCACGCATAAGAAAAAATGGACTACCGTGAATAATTTTTTATTTAATGATCGGATCTTCATGTTCTAAGATCTAATTTGAATGGTTCGTCAAATATGCTGGCTAACCCCTTCTCTGTCGGCGTCGCATATCATACGTTCCGAATTTTTGTGCCGGTATTCTTGGCGTCGCATGCCTTGCGGCGAAAAGAAAATTTACATTATGGAAATTGAATTCGTCACTACTTTCTCGCCTGCGATTATTTCTGTATTGAAACAAGTCCCTCTTCACAATTTTTGCAATAAGACTGAAATAAAATAATTGAATTGAAATAAAAATAATTTTGTACTTTCTGTTATTTCATTTTCATTAGTCTTAACATTGAATGTCAAAATAGTTATGATGTATTCAGAGAGTAAGTTCTAGGACAGTGAATTTATTATCTCTAAGTCGGAAGATGATAGTTCTGATTTATCAAATGAAAATTGTTTTTCAAAATACTTCTTACCTAGTTTTAATGATTATTTTATGCATATATTTATATTAAACACCTTAAAGTAATAGAGTTAATAAATATGTTATCTCATTGTATTACTTTTTTTCCGGATGCATTGCAGGGAAAACTGGAGATCAGTGGATGGGACATCACACATTTCACCAATTCGCGATCGCAACCCTCGAATACGCCATCTAGGGAGAAGAACGGTTCCATGTCTTATCCCTTCCCTCTACCCCTCTTTTCAGTTGTATAGGAATGTACTACCATGCTTTCCTTCTTTTTAGTATTTTTTGTATTTAATTGTGAAATATATTTTTGAAAATTTTCATGGCGCTTTTTTTAGAGCTATGTTCAGTGCAGTTTTCAGTTCCATATCGTTTCCTAACTTAAAAGTTTTTAATCTATTTAAAATTCAAGACAGAATTTAACGTATTTCCTTTTTCTAAGATTCTTAATATGCTAATGGTGATTCGTGAAAGCATACGAATTGTCGCCATGGATTGAGAGTTCTGTTCTACGCCACATGCAGCTCATTTTGATCGTCAATAGGATAAGGAAACACTGCTTGAGGACATAAATATTTTGCATATTCGAATTTAGGATAAAACATATTAATTTTCAGAAATAATAAAAAATAAAAAATAATAGAATTTTTTGGGTCGGAAATTCGAAAAAAAGAAAAATCCGATAATTAATGCTGACGATATGTTAAGTTACAGATAAAAGCGTACTTTTTCTGAAGAAAACTTTTTTTTGATGAATTCGGATTACTGATTCCCAAAATATGGGGGGGAGGGGGTGGTAACCACAATCTGGGAAATGTGGTCTATATTGTTTGGTTCTGGAGAGCTATCAAAGTTCGAATCCCCATAATGATAATTTTATTTTTGTGTATTTCGCCATATCTCGTGAATTTTTTAAGCGAATTAAAAAAAAATTTACACACAATTAAAAAATTCGTTTTTACAAAGAAAATTTCATTAAAAAATAACTTTTAGTAAATATTTATTTTTCATTATTTTATTTAATAATAGTAGGAAAAATGTGATTAAGCGAATCTTGCAATTTTGTACAAAAACTTTTCGATTATAGCTTAAAAAGCTGTTAAGATATGGCAGAGTAAGTGAAAGGTAAAATTAACATTAGGAGATCCAAATTTTTGAACACTCTTCTGACTAAACTACTGGGACCATATAATTTCCTTTCCAGATTGCAGCTACCTCCTATACTTACTTAAGGGGCCAAAAATCCAAATTAGGCAAAAAAAAAAAAAAAAAAGGGTCCTAAGAAGTACGTTTTTGCGTCTGATTTCGTAACTTAAAATATCGTCTGCGCTAATTAATTAGCCCATCTGAGGTCATCCCCTTGAACCATTAAGATTGAGTTCCAGAACGTGAGGATCCGATTATTAGATCAAAAGTTATTCAGGTTGGTTCATTTTCTTTCTTGCGCATTGTATGTCAATTTTTTTTCTAAACATTAGTTCTCATTGACATTTGAAAATGTTTACTTCCAGCAGGCATTAATGGTGAATATTGCATAAAAATTATTTTTGATAATCATCATTTTTTTTTTAAAGATTTAGATTGTCGAAGAGTGCGACGAGCTCTTTGCATTAGTTTATAACTCTGTATTTCTATTAATGCAGCTTAGTTTTTTATTTACTTACAAGTTTGTAGAACTCTAGACTAGAACCCCTGATTTACATATAGGTAGATACTCATTAGGTAGTCATAGTACAGGAGCCTTACTCTGCACTAGCAATTATAAATTGTTGCCACCGACTAACATATTAATAAAAAAGAGTAACCACTTTCGGAATTGTGGTTGCCAAATTTCGATACGTAAAATGTGAAAAAATTTTCGAATAGTAACATTATGTTAAAAAATTCAAAATTGGGATACGTAACGCGAAACAAAATGATTCACAAAGTTACACAAAGGTAAGTTTTACTTCCTTAAATAATATATTCACAACTTCTAATAGTACATTTTAAATACAAGCATAAACATATAAAGAGAGGAATTTAGAGAAGAATTATATATTTTAATCAGAGACTCAACAAATAATGATGATTAAGCTAAGAATTCTTGATTAACTTCTACTTAATTACGATAAATAAAATCTGTAAAGATTTGTTACGTTACTGCCGTTTTCTTTGACGGCTACTGGTGTATCAAATTTTTATATATATATATATATATATATATATATATATATATATATATATATATATATATATATATATATATATATATATATATATATATATATATATATATATATATATATATATATATATATATATATATATATATATAAAAAAGAGTAACATAGTTTTAAAATCATAATCTTTTTTTTCAAAACTGAAAAAAAAGTTGGCTTTTATTAGTATTGTAGTGATTAAAAGAAAAAATCTATTTCTCTTGCACTAAAAAAAAAAGGTTGTCTGAAAATGGCCAGAATGTTATATCGCTTAAAATTGACTAGCCTACGAAGTTGTGTAGTAATGTAACAAATCTCTGCATTAAAATTAAAAGCTCAAAACAAATACGTAAAACAGTAAAATTGACAACGTTTATTCTGTTCCATTGCATATGGCAACTTAAATAAATTATTAGAAAATTGATGTGTGATTTAAACATACTATGGTTTTTTTATTTTTATTTAGAAAGGCAATATTTGTAAATCTTTAGAAAAATTGCGTTTTTCCAAAGAAAAAGTGCCATTTGCATTGAATTTTGACAGTGTTCGTCATCTCGTTCTACCCATAACTCAGCAATTTCTCTATTATTTTGAAGTTAGGATGAGCCGCACAAAAAAATCCTTTGGATCTCTTAGCAAACAACATTTGCAGCTGCATTTGCGCATAATCTTTATCCGTAAGCATGTTGTTTACAAAATATTTATCTTTAGTTATTTCTGGGCACTTGACTTCATCAATAAAGTCTATGGTGATACGTTCTATATCAGCCTATGAAAATTAACATTAAGTGAGAAATATTAATATTTAGCACATGTTTTTATTTAACCTTGGTCACTAGTGCATTTTAAGTGTTGACATAAGGTGTGATGTACATGAGAAATAGTAATATTTAACGATATCTTTTATTTAACTTTTACCATTAGTGCTTATGAAGATCAACATTAAGCAAGAAATATTGATATTTAACAAACTTTTTTATTCAACTTATTCCAATAGTTCCTGTTAAATGTGCACTAAAATTCATTTACTGTGGTGTAAATGAGAAATAGTGATAATTAACGAAATCTTTTATTCAGCTTTTAACATCAGTGCCTATAAAAATCAACAGTAAGTGAAAAATATTAATATTTAGCACAGGTTTTTAATTAACTTTGACCATTAGTGCATTTTAAATGCTGAGTTAGGTTTAAGGAGAAATAGTGATATTTAACGAAATCTTTTAATCAACTTTTACCCTCAGTGCCTATAAAAATCAAAATTAAGTGAGAAATATTAATATTTAGCATATGCTTTTATTTAACTTTGATCATTAGTGCACTTTAAATGCTGACATTAGGTTTGATGAGAAATAGTGATATTTAGCAGAATCTCTTAATCAACTTTTACATTAGTGCTTATAAAGATCAACATTAGGCGAGAAATATTGGTAATTAACAAACATGTTTATTCATCTTTGTTCCTTAGTTCTTGTTTAACTGTGATGTAAATAAGAATGAACACCTGCACTTAAATTTTCATTATAAATGCTTGCTGAATCTTTACATTGACTAGCGTGAATGAGACATGATATTTAAGAAATATAATTTTTTAAACTTTCATTGTTATTGCAGACTGAATGCCAACATTTGCCAGTGTCTTATATAAATATTTACTATTCATCATTACGTAAAGAGTTTTACAATTTGATAAAAGATATTGTAGATATAGAATGACAGTAAATTGTTGTAAATGTATCTAATTTTCAGTGACTTAACCTAAACAAAAATGAAGTCACTTAACGATGTAGAATGACTAAACGTATAAATTGTGAGGAATTTTATTTAAATAAAATTATTATTTTTTGGTAGTCCTTTAGCGAAAAGAATAAATCATATTCGCTAATAATCAGATGTTTATCACTCGAAAACGTATCAACATACATAAGCTTCAATTGCGCAAATTTTCATCGTTTCATTTCTTGTAATTGTGCAACTTCTATATTTACAATCATGAAACTCTTTTTTCTCTGCGGAATTGTTTCCTTCTTAATTGGTATGACAATTATTTCTTTCAAATAAATTAATTTATAGAAAGTTATAGGTTTATTAAATATGTTGGTATACCTATATCATACCTGTTAACTTTTACGCATTTGGCGTAAAATTTTATTTCTATCTTTAAAGTGGTAGTAAAACGTATGCTTTTTATATATTTCTTGCATTTATAAACTTAATTTATAATCTTTTTCACTACTACTAATTTTAAAAATATTAAGCATATATATAAATGTGTAGTACTGCGGTAGAGTCTTTCGTAAACTTTATCAAAATACAGTGTATGCTTCTGCCTAAAATTGTAATTTAAATTCCATCTTACTACCACTGGGGAAAATGATCCTCGAAAGGATTAAAAGTTGGCAGGTATGCTATATTATATTTAAGCATTAAAAATGGTTAAAATATATTTAATACAGCTATTCTCAATATATATATATATATATATATATATATATATATATATATATACAGAGTGTCTCAGTTAAACGTTTCAGAACTCCTAAGAGGGGTAGGGTGCATCCTGACGACTCGAAATCATATAGCAATGTGCAATGTGGGGTCGAAAATGCTTTCCTGAAGCGGTGATGTACACAGAAGCACCATAAAGAAAAGAGACCGTAAGTGAAAAATCGTTTTAATAATACATTGAAAAAAGCATAAGGTACATGGGTCAAAGTTAGTGTTCGAAGTTTCTGCCACCGGCTAAAATGCACACCTCACATCTCCGGCGCATGGACATCCGAACATTCTGCAATAACTCCAGGCATATCTCGAATTTCTTCGGCAGCTACTGCGATTCTTGCAAGCAGCTCCTCAGCATTGTCAACAGGGGTGTCATAAACCAGTGTTTTCATATGACCTCAGAAATAAAAATCAAGACATGATGGATCGGGTGTCCGAGGAGGCCAACGCACTGGAAAGCTCGGTACTTTGTTACAACGCCTACCGCGTCTGGAAAGCATTTCCGACCCCGCATTGCTATATGATTTCGAGTCGTTAGGATGCACTCTACCCCTCTTAGGAGTTCTGAAACGTTTAACTGAGACACCCTGTATATATATATATATATATATATATATATATATATATATATATATATATATATATATATATATATATATATATATATATATATATATATATATATATATATATATATATACACAGTCCAGTCACATTAATGTGACCACCTGACAAAAGCCAGAATAACCACCTTTGGCAGAGTGGACCGCTGCGAGACGTGCAGGAAGAGAATCATTAGGTTTCTGAAGGTATTCACTGGAATGTTGAGCCATGCCGACTCCAGTGCCATAGCCAGCTGCGCTAGATTACGCGGTTGAGGATATGTGGTACGAGCAACCCGACAGAGGTGGTCCCACAGATTCTCAATTGGGTTTAAATCCAGTGACTTTGCTGGCCAGGGAAGTACGGTAAACTCACCCTTGTGCTCTTCGTACCACGCACATACACTGTGAGCTGTATGACACCTCGCCTTATCCCGCTGGTAGATGCCATCATTCTAAGGAAAAATCATTCGCATGTAGGGGTGGACATGGTCCGCAAGGGCAGATGCGTACTTGTGCTGATCCATCGCTCCTTCCACAATGATGAGTGCACCCAGTGAATGCCAGGAAAACATTCCCCAAACCATAATGCTCCCTCCTCTAGCCTGGATCCTTCTGGCAATTGTTGCAGGGTGTTTGCTTTCAGACATTTCATGCCGTGTACGCCAACGTCCATCTGTTCGATGGAGCATAAAATGTGATTCATTGGAAAAAGTCACCTGTCACCACTATGTGAACGTCCAGTTGCGGTACTGGCATGCAAATTCCAGCCTTTGTCACCGATGAACAGCAGTTAGCATAGATGCATTAACCAGGCTTCTGAAGCGGAGGCCCAAGCACAGCAACATTCGCTGAACCGTTGTTGAGGATACACACTTGGTAGCCCTTGGTTCATCTGGGCGGTCAGTTGCTAAACAGTTGCACGTCTATTCACCCGAACGCATCTCCGTAGCTTTCCTACGCCTCTGTCATCTATAGCCCGTGGTGCACCGCATGTGCCAAGCTACTAATTTTGGATAGTGCCATTTTACCACGCACGGTATACTTTCACCACGGTGGCACGCGAACAGTTCACAAAATTAACCGTTTCCAAAATGCTTCCACACTTGGCCCGAAGGCCAATAATCATGCCCTTTTGGACGTCGGATAAATTGCTACGTTTTTACATTACGCCAACGCTTGAAATGCTTTCCGATGCCCTAGGACATCCTTTATCTACACTCTACTGTAATATGCTGCCACCTGCCTTCTGTGATTGGTTATTTCACGTTGACGTCGAAGGTAGGTGGTGGTCACATTAATGTGACTGGACTGTGTATATATATATATATATATATATATATATATAAGATATCTGTGTGTGTTAGTATTATATATAAATATTAAGCATACTTAAAATACATTTATCGATATAAGTATATTTAAGTTGATTATTTCTTTCAAATAAGTTATTTTATAGAAAATAATAGGCTTCTTAAATATATAGCCATACTTAAAATGTATTTACATCGTATTGTAACCAAGCTCATTTCATATGTTTAGGAATTTCACAATGTCAATAGGTTCTAATGCTGTAAAAATGCTTTCTTTAAGTTCTTGCAATGTATTTGTTACTATGAATGACCGAAATTGACTATCACATTGTTGCTTTGGTAAATGTCCGAAAGATGTACTAGGTCTAGTTAAGTGCCACTACCCGGTATACATTTGCCCCGTATGCTCTGGAACAATGTTTTTTTAAGTGCCACTGCCCAGTATGCATTTAACCGGTACTCCTGCGAACACTAATTTTTCTCCTAATTTATCCTCAGCCGATATTAAAATATCGAATCAATATAATAATATCAACGAATAAATTAATATAAAATCAGGCTATAACAAATATTTAGGACATTCACCAGAGCGATTATGAGATTAATGACATTCATCGGTGAAAGTCGACTTTCTCTTGATTTCGCTCATTCACGGTAACATATTCACCATCAGATGGTTTCATAAACAGTGTTTTTTGAGGCAACCTTTTAAAAAAATATTCCACTCATGTAAGTCCGATGAATTTAATGGTTAAGTGATAAAATATAAATGAATTACAGTCATGTGCATGCCTATAGACACTATTTACAAACAACTAATGCCGAAAATACTGACCAAGAGTGTATTTGTGCCGAAGCAGGACCTTTCGGACCCGCTAGACAGTGATCGGAACTAGAAAAAAGCTAGCCAAAGCTCAAAAGTACAAATGATTATCACCCGGTACAAATGATTTACTTTTTTTAATCAACAAATAGTAGAATAATGTAAAATATTTCATTAACACAATGTTTCAAATATTATAGTTGTATTCATGCAAAGGGGATCAGAAGTTCTGTGCACCTGGAATGCGAATTTTGTTTTTCTATCAGATGTTACTTCACTTTCAAAAATAAAACCTTCTTTTTTGGCTATTCTGCAATCCTTAAGAATCATTAAATAAAAATCAGAATCGTTTTGTCAGGAAATCACATGATTTGAGACGAAACGCGAACTCAAACAAATATATGACGAAAATGTTTCCTCAACTCGAAACCTCATCGTAGCTCATTGTGGGAGATTGTTAACTAGAATGACGGAACTGGAATGAAGGCTAGGCTATCGAAAATAAAGTGAAGTAAGTCGACTGGCCTTTAAGGCCTGTTTAGACGATTCAAATTCTTGGACAAAGATTGATTGATATTGATGGAAACTTGTTTTGCTTTGAGCTTGGACCGTGTTAACTATCATCCAAGTACTTGGTCCAAGTCCTTGGACGATAGTAGAGCATGTTCTACTTTCCATCAAAGTTTTTTCTCTTTTCACCAATCAGCGTCTTACGTTTCGTGACGTCAACAAGCAGGCATCAGATTATGTCATTTTGTTGTCTGTTTTCATACATTTTAGTCCAAATAAATTGATCTGTTACGGTATATTTGTGTTATTATGATTTTATTTGAATTTATTTAGTAATTTTAAACTTATGTAAGAATTATTTTAAAATGTTGAATCTGAACAATGCGCATGCGCAAGTTTTTCTTTCGACCAAACAGTGACATTCAAGACCCTTATGAAAAAATCGAGGTATAAATGAGGTATAAACGAGGTATATTTGAAAGGTATAAAGGAGGTTGTTATTTAAATACGTCTTTAAGGTTGAAAAGGGTGAAAATGAATACCTGAAAATCAACCTCAAATATACCTTAAATGTACCTCCAGAGGTATGTATGTTCCAACCTGAGGTGTTTAATTTTACATCTGTGGAGAGGTAGATATTTACTACTTTAAAGTGTTTCATTTTCAACCTTAGGTTATTACTTATCAGCCTGAAGTATATTTTTTTACACTTGTGGAAGTATTTATTCAGCAACCCAAGGTGTGCCATTTTACACTTCAGGTTATTATAAATCAACTTCAGGTGTATTTTGTTCGACTTCAGGTAATTGTTTTTTCAACTTCAGGTATATAGTTTTACGCTTGTAGAGGTATATATTTATCAACCATTGGTGCGTCGTTTTACACTTCTGGTTGTTATAAATCAACCTCAGGTGTATTTTGTTCTACCTCAGGTAATTATTTTTCAACCTCAGGTATCTAATTTTATGCTTGTAGAGGCTTATATTTATCAACCTGTGGTGCGCCTTTTTACACTTCTGGTTGATAAAAATCAACCTCAAAATGTATTTTGTTCTACCTCAGGTAATTATTTTTCAACCTCAGGTATCTAATTTTATGCTTGTAGAGGTATATATTTTTCTACCTAAGGTGTGCCATTTTACACTTCTGGTTGTTATAAATCAACCTGAAGTGTATTTTCAACACTTGGAAAGGTTATTTTTTATTAGCGCCATGTGTTCCATGCTCTACCTTAAGTTATTATTTCGTAACCTCAAGTAGGGGAGAGTCGGGTAGCCCCGCCCAGCGGGTACCCCCGCCCACAGTCAATTTCATATCTATAGAATATTTTTTCAAATCAATGGGCCATCGGACATTAATTGTTATATTAAAAAAGATTATTTTCAAAGTTTCAAGTATTTATGCAGCTGGTAACATGGTAAACAATAGTTTTGAAAATATGTTGAATACAGTAGTCATGAAATTAAGAAAAATTGGTTGAATGTTTCGATTAAACTTCATTTTAATACTAAAAAAATAATTTTTTCTATGCATACAGCATTAAAGTATGTAGTCTGAAGTTTAATTTGCACGAAGAAAGAAGTTTATATGTGAAAAACTTTTCGAATAATTACAAATTTACAAAAAAATTGGATTTCGGGTAGCCCCGCTCACATGAATGTCGGGTATCACCGCCCAATTTTATTTGGTCGATAAATGTACGGTTGCAAAGATTATTATTTTATTGCTTCAAATTTGAATGTTATATGCATTTTTAACAACAAATATTGTTATTAAATGATTGTTATTAAATGATAGAATTCACTAAAAGTATATAAATATGTAATAAATAAAATAATTTTGTGATAAAAATGATAAATGAGGTTTATCTATTGTCAATACATTGGTCACTTTCATTTACACCTGAAAAAACAGTCAAAAAACATATTTTTTTGTAACTGGGCCGGGCTACCCGACACATTTTGAAAAGAACTGAAAAACATGTTTTTTTAAATTTCTATTTTTTCAAGTTAAACTATTCTTTTTTTTTGTTTATTCTTTTTGCATTATTTAATTAGATGGTAAAACAATAAAAACATACAAAAATATTGATTATTACTCAATATCTATTATATATAATTCTCTTACGTGGCTCCCAAATTTTGGCTGTATTTCTTTTCCGCTGGTGGCAATGTTTGCTTTGTTTTGAAAACACCAAAGCATTCTGCCTTTTAATGATGTGTTTCTGATCTAATATATATAATTCTCTTACGTGGCTCCCAAATTTTGGCTAAAGTACTTTGTACAACTAAATAAGATTCTTTTCGCAACAGTTAAATATTTACTTTATTTTCTTCAGTCATAGAGAAAACAGTCGGCAAAGAATTCTGTTAGGTTGAAAAACATTTCGCTAAAAAATAACTAATTCTAAAAGAAATAAAAATAAACAACTAAGAAAATAAAAATGCTGTTGCCTGCCATAGAATTTTTTGAAAGTTAACTTAGCAACGTAAATCAAAATGACATAGAAGCGCAACTAGATCAAAATTATGATACCTGAGCGCTTGACGTAACAAATCCTTCAATTCGTGATCGCAACGAACTATAGGGGGCGTTGTTGTATGAAACGCATACCTGCGATTTCTATATGGGTCATTCTCACAAAAACAGTCATTTTCATGTCCCCAGTATATTTTATGTTTGTTTTACAGCTTACGAAGAAAAAAAATTCAGGGAAAGTGTCCTTCAGAATGCAAGCTAACAAAAGAATAAAAATAAAATTATCAATTTTTATTTTTTATTTATTTTAGGTAATTAAAATATACCAATATGTCATTCCCTCACTTGTCCCCACTGCTGATTTAAAAAAAGAAAAAAATTTTTTCTAAGATACAAATTTTTTTTTTACAAATTCGTGTTTTTTATTTCAGAATACTAAAATATAGAATTCAGAAAATCAATTTTAAATTTAATTTCTGATAAAAATATTAACACAGCACTATTTTAAACTTTGTCCCCAGTGTTTCGCGTCATTCCCTCACAACAATGTTTGTATGACCTGCAATCTTCTTAGAATAAAAATATTTTAATAAAAACTTCAGAAGTTAACAACTGGCATCATAGAACAAAATTGCAGTATGTTTCCATCTTCAACTTAAAGAAGCTTTGCTGTGGAATACATTTGAATGAATCAAACCAGGTAAAATTTTTTACATTTGTCATTCTCTCATGTCATTTTTTAGAGTAAAATAAAATACAACTTCATCGAGAAAGTGGATAATTATATGCTGCTTTCTTGTATGAATATAATTGTATGTGATTGACTTCAGAAATTCATTAGGCCTAACTGTTATTTTCAAATTTTATTGAATTCGTCATTCCCTCACTTGTGTATAAAGTGAGGGAATGATTCAAGATGAGTATATTATTAAATTTTTTTTTGTTCAATCGTGCCAGCCAATTTTATTTCCCAAACCTGTAAAAACTATTAAATATATAAGACTAAATTATAATAAATATTAGATATACTTAGTATGTTATCATTTTCAAACTTTAGGTAGATGTAACTTAGATAAAAACATGTATTAAAATAAAATATCATTCCCTCACTATTAGTGTCATTCCCTCACTTTTTAAATAGCGAAAATAATTAATTTACTTATTAATTAATTTGAAAAATAAATTAAAAAATTAATAAATTAATTTATTAAATTAATTAATTTATTTATTAAATTAATTAATTAATTATTAATTATTATAAATTAATTAATTATAAATTAATTATTTAAAAAATTAATTAATTTAAATATTAAGTATAATTTATAGGATATATACTTTCTTTATAATGTCATTACATATTTCTATTAATATAAAAAGTTTCAGAGCTTTTTATTCATTTTACTTTTTTGGGATTTTATGAACTGAAAAATGACAGTTTTCGTGAGAATGACCCATATAAACCGTCATTCAGTTACTCTGGAGACGTCGTTAATGTAGCGTGTAGCATTGCAACGTTCCTTCTTTAATGTGGCTTATTAAATTTAAAAAAGAAAAATGCTTGGTATTCTTTCTTGTACAACCGAAAACAAAATGGTATCTCTTTTTATTAGAGAAGAAATATCCAAAACACATCGGAAAAATATTTGTACATTAACAGAAAAAAAAATATGTATATTCTTATAAGAGTTAAAACCTAATGCCCGAGAAATAGTATTACTAAATTTAATGATATAACATGAAAGGCCCATTTAAACTTCACATTCTATAGTTTTAAGAATCATATTACTTCAAAAATTAAAATGAACAAAAAGTATACATAAGCCTCATAATTTTATGAAATTTAATTTTGCAAACTAAGTTTTTTGACAACAATTTTTATCAAAAAATTTCAAGTTTCAATAAAAATCATTATTTAGAAACTAAGAAATGTAAAATAAAGAATGCTGACGAAACAAAAACAAAAAAACAATTCTTTTTTGTCGCCATTTTTAGTGCTACGAAAATTCGTCTTTGGGATTTGCCAAAAACAAAACAAGATGCAATTTTATTTTTTCAGGAGGGAAATATTTTACCGAAAAAACGAAAATGTACTAATTCCCACAACATGCAACTTTATCTTGGTAAACGTACGTTTTGGAAATGTTATTTCATTTGGAATCTTATTTATCAGAGTTCAAATGGCGATATGATTGTTTTGAATCTATGCTAAACTCTATATCGGCTCATTTTCCTCCGAAATCCGATTGACTATTTTGATTTTAAATAAAGTGTTTTATTTTATGAATTTCACAAAAATTTTAAATGTAGATTGGCGGCACTTAAAAACCGCCAAATCTGTAGCGGCGGTGGCGTTAATACGTAAGTACCGAATTTTTATTCCATACTTTTCTGAATCATAATACTTCAAGCATTGGAATATACAAGAAGTATACATAAACACATAATGTTATACCATTTAATTTTTCAAAAAAAAGTATTTTGAGAACAATTTTTATCAAAAAATTATAAACTAAAAAACGGAAAATAAAGAATTCTTAGGATAAAAATACGATTTTAAGAATTCTTTACATTGAAATAAAAACTTTCATATTGTTTCTTTTTTTATTATTCTTATAGTTCTTAATCAGACGTAAAAAACCATTCTGTAGAGAACCATCATCAAATGAAAAAAAAATATTTACAGGCAAATTTTTTATTGTAAAAATCAGTGCACTTACCTGATTTATAATTCCCGGAGAATTCCAAAATGATAAGTTCCTTGTTTGAAAACTTTATTCTCAAATAATAGATACATAGTTTATCCTTTCATTACTTTTAGATAACATACTACACAGCAAAATTTTATAATTGATATGAATTTGAATATGTAGCTAAAAACAGAATAGCTGAATTCTAGTTGAACTTATTCTTTCAAAACTAAAAAAAACTTACCAAGAAAACGATTTAAATTAATTAAGAATCAGCACAAATGGCACTATTTCAAGTAACTTGGATAATTTTTTATTGTTGTTTTCCGAATTATATGAATACAGAAATATATACTATTCTATAACGAAGAAGAATATGCTATAACTATTACAATTCTGTATGTTCTGAATTCATATTTATTCACTGGAATGACGAAAGCAATGTTGACTTCACTTTAATTCGTAATGAATTGAAGACAGAAGAAATGCATTTTACCTTAATACACACATCTGTAACAGTATCCGAAATCGGAAGTCATCAGTTGCAAGTTTGTTGATAATAGAAATTAAAAATTATTGAGGAATTTTTCTTCAAATGTTTGGCGTGTTCTGTTCCTGAAAGATTTACTAATATTCTGGAGATTTTTTTCAAGTTCTTCGGCCTTTTCCTTAGGGCAGCGTTTCTCAACCTTTCAGTATTCGCGGCCCAGTTTTCAATCATAATTTTCATCGCGCCCCCCACTTGCAGTAAAATGTATGCAACAATAATGTATATTGAGTATTTTTAATTCTGTCTTTAAATTATTTTTAACTAACTACCAAAACAAAAGTAAAGTAAAAATCAGCAGCAATTGAGATTGTAGAAACTATGTTTGGAGTTAATTTTTCAAAACAATTACAGTCCATACCTGTTTCAAATTATACTGTTGCTCGTCGAATTGGTGATACAACTGAAAATGTAGTGTCAGCTTTTCTCGATGTTGCGTGACAAAATGTTTTCAATAAACTTTGAAGCAAGAGATATAAATAAAGATGCTCATTTCATTGCCTATGTTTGATTTTGTGATAATATGTCAGTAGTAGAACTACTTTTCAGCAAATCAATAGAACTCAAAACAACAGCGCTAGCATTATTTGCTATTTTAAATGATGTTATGAATGATGAAAGCACAGAATGCAAAAATTGCATCGGAATATGCACTGGAATATGCATCGGAATATGCTTGTTCAATATCCGGAAGGTTCGAAAGTATACAAGCACTAGTAAAACAAAAATTGCCTCAATGCGTCTGAACACATTGCATGATCCACAGAGAAGCTTTGGGTTCGAAAGAAATACGTCCTGGTTTAAATATTGTATTAACTGCGGTTGTAACCATTTCAAATTATATAAAAATGAGAACCCTGAGATCGAGAATCTTTTCTGCTCTTTGTAATGACATGGGTTCAGTACATTCAGAGTTACTATTTAAATGTGAGGCAAGATATTTATCACGTGAGAAATTTTTGCAACGTGCTCGTGAATTAAGAGAAGAAATCGTCATTTTCTAAGAAGATAACAGACCGGAAACCGGGAATTTACACTATTGTTTATTTGTGATGAAATTGAGATATTTGGTCGTCATATTTGAGAAATTAAATAACTTGAATCTTAAACTCCAAGGAGCAAATACACATATATTGGATACGAGTGATGAAGTTAATGCTTTTTGTAGAAAATTAGAATTGTGGGGCAGAAATTTAAAGCAAAAAAACCTAACAATGTTTGCAAATATGGATAATTGTACTAAAACTTATAAGGCTGAAGAAGAATACATGAAAGTTACGTTTGTAACCATTGAAAATCATTTAGTCATGCTGGCAAAGAATTTTAAAAAGTATTTTCCTGCTCATGACAAACTGCTAGCAAGTTACGAGTGGGTTAGGAATCCATTTCATAAGACTCCCGAAGGATACTCAATTGATGAGGAAGAAAAATTCATAGACTTCACGACAAGTGGCGAAACTGAAATGCAATTTAGTAATAAATCACTATTTGAATTTTGGCAGGAGGAGGATTTTTCCGCACTGAAACAAAGGGCATTTCGCATTCTATTACCGTTTTCAATATCCTATCTTTGTGAAACTGGATTTTCTGCTGTGGCTTCTTTGAAGACAAAATATAGATCTCGGCTAAATATAGAAACAGGACTGAGAGTGGCTATTTCTAATATTAAGTCTCACCTCAAAAAACTTTGCTCTGCAGGACAGACCCAAGGAAGCCACTAAAAATTATTAATTTTTTTTAAAAATTTAGTATGTTTGATTAAGTAAGGTGGGTAAGCCAAAGGTGGACAGTGCTCCTACCGTAGCCTACCCCCAAAGTAAAATGAAATTTATTTTGAATCATAAGATGTCCCTTCTGCATAGTAAATCTTGTATCTGAGGTGCACGAGGCTAAATTGGAACATATTTCCTTGAATGGCCTCCATTGTATGAAGTGATTTAATTATTTGCAGTTGTCGTTCTAATTTCCAGGTGAGAAGATAATGTGTTTAAATTCTTAGAACTTTGAGTTATAATATGTTTTCTGAAAGTTTATTTCTTTTTCTTTAACCACATTACTTTAATTCGAATTAATCTATCAGATTAATAGTTTTATGTCGTGCAAATGGTAAGAGAGACCTTATGTATGTTCCCAAGTGGCGAAGACAGGCGACACTTGGGCCACCTTCGGAAGCAAACGTGAAATCTATAAAAGAGTTAATTATAAATCATTACGTAGCATATTATTTCTCAAAAAGGAATGCTTGAATTAAATGCCAATTGATTTATTTCATTTTAAGCAAATGTGGAACTTTGGTATTTTTTAAATTTTTATAATATTTTGACGTTCCTTTAGTAGACTTTGCGATATTTTGTTTCATGTTTTTTGTTTTGTTTGCATTTTAAAGTCATTTTTCAGGTATTTTTTTTATTTTTGTGGTAGTTATGAGTGTTTTTGTGGTCGATTCTGGTATTTTCTTGCAAATTTGGGTATTTTTAGATTAGTTATGGGTTTAGTTAGTTAACTCTAGTATGGTTATTTAACTCTTACTTGTTGGCTAATTCTTCTGAAAAAATTAAATCAATAATTCTTGATTAATTCTAATGAGTTAACTCAAAAGAATCGCTAGTGACTTCACACAAGAACTATCAAAGTAAAATCAATAAACAAATTATACACTCTGAAAACAAATATCTTTTTTAAAGTCGGGAAACTTGTTCCTACCAGCAGGATACTTAAAGTGCCTTTTTAAAAGAAGTTTGCCAGTCCAAGTGTTTTTTCTAAAGATAATTTGAGTAAGTGAAAAAGTGATTTCAAAACATGGCTCACCTTTGGAACCTGTGCGAAACCTTAGGTGCAGAAGCTAAAATTTTAAAATTGTACTATAAAATAAATGGAATTTTATTTCACAATTAAAAGTATACGTGACAGATATTAGAGATAGGTGTAAGATGTTACAGAAAAAATTCAGATACACAGACTTAATCAGAAAATTATAAAAAAATCATTAAGGCCAAGCCACCCTTGGCTCCTCACCTTAAATTTTGATTTAATAAGTTGTTTCACTTTAATAAGTTATTAAATATGTCAAAATGCATTTTGTTTTCTATGTATATGTGTGCTTTCCTTTCATCCAGTTAATCAATTTTTTTAAATAATATTTTCTCTTGAATATTCTCGCGCCACCCCTCTGGCGTGCTCGCGCCCCCCTAGGGGGGCGCGCCCCACAGGTTGAGAATCTCTGCCTTAGGGAAATTTTGTTTCTTATTTGCTGCTAAAAAATGGCGTCTGATTCTGTCAATGACTTTGATGGAACTAAATGAAAACGTGATAAATTAATGTCTGATATTTACAGGCTCCCGCTAGACGGCGTACTCGAGCGTTGCGATCGCGAATTCTAAAAGTGTTGTATCGCCAAATGCCCAAATTAACAATTGTGTTCTTAAAGAAATTCTATAAAAAGTTTTAAATAAACAACCTACTTCTACAACTGCTTCTTGAAGAACTTGGCTCATTGATTAAAAATATTGTTTTAATTTTACAGTACTAACTTTACTTCTACTTTCATTATTGCTATGACCCTCTTTCATTACATTTTACAACTTCATGCTAAATTTGAGGACTTTAAGTTGTTTTGTGGTTGAATACTGACATTTAGAAATGTGTACATAAAAAAAATAATATTTAGAGGTTAAGAGTTGCCTTAGAAAAAATTGAATTGTTAGCAATGTCTTAAGCAAAAAGTTTTATTTTAACTGACAAATACTATATTATAATTTTAACTTTTTCTATGACTATACTCATTTTCTTACTCTTTTCTTTGTTTTTTATACATTTTATATTTTTGTGATAAAATAAAAAACTTATAGTTGTTCTGCTTCTGAACACTGATGAAAACACAAAATGATGGGCTTCATCAACAATCAAAAATATATACATTTATTTTACAAATTCCATATTATTAAGGTGGCGCCCTTCAGAGAGTTAAAAATACAAAATTTTCTTCATCAAAGCCGATGCTTTACATCCAGCTCTCAGTGGCAGACTACTATTTCATATTGTTTTATAACACATGGCTTTAGCCCTCTGGTGAGAAAGACTTTAAAACAAAACTTACAACAGTTACTTTTCTCAACAACTGAAATTTAGAATAGTGTGACTAAGAAAAATATGCGAACTGTTTGCAATTTCAAATTAATATTGAAATGTACAGGTTTAGAATTTTCTACAGTGAAAAGTTTTCGGAAATTCAGTATTCAAAAAAGTATTCAAAAACTAGACATTAAGAACGTATCCAATGAGCGAGCAAAGCGAGCATTGGATTGCGAAGCAATCCGAAATGAACCGCGTAAGCAGTTCCGAGGGTTGGTGAGCGCCAGCGAGCAGGGGGCGAAGCCTCCTAGTTATACAGAAATATAAGCAATATTCCTTAAGTGGGCGGGGCTACCCGACTCTCCCCTATATATTTTTGTAATTTTAGAAGTATTAATTTATCAATCAAAGATGCGACATTTTGCACTTCAGGCTTATATAGCTCAACCTAAATTTTTTTTAGCACTTACGAAGGTGAGGTGTTATACGGACCACCCAGTTTATTAATTTTTAGACTCACTATATAAAAAATATAATATATATTAAGATATTATATATATTATATGAATAATAATGTATATCATTAAATTTTTTTCACTAGTATAGATCATTTATCAACCTGAAATTTTTAATATTAAACCTTCGGCAGTAATTGCTTCCTTTGTTAAGCTATAAAAGAAAGTTTCAAACGCATAATTCTTCTATAAAATTAATAGATTGAATTAAATAATCTTAAAATAACACTTTTCCAAATTCTACAGTTAGTAAAAATTATTTATGGGAACTCATACTCGTATTTTTAGAAGATAGTTGTCTAAGGTGCTTGAATTTTTAAAGCTATAAAACTACAAATTTAAATGATTAGTCAGCTGAAAGTCAAATTACTTTTATTTAAAACTAAAATTTCATTTTTTTTACAAACCAACAAAATTATTTTAAATACTGTTTCCGTCTACCTGTTGAAACTTGTAATTATTGGAACCTAAAAGAAAAAAAAAATGAATTAGTAAGTAAGTCATATTTACAATAATAGTGGCAGGTTTTAAACTATTAAAATATTAGAAATTATTTTTTTTATGATTTAAATTAACTGGATGAAGTTAATTTTCTTTTTCAGTTAAATAGTAGTACTCTTCTGCCATTTCTATTCAATCTTCATAGCTAAAAAGCATGACAGGTACCACAGCCACAAAATAAAGTATACTGAAGTCAGTACTACCATTAACAACATTTACAGAAATTCAAAGATATAATTCCAATCTTAATATGCAATTTTAACACTTTGTATTTTTCTATACATTTGGTATCATTATGGTACTTGTAAATTTGATAATTATATTTTCTTTCTTTCCTTTCTTACAAATCTTCAAACTCAATAAACCTAGTCTATATATTTTTAAACTTTTTGTCAGACTTTATGAAACTAATAGCTTTTTTATAAATTATAGACGCTGATTCTGAAAAGGACTTCCGTTATTGTCAATCACATAAGAGTTTCTTAAAAAATAGTTATTTTAATATTTTTTAATAAATCTAATCAAGAATCAACAATCGTGTAATAAATTAAATTTTAAAGTTATGTACCAATTTTTATTCTTTTTTTACACTCAATCGAATAGAACAAATTACAAGTTGATAAGGAGCATTTATTTTAAAGTTGTGAGTAATTTTATGTGAGGAAAATTTTGTAAGAGAGAATGATTTGAAATAATACTTTTAAAATAAGTTGAGTACAATATCTCCTATATAATTTATAATACCAAGCAGAATAAAGCTAATAGCTAGTTGTTTCAAACATTTGCTTAAATATAAAAACACATCCCATAAGATGAAATTCAAAAAATTGCATATTACTTTTAACAATAAATGTCTTTATTTGCAATTGATTTTATTCAATTCAGCATTAAAATTGCATAAGAAACTATACTGGCTTATTTCTAAAACATTTAAGATTTCCGAAAGTCGCTAATTTTTGAAGTAATGAACTATAAACAGCTGCATAAAAATGCTCATAACCTTGAAACAAATTGTCATATAAACTTGAAATCGGGTTAAATTTAATTCTATTCAATATTTTAATAATTAATAACAATCTGCTTAGTAAATAATTAACGTGGGTAAATTGAGAAAAAATTACACGTAGTGAAAATAGCAGTGTGATCAAACATAAAAAAGTGAGCCGAGCAAACGAACGCTGTCGTTGAATTTCAAAGCAAAATTGCTATTTTAAAGATATTTCAATTTTCAATGATTTATTTATAAGAGAAATTATGAACATTTTACTCAACTAATCAGCTTGCATACTGCAACGTTGAAACATATACTTTTAAGCAAAATAAATGAATAGTTATATTTGAATAAATTACAAACAATGAAATATACTGTGCATAACCTGCTGTAACGATTCACAAGTAACGTTACCCTAAACAGCGACGAGAAATATTTCGATTGTTCTCTCTTATTGCTAAGCCTACACTAATATCATCTAAGAATATCCTCCAACTTAAACTATTTAAGATCAGGAGGCATCTTCAAAACAAAAATAATAAAATTTAAGTTTGAAAATTGAAGCATATTTGATTAAAAGTGATAAAACCAAATTAATAAATGTCAAGCACACTTACCGAATTTCGAATACACTTTCGATTGTCAACACACACGCCATTTGCCGGCTCGCACGGAACTCTGGGAATTGAGCTAGTTAATATGAAGTGTACTTTAAACAACCTTAAAAAACAAGCTTAGGTATAAGTAAAATGATTTCATACACCTCAATAAATACCGCACTCTCGTTAGTTGAAATAAGGTTGATTTTTTTATACCTCATAAATACCTCTTTTGTTACAAGTGTAAGAAAAACAACCTCGTATACCTTAAAAATCACCTTATCAGTCTGGTTGATTTGAAGTGGATTTAAAACAACCTCAAAATAAGCTTAGGTGTAAAAAAATGACTCCATATACCTCAATAAATACCTCACTTTCTTTAGTTGAAACAAGGTAAAAATTTTTATGCCTCAAAAATACCTCTGTTGTTACAAGTGTAAGAAAATCAACTTGGTATACCTCAAAAATCACCTTATCAGTCTGCTTGATCTGAAGTGAATTTTAAACAACCTCAAAACAAGCTGAAGTGTATATAAAACAACCTCGTACACCTTAATTACAACCTTTACGAGGTATAATTTTTATTGCTGTTTTCTGTGCAACCTTAAATATACCTCAAATCAGCCTTAATACCTCGAAAATACCTCAAATCAATCTTAATACCTCGAAAATACCTCAAATCAACCTTAATACCTCGAAAATACCTCAAATCAACCTTAATACCTCGAAAATACCTCAAATCAACCTTAATACCTCGAAAATACCTCAAATCAACCTTAAATATACCTTAAATTTTCGTAAGGGGAACTTGGATAGTGTCGACGAATCATCCAATTTCTTGGACAGAGAAATCCCTCCAATTTCTCGGATTCAAGAACTTGGACCGTGTAAATAGGCCTTTACGGTGGTCAAGGAGTTAGCCGCGCACCAGGATCGAATCCCGCATCGGACTTGGGTGTAATTTACCTCTCTTTTCTATTTGTAATTCTTGCGAAAAGTTAGGGAATTAATCCACCTATATGATGCTCACTATAAAGTGATCATTATAAAAGTTAGATACTGTAGTCAATACGAGTTTTTTTTTTTTTTTTGGTTAAGAAATTGAATGACGAAATATTTCTTTAATTTTGACGAAATTAATTTCTTCGAAGAAGTAACGATATTTATTAAAAATGAGGTCGGAGCATATACAAGGGAACGGTTTCGTCAAAAAGGAAGAAAGTTTCGTGATATTTGAGTATCTCTTTTCTGCTGTATTCTGAAATAATTATACTTTTATTGTAATTTATTTTTCCTGTTTTTGAAAAAAGATTAATAATCACTTTTGCAAGTTTATCATGTTAATAATTAGTGTACCAAAGTACTAATATACAAGTATACTAAATTAGTATACTTGTATATTAGTACTTAATTTGTCGCCAACTCGCAAAAGAAATAAGGACTTTTTTTGCCACCGTGTAAGAGATGTAAACAATAGATAATTTAAAAAAATTGTATTCTTTTCTTTAATTTCGTAAATTATTAATAAGATGCGCAATAGTTTCAAAAATACAAATACTTAAAATTCAATCTATACTAATATTGAATTATAATTCTATATAAAAATAAAAGAAAAAAAAAGAATAATTCAACTTAAATATACTAAATTACGAGGAAGTGCAAATGACATGACATGAATCATAAAAATAATTTGAAAATTACATATGACTTTGCCAACGAAAAGACCTGTCAACAAAACGACCCTGTGATCGAAATGAATATGTCGACGAAACGGTCCCGTAGGCGAAACAACTCTGTTGATGAAATGAGGTCGAAATGACTCTGTAGATAAAACAACTCTGTCGACGAAATGACCCTGTTGACAAATTGGCCTGTTGACGAAATGACCCTGCCGACGAAATGGTCTGTAGATGAAGTTGTATCGATGAAGTGATTGTTGCTGAAATGATCATGACCCCCAGTTATAATAGCCTCAATCAATGTAATATAATTATAATAGCCTCAATCAATGTAATATGGTTTAAATAATTTAGTCGGGAGAATCTTCAAAATCTTAAGCCCTTACATGTTAGTTTCTATTTTTGTGTATTTCGCCTAAACTCCGGAGCTATTAAGCAAATTAAAAAACTTTTGGAAACAATAGTGACATCCATTTGTTCCAAAAAAAATTTCTTTTGTAAAAAATCGGTTTTAGTCATTATTTATAATCTTTCCTTATTTTATTTAATAACTGGTTGAAAATTTTATAAATAATTAGCTCAACAAGAATTTAAGCCTTGTAATTGTATATGATAAAAATACCTGTATGATAATTAAATAATTAAAGTATGATAATTTAAAAAAAATTTGAAACTACCAATCTTCAACTCCATTGTCTTGTAATTTTGAACCCATCCAGTAGACAAGAGAACTTGAGAACAAGAGTAGACTTGGTCCTGGATCAAGTATTGGGAGAAATTTACCTCCGTGGTGGACTCTTTGATAGAACTAACCCGCATTTGCGTTACATGGAGAGGAAAAACACGAAAACCTCCCTCAGTTAACCTGACGGCAGCCCATGATCCAGCTACCACTGAGAATATTTTTACGTCAGTGCTGTGGTTGGTTTGAGTCGGGTGCGGAATCCGTATCGACCTGCCATCGCTGGGTCTCGAACACGGTTCACCTAATTGGAAGTCGAGCACTCTATCCCCTGAGTATCCACGACACTGCATTAATTAATTATCATATATGTAAGGTTAGACCCTCGTACCATTAAGCCCTTGTACTTGAAAATATGATCATTCGGTAAGTTATTAAAAGATGTTCGTTTTAATATTTAACATTTATAAGTGCGCTTTGTATCCCTTTCTCTTTCGAAATTGAGCTTCTTTTTTTAACAGCTTAAAAAATGCTGCTCACATATTTGGCTTTGCCCAGGGTCACTAAAACCCTAGGCACGTTCCTGCTTTTCCGATTCTTAATCATAATGCTCTTTCGTAATCTTATACCGAAAAAAATAAAATAAAACTGTTTGATCTAGAGACTGGTATCTAGTTTGGTATCTAGACACGAGTCAAGGTTAAAACATAGTAAAAATAAATTCGGCTCTAACAGATACTAATCGAAATAAAAAATAAGTTATGCACGAAATAGAAAAATTTATGCAGAAATGGTACTAATTCGTTAAGGAGAAAAGTTTAAAAAAAAAAAAATCCGCTATAGTATATCGTTGACGCCGCTTAATGTTTTGTTTATACTGATGTTATGGTAATTGATCCAGTTTAATAGGTGCCGAATGTAATAAAATGCAGTAGCAAAGTATAATATGAGTACATTTGAAACCCATTAAAAGTGCACCTGTAATGCGTAGTTTTAATATATAGATTTTACGGCCCATAATGCTGCTCATATATTAATGAACAGGAGAAAGTCGCTTGATAGTGGTACATTTTGACTATCGCGACTTAACCTCGTGAAAGAGCATCATGCCAAATGATACTAACTACATTTGATCTTTATTTTTATGGAACTGAAAAAGTTAAATACTTTTAAACACTTTTTTATTAAGAAAAACACTTTCTACTAAAAAGTATTTTTCTCAATCTAATAGCGTACACCAGGGGTGTCAAACTCAAAAGCTAACTTGGGCCAAATAAACAATGCTTAACTTTAGGTGGGTCGCAAAAAGAAGAAAAAAGAAAAAAAAAACATCAGTGTTCATAAAACAAATATTTTTATTTTCAATAGTACATTGTAATAAACATATATAAAGTAAAATTATTGTTTGATATTTGACATCACTTCTCTGCTACTATCTTTCCTATTCCGGGAGAAATTTTATTGGCCGAGACTACTTTAAAAATTGACCTACCGTGAGCGTTATTAGTACGGTTTAGGACAGGAGATTTATTTCCATTCATAACAGAAAATAATTGCTAGCACTGATAAGTACTTCCAAACATGGAAAAAATTTCATATGCGAATTTTCGAGTATTTTCAAACTTAGCAGGTAAATATTTGTAAAATTCAGGCACACCCACTTCAGTGAATTTTGCCTTCAAATTTGAGTCGCACTGAATCTCAATCACTTCCATTTTCATATTACTTGGTACTGAGTCCATATTTATTGAGAAAATCGAAGAAAACAAACAAAATTTGTCTTCCAAAGAATTAAAATCTTTAAACCTTGTTTCAAATTCTGTTCTAAGATTAGAAATTTTTTCTGCGTATTTTTGATATGATGCAGTTTCCCTGGAATGTCAAGTGCCGCAAACTAATTAGAATTTTACATTTTCGCGCGTACAATTTAAAATATAGTATAGTTCATAAATAAAGTATATTACAATTTTATATGCTTGTTTCCACTCTAATTAATATTTCAATTTTATTTTTACTTTGCGTCGGACATATTGACAGGGCCGCAAAAATGTTCATCTCGGGCCGCAAGTTTGACACCCCTGGCGTACACCATTAAGGAGGGCAATAAATAATAGTAAATAAAACATTTTGTAAGAAATTATTTTAGCTATATTTATTGTTTTGGTCTTTGTCTTTCAGTTTTGGGTACAATTTTATAGTTTAGTTCAGTACTGATTATTTGCTTTTTGTTTTCATTGCGTGTGAAGAACGAGCACTCAGCAGGTTTCATTAAAATCATGACTAAATTATTCAACTAGAATAACTCTAATATTTATACATTTTTTTCTTTTATTTTCAGGCTTTACCAGGAGTGCCGGAATTTTGTCAAGTAAGAAAAATCAACATTTATTTTATTGTATCAATGTATATTCCATTTATATAGAAAATAACATTAATTCTTTTTCTTGCATAATTTAAATAGATTATATCAGTAAAATGGATAATATTACAGTATTTCACCAAATTTTTTTTTATTGCAGTGAGCAAATTCATTAATCAGCTGAAAGCATAAGTTCACTTGTTCATACAGGTCACAGCGACGCTTGCTGCGCTCGATATAATAGGGAGATTTCGCCCTTTTACCTTCCGTACGCTCCCGTACGTAACATTTGAAGCAACTGCGCATGCTCGCATTTATTTTAGATGCTACTTATTTTTACGTTACGTTGGCGTGATTTACGTTACAAAGACAAAGCTACAAGCACGCTGTTTATAGCAGTTAAATGTTGTTTTCTGTTTAAGCCTAACTTCGAACTAAAAACATGGACATGGAATGCGAATTAGAAGAAGTGTATTAATGAAATTTAGAAATGAATCGTGTGATCTTACAACCATTGGTTCATTCAATAAAAAAATAATTTGTTTGGTTTTTGTTTAACATGATGGTTGCCTAATTGCACTAGTTGTTAGGTAAGCCTAGAGCCCCTGAATATGTATAGTATAGGATAGGATAGTATAGGAGCCTTAGATAAGCCTATAAAAAGATGTAGCGATTATTGATGACGTTATTAGTTTAAGGTGTATAGAAAAATGTAATATTATCATTAACGTAATATTATAGAGTGTATATTAATAATTTTGAGTGGCAACGTAAAAAGATTGTTGTTCTAAAGATTTATAATAAAATGGTTGTTGAAGATAAAGTAGAACGCAGATATTTATTTTAGAATTTTAAGTAATTTTAATAACTTTGATAAATCGGGTAGATTTATTAGAAGCACGGAACACTAGTTCCGAAAGAAACTAGATATATTTTCGCTATTTTAGAATTATAAGTTATATTTATTTTAATTATACAATTTAGTTAAAAGAAGTTAAATAATCAATAGAAGTTCAATAAATTTTTTAAAACTTGAATAATAATAGCACGCAAACATTCAAATCAAAATCTATAATCTACCAAATTCTTCTGCTCACAGACCCGCAGTTTTCGTAGAGCAAAGCATCTTGAATTGTACGCCATAGCTTTAAAGAAATAGTCTACATTTATTGTGAATGTTTGTTTTGATTTTGTGACAGAAGTTAAAGTTATATTCTACTACGTTAAGTGTTTTTATCTTAAGGATTTTTGCAAAATCTCCTATTTTCGCTTACGTAAGTCACGAGCGCATGCGCATTTCATCAGAACTGACGTTTGTGCACTAGAAGTGCGCATGCGCAATTACTTGAAATTTTACTTACGGGACCGTACGGAAGCTAACTCAAATTTGCGAAATCTCCCTATTCGCGATCGCAACGAACTATAGGGGGCGTTGTTGTATGAGACGCTTACCTGCGATTTCTATATGAACCGTCATTCAGTTACTCTGGAGACGTCGTTAATGTAGCGTGTAGCATTGCAACGTTCCTTCTTTAATGTGGCTTATTAAATTTAAAAAAGAAAAATGCTTGATCTTCTTTCTTGTACAACCGAAAACGAAATGGTATCTCATTTTATTAGAGAAGGAACATCCAAAACACATCGGAAAAATATTTGTACATTAACAGAAAAAAATATGTATATTCTTATAAGAGTTAAAACCTAATGCCCGAGAAATAGTATTACTAAATTTAATGATATAACATGAAAGGCCCATTTAAACTTTACATTCTATAGTTTTAAGAATCATATTAGTTCAAAAATTAAAATGAACAAAAAGTATACATAAGCCTCATAATTTTATGAAATTTAATTTTGTAAACAACGTTTTTTGACAACAATTTTTATCAAAAAATTTCAAGTTTCAATAAAAATCATTATTTAGAAAATAAGAAACGTAAAATAAAGAATGCTGACGAAACAAAAACAAAAAAAAAAAGACAATTCTTTTTTGTCGCCATTTTTAGTGCTACGAATATTCGTCTTTGGGATTTGCCAAAAACAAAACAAGATGCAATTTTATTTTTTCAGGAGGGAAATATTTTACCGAAAAAACGAAAATGTACCAATTCCCACAACATAAAACTTTATCTTGGTAAACGTACGTTTTGGAAATGTTATTTCATTTGGAATCTTATTCATCAGAGTTCATATGGCGATATGATTGTTTTGAATTTATGCTAAACTCTATATCGGCTCATTTTCCACCGAAATCCGATTAACTATTTTGATTTTAAATAAAGTGTTTTATTTTATGAATTGTCGCAAAAATTTTAAGTGTAGATTAGCGGCTCTTAAAAACCGCCAAATCTGTAGCGGCGGTGGCGTTAATACGTTAGTACCGAATTTTTATTCCATACTTTTCTGAATCATATTACTTCAAACATTGGAATATACAAGAAGTATACATAAACACATAATGTTATACCATTTAATTTTTCAAAAAAAGTATTTTGAGAACAATTTTTATCAAAAAATTATAAACTAAAAAACGGAAAATAAAGAATTCTTAGGATAAAAAAACGATTTTAAGAATTCTTTACATTGAAATAAAAACTTTCATATTGTTTCTTTTTTTATTATTCTTATAGTTCTTAATCAGACGTAAAAACCCATTCTGTAGTGTAGAGAACCATCATCAAATGAAAAAAAAATATTTACAAGCAAATTTTTTATTGTAAAAATCATTGCACTTACCTGATTTATGATTCCCGGAGAATTCCAAAATGATAAGTTCCTTGTTTGAAATAGTTTATACCTTCATTACTTTTAGATAACATACTACACAGCAAAATTTTATAATTGATATGAATTTGAATATGTATCTAAAAACAGAATAGTTGAATTCTAGTTGAACTTATTCTTTCAAAATTAAAAAAAACTTACCAAGAAAACGATTTAAATTAATTAAGAATCAGCAGAAATGGCACTATTTCAAATAACTTGGATAATTTTTTATTGTTGTTTTCCGAATTATATGGATACAGAAATATATACTATTCTATAACTATTACAATTCTGTATGTTCGGAATTCATATTTATTCACTGGAATGACGAAAGCAATGTTGACTTCACTTTAATTCGTAATGAATTGAAGACAGAAGAAATGCATTTTACCTTAATACACACATCTGTAACAGTATCCGAAATCGGAAGTCATCAGTTGCAAGTTTGTTGATAATAGAAATTAAAAATTATTGAAGAATTTTTCTTCAAATGTTTGGCGTGTTTTGTTCCTGAAAGATTTACTAATATTCTGGAGATTTTTTTCAAGTTCTTCGGCCTTTTCCTTAGGGAAATTTTGTTTCCTATTTGCTGCTAAGAAATGGCGTCTGATTCAGTCAATGACTTTGATGGAACTAAATGAAAACGTGATAAATTAATGTCCGATATTTACAGGCTCCCGCTAGACGGCGTACTCGAGCGTTGCGATCGCGAATTATGCTGTCATATTTTTTACGAAAATCAATTCAACATTTTTGTACAACAATAATCTTGAAAAGATAAATTATCGAACAAAACAATAATTTTTTAAAAATTTTATTTTTAACAGTTTCACTACGTCTTTTCTTTTTAAGTTGCAAATTAGGGATCGAAAATATATTTTCTTCAAATAGACAGATTCGAATACCCAAAATGTAAAGCCGTAAGCTGGAAAATATTATACTTAAAGCTTAGGCAGGTGAGTAGTAGTCTTTACTCCTGAATGTGTATTTAATTTCCATTTCGTCATACTAAGGAAGTTTTTAAGCGAATCTAAATGTTGCGTTTGTGAAACTCGTTTATCCAGAGGAACGTTCTGGCAAAATAGACTTTTTTTTTTAAAGATTATTTACTATTTTCATTATTTTATTTTTTGATTCATTTGAAATTGTGAAATCTTAAATTATGAATTAAAAAATTGAGGGCAATTGGCAGAATAGTTATGACTTTTAGAAAAAAGTCATACATTTGAATTTTTATTTCTCGTGAACTCTTTTCCACCCGAATTCTGGATTTTGTCATGTAAATTTCCTTAATTCAAAATGTAAAAATTGTGTACACTAAACAGCTGTTAAGTCATACAATAAAAAATTTAAAAAATTTATTGAAAATTACTTTTCACGTTGAATTGTCTTTGGAAAAATTAGTTTTATTGATATAGATATAAGACTTTTTTGATTCGCTTAAATTGTTCCAGAGATGAGGCGAGACATAAAATGATGCAAAAATTTGTAATTTTGCAAATCGAAAATGTTTCATCAGCTATTGAATTATGTAATAAAAAAAGATAAATATTGCTTAAAGATTACTTTTTGAGTTGAATTATTTTGGGAAAAATTAGTTTGACGATTGACGTAAGTACACTCTATAACAAAAAAATCGACGCACCAAGCAGCAATCATCCGATTGCTTTGAAATTTCGTATGTATGAATGTTTTGAACAGGCTGGAATGATGCCGACTGGGGACGTATAGTCTTTAGCGACGAATCCCGCTTCCAACTGTGGCCTGACGATCATCGAAGACGTGTTTGGAGACTTACAGGGCAGAGGGGGGATCCTGCCTTCACTATTGCACGCCACCATATATGCCAACGTTACTTTTAAAAAGTAACGAGTAAAAGTACAAGTATTTTTAAAAAAAGTAACGAGTGAAAAGTAAGAAGCCCATAGTTTAAAAAGTAGCGAGTAAAAAGTACAAGTACTAAACAAAAAAAGTAACGATTTAAAAGTACATTTCTAGGAAATCGAAAATTCAAAGTAACCTAAAATTTTATTGAATAATATTCTTATGTTCTTTAATGTTTTTGCAAAATTGTTGTTATTTATTTAATTATTTTTAATTTTGAAAGTTATGGACATTAATTCATTTTTAAATTCGGAATATTATAATATAATTTTATAATATAATCGTATAGTATAATTTTAAAATCAAATATAATTTTAATATCAAACTTTTTACGGATTTGCACGAAAAAGAAATTTTATCTATTGATTTTAATTTTTAGTTTGTTATTTTTATCTATTTAAATTACCATTGATTTAAAATTGTTTTACTCTATAGAAACGCGTTTTAAAAGCACAAACATAAACAAAGCAAACACGGGGTTTCAGATAGCTTTGTGATCTTTGAGCTAGTAAAAAAATAATTGAATGTGCAGTATAAGTTGAAACAGAACAGTCTACAGTTTTATTTGTAACAATGGCTAATGCTGAAGTCATGCGAGAAAATCATTTTCCGAACATTTCTGCCTAACGGAATAATTAAAATTTGTAAACGAATTTTAGTATCAGCGGCTAAATTAATACCTTCGAGTTTTCGAGAGTTAAAATAGTAATTATAATAGTTTTCAATAGCACAAATAGTTCTGAAGTTCTTAGAGATTTGACTGGGCGTTGTTTGACAAGGTCGGGCATAAACATAATTTTAGTAAAAAATGTACTAAGTAAAAATGTATTTAGTAAAAAATGTATTAAGACAAAAATGTATTATTAGTGAGTTCAAAAAGAAAATTGAAAAACGTAATAACGAAATCCAACATTTTTTATTTAAAATTTATCAAATAAATGCGTAAATCTCGAAAATGAATGAAAATAACTTGCTAATTAATATTTTTATTCATTTTGCAAAATAATTGCATTTCGAGAGTTGTGTCACTGAGTCTGCTGCGAGAATTTCTCAGAACGTGCTTAGCCACGCTGAATAAGCGCTCCACGGGAGCACTAGAAGGTACTGCAATATTATATTTCACATATAATTCTTTTACGATTGGATATCGATTCAAAATTGATATACTTTCCGTTTCGACATTTGAGCTCATGTATGCCATAAATTCCTCTGTCGCTGGTGATTGGCATGATGTTTTCAGCTTTAGATAATTTAAAATCCCTGGGTTTTTTTCTGTTACGTTATTAGTTATAGCAGGGTACTCAGCTTGGACAATTCTGTCCAATTTTTTTTGTAGCCTCCTCCCTAGCTTTTTATTCAAACCAATTAAATTTGATGCAAAGTACCAGACCTGCAGCAAACAATAAATCGTCCTGCGATTTCACATCGCGAAACCTTTCGCAGTTCAAAAGAGCCGTCTTTTCCCTTTCAGGAATAACAATTTTAAAAGGTCAAGGTATTTAAACGAAGTTAGCTGTGAATGCATATATATTGCACATTTATTTTATAAATGAAAAAAACATAAGCATTATTTAAATTTTTTTTTAGAAAGCTTACCGAGTTTTAGAAAAAAGTAACGATTTCATTCGACATTTCCGTTACAAATACTTGTACTTTTTCCATAAAAAAGTAACGAAAGTACAAGTAAAAGTACTAAGTTTAAAAAGTAACGAAGTACAAGTAAAAGTACGTACTTTTTACTTGTACCGGCGGTACAAGTAACGAAAGTAAAGTACTGCCATATATGCACGCCACACCGGCCCTCAACAAGGCATTATGGTCTGCGGTGCCATTTCCTTTGACAGTCGGACCCCTTTGATCGTCATTAGAGGTACGCTTACTGCACAGCGGTACGTCGACGACATCCTAAGACCTGTTTTGCTACCGTTTCTTTTGCAGCGCCCTGGGCTGGTTTTTCAGCAGAACAATGCCAGACCACATACGGCACGTGTTGCTATGAACTGTCTGCAAGCTTGTCAAACTCTTCCTTGGCCTGCCAGATCACCAGATCTCTCTCCCATCGAGCATGTCTGGGATATAATGGGAAGGCGATTGCATCAGGCACGGAACGTTGATGACCTCGTTCAACAATTGGATCGAATTCGGCAGGATATACCGCAAGAGACCATCCGGGAGCCTTATAGGTCTATGCCACGCCGTGCGGCGGCTTGTATACAGGCTAGAGGCGGGTCAACACCTTATTGAACTTGTTACTGTAACTCTGCAATAAATTATTCAATTGTTCTGAAATTTTAATCATTTTGCTATTCTGTACATTGTCTTCCGATCCAGCAATTTTCGTTTCAATCGGACAACTCCTTCTTGGTGCTTCGATTTTTTTGTTATAGAGTGTATAAAACTTTTTTGATTCGTTTAAATAGTTTCAGATATATGGCGAAACACAAAATGCTGCAAAAAGTTGTAACCTTAAAATTTAAAAATGCTTAGTCAGCTATTGAATTAGGAAATTGAAAAAGATAAATATTGCTTAAAAATTATTTTTGGAAAAATTTATTTTATGATTGATGTAAATAAAAAACTTTTTTGATTTGCTTAAATAGATTCAGAGATGTGGCTGCAAAACATAAAATTATGCAAAAATTTGTAACCCTACGATTCAAAATTTTTTTGTCAACTACAGAATTATATCATAAAAAAAAAATATATATTACGTGAAATTTACTTTTTTCGTTGAATCATTTTTGGAAAAATTAGATTGATGATTAAGATAAAACTTTTTGAATTCGCTTAAATACACTGAAGGAAAATAACACTGTTGAGCTCGATAAGCTAAATTTGGTCGGTAGGTTGTTTACACAACTAAAAGATGATGTCTATTCAAATTTCATGCTTGGCGCTCTAGCAGTGCTAATGTGAACATGCAAATCAGGATTGCTTTAAATACGTGTTTTGCAGTTCATAAGCGTTATTTTTCGTGAAATTTTGACACAGTAAGTAGTTGTTAGTCAAGAATGCCTTTAAGAAGACGCAGAAGCCATTATCAATGGCTTATCAGTTCACTGACTTTGAACGTGGTCGTGTTATAGGGCTAGAAAAGGTGGGTTTTCTTTCCGCGATATTGCAGAAGGACTGGAGAGAAATGTATTCATTTTGCTTGATTGTTTTCAGCAGTGGTCAAGGGAAGGTCCTGCTTAAAGAAGCCCCGGTGTTCTGGGCGACTAAGCGGCACTACTCAGATTGGAAGACCACGATGCGCGGCGTATGTTTGTGGCACACCGTACTGCGTCTGCATCAGACAACTAACTGACATAACGAACTGTTACAAATTGGCTGTTTCAAGTACAGCTCCGATTGAGAAGCTCTAAGCATGCATTCCACTCACTCCAAACCACTGCCTTTTACGATATGAGTGGTGTCGAGTTAAAGCTCACTGGAGGACGTAGTAGAGATCTATTGTGTTTTCTGATGAAAGTCGGTTCTGCCTTGGTACCAGTGATAGCCGTATATTTTGGTTAGAAGGAGGCCAGGTGAGCGTCTGCTTCCGACCTGTCTCCGACCTAGACAAACTGGACCTACACTTGGAGTTATGGTCTGGGGACCAATATCCTATGACAGCAGGAGCACTCTCGTCGTTATTCCACCCACCTTGACAGCAAATTTGCACGTCAACCTTGTGATTAGACCTGTTTTGTTACAATTCATGAGCAGCATTTAAGGGGGGGGGGTATTTTCCAAAAGGATAACCCTTGCGCTCATACTGCTGTTGTAACCAAACATGCTCTACAGAATATTGATACGTTGTATTAGCCTGTAATTAACCAGTAATTGCTAGATCTGATTAGCCTGTAATTAACTAGTTATTACTAGACGAGAGATTTCACTGATCGAGCACGTATGGGACTTCATTGGACGACAACTTCAGCGTCTTTCCAACCAGCATTAACTATCCCCGTATTAACTGACCAAGTGCGATAGGCATGGAACTTCATCCCACAAAATGACATACGGCGTCTGTATAACACAATGCATGCCCGTTTGCATTCAAAATTCTGGTGGTTTTACCAGTTATTATGTACCAGTATTTCACATTCGAAATGGTTTTTCTCTTAATTGCATTAACCTGTCCACATGAAACTTTAATCAATTAAATATGTTACTCAGATAAACGCATTGTCGAAATTTATTTACTCCACAATATTTTTTTCTTCGTGGTAGGACTTTTTCCCCTGTCAGTGAAGCTTCAGATATGTGGCGAAACACAAAATAATGTAAAAATTTGTATATGTTACGATAATAAAATATTTCATGATGATATTCCATGAAAATTAATTTTTATCTATATCTTAAAAACCTGACGTGATAGAGCAAAACGGTTTTGAGATCTGATATCAGCATAACAAACTATATTAGAAAAGGTAAACAACTAAGCATTATGTCAGATATCAACAGCTTGTTAAACAGTGTGATTTACTAACTAAATTGTATTTTTGTAATCCCAAAGCTTCAACAATTTTTTTTTATTCGTGTGGTAAATAATTTATTCAAGTTTATTTAGAAGAAAAGGAAATCTCAGATGTTATAAACAGTGTTTATGTAGGGCGGTATTGATTGAAGCTTCAAATAAATTTCTATTTCAGCTGCGAAAATAATCTTATACTCACGTTTCATGAAACGTAAGCATGATTTTTCGTCCATATTGCGAAAATCGATTAACGTAATGCTAACAGATTTAAATTTCTCCTTGATTTGTTCATATTTTCATGATGTTTATTTCAAATACAGTGAAACCTGTGTAAATACGGAAGAGGGGAAATTGAAACAAATGCTTCTATACTAACTATTTGCAAACAATATTTCTTTCAGCAATTCGTTTAGCAAAATTGTTTTCCCAATTTAAAAGGTCACGTTTCAAGCTTTTAAAAATGGTGTAATTTTTATCCATGTGAAATTTTTAATCAGGGCCGTCTTATTAGCATGTAGGGCCCGTTTGTACAGAAATGTTTTGGGTGTCTATAACATGTCATATTGTTTGAAATCGAACAATAAAATTTCACATACATGAAATAAAGCATTTTTAAGATTTGCAGTAATTTTAACAAATTTACTATTTAATTACAAATTTACTTTATAATTCTATTTTGATTACATCAAAAACTCAATGAATATAGAATAAAGCATTTTTAAACTGTGCATCATTTAAAAAAAAATTGAGATTCTAATTAGTTGCAATCCGCATTCAATAAAATAGTTTTCAAAAGCATGGAAGCTAATTAAAATAATTAAATTTAATAGAAAAGATAAAGGTATAACAAATCAAGAAAAAAAAATTCAAATGGTATGAAATATTTTGTTAAACTTAGCAGTTAATAAAGCATTTTTCAATGCATATCCGCCATAACCATTTTAAAAGTTCATGTAGTACCACAGTGCTGTGTAATTCTAATTTTTTTCAATTATTACCCTATTTAACTAATTTTAAACACTGAACAGAGCTGGTAGTGGTCAAGCTGTTTTAGTGGCCTCATGGCTTAACATAAAACTTGCTCACATTAATTTATTTTACAGATGCGAGTAAATCTTGCAGGCGCAAATTGAACAGTAATTGAGTACCTAAAAGGGCAACACAGAGCTTTGGAGTCGGCAGTTGAATTGTCCACCTTCAATTTCATCTCCGAACATTCCTAACGGCTCAATTTTGACTTATCCTCGATCAAAATTTCGACCAAATTCCGGGAAATATTAATATTATTACTTGATTAAAAACTTCAATCGCTTCAAAATTACACGAAATGGAGATAACAGTCGACATGCTTCAAGCGCCCAAAAATAGGAGTCCATTTTCAAGATTTGCTAGATATGAACGAGAAAAAAAAGTGATTTGAAATATAAATCTTAAAGTTGCCAATGAAAAATGGAAAAATAAAGGTGAGAATCAAAATTAGAAAAATCATAGTAGCCGAAAGAGAAAAAAAAAGAGGAAAAACAGAACAGTGGCTGAAAGGGGCATTGCATTTCTACGAGCTATGAAGAGTTGGTGAGAAACCAATGTCATTAACAAGGGAATCTATTTATTAAGGAAAGGGATGTGTGAGACATTTTGTCTCTTGGTTCGTGTTTAAAGACTCCTCAATAAGGATGACCAAGGATTATTTCAATTATAGCTTATTTATTACTAAATTCTTGATTATAGAATTATTTACAGAAAGGTTACAAATAGATACATGAGCTGTTGAGTATAATGTTTTTGCAGCGCAACTGCTCCCTTCATACTAAATCTATCATCTTTTTGTTCAATTACAACTCTACTCTTCGGCGTTCAAAGCTAATCTCCTCCTAAAAATCCTCTTTCTCATCAGAAACAGTCCTTTGCTCCACCCCCAATGTAGGGGACGACGCTTCCAGTGTCCTTCACCCTCTGACCCTCAGGTCAGGGGTCAATCAAATGCGTGGGAGAGGAATTCGGATCCTGACACCTCCCCCCCGGTTTCATCTAGTTCGACCTTCTTCCCTGGTCGTACAAGTGAAACCTAAAAACAATGCAAGCCCATCCCTGCACAAAAAAACAATTACACGCACACATTCCCGTGCGCAAAAGAGATTGGCCACATTATATCTTATTAAACATAAAATTACACTAAGGACACTTGACAAACTAATAAATACAAGATCAAAACATTGCATCAAAGCACCTAACATTTTTACAATCAAAACATTAAAATAATTTTTATCAGGCATAAGTAATATGTAATAGTAAAAAAAAAACCATTGTACATATAATAAAAAAATTCCTTAAATGTCCATTTAATTAGCGGACTGCTGTATAATCCTAGATAATGCATCAGCATCCCTATTGTGTGCTCCTGGCTTATGTTTTACCACCACCTGAAACCGAGCTAACGCCAAAGCCCAACGTTGTAACCTAGCGTTCCGAGGTACTCCCTCCGTCAGAAATTTAAGTGGATTGTGATCCGAATACAGGGTTATCTCCTGTCCAAATGTCCACGGCTCAAATTTCCCTAATGCCCATATCACCGCAAACGCCTCCCTTTCAATTGTACTCCACCTCGACTGACTGTCCGTTAATTTTTGACTAGCGAAGGTTATTGGCTTCGCTTTCCCCTCGGCATCTCGCTGTAGCAGGCAAGCCCCTATTCCCACCTGTGAGGCATCCGTGTTTATTTCGAAAGGCTTTGTGATATCAGGGGTGTGTAATTCGGTTGCCGTACATAGCGCGTTTTTTAAAATTTTAAACGCCTGTTCTGCTTCTTCGGGCCAGGGAATATCATTAGGGATTGACTTTTTTGTTAAGTCCGTTAATGGTTTAGCGGTTTTTGCATAGTCGGGTACATATTGTCTATAATATCCATACAAACCTAATAATGATTTTAGTTCCTTTTTTGTTCTAGGGGCTCTTAAATTTTCGATTACCGCTAATTTTTCCGGGTCAGGTCCATGTTTTCCTGATCCCACAATATGCCCCAGATATTTTACCTGTGGCTTTGCAAATGAACACTTACTTAAATTAGCCGTAAAATTCATTTCTTCCAAAGTGGTCAACACGGCATCTAGGTGTTTCAGATGCTGATCCCAACCCTGCGAAAAAACGATAACATCGTCGATGAAGCTTTCTGCATAATCGCTATGCGGTCTTAAAACTTGGTTCATCGCCCTTTGAAATGTTCCCGCTGCCCCCGACAACCCGAAAGGCATTACTTTCCATTGATACTGTCCTTTAGGTGACATAAAACTCGTCAACTCTCTGCATCCTTTATCCATAGAAATGCCCCAGTACCCCTTTAACATATCCAGGGTCGTTAAATATTTCGCCGCCCCAGCTTTAAACCTTAATTCCTCAGAATCTTGCATCGGGAACGACACTATCGCGCTTTCCGCATTCAAACCCCTATAATCACAACATAACCGAACAGTGCCATCTTTTTCTCCCACGCAAACAATAGGGTAGGCTATTTCGGCGGTTGATGGTTCTATAAGATCCTTATCAAGTAATTCTGCTATTTGTTTTTCCACTTGCGGTTTCACCGCCTCCGGTATCTTATAGATATAGGGTTGTCTCCTTTCTACGTTAGGTTTTAATCGTATTACATGAGAGCCCACCTTAGCCCTTTTTATCTCCCCATTAAATAAAGAACTATGAGCCCTCAATACTCTTTCCAACTCCTTGGTTTGCTTACAGTTGAGATGGCCTAATTTACTTGCATTTAAAATGCTCTCCATCCCCACCCGTTCGGGTATTGGATCAACAGGGGCGTGTTGTACTTCTCCGAATTCCTCATCGCTCTCATAAATAATCCCTATCGTATTAACCGGCTGTATGTATTCCCGTAATTTATTTTGGTGCAAGTGACGTATACTCCCATCCGGTAATTTCACCAAAAATGAATGTTCTGATTTCTTTTCTACAATTTCCCCCGGACCCTTCCATCTGGAACATAATTTGTTCGTACTGTCGGGAATTAAAACTACTACCTCGTCTCCTACCGAGAACTTCTTATCTTTAGATCTTAAATTGTGATAGTGCGTATATTTTAATTGTTGCTCGTTCGTTTGCTTAGTTGCATAATTTTCCGCGATTTTCAAATTTTCTTGCAACGATTTTAAATATTCTCCTACCGATTCCCCTACCCCGAAAGGTAATACGGTATCATCCTCCCAACTAGACTTTAAAATTGCTAAAGGTCCGACAGGTAATCTGCCGTACATTAGCACAAAAGGTGGTACTCCCGTCGTTGAGTTGTGTATTTCTCTATACGCCCACAATAAATAAGGTAACAGTTTATCCCAATTTCTTCCCTGTTCTTTTATTGCATGGTGAAGCATATTTTTCATTGTTTGCACGAATCTTTCCACCAATCCATTGCTCTGTGGATATGCCGGTGTTGAAAATCGGGGGGAAACACCTAACTGCTCAAAAAAAACTTGCGACAACTTAGCCGTAAAATTGGTAGCATTGTCCATCGCAATAATTTTCGGAGTCCCAGTTCGCATAAAAATATCCACCAATGCCTCACAAGTCGCTTTAGCGGTTAATGATTTTAAAGGGACCGCCTCGGGCCACCTACTATGCTGGTCCATCAAGCACAAAACGTACTGATGTCCGCGGGAAGATTTTGGTTCCACCGGCCCCAACACATCTATATTGATTACCTGAAAAGGTAATTCCGGTCTCCCTACCGCTTCGATTGGAGCCCTATCCGTTCTCTTAATCCTCCGTCTCAGCTGACAGTCTTTGCAGGATTCGCACAATCTTTTTATATCTTTCATCATTCCTTCCCAAAAAAATGACATCGCGATTCGATCCCTAGTCTTTTTAGCGGAAAAATGACCCCCCGTTAAAGTCTCATGTGCGAGCTTTAAAATCTCCTTCCTCCGGGTCAATGGCACCACTAATTGGCTGACTCGCTGACCAAAAATATTCCCAGTGTGATATAAAATCCCCCCATCCGTCCAATACTTATTTTTTCCTCTTCTCCCTTCACTAAATGCTTTCACCAGCGACGCGCACCCCACTTGCTCTCTCCTAAATTTCTGACTGTGCGATAAAGGTGGATTCTCTTCCCGACCCCCTATTTCTATTTCTTCGCTGACCGCCCCCCGGGTTTTCCGCGCTTCTTCGTTTTCTCCCTTCGATCCGGACTTAGTGACTTCTCCCTTTTCCGTTTCTTTTCCCATAGCTAGCATACTTCTATCACCCCCCTCCTCTTGACTCTCCCCTCCGCTGTACTTCAAGGACTGCTCATTTAGCAACCGAAATACTTTTGGGGTAATCAGAGCCGTTTCATTCAAATCCTCTACCACCGCTACTGGGATTTCGACATATGACTTTATCTCTTCTTCTCTCCCCCATCTCCTTAGAGGCACAGTTACCAGCTTTGCTCTCACTGCTGGTCCCACCGCTGGTCTTAGAAAGAGCGTCCCCCCTGATTGTAAATATTTCTCAGGAATGAAGGACTGCTTCACCACACTGATTTCCGCCCCACTATCTATAACACCTGAAAAACAAACATTGTCAATTTCGAAATCTGCCCTTGGTAGATCTACCGTCGTCCTTGCATCCTCCAAATTTAATCCAGCCACTTCCACTGCCATTGGGTTTAATCCTCTCCTTTCCAATCTATTCATATTTTCTCGACAGATGCTCATCCGATATATTTTCGGACAAGCCCTCTTTAAATGCCCTTCTTCGTTACAATTAAAACACTTTGGGGTCCATCCTCCCCCGTTCCCACTATTTCTTGCTGGTATTTCTGGGATCCCCTTCCTAAATTGTTCCGTTAAATTGTTTTTATTCCTACTTATTGTTTCGGCTTGGAAAATCCTTCTACTTGTCTCGTGACCTCTGTATTCCGGAGCCCGCTTTTCACCAATTTTCCCTCCCCTATTTTGGAATCCTACGTCAAGGTTATGGGGTCTTGCCGCCACTACATTATCTAACTCTTGCCCTAGATCTGACACTCCCAACCATCCATCTGATTCCTTCAAATATATGTGGGATTTCAGCTCCTGAGGTAAACTATCTTTTATCCTATCTGCCACTACCAATTCCTTCAATTGTTCTAATGTCGTGACCCCCCTCGACTCCATATAGATCTCTAAGGAGTCCTTAATTTTAACGCCGAATTGAGTATAAGACTCGTTAATCCTTCTGTAGCAGTTATCAAAATTGTTTTTATGCTGAAGGGGAGTTATTCTAAATTCTTTCAGTGTGATTTCTTTAATTTTTTCAAAACTTTCCAAATCCCCTTCCGCTAGATTTGAGCTCAGCCCCCTTACTTTGCCCCTTAAAGCTACCACCATTATTCTCCCTCTATATTCCTCGGGCACCTTATAGAAATTCAGAAAATACTCCGCATCTTTAAAATAAAAGCCCCATTCCTCCGCCTTTGTCGGAGGTTCCCCTAATGCCTTAGTCAAAGTGTTTAAGTGTCTGTGAAAAGTGTTGTCTTGGTTTGTACTATTGTCCTTCTCCGGAAGATCATTCCCCTTATTTGCACCCCTCACCTCTAATTCTTTCATTTTTAACTCATGCTCCCGTTCCTGCTTCCGCTCCTCTCGTTCCCGTCGATGTTGTCAGTCCACCGTCACCCTTTCCTTCAGGCAATCTTTTTCACTAGGCATTTCCGTAGGCATCCTTCTATCAAGATTGACTCCATGAGGCAACACTCTTTACTGGGCATTTCTCATAGTGGGCATCGGCGATGATTCTTTTCACTAGCATAGCAGTCTTCCTTCCATCCTGTCAGGCTGCGACAATTTGTGAGACATTTTGTCTCTTGGTTCGTTTTTAAAGACTCCTCAATAAGGATGACCAAGGATTATTTCAATTATAGCTTATTTATTACTAAATTCTTGATTATAGAATTATTTACAGAAAGGTTACAAATAGATACATGAGCTGTTGAGTATAATGTTTTTGCAGCGCAACTGCTCCCTTCATACTAAATCTATCATCTTTTTGTTCAATTACAACTCTACTCTTCGGCGTTCAAAGCTAATCTCCTCCTAAAAATCCTCTTTCTCATCAGAAACAGTCCTTTGCTCCACCCCCAATGTAGGGGACGACGCTTCCAGTGTCCTTCACCCTCTGACCCTCAGGTCAGGGGTCAATCAAATGCGTGGGAGAGGAATTCGGATCCTGACAGGATGTATCAATTATTTATTTTTAAAGTTGGAAATTAAATTAAAAACAAACAAACCTCTTCTGATCTTTTAAAGCTAACTAATTTTTCAGACAAAATTAAATGGAGACATAAGCAAAAACATTTATTTAATATAGTTCTATCATTCAAAATTGGTAAATTTGTTTTTAGACATAATTATATCAGTTTCGATTATTTTTATTGAAGCTAAATTTTATTCATCGATCCGGTTTTCATGACGTCAACACAAGTCACAACACGTCACATATTTCCGCACCAAGAAAATTCCTCTGACAAAAACTGAAATCGTTTACGAAAAATCATGTACCTTCTATAACATTTTGCAGACGATGAAGGTAACCCTTAAGAGCGACCAACCTCAATTAACTACCATTGTACTGTGGAACAGAGAATGGTCGCGCTTGAGAGATTTCATTGTATAAAATTGAGGATCATGATTAAGCTACGGCACATAATAAAAAAAACATATTTGGGATTTTCTATCATGGATCAGTATTAAAACTGAGTGTTTCCATAAAATCATTCTCCTTTTTTATTCTCCCACAGCTATTGAATCTCAAGTAAATGACATTCAGAAAAAATTTTCGTCTTTTCTGTCAGACCTTGCTGCTATTCCTAAGTTGATTCCTTCACTCAAAAGACAAAAACATTCTCCAAACACGAAATCAAACGTTAGAGAAGCATATGACTTCGTAATAAGTAAGTACATTTTCCTTTAAATAAAATTGTACTAACAGATTTCTAGTTCAAAATCATGAATAAATTAACATATTTAATTGGATGTCTGCAAGTGATGATAACTAATATTATTAAAATGATAATAATAGTAGTAACTATGAAGAAGTTAATAAAAAAGAACACAAAAATTACCATTCGGAATACATTATTTATGGACATTTTTGTTGTAACTCTGCATAATCATTTCTGCTTCGTTTATTTGCCCTGCATGTAAAGCATATTAAACTATAATATGTCTGTATCTCATAGTATATTAAAACTTCTCTTTTATACTTGAAAACTACGGAAAATTTCATCCCAGTTTCATACCACACTCTTAAATATTCGATTATTCTTTTTACTAGTTCAAATATTTTAAACCTTTTTTTCATAAAAAAACCTTGCAACAGACGATAAAAATGATTTGCTTTGTTGTTGTTTTAAGCATTCTTTATATTGCCACGGTATTTTAGTTATTGTATTAAGAAAAGTAATAACTTCAGCAAAACTTTCCATTCTTGTGGTTTATAACTTTAGCGTAAGCACTTTTTTTTGCTTGTCTGTGCTTTTTAATTCGAATAACTACTGAATCATATTGCTATACTTTCATTTTTTTTTATAATGTGTGGTTATGCAACGGATAGTATTTGTAGCTTAGATTCTGAGGCAGAAATGACGAATCTATGGCATACTTGCCACTAGGTGGTACTTGACATGTATTTTGGTGTCATGCGAGATGTTCATACTATATTAGTTTTATTTAATGAAGACAAAATTTCAAAACGAAAGAACTTCAATACTAGAGGCTATCAAAGGCGGATTCAGAATCAAAAACGATTTAGAACGCCATTATGACATTTTTCAAAATTCCACTGCTGAAATCTGTGTCACATGGGAGACTGTTTTTTTCTTGGCAAGTACGAGAGTGGTACAAGTTGCAAAGAGAATCTAAACTAAATTACAAATTATGAAAAAATTTGCATCATAGTATGCTTCTCAGATGTTTTTCATCCATGAATTCTATATAATCGATTGTAAAGAAACCATACAGGTTTAAAGCAAGTTAATAACTTAGCAGCAAAAATAAATGCACAATTACTAATTCTGCGTTTTTAAGTCAAATATATATAAAATAATAAATCGTAACATAACTGGCACACTAATCGAAAAAGATCCGCCATCTCTGTTCTACACTGTAAAACATTTCGGATCAAATTACGGTAAAAAGTAACGGTACTTAGAATATAGGTACTTTTACTGTAAAATCACTGAATCACTCTAATTCAATAAATATCACTGTAAAAGTTACAGTATATTTTATATAGTAAAAATGGATTTTACGGATAATGCACCCAAGGTGTCGGTACCGTATACAGTAATTCGATTCGGAATTTTATGCATTGTAATGCATAAATTTACTTCTCATCTATCTGAAGAACCTATAAAAAAATGTAGCTTCTAGTGAACCAGGATAAATTTAAGGTGTGAATAATGGCTTATATTTGCCTATTAGTTAGTAAAAGTGTTGTATTCTAATAAAGTACATATATTTAACATAAATACTTTAGAAAAATCGTCAAGTTTAGCGATAAAACGTGTTATGTAGTAAGACCGTTAACCTTTTGACCATGCTGTTTTCCAACATGTCCTAAACCTTTTCTTATTAGGTATAGATCCGGATCTTGTGATGACCAAGTGAGGTGTTGGAAGTCAGATTATGTTTATCGAACCAGAGTGTTCTGTGAGCTTCTGGCATGATGTACTGTTGCATTATCGTCCGTGATGGATACGTCACCTTAAGAGTAAAAATATAACAGTGCAGGAAAAACTTGATTTTCTAATATGGACAGGTGTTGCATGGCTTTTTGTTTGCCCACCAGAAACACTAAGGCACCATATCAGTAGAACATGTCTCACATCACTGCTACTGGACCCTGTGAAATGCAAAAAAGGCCGGAGATAATTTCCCAAGTCTCTGATTAATCGGCCAGTGTGCATTGAACCGATCAAAGGGGTTCGTTCCGGTTAGAGACGAATAAAATAGTCTTTTAAGATTCCAAACTTTATTATCAGATACTTCCAAAAAATACTTTTAATTATAGTGTTCAATTAACAGCATAATATAGCAAAAACACAGGTTTTAGAAGGGTCAATTCAGGTCAAAACACTACTGCAATCTGAAGCAGACAACTATTACCGTGCGAGGCACATTATTTATAGAGGCTTGGTGTCGAAACTCCAGAACTTCGACACGATTCTTCTCTCATATGTTAATCCTATCGCTTTGAAACTCGAAGTTTCCAGAACGTTCATTTGATGTTATTTCCTCTCTAAATTATGTTTAAATTACACAACTTTCAGGGAAATTTTCTAGTTAATTTTTTAGGGTCCGTCATACACATTTAGCCTCATAAGAAAAGTGTATGCACTATATTATACACATATTTACGAATTCGTAATAGTTTAAAGAATATGAGAAATTTAAGCATTAAAAATTGGCTTATTTGGTGCTGATTAGTTGTTTTTCTTTTTTTAGAGTGTTTTTTCGCTTCACACAATAGAAAATTTCAAACTAAAAAATGCTCGTTTAAGTGTTTATTTTCTCATCATTGACATTACAAGGTGTCTACGCATGCTTAATCAATGATGCTTCTGCAACTTTGGAATAAACTTTTTTTCCTATCTCGTATCACTTTCGAGATAAAAATTTTACTTCCTTTGTATTACGCCAGGTGGCGCTGTATAAATTTTGCCCAGAAGAGCATAGTCAATTTACTATACCTAGACTTTAGACACCACATTCATATAATATAAACATTCGTGTAATATAAAGCTGTTCAGAAATAACGATGATCACTCCAGACTTCAGTAGGTACGCAATATGTAGGAAAGAGAAACGTTTTTGCTACCAGTCTTTTATCCCAATCACTTTAGAATCTGATTCTTCAGAATTTAAGTCACTTTTTGGTCTTCGTGAAAGCCTTTGCCACAAAAATTTTCTTAACTGGATCTTCTTCATTCTCTCTAGCAATATGAGCAGCCCAGTTCATTCCTGTAATTTTAATACTTTTGATTATATAAGGCTCTTTAAAAATTCGATAATCTTCCGAGTTTAAAGGTTTTTACTAAAGGCCTGAATGTGAAGCTACGTGATTATAAATTTCATGGTGTTAGAGAGAGAATTGTCGATTCATGGCTCAGGCATTTTTCAAAGCCGTTAAAATAATTGCATGACAACTAAAAAATTTCAAATTATCTCACGTACCATAGATAACAATGGAAATTTTCTCTCAATAATAAGAGACTTAATATAAACCTTAAAATCGAAAATGAAGGTTAAATTTTAAGAATTCAATATTTATTCAACAGTTCTAATGACTCAACTGCTGTGTTTTTATATTTCCATATGAATTGAGAAACATTGCATGACAAAGAGAACAAAAAATGCAACAACTATTCTAAGATGTTAAATTGAGACATTTTTCAATGAAAGGAAAAAAAAGAAAACTTTAGGGCAAATAATAATTTAAAGCTAAGCCTAGAAGTTTTATAAAACAGAATATTATTTTTATTGAAACATGCTTAAACTACAGGCATTATGACACAAGATAATGTTTCATGCCTGAAAAATAATATTTTATTTAAAAAATGAAATGGCGCGTATGCCCTACTCCCGAAATCAATGGACAAACCGTTTAGTTAAGCACGAGTTTTTATGAAAATAGTCTCTTTTTAATTTTATTTAGAGAACTTTCAACTTTAATACATTATAAAAGCTTAATTTATTATTAATTATTATTAATCTCATATGGAATAATTATGTAGTAGTTATGTATGGCTCAAGAGGTGCATGGTTAAGTAATACAGCACCTAATGGAGCTTGTTATGAGTTTTCTATGTTATCTTTTGACAAAGATAGAGATAGTTTTAATATTTCTACTACCTACAATGCTGAAATGTCCCTTACTCATACTAAGGTTGGTTTGCGTCATTTAATGGCTGCCGGACAAATTTCAAATTATTACTAACAATCATTACACAGAGAGCTTTAACAATAAGATAGACATCTCTTGAAAATATTTAAAATTAAAATCAAAGTCTTTCTTTTACTTTTTTGTGGTTTAAAAAAAGAGAAATCAGTTTTGATTTTATGTCATACAGAGTGCTGCAACAAGATAGAGATCGAGAATCGCAGAGAAATCCGTGTCATCAAACGCCGCATATTATGAGCTGGCTGCTCAGGCGCATTTGCTTCTGTTAATTGTCTTAATGTCATGCTTTCTAACAATCATTATAGAAAGTGCATTCAAATAAGCCCCGATTTAGCTGTTTAATTATAGCCCATTGTTTTTCGACTAACTTTAAAATCGCGGTAATTTAGTTTCTAAGTCAGTAAAATACGATATCTGAATGCAATTTTCGACAGTAATTATTAGAAAACATAAATATAGAGCAAAATTTGAATAACTTTTTTATAAATAAAGAACTAGTTCGAATGCGTACGAACAGCCAGTCCATAATAGGGTTATGCCTCTAGCGATGACATTTCTAACCATAGGTAGCGATTCTCAATCCTTACCATGGGCCGTACCTTTCACTCGAAATCTTTAGCCGCCGAACTGAATCCCCCTGTATATAGATTCCATTTCGCTAAAAGTGTTAGCGCGGGATTGACAGGGTTTGATGTTTGTTACATGCGACACTACCACAACAGCAACTTTTATAATCTAAGAATGCGTGTATCCTGCTTTGTTGTTTTCAGTTGGAGCCGGATCAGCAGGATCAGTACTAGCTAATCGACTTTCTACAAATCCGTGTGTGAGCGTGCTGCTACTAGAAGCTGGCTCGACACCTCCAATTTTGACAGAAATCCCTGCGGTTGAAAGATTTTTTGTTCATACCAGCATTGATTGGGATTTTGAATCTGTTGCACAAAACAGATCTGGGAGCAATCTTAATGGCCGGGTAAATGAAAACTTGGTTTGTTTCATTGTTGTTTTGTATCTCAACATTTATCTTTTTCAAATGGTTTTTTTTTTAAATATATTCAATATGTAATATTGTATTTTTTTTGTCTAAGTCATGTTTAAATAGCTTGAAACAGATTGGGGTCCAAGAACGAAAATATTCGTTTAACACACTTCCGTTTTCCAGCTTCACTCCAATATGCTTGGTTTCCCCATTGCAGTTCAAATATTAGATTTCCTGAATACAGTGGTCCCGCAATGGATTGATCATAAAGACACTGTTACCAGTGGAACACCGAAGTCAAGCATCACTGGCTGCGGTCAGTAAGCGGGTGGGTGGCCACTTTGATCAGTCTGCGCATGGACCGAGGGTGCGCGTAATCGGTCCTCGTTAAATTGTTCTACCGCAAAGTGCTGGACTTCACGCGCAAGTCGTCGGGCTACCAAAGCAGAGGAGTCTAGCCATCGAAATTTTGATGGATTTGATAGGATAAACTAGACGATGCAGTGCCATATAAGGAGCTCCCATTTCTGGGTTAAATGAAAATCTCCCCTCTTTAGGCAGTAAGGGTGAAAAAGGAAAATTGATTTATCCTGCTTTAGGCAGGTATTTTGAGATTACAAAAATTGGCTTAAAGCCAGGCTTTTGTTTAAATGTATATGCTGAGGAATAAAGAAAAATGTTTCAACTAATCAATTTTTTTATAAAACACAAATTTCCCTTTCACAAGTATATATATTATTATTATAGATATTAGTATAATAATATTCGATGTTTATTATTATAACAATAACCGAATAGGATAAATTAGAAAAATTACCAGTGTAGAAAATACCAAGTAATTGCAATTTCTTTAAAAAAAAACAACAATGTAGGTATAACCGGAAAAGTATATACCAGACGATGGCTTAGTCACTCCCCTCCGTGGATACTGATTGACCACCAAAGAGACACCTCAAAAGAAATTCGGAAATGAAACAAATTCCGATTGTACGCTCCATTTGATGGAAATTAATCATTAGAATGAACTAACTACTTTATTAAAATTAACATAAACTCTATCCTAGTTATCATTTGAAATTTAAACTTTTAATTCCAACAAGAGACTTTCAGTAGTTCTGTAATGTGTGGTAGCCTCGAAATAAATGTAGCTCTATAGTATAGTAATAGTGGATTTAAACTTCTAATTGCTACTCAACATACGTTTTACTAGTTCTGTAATGTATGATACATCTTGAAATACATCTGGGCCTAGTAATACCGCGAAAGATATGGTCTATTATAGTGGATTTAAACTTTTAATTCCTACTCAATAGACGTTTTAGTAGTTTTATAATGTATGATACCGCGCGAAATACCTCTGGTCCTAGCAATACGGAGATATCTTTCAATGCATTAAAAACTGCTCCAATTTTCGCTTTTGAATGTCAAAAAATGTTCTAATAAGAAATGTATTTTGATACAGAAAGTGAAGTATGCAAGTGGCAAAGTTGTTGGAGGTTCCAGTGTTCTGAATGATGTACAGTTCAGTAGAGGCAATCCACAGAATTATGACGATTGGGAATCTATGGGAGCAAAGGGTTGGAATTACAAGGAAGTTTATGAATACTTCATAAAATTAGAAGACAACAGGGATCCTGAATATTATGCTGATGGTATGAGTAAAAGGAATTGAACGTGTTACTTTATTTACCGAAACTTTATTCTTATACAAGATTTATACTACTATCCCTATACACTATATTTTTAAACTGAAAAATCCAAACCATTATTACTAGAGTTTTATATTATGGAATGTGTTTATTATTGTTTATTGTTTCTATTGGTGAACAATATTTTTAGTATATCAGTTTAGTTATGCATAATCAATTTTTTTAATAGGGTATCATGGCATTGGAGGACCTCAAACTATTTCAAAGCCTCGTTATAATCCTAGTTTCAAAAAGAATATTTTTGAAGCTGCTAAAAGTTTAGATATACCTATTATAGATGCCAACGGTGCTCATCAAATAGGTAATTTAGCCTCTTCAACATTTTACAATTATTACTATATTTCTACGGTGTAAAATTCTCATAGAATTCAATTCTGTTTCTACCAATCTAAATATTGCGTGTGTTTAATTTGTAAAAGAAATAAGTTTTAAAGATATTAATCAATGTAATGATACAAAAATTAATGTTATTTTTTTTAGGATTTTATGACTTGCAGGGGACGGAAAGAGATGGTCAACTTTGCAGCGCTGCTAAAGGCTATTTAGTTCCGGTAGATTTTCGTGAGAATTTGGATATAATACCCGAAGCATACGTTCGAAAAGTAATTTTCAAAGTTTTAGATTTAGTTTATTACTTTTTGTTTATTTTATTTAATTTAATGTGTCGATGGAGAATTTAATAGTAAGCGAACTTAAAAAGGTTATTATTTTTGATTATACAAATATAATAACCTATGTTATTTTTGATTAAAATAAACATTTAAATTGGTTTCCTTTAACCTATAAAATTGTGGGGTATTATCATAAATTTGAACAACCCGAAAAAAATTATTACGAAACCCTTTATTTCAAGTTAACATCAAACCGAGCTTTCATATCATAAAGAGTATAATTTAAATCTATACACTTGTAATCCGGAAACCTTATACCAAGCTTATGCTCATTCACGCAGGGCCAGATCTAGAAATGCGGGGTCCTAGGCTCAAAAATGTCAGGAGGCCCTGGTCGTAACTTTAAATCAAATTTATTCGTTGTTTATTTATAAAGTGCATTTAAATTATTTATAGCATAAGTAAGTTACAATATAGTAGTAAATTTGAGTTTATAATTATTTTATTTCATAACCGTCGTTGAACATCTGACCTAATTTTGGGTTTACGACTACTAACGTTCAACGTTGTATGCATCCGAAATCAATTGTTCTTTACTTTAAACTGTATTGTGGCGTAACAACCACATACGATTATTAAACATCAATTCATTAGTATGTAAGACATGCTAACTAAATTTAATTTTTGGGTACTTTTGATAAATGAATTTCTATTCCGGAAGGTTCTTTTCCACATTGGTGATTTGCGGACATGATTTGACCTCTCGTGTCATGGCAGTTACGTCCACTTCGATTAAAACACGCTTACTTCGAAGAATGGTCCACATTGCACAATTGACTTGCTATTTGTAACTGTGTAGTTGACATCGCGTTGTTGCCTCTCAGTCTCATTTACACACAACGGGATCCTGCACACACTTAACAGGTAATAGCTACATAGGAGAGATTATACACAAAACAATGAGCTTAATACAGCTCTCGCAAGAAATGCTCAAAACACGGTGAACTTAATACAGTTCTCACCTCAAACTCTCAAAATCCGGATAACTTAATACAGCTCTCCCGGTCTTTCGCAAATACGTCAACGAGAGGTTTGAAGGTGGGTGAGAATTGTGGCGTAACTACCACCACTATTATTAAACAACAATTCGCTAGTATATAACACATGCTAACTCGATTTAATCTTGGGGTACCTTTTAATAAATAGAGGCTGACTTAATCGAAAGTTATTTCCCACGCTATATTAAAAATAGCTTTACTGACTCTTTAGTGTTTTTTATCATACTGTTATTATAAATTTTAGTGTTATTGAATAACAAAAATGGTGGCAGCTACTTTACATCAAGAAGTATAAAAGATTATTCTTGGTGTTTTACTACATTTGTTGTAGTGAAGCACCAAGGATCAAGAGTTATCTATATTGTTTGATTTTCACCACATAGGTGTAAATTAGCTCCAAAATGTTTGGTGTTAAGATGCACTAAAAATGTTTACAGCTCTGCATAAATATTAGGTTTTAGATTTTAGAGAATATTATTTTGGAAAGTATATTTTAGTCTATCATGTTTATAGATTAAATATTGGATTCTTAAGTCAATTTAAAAATCAAAAGTGAACCTTTATATTTTTATAACAAACTAAAATAAAAACCATTCAATAATACGCATGAATTTACTTCACAATAAAAATGAAATCTTGTCAAAACACATATATACACTTGCAATATTTAAAAATAATCATTGCCCTTAATTTGTATTACTCAAGTTTCATCTGTTACAGCAGCACTGATAAAAATATTAAGACAAAAGTATCGAATCTTTATGACATTTCAGATAATAATTAAAAATAAAGTGGCTACTGGTGTTGAGTTCAAGTATAAAGGTTCCATTAGAACAGTGTCTGCCAGAAAGGAAGTTATATTATCTGCTGGAACAGTCAACACACCAAAGATATTGATGCTATCAGGAATTGGACCAGCTGATCACCTAAAAGAACATAATGTAAGTAAATTATTAGTATTTTATTTCTTAATGAAAATGTTGTAAGATATTTTAAACAAGTTGTTATTAAAATAGTTTCTTATAATATTCAATATTAGTAGTAAAATAAAAAGTTAAACACTCTGAATAACTTCTGATATAATAATCGGATTTTCACTTACCAGTACTTAATCTTAATGGTTCGAGGGACTGGCTTTAAGAATGCTCATTATTTAGTGCAGACGACGTTTTATGTTTCGAAATCAGACACAGAAACGTACTCATACCCTTCCCCCTCCCAACGGATTCGAATTCTTGAGCTTTAAATTATGCGGGGTAGCCTCAATTTAGAAAATATGATCCCAATAGTTTGGTCAGAAGAACAGTCGAACGTTTGGATCCCTTAATGTAAGGTTGTAACTCTGCGCAAAAATGTTTTGCAAATGAACACATATTTAAGCTAGGATGTCGATTGAAATATAGTTTGTCTAAAATAAGAACTCCTCCAGACATTCAAATGGACCTGTGGCGGTTACTATGGTAACGAGGTATGACTATTTCAAGTAGAGGGGCGAGGTCCCTGTTTTGAAGTGGTTTCGGATCGAGTCGGCGAGAGAAAGGGAATCTCTTCGGTCTATTGTGTTAGTTCTAGAGTGAAGCTACCCACTGTAGCGTATCTACCACTACAAAAATTACAATTCACTAGTATAAGGGCCGGGATAGCCTGGTCGGTAGGGCGCTGGGCCCATATCCAAGAGGTCGAGGGTTAAATTTCCTCGCCGGCCGAAGACTCCCCGTGTAGTAAATGGTGACTGATGCACGTTAAATCTGTCGAGTCTCAAAGTCCTCCATGTTCCCATAACAAATCAATACCTCTGGGGGTACTGATCCAGGGCTTTCCTTGTCTTCTGGATTGGGTCAAAATTACAAGGCTACGGAGTTGAACATTAGTAGTCGTAAACCCATGAAATTGGGTCGGCTGTTCAACGACGGTTATAAAATAAAATAAAATTCACTAGTATATAAGACATGTTAACTCGACTCTATGTCGGGGTACCTTTTGATAGATGAAGGTTGACATTGTCGATAACTATTCGCCCCACATTGGTGACCTTCGGACGTGATGTGAACACGCCTACCTTGGCAGTAACACCCACTTCGATATGAACACGCCTACCTTGACAGTAACGCCTACTTCGATGGATGATCCACATTGAATAGTTGACTTGGTACTTGTGACTGCAACATCATCCACCTCCTAGCGCTGTTGCTGCTCAGTTTCAATCACACACAACGTACAACGCATACACTTGACTGCTAAAGGCAACACTCCGACTACGACCGTGACGTTAATACACCTCTCACATTCAGCACACAAAAAGTACGGTGATCTTAATACAACTCTCCCGGCTTCGCACAAAAAACAGCAATGATTCAACTAGTGGTATCCATTCATCGAATTCTATCACAGATATAATTCTGGTGGGGGAGTACTGTAGCGTATCTACCACTACAAAATTACAATTCACTAATATATAAGACATGTTAACTCGACTCTATGTCGGGGTACCTTTTCATAGATGAAGGTTGACATTGTTGATAACTACTCGCCCCACACCTCCTTAAAATGCTCCATTCTTGTTTCCATAGCACCAGGCGGCCTCAGACTTTGTGGCGGGAGGAGTTCTTAGCTTAGACAAACTATACTCTGAATAGAATGAGACATAGTACGAGGAGTTAGGACTAATTGTTTAAAAGTATGTGCAGAAAGTACTGTGCTTGACTTGTACTTATTTACGCATCTGGCATTGCTATTTAGATAAGTGAAGTAATGTTTCCTGTGTATATTTTTAAGCTGAATCGAAAGAGACCAAACACAAAGTCAATGGAATGAATAACTTAGAAATTGCTAGTTTTCGTCTAATAAGAACAATTTTTTGTCTTGTTAATATTTTTTGAAATTGCTTCTTATTTTTTTATGATAAATCGAACGAAATAAAATTCAAGTTGATAAGATAAATAGTTAAGGGAAGATAAATGTAAATAAGTTCAAGATAAGAAAATACTGTTTAGATATAAAAACCCTTTGTTCCATTGCCCTGTAGGTGGCCTCAATTTGATTTCACAAAAGCAAATGCTTAGCAAATAATACTTAGAGAGCAATGGTTACAAAGTATTGTATTTTTTTAACATAAAATTCCTTTAACTTTCAAACTATTAATCCTATCGTTCCAAATTAAGTCTTATTCCTTGCCAGATGAAAGAATACACAGAAGACAATATGTTACAAATCTAAGCGGTAAATAGGTCAAAAGTGTCGTAAATACAAATCTAAAATACCACGTAAAATCATTGCACATTTTTAAACTTTTAGTCCTATTGACTCACATTTGGACACATTTGATTCAGTATAACAGAAAATGGAGAGAAAAAACTTTATTTAACTGGATGGCAATGTCAGATTTGTAAATGGAGTTAAATCATACTTAGAGTTTTTGCAAATAAAACTATTATAAATTTGAAACTATTAGTCCTTTCGTCTCGTCATTTGTCTAGAGACATTAGGTTCCTCTTCCCATTACCCTCTTTCAATAGTTGGCCACTAAGTAGTTTTTTTTTTCATAACTGGAATTCGATCATTTTGAGCTATCTTTACTGCTGCTTTATCCTCAGCTGGTGCATGAAGCGAAAAAAAATTCCAACTTTCTAATTCCTACTTTATACTAGTTCTACTGTGATGTAAATTTAACTTTTATTTAGAGTTATATATCAAAATTTCATTCTTCATAATTCCAGATTTTATTTTTCCTTTTAGATTACTGTTGTTTCTGATTTGAAAGGAGTGGGTCAAAATTTGCAAGACCACGTTGGATCTCTTGAGAATTTTGTGATGAATGCCTCTGTAAATGTGGCTATTAAGTTAGCCGAACCATCCACCATAGGAGATTACGTTAACAATCGTTCAGGTACATATGAGTCAAATATCTTTGTTTCGCACTCAATAACTATATCGCATCAATGTATTTATAAAGAGTTAGAGAATTATAATTCAACTGAAATGGAAAAGTAAATTAAAATATAACAAAAGAAACATTATTGCATTAAAGTACTTCTTCATTGCATTCATTCATGCTGGAGCTTTATTGTGAATAACTGTTTATCAAAGCGAAAGTGTTACTTGTGTCCCGAAGTTCCATTTGGAAATAATACATAAAATATAGAAGAAATAAAATCACATTCGATAAATGAAAAGTAAAACAATTTCTAAACCAAAAATGAGATAGTATACAATAAAAAATCTCAATAAATTCACAAAAAAGTATTTTTAAAACTTAATTAACAATCAGTGTTAAATCAGCATTTTTAAATTAGTGTTGACAGTTGAAAGGAACTGAAGAAAAATTTTCATCGCCAGATCGAAATAATAAACTACTGTAGATTGTTGTTGTACTTTATTTACGTCGCACTAGAGCTGTACAATGGGCTATTGGCGACGGTCTGGGAAGCATCCCTGAGAAGGATCCGAAGACATGCCATCACAATTTTGATCCTCTGCAGAGGGGATGACACCCCCGCTTCGGTAGCCCGGCGACCTGCGCACGAAGTCGAGCACTTTACGGTAGAACAGTTTAACGAGGACCCATACCGCACACCATCGGTCCCTACGCAGACTGATCCAAGTGGTCACCCACCCGCACACTGACAGCAGCCAATGATGCTTGACTTCGGTGATCTGCTGGGAACCGTGTCTTAACGATCAGTCCACTGCGGGACAAACTACTGTAGAACCAACCGAAATGTAATTACTCACTTTTGCCATCTATCAAAAGAATTAATTGAAGGTATAGGTAATACTTTATTTACATCACACTAGAGCTGCACAATGTGCTATTGACGACAGTCTTCATCACTGAGGATAACTCGAAGATATGTCATCACAATTTTTATCCTCCGTAGAAGGGATCTCATATCTGAGGCCACTTCCTCAATTTAAACATAAATCTGAAAGGGAAGGAATTCTCCTAACTGCTGCCACTATTTTAGAGACCAGTAGCTTAGCAATACCCATGGTACTGCTAAGTGACCGACTACAAAACTTTTGATTCCACAGATTTTACGACCATGTACTCCGCTAATCTTCGAGCAGCGAGACACGAGAAGACGTTGTTATGAAAGGAAAACAAACCCTCACCAAGTAAATCTCCTTACTTGCTCTAACTATCAACAGAATTGGAATAATCGAACAAAACAACAACATATTTAATTAATAGGGGAGAGTGGGGTTAAATCAGCTAAAGAGGTGAGACCGGATATCTCGATTGTATCGAAAGTAGTTCCGTTTTTTTTTAGTGGGCAAATTCTGAATTACACTTTATTAGTCAAGAAGAAGAAACTACTATATTGGCGTGCTGTTGTCGATTAATTCACAGTGTCAGTGTAGATAAGTATGTTTTCAACTATCGAATTTTTCATTACACACTTCTCTAGTCGAACTTAGGCTTTCTATACAATGACTACTGGAAGATTGCTGGATTTCATACATTTACTGTAACATAAAAACATTTTATATAACTATCCATATATTTTAGGACCTTTTTCGGCAGCGCAGCTAGTACTTGCTCTTGCTTATCTCCAAAACAATGACAGTTCTGATAGCCGCGAAAAGGTTCCTGACTTTCAACTGTATTTCGTGGAATTGAACAATATTCTACCTTTATTAGATTTCAATATGAAACTGGAGGTAAGTCCACAGATTTAAGAATGTTGTGTATTAAAAAGCCTGTTAATAGATTTTAAATATTAAGGTAGGCCAAACAGAGAGACGGCCAGCGGTAAGTAAAAGACGCAACAGAAGCAGATTCTCTTACTTTTGCATTAGCATGCGCACATCCTTTTGATACTTCAATGGATATAAAAAGCGATGAGATTTATTTACGGACAATTTGAGAAAATATTTGAGAACATTTTCTGTCTTTAATGAGTTTGAAGGTATTTTAGGACAGTTATTGAAATTCAAGAACTGTCCTCAAAATCTGATGGACGTCTGGTCACCTTAGTTATGTCCCATCTCTCGTGGCGACTCTAACACCAAGTTCAAGCTTTCTAAAAACTTTACAAACTGCCATTGTGGCAGAAGGAACCAATCTAACAAATTTGTTAGACATTTGTTTTATATAAGCTCTGCCTTCCGCTTCGCATTGAACGGATTTGTTGCACACCTGTGTTAGTTGCAGCGCGTTCATCTGGGTCAATCTACATATCAGTCTATACTTATAGTATTTTTTTAAAAATACAAATATTAAGGGTCGGAAGCGTTAATATTTACGCGGGTAAAAACAAATCAGCTTGATTGCTTGCTGAAATAACTTGTTGAGATTTTTCTTATACCTCTCTTTGAATCCCTCTCTGCTTTGTCAGGTAATCAAATAGGTTTCGATGTTTTTAGATTCACCTTCCTCTTTCTTAGCTTAAATATTAATATTAGACTCTTAATTTGTATTTCTTCCCCTCTTTGTCGAAATGAACTATAAAGGTATATTTCCCATGGTTTTTATGCATCACCGTGTGCTAATATTGCATTTACTTCAGGCATTTGCTCAAATATATTTGAAGTATACCCTTTCTCCTTATCTGGGTTGCCTATGCCATCTTCTTCATCCAAGAAGTCGTGGAACAATAATGCTGAAATCGGCTAATCCAGATGATCCTCCGCTAGTAGATCCCAACTACTTTGAAGATCCAGAAGATGTGCAAGACATAGTTGCTGGTATAACTACATCTTTTATTTACACTGTAAAACATTTTAGAGTAACTTCTCACCAGAAATGGTTGTAACTATTTTACACGAAAGTTGTGTAGCGAAATGGAGTGAAACCACCAGGAAAAATCACCTCTTTGTAGTGATCTCCTCTAATTACGACCACTTTTGGGAGATACGGAATTTTTTCCATAGACTTTGTGTCGAAGAAAACCTTTAAGAGAGACAATCAAAACCTCTCCTAATGACTCGGCAAACCTCCGCAGCAAATGCGGTAAAGGAAAAATAAACAAGAAAAACTATCAAAATTAAAAATATTGAAGTAATAAATAGATAAAAATATAATAATAGATAGATTAATAGTAATAAAGTAAGGAAATAAAGTAATAGATAGATTGAAAATAAGTAGATTTAAATGTGTTCAAAATATTTGTGACTGACTCTTATGTAGAGAGCTCTTTTTTTGGCGATCTCTGAAAGAGATTGACAACCTCATTTTACAGTCAAAATGCACTAAAGACTATGTAATCAATAATTTAGTTCTAAAGATAAAATTGAAAAAAATAAGTTTTTTTCAGAAAAAAACTTATCATTTCAAACAAACAAATCTCTCCTTTTTTAAAGTAAACTAATTTTTATCATATAAAATCAAATGGAAACTAAAACAAAAAAACATAATTGTTTATTTATTTAAAATAGTTTTGTCATTCATAATTGGTAAATTTGGTTTGACACATAATTATATCACTAGAACTCATTTTTATTGAAGCTAAATTTTATTCATCTATCAGGTTTTCATGACGCTAACACAACTGGCATTTAGACACCAAGAAAATGACCCTCAGTAAAATTAAAATTGATTGCGAAGAATCATGTACCTTCGATAACATTTTTGAGTTAGTGGAGATAACCTCTAAGAATGACCAACCTCCATTAACGACCATTTTACTGTGAAACAGAGAGTGGTCGCTCCCGAGAGGTTTCACTGTACAATATTTATCTCTTAGATCTGGGTGCTTCACAACAGCAAGAACCAAGGATAGTTCTTAAGTATTGTAAAATACCAAGAATAATCCTTTACTTGAAGTAAATAGCCCATCATTTTATGTATTCAATAACACTAAAATTTATAATTGCATTAGCCCTTTTTAATTTAACATAGAAATTTTATTAAACATATTTTTTCTACTTTTTTCTTTATTTTGTATTGGTGTAGGTCAAAATAAGGGAAAAGTGTTATTCTTAGAATTTAGAATTTCTTAGAATTTTGACAATTTATGCCTCTGAAATACACCATAAAATTGCTCATTCATGTTCTTTTTTATGTTAAAGGTAAAAAAATGATTTTTTAACTTTGCAATTATTCAGATTTACGAGAAACAGCAATTTATCATTGATATTATTTTATATTACAAAATCAATGATAAATTTTCCGACTGGCCTGTGTAGGGGGCAGGGAACTGTCCTTGCATCAGAATGGTCCTGGGTTCGAATCCCGGGCAAGGCATGGATGTTTCTTTCTCTCTCTGTGTGTATTATGTCCTTTCTCCTTTGTGTGTGAATGTGACTCGCCCTATAAACGGGTGGTAGTTGTGTGAATTGCTTGGCAGAAGTAGAATTCCTGGCCATAGATGGCGCCACTAAAAAACAGGAACAATCGAACCCCCACTGCATGAACAGGCATACTACAAAAAAAAATTATAAATTTTTAAATATGAATGAAAAAAGTCTATTTTTTTGGATTTTATATTTTAGTACAGATATAATTTCAATTATCTTAAAAATATTTTTAGTGACAATTAGATTGTTTTTTTTTTATAATTAAAAAATATCAAAATATATTTTTGCCTGTACGTCAGAAGAAATATACAAAAGGGACACCGTCGTCCCAAATGCATAAAAGAGTTATGATGTGATACACATAAGAATCAGAAAAAAATCAGAATTTTTGCAATAAAATATAAAGTAAGAATCAGTATAATTTCGAATCCATATATATATACACTGATTCTCAAATTTAGTTTGTGAATCAAACATACAACCAGCACAGAGAGAATATTACGGTAAATTCTAACTAGGCTTCGGAAGTGAATATAAATTCAATGTTATAAAAATATTTAATACAATTGGTTGATATTTGAAAGTTAAAATATAGTTAATCTTATTACACAACTAAAACCATACATATATTTTAAAGCGGCGAATTTTTTTGGGGGGGATATTTAACAGCGTAGAAAATAACAAATTTATGCCATCTCGTAATCGATTTTTAAAATCTACCATATCCGGCTATATTCGAAGTATGCGAAAATTAGCATTTTTGCAAGTAACAATAATTTCCGAATGGTGGAAATGCACGAAAGCTTGGTTAACTAATGTGCATAAACACAATATTCATATAATTACTACTCTTTTAAAAGTGTATGCTAATGTTTTATTTTGTGTTCATTGAAATAAAGTGTTTTTTAACACAATCTTTTCGATTAAAATTTGAATATCTATCGTATAAACCTAAAAATTGTCTTGGAAGAAAAGTGATTTGATAAATAACGGTTTTGGTCATTCTATAATATTTAAATAACAAAATGAAAAAAAATTTAAATTTACGTTTTTAAGGAGGATTAAAAGGAAGAAAACATTTATGTTTCTCCCATTTAAGACGAAAAACGTAAGATACATCACTACTGATGAGAGATGTATTTGGAATTTTCAGCGGTAACAGAAGTTTTTAACGATGCGCCGCACGTTTTCATCGTTTTAGGTGGGACACAAATAGAACTATTTTTTCCTTTTTAGTACTTTTGAAAAACTCTTTTTTTTCGATTTTTTATTAAGTTCCTTTTAGTTTTGTGTCTGTTAGCAAAAAATGGACGAAATTTCATTGGCCATAAAATAGCGATAAATCTTATTCGCAAGTTGTGATCAGGCACAGAGCTCCAGTTAAAATTTGAGCCCTCTAGCAGTCAGGAAAGTGACCGAAATTTTGATTGACGATAAATACAACTTGTCGCGGTCAGAAAAAAGAGCTGAAATCTGTAATATCATCAGGCACAAAGTCTCAAATGATATATGAGCACCCTAATTAATCGGCAAGTGGTAGACGTTTCATTAACGATATTTGATGATAAATTTGGTTTGCAGCGGATAGGAAATGATTGTGATTTATTTTGTCATTAGTAATAAGGCAAAAGTAAATAAATGTCAAAAGCTTTAATAATAAGTGCAAATCTTACTGCTGATCTCAAATAGCACTTGCTTGCGCTTTTTGTTGATGCAGACCAAACGTTCTATGAGGGCGGGATTATAAAGTTATTAGAAAAGTAACAAAAAGTCATCTAACAGAGAGGACGATATTTCACTGATTAATGTTCATTTCTTGTTTAGAAAAATTGAATTTTATTTCACACTAAAGCACCGAAATCATAGCCTACCCAATAGATGCTGATGTATAGATTGCGTAATGATCAATGTTTTTACTCCAAATTTAGCAATTTTACAGATAGATAAGATTTTCTTTTACTTAAACACATAAAATATATTTATAATTTAAAATATCCTTAAATTTTATTTTTGAGCTGAAGGCAAAGAAATTTAAGTGCTCAAAACTAGATGGGAATTATAATTTTTTTTATTAGAAATTGTATATGTTTCTGAAATAATCGTTTAATTAGTATGAAAGGGAGTTAATTTTTTTATTATTTAAATTGTATGTGTTTTTGAAATGTTCGTTTAATTGTAGCATTAAAAGCATGCAGACGAGTGGCTGAAACTGAGCCAATGAAAAGGATTGGAGTGGAGCGTTTTGATACACTTTATCCTGGATGTGAAAAATATGCCAAAAATGAAACTGCTTATTACACTTGCCAAGTGGTCTCGACACCTATCACTTACTATCATTATGCTGGAACTGCAAAAATGGGAGATCCGAAAGATGAAATGACTGTAGTAGATCCTGAATTACGGTAAGTAAGTTTATTTTGATTGTAAAAAAAAGCAATATTCAGGCTTAAAATGAAAAATGTCCTATTTACGAATTAAATCAAAAATTACACAATAAAGTTCGAGTTTTTTTACCGTTTAGTCGAAGAAATTAATGCTTCAGATGTTCTTCTTATAAAATTTAAACATTATAGAAATACTTAAAATTTGCAATTTAGTTTGTTCACAGATAAACATTTTAGAAGTTTTCAGAGGCTATGTTTGGATAGTAATGGCTGGTAAATTTTATTACAACAAGGTAATGTTTGCCATGTAGAAGTTAATTTTTGTTTTTATGGTTCTTACTAGCCGAATTCAAGTATTTAAGAAGAAGAATTTTCAGCATTTGTATTTAAAATAACAAAGGATTAAAAACAACTGTTGCAAATGTAAGAAATTTTTTTTAAGAAAAAAAAAAGAATATCAAATTTTAAATTCTTAGCGAAAATTGTAAAAATGTGAATAGTTTGCGCATTTTAGGAAGAAATTTAAAAATTCGCTCCTCGATATTTGATTATTCTGCACCGTAGTAGTTAAATAAAATTCTATATTGATAATGCGCCTTACGCGTCTATCAAACAAACTTATCCTAAATGGCGGAAGGGATCAGAATGTTTCAGATTTCGGATTTGTGCACTTGATTGCGTCACTGCTGATTTATTCTTTAATCAAAGTATCCTTTTATTTATTTATTTAATGGTATAATTATAACATAAAATTATCCATATATCTATATCTTTTACGTCGCATCAAAAAACACAACCTGTTATAATTGATTTTGTTAGTTATTCTTAAGTAATAATTTAAGCAGTGTTAAACAAGTAGTTTTAAGTTAAATTTGGCATTCTTAAGGATTCTTAAGTTATTTGGTAGTCTTAAGGAATAGTTTAAGTAGTGTTAAATAGTTAGTTATGCGTACAAAAGTTTATATATGGGTCATTCTCACAAAAACAGTCATTTTCATGTCCCCAGTATATTTTATGTTTGTTTTACAGCTTACGAAAAAAAAAAATTCAGGGAAAGTGTCCTTCAGAATGCAGACTAACAAAAGAATAAAAATAAAATTATAAATTTTTGTTTATTATTTATTTTAGGTAATTAAGATATACCAATATGTCATTCCCTCACTTGTCCCCACTAATGATTTAAAAAAAGAAAAAATTGTTTCTGAAATAAAAATAAAAAAATTTACAAATTCGTGTTTTTTATTTCGGACTATTGAAATATAGAATTCAGAAAATCAATTTTAAATTTAATTTCTGATAAAAATATTAACACAGCACTATTTTAAACTTTGTCCCTAGTGTTTCGTGTCATTCCCTCACAACAATGTTCTTATCACCTGCAATCTTCTTAGAATAAAAATATTTTAATAAACACTTTAGCAGTTAACAACTGACATTATAGAACAAAATTGCAGTACGTTTCCATCTTCAACTTAAAGAAGCTTTGCTGTGGAATAAATTTGAATGAATCAAACCAGGTAAAATTTTTTACATTTGTCATTCCCTCATGTCGATTTTTAGAGTAAAATAAAATACAACTTCATCCAGAAAGTGGATAATTATATGTTGCTTTCTTGTATGAATATAATGGTATGTAATTGATTTTAGAAATTAATTAGCCCTAATTGTTATTTTTAAATTTTATTAAATTTGTCATTCCCTCACTAGTATATAAAGTGAAGGAATGATGCTGAAGTGAGGGAATGATTCAAGATGAGTATATTATAAAAAATTTCTTTGTTAGATCGTGCCAGTCAATTTTATTTCCCAAACTTTTAAAAACTATTAAGTATATAAAACTAAATTATAATAAATTTAAGATATACTTAGTATGTAATCATTTTCAAACTTAAGGTAGCTGTAACTTAGAGAAAAACATGTATTAAAATAAAATATCACTCCCTCACTTTTTAAACAGTGAAATTAATTAATTTATTTAAATATTAAGCATAATTCATAGGATATATACTTTCTTTATAATGCCATTACATATTTCTATTAATATAAAAAGTTTCAGAGCTTTTTATTCACTTTACTTTTATATAAAGTGAGTGCTAAGTCAATAGAGTCTACCGGCTACTGCTCTGTTGGAATTTTCAATCTAAAATTATGGTAAAATATAATCGGCAGCAGTCTGTCTATCCAATTCACGGTAAAAGAACTACTTTTAATTTTTCGATTTTGAAACTGTTCATAACTAATATGGTTAAAAAACTATGAATACAAAACTACACGATTATTTTAAAAAAACATTTACAACTAGCATTGTTTCAAAACCTTAAAAAAAATTTAAACTGGACATTGGAGGTAGGCTTTTTGTTAGGTTGTGGTTAGGACTGGGCGATATTAGAAATTATATATCGTGATGCATCGCCAGTTTTGCATCGCGATATAGTATTTTTGAATTTCATTTTCTTGTAAGGCACAGAAAGTCAGATTTCTATCAATACTGCATACTCAGATTGATTTAAATCAATTTATAAATTTGAGGATATATATGTTTTGCTCAAGAAAGATATTAAATAAATTGACTACAATGTACAAATCTTACTTAAAATATTTATTGAAATGTTTGTTTAGAAATTCATAATACGCGTAAAACAAAGTGTTAAAAACTTTTTTTAAAGCGTTTTTTACAAATTAGTATTTTCTTGTACTATTATGCATAAATAATTACATAATTATTAAGTTCGATCGTAATGTTCAATTTCTAAATTAAACGTTAAAAATTCTTTGTATGTTTAAAACAAAGAGCTATAAAAATTTTAGAAAAAAAACGCTTTTAAAACACTATTTTTTATTATTATCATTTCAGTTATTATAGTTCTATTATAGTTCATTTACGTCACACTAGAGCTGCACAATGGGCTATTGGCGATGGTCTGGAAAACATCCCTGAGGATGATCCGAAGACATGCCCTCACAATTTTGATCCTCTGCAGATGGGATGGCACCCCCTGCTTCGGTAGCTCGACGACCTGCACGCGAAGTCGAGCACTTTACGGTAGGACAGTTTAACGAGGACCAATACCGCACACCCTCGGTCCCTACGCAGACTAATCCAAGTGGTCACTCACCCGCACACTGACCGCAGCCAGTGATGCTTGACTTCGGTGATCTGCAGGGAACCGTGTCTTAACGATCAGTCTACTGCGGGACCTTATCATTTCAGATAAATAATTAAATTAAATTATATAATGACCGAATTATGAACGAAAAACAAAGTAAGATTTAATTTCTTAAAAATAAAAAAATTGTGATGTTCGATAATATATTTAGCTAATTAACAAATAATATGAAAAGAATATTTTTAAAAAAAAATTATTATACTCTCTAATAAAACAAAGTGCTAAGGGATTTAAAAAAATGAATAAAATACGCAAACCTTTCAAATTTTTTTGTATAAACAAAGTTGATTGACTTATGTCCAAATCTAAATGACAAAAATAAATTTTGTTTTAACTTTATTTCTGAAAATAAAAACAACAAAATTTATAAATTTAGAATCAGTAATAAAAACTCATTAAATTATTAAAAGTTTCATCCAAAAAGTTTCTAATAAATTAAAAGAAAGTAAAAAAATAACCTAACAAATTCAATTCTTTGGGCACCTAAATTAGATTGCCGATAATTTTCACATTTAAAAATAAAAAGAAGATTTTTTAAACAAAAAACTTATCTAATTAATGAAGAAACTCTTATTTATATATTCATTTCAATAATAGATTGCCTTCAGTACAAGGTAGCATCGGCGATCACGAAGTTAGTCCCACTGAAAATAATCTACAAGAAAAGTCGCGACAAAGAAAAAAAAAGCTAAGAGGTGCGAAAAGGAACATGCGATATAACGATATATGTTCTCAAAACTCTGATTCTACAGCTCACCAATCAAGGTCATTTCAGCATAACGAAACGAACATCGTCTTCTACAGCGCGAGACGACATCGGAACGTAAGAGAAGAGTCTTATATCGCTATATCGTTACCTTATATCCTTGCGTGTCTTATATCGCTATATCGTTTTGCGCTCGTTGTCTTTACTCGACGGCTTAAATCAGATTTCTGATGCATCGCCTTGAATGAAAGTCGCTGTATCGTCTTGCCGATATATGCGTTAAATCTAAATGTCTCGATACATCGATTTAAAGCCCAGTCCTAGTTGTGGCTTATCAAGAGGAAATATTTTGGTGTCAGTGTTGGGACTCGAATTCCCGTTCTGTCGGTTATGATATCGACAGATTAGCCTTTTCGGCTATAAAGTGTACCCAATTGCATGGAACTAAGTAACTTCATTAGGTGGGCCTAGTTGGTGCGATTGCCGAGTTGGCCTTCATTGGTGCGATAAAATTCTAGTTGTTTAACCGTGTTAAGTGGAAACAGTTAACGGTTTTTCTCACAGTTAGCAGTTTAAATACCATTTTATTTAAGGTTATTTGACTATTTTGTTTGAATATAGTAAAATAACAATCAAGAAAGTTGTTATTTAACCATTTTTTTCTCTAACAGTGTGGCTTCTATCTAAAAGTTTAAATTTTCAGGTCTGGAACATGCCATGTTATTTTTCTATTCAATTAAAATACAAGATAAAATGACAATTATTTTTAGTCATATCTTGTGATGTTTTTTTTTATTTTTTAGGGTGAAGGGAATCAAAAACTTGAGAGTGGTTGACTCATCCGTTATGCCCACAATAACTACAGGCAATACAAACATTCCAACACAAATGATTGCCGAAAAAGCATCTTACATGATATCCACCAGCATCAACTGTAACAAATACAATAAGACTTTTGAAGAATATGTTCTGTAAACAGTTTGCTTTAAGAATATTTCACTATTAAATGGAATTACAATATCCATTTGTATTATTTTTAATATTTTAAACGGTATTAAATGCCCAATTTCCAATAAATTAAAAATTTATCAAATTACTGATTTCGTGATGGTATTTTGATTCAAGCACTTTCAGTTGAAGTGATAGGCGAGAATGGTTTCATTTCAGGCAAAGGGAGAAAAGGACTTGTTTTCCCGTTAGAGTAGTAATTTTTTGGCGATATAAATGAGTTTAACTTTAAAACCAATTTCAAAATATATTTTAAACAATGACATCGAATATATACAACATATTATTTAATATCAAAAAGTTCCTTCATTCGGGGTAGGTTTTTTTTAATATGATAGATTAGCTGTATACCCGTTTTTCGTACGGGGTGAAAAAAGTAAACAATCAATATATTAATACTGAACAATAGTATGAAATCATGCACAAAGCTGAGAAACACACACCAATACAATGTGTAAAGCTTAAATAAATAAATTGATTTAATTTACTATTTTTTGCTTCTTGCGGTGGCTTTACGTTATTAGATTAAGTATAAAACTTTTTTAGTAGTTTATCCCACCAGAATAAAAATAAACTGTTTCAATATAATTTGGCAAGATGCTGTTGTTTTTACACCAAGTTTCTACCTGTCAGAATTTACCTCGATCTAGTGATTTTTCCCTCCGCACTTAATTTTTTTAGAACGGAACCTCTAATAAAAACCTTTTTTCCACAGTATTTATGTTCAAGCTTCAACTTCCAAGTATTGATCCAAGTTTTAACAGGTGCAAACCAAAATACGTACGAAGTTTTAATAGGCCAAATATACTACATAATTCATGGTAACTATGTTAGTATATTTGGTACTACCTATTAAAACTGGGTCAGTCACATTAATAATAGTGCCTACAACCGAAATTAATTAAGCATCATTGGCGTCAATAATGTCGATTTTTTTTATGTTTCTTCAAAACGAATTAGCACCATCCATTAATTTTGCTTTATAGTACATAGAGTGCTGAGCTTTTTTTAAATTTTTTATTTCAGTTAATACTTTTAACTAAAAATTAGGCATAATTGGGGATTGATAATAGTTCAGTAGTTTTTTTCGATTCTTTTAAACATAATAATAGCATTTCTTTAATAATTTTACATTTAACAAAACTTATTTTTTATTTTAATTAGTACTTTACCAAAATTAATTACGTATCATTGGCTTCAATAATGATATGGTGATTTTTGTGTATGGTGATTTTTGTATGAAGTCAATTTAGTATGAACAATTACTAAATTGACTTTTTCACAACTCTTAAATCTTTTAAAGATTTTATATCTATTATTATTAAAAGAATTTTTTTGCAAGCATTTTTTATTGAAATAAATCTTATTTTTATTATTAATGGAAACTCTTGGTTCATATTTTCTTTAATAAACATGTTAAAATTACAATTTTGAATTTGGCACCGCTTAAAATCTATTGTTAATAATGAAAAATCAGCAAATAGAGTGTTTTGCTATACCTCTTCAATTTAAAAGTAATATTTTAAACTTTACGAGATGGGGCAAAAGGACGTTTTCGTATTTTTTACTCAATAAGGTTTCTCAAATGGGTCGCGTTCATATTTATACAAATAATCAGTTCACTAACAGATAATATTACACATTTCGCTGACATCACACAAAGCTCCCATTACTGACTCTATAATTTCCATTTCGGTAATATAGATTCCAATTATGTGTTTAGCAGTAATTAACAAATGTATTATGATTCCAGTAAATAATGACGATATTAATTCTCCATTATTTCGCATTCAGATTAAAACTATTTTGTTCGAGGTTTGAATCTGACTAACTTTGAATTTAGTTACCTTATTAACAATTATAACTTATTCTTTTATAGCAATATTCTTTATACCATGCAATATATATTTTATTTTGAAAAAAATACCATGCAATATATATTTTCTACGTAGGACTGCAATCAGATAACTGAAAATAGTGCTACAAACGATTCTTCCTCAAATCAAAACATTCATGGAAGCAATTCTTTTTAATAAAATAATATTATTAATTATTGCACTTTCTACATTAGATTTAAAAAAAGTTGTTTTATAAATCAAATAAAAAATTTATGTTTACATGTATTTCATTTTAAACTTTGAATATCTCTACAGTTCATGAGATCTCAGCAATGATCAAACTTTTAAGTAAGTTTGCTTTCTACTTAAGTTTATTACAGCTAACAATTATTATTTCTAAACAATAGTGCATATCAAGTTTTTTTTTAACAAAAAAGTCTTCTTTCATTAAAAATTTTCAGCGTAAAAGACTTCAATAAATAAAGACAGTTTCTTTGAAACTATGAATTGAGTAGTTGTAGTAGTAGTTGTAGTTGTTAATTTACGTCGCACTAGAGCTGCACAATGGGCTATTGGCGACGGTCTGGGAAACATCCCGGAGGATGATCCGAAGACATGCCATCACAATTTTGATCCTCTGCGGAGGGAATGGCACCCCCGCTTCGGTAGCCCGGCGACCTACGCGCGAAGTCGAGCACTTTACGGTAGCACAGTTTAGCGAGGACCAATACCGCACACCCTCGGTCCCTACGCAGACTGATCCAAGTGGTCACCCACCCGCACACTGACCGTAGCCAGTGATGCTTGACTTCGGTGATCTGCTGGGAACCGTGTCTTAACGATCAGTCCACTACGGGACAAACTATGAATTGAAATGAAAGGAAAATGAGGGTAAAATCAGCTGACAGCATTGTAATCTTTCTGTGAAGTGGCATTACCGATATGATCAGTCGGAAAATCGATTATCGGCGATTTGCTCCAAACCTGTCTAAATAAAAAAGGAATTGACTTTGCGTGGTGTATAAAAAAAGTTAAAGCATCGTAAAACTCTCACTCCATTTTCTACGTCCTTTAAGTTTTTAATATTGGTCCTGGAATGGCTTTTAACACTAGACAATAACAATACTATATAGGGCCGATATTGGTTGAATAATGGATATAAAATATTAGGTTAATTTAACAATTCTATAAAAGGCCGATATTGGTTGTAAAAGTGGCAGTAAAAAAATCGGGTGAAATGAACAATTCTATATAGAGTCGATATTGGTAGAATAATGGATATAAAATGTTATGTTAGTCTAACAATTCTATATAGGGCAGATATTGGTGGAAAAGTGACTGAAAAATATTGGGTGAAATAAATGGACAATTCTATACAGGGCAGATATCGGGTGAAATGGACAATTCTATATAGGGCCGATATTGGTTGAATAATGGATATAAAATATTAGGTTAATTTAACAATTCTATAAAAGGCCGATATTGGTTGTAAAAGTGGCAGTAAAAAAATCGAGTGAAATGAACAATTCTATATAGAGTCGATATTGGTAGAATAATGGATATAAAATGTTATGTTAATCTAACAAATCTATATAGGGCAGATATTGGTGGAAAAGTGACTGTAAAATATTGGGTGAAATAAATGGACAATTCTATACGGGGCAGATATCGGATAAAATGGACAATTCTATATAGGGCCGATATTGGTTGAATAATGGATATAAAATATTAGGTTAATTTAACAATTCTATAAAAGGCCGATATTGGTTGTAAAAGTGGCAGTGAAAAAATCGGGTGAAATGAACAATTCTATATAGAGTCGATATTGGTAGAATAATGGATATAAAATGTTATGTTAATCTAACAATGCTATATAGGGCAGATATTGGTGGAAAAGTGACTGTAAAATATTGGGTGAAATAAATGGACAATTCTATACAGGGCAGATATCGGGTGAAATGGACAATTCTATATAGGGCCGATATTGGTTGAATAATGGATATAAAATATTAGGTTAATTTAACAATTCTATAAAAGGCCGATATTGGTTGTAAAAGTGGCAGTAAAAAAATCGGGTGAAATGAACAATTCTATATAGAGTCGATATTGGTAGAATAATGGATATAAAATGTTATGTTAATCTAACAATTCTATATAGGGCAGATATTGGTGGAAAAGTGACTGTAAAATATTGGGTGAAATAAATGGACAATTCTATACAGGGCAGATATCGGGTGAAATGGACAATTCTATATAGGGCCGATATTGGTTGAATAATGGATATAAAATATTAGGTTAATTTAACAATTCTATAAAAGGCCGATATTGGTTGTAAAAGTGGCAGTAAAAAAATCGGGTGAAATGAACAATTCTATATAGAGTCGATATTGGTAGAATAATGGATATAAAATGTTATGTTAATCTAACAATTCTATATAGGGCAGATATTGGTGGAAAAGTGACTGTAAAATATTGGGTGAAATAAATGGACAATTCTATACAGGGCAGATATCGGGTGAAATGGACAATTCTATATAGGGCCGATATTGGTTGAATAATGGATATAAAATATTAGGTTAATTTAACAATTCTATAAAAGGCCGATATTGGTTGTAAAAGTGGCAGTAAAAAAATCGGGTGAAATGAACAATTCTATATAGAGTCGATATTGGTAGAATAATGGATATAAAATGTTATGTTAATCTAACAATTCTATATAGGGCAGATATTGGTGGAAAAGTGACTGTAAAATATTGGGTGAAATAAATGGACAATTCTATACAGGGCAGATATCGGGTGAAATGGACAATTCTATATAGGGCCGATATTGGTTGAATAATGGATATAAAATATTAGGTTAATTTAACAATTCTATAAAAGGCCGATATTGGTTGTAAAAGTGGCAGTAAAAAAATCGGGTGAAATGAACAATTCTATATAGAGTCGATATTGGTAGAATAATGGATATAAAATGTTATGTTAATCTAACAATTCTATATAGGGCAGATATTGGTGGAAAAGTGACTGTAAAATATTGGGTGAAATAAATGGACAATTCTATACAGGGCAGATATCGGGTGAAATGGACAATTCTATATAGGGCCGATATTGGTTGAATAATGGATATAAAATATTAGGTTAATTTAACAATTCTATAAAAGGCCGATATTGGTTGTAAAAGTGGCAGTAAAAAAATCGGGTGAAATGAACAATTCTATATAGAGTCGATATTGGTAGAATAATGGATATAAAATGTTATGTTAATCTAACAATTCTATATAGGGCAGATATTGGTGGAAAAGTGACTGTAAAATATTGGGTGAAATAAATGGACAATTCTATACAGGGCAGATATCGGGTGAAATGGACAATTCTATATAGGGCCGATATTGGTTGAATAATGGATATAAAATATTAGGTTAATTTAACAATTCTATAAAAGGCCGATATTGGTTGCAAAAGTGGCAGTAAAAAACTCGGGTGAAATGAACAATTCTATATAGAGTCGATATTGGTAGAATAATGGATATAAAATGTTATGTTAATCTAACAATTCTATATAGGGCAGATATTGGTGGAAAAGTGACTGTAAAATATTGGGTGAAATAAATGGACAATTCTATACAGGGCAGATATCGGGTGAAATGGACAATTCTATATAGGGCCGATATTGGTTGAATAATGGATATAAAATATTAGGTTAATTTAACAATTCCATAAAAGGCCGATATTGGTTGTAAAAGTGGCAGTAAAAAAATCGGGTGAAATGAACAATTCTATATAGAGTCGATATTGGTAGAATAATGGATATAAAATGTTATGTTAATCTAACAATTCTATATAGGGCAGATATTGGTGGAAAAGTGACTGTAAAATATTGGGTGAAATAAATGGACAATTCTATACAGGGCAGATATCGGGTGAAATGGACAATTCTATATAGGGCCGATATTGGTTGAATAATGGATATAAAATATTAGGTTAATTTAACAATTCTATAAAAGGCCGATATTGGTTGCAAAAGTGGCAGTAAAAAACTCGGGTGAAATGAACAATTCTATATAGAGTCGATATTGGTAGAATAATGGATATAAAATGTTATGTTAATCTAACAATTCTATATAGGGCAGATATTGGTGGAAAAGTGACTGTAAAATATTGGGTGAAATAAATGGACAATTCTATACAGGGCAGATATCGGGTGAAATGGACAATTCTATATAGGGCCGATATTGGTTGAATAATGGATATAAAATATTAGGTTAATTTAACAATTCTATAAAAGGCCGATATTGGTTGCAAAAGTGGCAGTAAAAAACTCGGGTGAAATGAACAATTCTATATAGAGTCGATATTGGTAGAATAATGGATATAAAATGTTATGTTAATCTAACAATTCTATATAGGGCAGATATTGGTGGAAAAGTGACTGTAAAATATTGGGTGAAATAAATGGACAATTCTATACAGGGCAGATATCGGGTGAAATGGACAATTCTATATAGGGCCGATATTGGTTGAATAATGGATATAAAATATTAGGTTAATTTAACAATTCTATAAAAGGCCGATATTGGTTGCAAAAGTGGCAGTAAAAAACTCGGGTGAAATGAACAATTCTATATAGAGTCGATATTGGTAGAATAATGGATATAAAATGTTATGTTAATCTAACAATTCTATACAGGGCAGATATCGGGTGAAATGGACAATTCTAAATAGGGCCGATATTGGTTGAATAATGAATATAAAATATTAGATTAATTTAACAATTCTATATTGGTTGAAAAGTGGCCGTAAAATATCGGGTGAAATAGACATTACTGTAGAGGGCTGTACAGGTTAAATAATGGATATAAAATACTAGGCCCCTATACGGTGATACCTGATTGCGCTAATGGTTTTCTGAAATATGGTGGACTGCGCTGCTAACATCTTATCCCCCTTTAATAAAGGTTGGTGGACTGCGCTTAAGGTAACCCTTATGACCATCCCTCCTACTTCATTCATGCAGTAAAACAATTTCTGATAAAAGCATCGTCTCGCCAATATTGTTCGCCAAAAGCTAGTGTGTTGAGGGTGGAGGGGGATTAGTCAATAAGATTTCCTCCATCTTTTAGTAATTTCTATTTAAAAGGAATTTTTTTATATGTTTGTAAATTTTAATACTTCTGTAATTTTAAAATACAAACTGTATTTAAGCTATGAAAAAAAATTTCCTAGTTCATTTTAAGGTGACATATGGCTTTCAAAGTTTCGAAAATCGGTCAAAACTTTAATTAGACCTATGCAATTGTTTCAAGAATATTGGTTGAAAAGTTAAAAAAAAATATACACATTTGTTGCTCACTTGTCGTCTTAAGTTGGTTAAAAAATAAAAGTTCAGGGTACAGTATCAAGTTTTAATTAAGTTTAAAAAACCTTACTTTAATATTCAATAATTTGAATTTATTTAATACATTTAATAATTTAAACATTTTTTTACATGCAATTTTTGAATATATTTAATAATTTGAATTTTAAACCAGTTTCAACCAATCTATCTTAACCAAACTTCTGCATATTATTTTTGAAAAAATATTTGAACATAAAATGTCTCTGACCAGAAGCCATGGTTGGCAATCATTATTTTTTTTACTCCAAAATCGCACATGTTTGATTTAAAATGGATTTATTCGAATAAAATTAATTGGATTTTTTAAAATTTACCATCCAAAGCATCTGATACAATATTTTAATAATACTATTGTTTAAAAATAGAAGTAAAATAGTTAATATTTCTTACTAAAAATGGTTAAAATTATTATTATATTATTACGTACTAATCACTGCGTTAAGAAAAAAAAATCATAGTTATATTTCTCAGATTCAACTTGGTGATAATTGCTAAAATTGCCAACTAGACGTGATGACAATTTGTCAACTAGACGCCTAATGAAAAGTAAATTTGTTTAGATAGGAAAACATTGCTGAAAAAAAAATTTCGCCATTCTGGTTTGAGAAAGACTTGATACACTCTAACTCTATATTCAATAAGATATAAAAGTTTTGCATTTTAATTAGCAAAAAACTAAATGGATGTAATTGAAATATGTTTTTTGAAAATTATTTTAAACATATTAAAAGGAAAATTACTATTTAAAGGTTTCGTATCACTTTTATTTAAGTGTAGTCTATTTTGAAACACAATAATTACATGAATATCCCTTTCGATATTTCTTAGTAAAAAAATCTTTCAATTCAAATCAAATTTCTTAGTAAAAAAATATTTTAAATTATATATCTTTTCAATTAATATTTTTTAATAATTTTGTTGCAATTACTGATTTATTTTTTAAAAAAAAATCACTATTTACCTCAATGCATTTTATAATGAAAGGGATAACATAGTGATTTCAATGCATATGCATTTTATTATTCCGTAGTAAAAAAATTAGCTTGCTTTCTTAATAAACATACATTATCAATTAAATCAGACTTTTTAAAAATTCACACATTTAAGAATGTATTTATTAATTATACTGTATGAAAATATGTAAAACTTGAATTAATAATTTTTTTAAAAATTAATTCATAATTAATGTTATAAAAATTATGTTTGTTTAAGTTAATGTTTTTTTAAATTAAACTGATTTAAATTAGTGATTTATTTTTAAAAAATTGAAAAAATTTAATCAGGATTTAATTCATGACTAAAATGAAGTGATTTATGCCAACCCTGACAGAAGCAATCAGAAACTTAAAAATCAAGTATATTTTTTTTAAAATTTAATTTATGTGTTTTTAAAGAAAAACCTTAAAATAAAGTTGAATTATTTCGTACATTTCTTCTCATTCGAAATGATTTTTAGCAAATTCTTTCTGTTTTGCTTACAGTAACATTGTAGTAAGAATTTGATTTTCAATATATATATTGAAAATCATGTTCTTTTCATCTACTAAGTTGATAATTGAGTCAATCAGCAGATTAATATAAGCTTTACTCTATAGTTATGTGCAATACAAATATGATCTTATATCGAGTTTTGCTGTCAATTCAAAATTTAAAAAAAGAAGAAAATATTGGAAACAATTTTTTTAACAAAATTCTATTATTTTTCTTTAATCACTTAATAAAAATCCTAATATGTCTTATAAAATAAAATAGTTTCAAAAAACAACAACTTTTCTAAAGTTTTATTAGGAAAAGCAGAACTTAAAATACTGAGTGTAACTTTTTAACTTATGAGTGTCGAGTCGACATAGTCTCAGTTAATTTTCCAAGTACATGTTCTTCTCTTTAATATAATTTTTATCATAAAAGGCGTTGCAAGAATTTCTTATAAATTATTTTTTCAAAAAATAAAGGAATAAAAGTTGGTAACTTATTTGATATTTTTATGTTATTCGACTTTTTATCTTTATTTTTAGAGTTAATAAGAAAATCTTGCAACAAATTATAAGATAAAATTTAATAAAATGCCATAATATCAAAGAAATTGACTGAAAATATATTAACTCGATTTTCCCAAGTTACTTTCAATATTCTAATTTTTACTTCATCGAATAAAACTATAAAAGAGCTGTTTTGTTAAATTTTTAAAAATTATTTCATTCTTACTCTGAAGATATCTCGTGATTGTTAAACTGTTTCTTAATTTTAACTACGAAACACTGAGTGCTATATTTAAACAAAATAATGCCTTTAAATGTGTCCTATCTCGTGATTGTTAAACTGTTTCTTAATTTTAACTACGAAACACTGAGTGCTATATTTAAACAAAATAATGCCTTTAAATGTGTCCTAATCAAATTTTTTATTCACAATAAATCGAAAGTTGAAAAGGGTTGAACACAATGTTCTCAAATGCATAAGTTCACCCGTTCTATAATTACATTTGTAAATTAACTTACCCATAGAGATAATAAAATTGTAATGATAAATGCAATACTATCAGTAAATGTATTACATTCTAATTGTAAATCTAATCCTGTTTGAAATAACTCGAATTTAATAAATTGGACTAATATATTTTGATATATTTCTTGGCTAAGTAGAAGCTTATCGCCAAGTTAGTGCTTGATTTTTATAAATTGCACCCCTCACATGTCAATGAGGGGAGAGATCTACCTACAAACGTTATTAACTAGCAGCGCAATCAGCATAATGCTAGGGGTGGGGGGTTATAATTGAGGCAATTACTGAGTGCAGTCCACCATTGCCCGTTCTATATAGGGCCAATATCGGCATCTTTTACCCTTATTGAGTCAAGATTAATGAATATTGGAACAATGGGAGTTCGAGTTATTTTGCTGCTAAGTGAAAGGCATTAAGGTGTGACACTATCTCGGATCTTCTTGATGGTACCATAAAGAATCGGAACAACTTTAGGTTGTCCCAAAATGAGCAAAATCAGCATGGTTTGATGGTTTTATTTGATCGTCTAACAAAAATATTCCATGAACCAACAAATGTTATTGATTTTCAACTTAATATCCCATTAAATATTATCCCACTTCTTGACGATATCATTAAGACTGACCATCATGCCCCGATGATAAACCAGTTCCGTTCATAAGTTTAATTGCAGATTTTTCCTAATGTCCATCGCAGAATCAGTAATATATTCCCGCTGCGTGTTAGCATTGGCAGTAAGTGCGAAAAATAATGGACCACTAAGAATAACTTTTGGTCTTATAATCGGATCTTTACGTATTAGTACTCAATCTTAATAATTCGATTAACATTCTATTTCTCAGGAACTATTCGAACGATTTTTCTCGAATTTCGTATTTTTCCCTGTAAAATTGCATTCTTTGAAATGATGCAAAAACTGGCAATACATATTTGCTTATACCAAGTGAGTATTTCTTCCTGTTACCCACCACTCCAGCCTTAGAAAAAGCAATTTATTGATGACTTCAGATCCAAATCCAGATCTTTGTATTCATAATATTTTGCTGTAGACCAAATTATCTTCATCTTGCAGAATAAAATCCTGTAAACAAATCATTTCTCTAACCACTTTTTTTTTTTTGAAAAAAAAGAACAGGTTTCTTAAAATAATGCTAAGCACAAATGAGTTAAGATTCTTACTTATGTGGAGAAACTTAGCCAGCAACATTCTAAATATTAGAATGCCATCTCATTTAAAAACAATCAGTCGATGATGAGGTCATAGGTCAAGTGGTTCAGTATCAGTGGTCTTCTTCTTCTCGAGTTGAGAGTATCCCATTGTTTTCATAGTGAAATTTATCAAAACTTATTGTAATTTTCTATCATGAACTAAAATTAAATAAAAAAGAAAAAATGGTAAATTATAAAATTTCAAAACTACGTTTTTTTATGGTGGCAACGAAGGAAATTTTTTCATTTTTGTCGAAATTGAAACGAAAACCGTAGCACTCATCACTTTCGCAATAAACTTAAATCACCACCGAAAATTCGTCTGAATGTTAGAAAAGTGGTGCTTTCTATATTTTTCATTTCAGGACTGACAAAAATAGAATAAAAAAAATTTTTTTTTTTACTTCTTTGGTCTATTTGAAAAATGTAGTTTTTAAAACTTATTATTTTTTTTTACATTAACAAAATGAGGAAAGTATAATAACAAAACGAAAAAATAATTATTCGTTAAAATGTTTTTTTTTTTTTTTTTTTTTTTTTCCAATGGCAGGCACTGAATCGTTAAAATGTAATTGATAGATAGACGATTTGATATTTTAATCTGCTGCACGGGATTCTACTTGTAAAAAACAATCGTGACCATGATTGCGAAACATAAGAAGGATAATAACAGTTATAGAAATTTTAACTTTATCTTAACTGCTGTTTCAATATCACAGAAAATATATACGGAAAAAATTCAACTTTAACACATTTTTATTCATAATTTTTCTAGCTATGAATAGTTTTTGGCTACTGAGTTTAATATGTTTCTCAACAGGTATGTGTATTGTGAACAAATTTGTTATAATAATTTTGTGAATACTTATTGTACTTGTAGAATAACTTTATATAAAATTTTATTTGCACTGCTTTTAGTTTTGAAAAATGTTTTATACATTAAGTTAGTAACGAAAAACGGTATCAAAATTTAAAGAATCAGTACTGAAAAAAAAAACGAGATAGAAAACAAAATAAACTCCTTTGATTTTTCGTATAAACAAAGAGGAGTTAAAAGGGAGTTATTAGAAGCATCATTTAGCAATAAAACATTTTTTGGTGATTTTAATTCTGTCTTTTTCAATAATTCCTTAGATTTTAATACCGTTTTACTTTTTTCTTGTCTTAATAATATTTATTTATTATTATGTTATTAATGTGTTAACTTTTAAAAAAATATATTATCGACTAGCATTTATGTGTTTGTAAATATATATTTAAAGAATATGCGAATAAGTGTTTAAAAAATGGTTACTGCAATAAAACACCTTGTGTATTGAAAACAGTTTTCTAGTATAGGAGACATAAGATTTTGAAAGAAAAGTAAAATTTAACAAAATATTAATCCTTTTTTCATTAGTAGTTTCAAGATTTTTTTTACAATTCTAAATATTATAACATAGCTAGCCACCTTTGGCAACCAGCTTGGTCATCTTTCAAAATTATCTTGTATAACATATACATTTCAATGGTAACCAAGCAAATGTATTTGAATATTCTAATTCTTCACCCCTCCCCCTATTCTATCACCTTACGTAGCTTTAAACCAGTGATTCTCAACCTTTCTGTTGTTGCGGCACACTTTTAACGATTTCGAAATTTGACGGCACACAATGAAAAAAATTAGATTAAAAGTTGTTTAATTACCTATTTTACACTGTGTTAAATAGTTTGTGATAATAATTTTGAATGTGAAACAAAATAATATGTACTACAAAAGCACATTTATTAAGGGATTCATTATTTCTTTCGACCAATTTTTTATAAGTTAGTAACAGTTATTTATTTTTTTGCAAGTTATTAATTGTTAGCTTGTTTTCTGTAATTATTAACTGTTATTTTTTTGTGATTTCTTGTTAACTAGTTCTTTTGCTAATTAAGAATTGTTAGCTTAATTTTTTTTAGTTAACCTTTGTTAATTTGTTTATTAATTGCATAGCTTACTTTAATGATTAGCTCTTACAACATTTTTTAAAATTCTGTGATATATACAATTTAAGCACTTCCATCTTATTTTAAGATTGTCAGAGACAATACAATTGCCGACAAAGATGTTCACGCGGTTAAAGCATGGAAAAATTATAAAAAGTATATACTATTATATATATATATAATATATATATATATATATATATATATATATATATATATATATATATATATATATATATATATATATATATATATATATATATATATATATATATATATATATATATATATATATATATATATATATATATATATATATATATATATATATATATATATATATATATATATATATATATATATATACTTTTCTATAATTTAAACTTTACTCATAATAAAAAAAAGCATTATAATTTTTATTGTATCATTTCTAATATTTGGCGGCACATTTTAAGAATTTGGCGGCACACAAAAGGGCCGCGGCACAGTGGTTGAGAATCACTGCTTTAAACAATAGATTAGTTTACATTTCTCACCATTTATCTGTCGCCTGCTCGGTTGATAACTTTGATTTCGATGTCAACTATTTTCAGGCTGTGATTCGAATTTTAGAAATGATTTAAAATCTATCCAGTTGTCATTAAGTCACACAAACCACTGTAAGTATGAGTCCAGGACATTACAGCATAGTAGGCAGCAGAAGTGTTTAAACTATTTCTATCTCTGTCATGAGATAAGATGGAAAATTCATCCCAATACATCACTACTTCCTAACTCACCTCTAGAGCCATAACTTGAGTATCGTATAATTAGGAATCTCACTTACTTTTTGAAATTGTATCAGTTTTCGTATCAGGAATATCTAGGTCTTGTATATCTAGGTCTTGTGTATATCTAGGTGGTCTAGGTAAAAACAGTTTTTGTATTAGAAATAAATAATTTTGAATCACGCAAAAACAATACTCGCATCAGAAAAAAATCTACTTGTACCAGGTAAAGAAATTTTTTGCAGCGATAAAAAGTTAGCTTGCATCTTGAAAAATAATTATTTGTAGCAGATAGAAAGTTAGTTTGTATCAGGTAAGGAGCAAATTTTGTAGCTAAAAGAACCACTTTTGTACCATCTGGACACAAATATCCTGGTAATTAAAAACTTTATTTTGAAATTCATTAAATACAAGTTAATTCTTACAAGATGAAACAAACAAAAGAATAAAAATATTTTTTTATTTCTCACTGTCCCAAGAAAAAAAGTTTGAAATTTAAGTCTCTTAAGTTTAAGTTATAATCTCTCTAATGATTATTTAAAAGTGAAGAATGAACTAGTTGCTTATATGAACTAAGAAGAATCGAAACAAGCATGCAATTTTTTTGAAAACTAAAATTAAAATATTATACAAGGAAGACTGTGAGGAATCTTTTATTCAATAAATCTATGTTTAGTAGTTTAAAAATATATTATAAATATAAATTTCATTGAATTTGTTTTCATTTGAAAAATGATTGCAATAAATTGCTTTTAAAAATATATCACGATAGAAAAAGCATGAAAGTTTTACAAATAAAATTAAAACTTTATCCAATAAATTTATATTTAGTAATTTAATTAAATTCAATGAAATTGTTATCATTGAGGAAAACTTTATCCTATAAATCTATGTTTAGTAATTTAGAAATATATTATAAGTATGTAATTCAATGAATTTGATTTCATTTGATTGCAATAAATTGCAATTAAAAAATAGGGCAATAATAGAAAATACATGATAGTTTCACAAATAAAATTAAAACGTTATCCAAGGAAATCTGCGATGAAAAATTTGTGCAATAAATTTATATTTTATAATTTAATTAAATTCAGTGAAATTGTTTTCCTTAAAAAATGATTGTAAGCACATATAACGCAAATCAATTATATAATTTAAAAAAAAAATTTAACGCTAATTTTCTGTTGTTCAGCATTAATTGTTTCTTAAGCTGAGAGAAAATTAATAATTCTACTTGAGGCTTCTTGGAGTAAAGTTTACCATTTTCAATTATAACCATATTTTTTACTTTAATTTCACTTGCGATTACTTACTGAGCATTTCATAATAATTTTTGAGATGCTTTTAATTTTTCAGCCAATTTTTTTGGGTCATTTTTTAGCTATGCTTCAGCGCTTTTTCGTTAGATACATTTTTCATTCCCCTCTGTTTATCCTCTTGTAACCTATTATTCTTCAGCCAGGTAAACCTAGCATATTTGATCATCTTAGATTAAACTTTTTAGTTCTCTTCTTAATTTTCGAAATCAGTTTTTGTCTGGCATTTAATTTTTCTTGAAGCGTTCAAACTGGCTAAATTTAGAGTGCTCCTTCCTTCCTCATCAGAAGTGCTTATTTATGCTGAAACCTCTTTCCAAAGTTTTCTAAGATTTTGAAATTTAAAATTTCCTTCCTCATCTTTCCTTTCGAAAATTGGCACCCAAAATTTATCAATTCTATCACATATAATCAACCATGTGCAAATCCAATTCGTGAAGATCCATGTCTAAACATATGGGCAAATCAGGTTTTTCTCTCTCTTTTTTAAAGAATAAATGTTAGTTTTCAAAATTCATTAAAATTGTATTATTAAATATCTACTTTATTAATTATGAACTTGGTTAAACTATCCTGTATAATATTATTATCTTGCGCACATCCATTTTCGGGCCAATCCATGGTAACTAATAAATCAAACACTCTTCAGTACTGCAGTCAGAATGAGGTATATAACAAAATCCTATTATTTACGCTTTTAACTCCATTTGCGCTTCTATTGTCCTATTTTGTAAACTGGCAAACTTATTACGAAAATATTTTAAATCATTCTTGAAAGATTCCGGTATATATAAGTTCATTGGGATACGCTACTCGCTTTATAAATTTCGTTTTGTATTCTACATTCAATTTTTTGAGTGCTCTTCACTCTATTGTATTGATAGATTTTGCTTTGGCTATATTGATAAGAAAGCACGCCTTTTTGCGGATACAATCGTGTGAGCTGATGAAGAGAAGATATCTTTTCATTTTTGTTTTGTTTTCCGTTAATGTTAAAATAACTAATATAACACAGAATAAAATTGAAATCAAAACATATAAATAAATTTTTTTTTTAATCAATGAGGTCATATCTCAATAGCTATATAATATTGAGCATTCCAAAATCAAATTTAAATAAAATGAAAAAAAGTTGCTTTTGATTGATACCAGAATTTGAGAAGCAAAAAAAAAAAAATACTTTAGAAATATATATATATATATATATATATATATACAGAGAGAGAGAGAGAGAGAGAGAGAGGGAGTTTGTGGGCTGATCTTGCACCTGGAGAATTGTTTGAGTGATTGATACAATATCAACTGACGTAGTAAGCTATATGAGATAAAATTATGTTTGTTTGGCAAAAAAAAGTGTTTTATTGAGCATTTGGGTACAAAAGGGGAAAAAACACAATTTGTGCATATATTTGCTTATAAACACAGCCATAATGGACGCATGCACCCTATAACGAGTAATCTCAAATTCTCCGATAATATGAATATTTATTTGTAAAAATATATTACTTTGAAATTACATACATATTTTTATTATTTTTAAATTTCTTTATAGCATTTTATATTTTATTATGTTGTATTAAGTATTTTTTTTTTCATTTCTAATAAGCAATACTAATGGAATTATTTGATTTTAAGACATGAATGGACGAAAATAATAATATTTTTACTAGCTACCAGAAAATTTTCCAGGCTACTAACTTTTTTCAAATTCTTGGAGCCCTGGTGTTGCCAATAAATAGAGAAATACCAGAGTTAATGGTGCCACATAAGAGAAATATACATATAGATTGAATATGGATTTGGCTATTTTTGTTAAACAATTAATTCAGATTTTTTCTAAGTTAGTTATAGAAAGATTTTTATGACAACGAAAGCAACGGAAATAATCAGTTTTTTTTCTTTGTGAACTATGCATTAAAACTTTACGTTATGCCATGTCTTTTACAAGAATTATAAAAGAATTTAAAGAAAAACTTGACATTTTCATAACAGCGTCTTTGGAAATAATTCTACTTTTATCTAAAAATTACTATATTTCAAAATGTCTGGAGTTATTTTTTATATAATAATAATTATAAATAATGGGACAACATCGAAGGTTTTTCCCCATTTTGCCATACAGAAAATTTACTTTAAGTAATATTTCAAATTTAATCAAATCATTAAATATTATAAATGATTAAAACCATTTATAATATTTTTAAATATTATAGTTACATATTTTACAATACTAAGAGGCTAAGTATTTATTTTATATATAATTATATAACAGTTGAATAGTTTATAACATTATGGAAATAATTTTACTTTCTAAAACTCAATGGCGCGACAGCCCATAGAGGGCCAAGGCCCACTGTGCCCATCTCAGTTTTCTTGACCTTGGGCTCTGGGGTAAAGGAGCAAATTTACTTTTATCTAAATATATTATAAATGGTTGAGACCATTTTTAGTTGCAACTTTAGGTTCAACTTAAAGTCAGGCTCATTTATAACTATAATAAAATAATACACGAGTTAATATCTTACAATATTTTTTTTCTCATTTTAGGACTAACCAATGCAGGAGTCCTGGATGGTAAGAAATCAATGAATCAATAAGAAATTAATCAATTTTTCATAATTGTGCAATTTCAAGATACTTACAGTATGTCGGTTTGTTTATATGAAGTGTACTGATGAAATACTAGGTCTACGTGTCGGCTTTAAATGAAAAACTGGTTATAAGCTATTTAATACAAAGTAAATTTTAATCCAATTGACAAACTACTTTGTGAATTATTGAAAGAGACATGTACGTTTTTAGTCGTATAATAAAGTTATTTATGTACTCATAAGATTCATATAAAGCATTCGATTTTCTTAAATATTTTTTCAGTTCCATTCACGTCGGTTTCGTGCAAATTCATATTAATATTCTGTCTTTGTTGTGTGTATGTTTGATTAACAAACTAATTTCATTCCAAGACATATTGTATAAATACATCCATCCTAAATTTATGATTCTTACATTAGATTGTGGGGTAAGTAGAAATTGACCATGCCAACCTTCATCTATCAAAAGGTACCTCAAGATGGAATGAAGTGCTGGGAATGGTTTTTATCTCGGCATTTGGCGCGAAACGCCACTAACCGATTCATCTAAACTTATTGGTCATAATTTGGTAAGGCATATAATATGATAAAGTAATATATTGATAAGAAAAATAGTGCATCTTCATTGTCAAGAGTGAACATAGTGAATACGTCAGCACTGTGGTTGGCGCGAATCAGGTGAGGAATTCTATCAACCAGCCATGCTGAAATTGGAGCCTGATTCCCCTCATTGGAATGCAACCCTCTATCTCCTAGACTAGATACTCAATTTCTCAATCTATGTTCAATATGTGTGTGCGTGCGTGAGAGAGAGAGTTATCAAAATCGGCACGTCATCAAGTGATAACTGTCTGCTGACAGCCTTTCTGTAGTCAGTGGTTAAACCAGAAAACTGACTGCGCCCCTAGGGCCCATGATGGATAAACTGATTAAGAAAATACAATCAAGAAACTAAATGAGAAAACTAAGTAAGAAAATGCGCGTTTACATTTTCTTATTTAACTTATCCATCATGGGGTTTCGGGGAGCAGTCAGCTATTGGTTTAACCACTGACTACAGAAAGGCTTCGGTGTGCTAGCAAGCAGAGCGTCTCCTGATGAAGTGCTGTTTTTGCTAACATAGATATCTTAAGAATTTCGTTTTTCCTTACTTTTGGTTTTTAACTTTTTATTTAAATTGTTTACATGGGGCGAATTGGATTTAGCTGCTTATAACGCTTTTCCGTTTTGACTTATTATTTTAAAGATTTTTTTTAAAATTTATTTATTTTATCTTTCAAATTTGCTTAAATTAATTTCATACTTTGATTGAATACACTACCCTCTAATTGCATTACTTTTGTACAGATATCACGTCCACAGCATCAGGTCTCCTAGCGATTCCTGCATTGATTCCATCTTTGAAAAAGCAGAAGCATTCACCCAACACAGCGTCGGATGTGAAAAAATCTTATGACTATGTTATAAGTAAGTGTACTCAATTTCATAAAGTGTCGATTTTTTTGCCATTCAAAAATAATTTAGTGATTTGATGCGTCAATTAAATATTTCTAGCAGTACTTAAACTTTTGAGTTATTTATGCTCGACTCCAAATATAGCACTGGTGTAAAAAGAGCTTTTACAAAACAAGTTGTAGTCTATACATTGCTCTAGGGCAGCGGATTCCTAAAGGTGTCTCGTGGAGCCTTAAGGTTCTGGAGAATAAGGTACAGAAGGATTCCAAAAGTTATAACTCTTTTGTAAGTTGCGAAAAAAAACTACTCTGAAAACGCAACCAGCAGCCTTTGGCTACCAGCTTTGGTCAGCTTTCAATGGTAACCAAGCAGTACACGCGGCACGAATGTACACGCGGCACGACTGTATTTAAATATTATAATTCTTCAATCCATCTGCATTTAAATATTCTACTTTTTCAACTTCTCTAATCCTAAAATCTTAATTAATTTTCAACAATATAGTAACCAAATCTTTTCACCGTCTAGCTATCGCCTGCGGCTTTGGCTGCGCGAAAGCACTTTGATTTCAATTTTAATTATTTTTAAAAGATGTCAGCGATATCGTTTAAATTTTTAATGTATTGAATTTTAATAATAATTTGAAATCTGTCCGGTAGCCATTTTATCACACAAACCACCGTAAGTATGAGTTCGGGACATTTTAGCATAGTAGGTAGCCGAAGTATTAAAATTATTTCCCTTAAGGTTGTGAGACAATGTAGAAAACTAACCACAATGCTTCATTACGTCCTGTACTTTCTCACACACCTCTGGATGACGTATTACATACATATGCTATCACTCGAAAAAGTCAAGCTCCATCACCAATAATTGAAATGACATGTGCGGCAGCCATTTTAGAAAAGATCAAAAATAAATCTACATAATTACTTCGTGATTAAGTTTTTAATTCTATAAAGATGCAAAATTATTCTAAATAAATACTTAATGTATCCATAAAAGAAAATAAATACGGTGGTGGACTGGTTTTTCTCTTGAAGAATTGCATCAAATATAATTGATGGTAAAATCTCTTGGCGATATTTAAAAATCTCGCCAAGTTGGCAATTATTATTGGGATCAGCGTTGCTCCTTGATTACTTAAAAAAAAATTAAGTTATTACAAATTTATTAAAATGTTTCTTAATAGAAATTAATAAAAATTGAAAAATGAAATAATAGCGGTAATAGATGAAATAACGGTTAAAAATGAAATAATAATGAAGATTCTTACAGCAGGAGATTAGAGGCATTTTTTTTCTAATGCCCGCCTGTGTTAACATCCGTCAATTCAGGCATCTACAGGGCGATTTTGTTGACCTCTCTTACAGGGGCACCATATTAGGTGGGCCAACGTCGCTCCCACACTAAGGACAGATAGTACAGAGAAAGAAAGAACATCCATACTTTGCCCGGGATTCGAACCCAGAACCTTTCTGATGCAAGGACAGTTCCCTGCCCCCTACACAGGCCGGTCGGCGAGATTAGGAGCATAAATGTCGAAAAAATGAACCTTTTAACCTCTTTTCTAACGAAATCCATCTTTCGCGTAGGCATGTATATAAAATAATATTTAATCAGGATTAAGAATTTTTGGAGGTGTGATCGGAGGTTCAAAATAATCTCCCCGAAATATCTTTCGGAAACCTAGTTTGGCGCGATTTCAAAAACTTGCTAAGCGAGATTTAAAGAAATCGCCACTGGTAGGACTATTCAAGGATCCACCCATAATTGATATAGCTGAAACTGTGAATAGGACTTTCGGTCTTATATATTTCTTATTGATTTCTTTTACATGACATAACACGACAACCAACCTGCTTAACATCTAAGTAATTATTCAAAACCATTTTAATTATTACTTGGTTGGTTGGTTGGTGTCGTATCCTCTATTGAATCATATTTCATGGTGTGCTTGAATAGTTTTTGTTATTTCTATGGCATTAGAAGAATACAAATCCTCTTCTGTCGGGTAGTTGAAGAGGTGAAGGCCTGCAGCGACTGCAGGGCAGTTAAAAACATGATATGGTGTCAGTTCCACATTAAGACAGTTGCCACAGTTTTGATATTTTCTAGTCCCATCTGTAGAAATTTTCATGTTTTTATGATGTTTTGTTCTTAGTCTGATGAGAGTAGTGGCTGTCTTCCTATCGATGTCAAGATTAGTTATTTGATCGTGGGTTTGCTTTTTAAAGGGGCGAATAGTCTTGACTTTGCAAAAGCATTTGCATCTGCCAACGTAGTTGGGAATGAATTTTGATTGAGATCTCTGGCATTTTTAGCCAATGAATCAGCTATTTGATTGAATTCTAAGGTCACATGGGCGGGAATCCACTGCAAAAAGCATTTTTCCGGAGACGCTGAAGTTGTCCAAGTTGTTCTATGATATTCAGGATAAGGCTTGAGGTACCTTTGCTGAGGGCCTGTAAGGCAGACCTGCAGTCGCTGAAGATGGTGATACCACTAAGCTGCTCCGAAGGTTCAAGATTGATGTACGTTTCGATTGCCGTAGAAATGGCTATCAATTCTGCCGTAAAATTAGATACGATTTTTCCAGCACCAGTTGCAATCTCTGGTTTTTGATCATCAGGTAGGAGCAGTATCACTCCCGCACCTCCGTTGGTGAAAGTGGAGTCAGAAGATCCATCAGTATAAGCCCTGACATGATTGAGGCCAGATAGTCGATAGTTTTCATCCCAATTTCCTTGAGTTTATTCGCATGATCTTTTTCGAGCAGGGCTCGATGAGTTCTAGACAGATTGTCGTATTCTCTGGAACAACTCCAATAGCGGGAGTTTCTTTTCTGAAAAAAAAAACCTCGGGTTTAAGGTGAATTTTTTCTCTGATGGCCCTGTCAAACAGAAGGGAAGATGACCTTTTGAGTCTAGATTTTTTATTCCAGTTTATAATAGTACGATGTGAAATGTGCCCCTCGTCAAGACTATGGTTGTAAATTTAACAGTTAACATTTGTCTCCTTTCTTCCAGAGGGGCCAAACCGCATTCCTCTTGAATTCTTAAGTTGTTTGTTGATGAGACAGCACCAGACATTATTTTTGCAGCTTTCGCTTGTACTTTATCGAGTCTCTCTCTTGAAGTAGGGGAGGAGTGTGACCATACAGGTGTGGCATATTCCATTATTGGTCTTATAAGAGTTGTGTAGGTAGTTTTCAGTGTTTTTGGTGCAGCATCCCATTTTGTGCCACAAAACCTCCTAAGGATGTTGAGCATTTTTAGTGCTCTATTAGAACACTCTTGAATGGGATGGTGAAAACGAAGCTCTTCGTCAAGTATTATACCGAGGTACTTTGGGTTAGAAATCTTTTCTATGGGGGTGTCAAACAATGTGATATTAGGACAAAAAGTGTGCCGGTGTTTTCTGTCAGTGCTGAACACGCTGAGTTTAGTCTTGTTAGGATTAATGACTAGTTTAAGGTCTCTTGACCATTTTTCCAATCCTCTCTTTGATAATTACTTACGATTACATAACGAAATGAATCTTAAATCAATATACTTACGTATAACAAATTATTTAACGCTACTTAAGTTATTGCTTAAGACAACCTAACAAACTATAGTGTTGCCAATAGACAGAGAAGTACTCGAGGTTATGGTGCCACATAAGAGAAATATAATATAGATAATGACAGAAGCAGTTATATATATTACCGGCAAAGTATGAAATCCGGCGTTACATAGAATGCCTGGGCATTCTGTATAATGCCTAAAACTAACCAGCAAAGTATGAAATGATTTATATTTCACACATTGCTTAGGCATTCTATAGAATGCCAAATGCTATTTAGGCGAAGTATGAAATAAACGTCCTGATGAGGTTATTATGTAAATGATGTGCATGTTACTGTGAATGACCAAAATCGGTGGTTGTTAACTTTCACCGGTGAATGTTGACAATCACATAGTCGCTTTGGTGAATGTCCGAAATATTTATTACATCCGATTTGATATTAATTTATTCGTGAATATAATTACATTTATTCGATATTTTAATACTTACTGACGATAGATTAGAAGAAACATCAGTGTTTGGAGTATCGGGCAAATATATACCTTGCAATGGCACTTGACCTTAAAAAATATTAGTGTAGGGTATACCGGGCAAATGTATACCGGACAGTGGTACTGAACCTTAAAAAAACATCAGTGCAGGATTTTCCGGGCAAATGTATTCCGTGCAATGGCACTTAACTAGACCCAGTACGACTAGACCTTTGGTAAATGTCCGAAATATGTACTTCTTCTAATCTATCGTCAGTAAGTATTAAAATATCGAATAAATGTAATTATATTCACGAATAAATTAATATCAAATCGGATGTAATAAATATTTCAGGCATTCACCAAAGCGACTATGTGATTGTCAACATTCACCGGTGAAAGTTAACAACCACCGATTTCGGTCATTCACAGTAACATGCACATCATTTACATAATATCATTAACATCATTAACAACATCATTAACATCAGGACGTTTATTTCATACTTTGCGTTTAAATAGCATTTGGCATTCTATAGAATGCCTAGGCATTATATGCAATGGCTAGGGAAAGTATGTAATACTTCTCATATTTCATACTTTGCCTAAAAACGTCCAGCATTATATAGAATGCTTAGGCATTCTATATAATGCCTGCGTTTCATACTTTGCCGGTAGCATATAGATTACAACAGACGTTAGGGAAATCCGCTAAGACCTAAAACACCCAATAGGGTGTCTCAGGTGGTGAGTCTTCAGAGGGTGAAAGGGCAGTAAATATTCACAGACATTGTGATGACCACATCACGCTTATTCATAACTATGAAAAAAGTTAATATACATTATTTTCGTATTCTTTTATTTCCCCGAAAAATTGAAAAAATATTTGTATATAAAGTTTTGGAGATAATTTATTTTATATTTCGTGTTTATATTCGATATTACTATCTACTAGAAAAATGTTTTCGTTTATTTTAAGGTGATAATATCTGTAAAACCTAAGTTATCAAACTTAAGGTGCTAAATTAGTTAAGATGCTACTAAATTATGATAACTAAATAATCCATAAAAAAAATATCTTTTTTATCTAAATTTTTCTGACGATTTAAAATTAAGTTTTACTATATTCTTTTTTTCTGCTACTTTTAAATGAATTGTTAAGATTTAGGTTGTAAAATATTCAGACCTCAACATTACGGTTTAAGCGATATAAATGAAATAAATCCCTTTAGAAATGTCCCAACGTGATTCATATTACAGTGTGTGATAGGTGAGACAGTGCAGTTGGATTAAAATCACTTCTTAAGAATTAATCCATGGTAAGCGGTCGCATTTTTTTAATGCAAAATGAGTAATATTATTATTTCAGACGTTCTGTTATCTACTAAATCCCTTCACAACGATACTTAACTACTAAATCTCTTCACAAATGTACCTTTTTTAAGTAATAATCAAATATTATAATAATGACCTTGTTCGTAAATCAAATCTCTTTTTAACTTATCTTAAACTCTTTCCTTATGTTATGCCCATGAACATTTTAAGACTCAAATGTTATATGTAATAAAAATTTAATGTCATAAGTAAAAGGAAGTTAGTTTCAATTTAGATCATCCGGATTATTATAATGATGTCATTTATTTATTTAACTAATATTCGAAAAGAAGTGAAAAAAAATCTGGCAGAAAAATAGTGATAAATATATATATAAAAATATAGAATAAGTAAATTCTTCAGAATTTTATATTGGTTTTTCGTAGATTTTTAGACAAAAAGTCTGATTTTCCACTTAAAAACTTTTACCTTTCCGAATTTCTGAAGACGATGCCATTTTAGTTTAAAAGTTTAGGAAATGAATTTAATAAACTTTCGGCAAACATAATAATGAGTTTTAAAAAAAAATCGCAAAGTAAATCTGTAAAAATTTTATCTGTTCTTCATAGATTTTTATACTAAAGAATCTGAATTTCCAAACAAAAGCTTCTACCACGCCTCAAGTTGGGAAGATGATGATATCAGTTATTTATCACTTTGCTTTAGAAAATGAATTTAATAAATGCTGGCTAAAACAAACATTAACTTACAGATAAGGTATTATTTTTAAATTAAGGTACTATTATTACTGAATAGAATAAAACATAATTTTAGAGAGGAAAAAAAAGAAAGAATTAAAAGAATATAAAATAGTAAATATGTAAGTTATCTTTATAATAATAATAAATATGTAAGTAAATAGTAAATATGCAAGTTATCTTCATAATAATAATAAATATGTAAGTAAATAGTAAATATGTAAGTTATCTTGAAGAATATGAAAATATTGATAAATATAAAGTGTAGTTTATGAATAGAAACTCCGTATTTCTACACTGAGAGTTGCGGTCACCAAGATGGCGGTGTGTTTCTACTTCATCTACTTATCCAAGGCTTTAGTTCTAAACTTAAGTTAATGCCAGCAGGATTTTCTTTTTTTTTTACCACTTCAATATTTAGAGATCTGGTAGAGAACAAAGTTAGCTGGCAGATATATATTTTTTAAAAAATGTTACTGGTTGTCTTAAATGTTTTAAATTTTTAAAGTTCGTCTCATATTAATTGCGATCCTAGGATTTTTTTTTAATTCAACGTTTTGATTAAGATCTGTGCGATAAAAATGCAGGTTATAACCAATTAACACATTATTTATTTGGGCACTTAATTACCAAATTTAATTTCTTTTGTAAATTAATTAGTTAATTTTCAATTTCTGCAGCGTATATTTAAATTTCAGTACGAAACAGAAAATGTAAAAAAAAAACTAATACTTTAACACATTTGTAACTTGTTTTCTTAATTCAGAATATCGATTACGTTTGATGTCTTTTAATGTCCAGTTGTAAAGTGGGAATTTCTTTAACTCTATATAAATGCCTCTCAGTTGACATTTAAAGCTTATTCATCAAGAAACATTATAAAATTAAAACCAAATTCAATTTAATTAAAAAATAACGATATTTTAAAAACAAATATTAAAAATACGCTTCGAATGCAATCAATGAAACAGTTTTCTTAATAATCGGAATATAATTCAGTTATTAAACACAAGCATTTACAGACCCTAAGAGTCCTACATTATTTCAAGTTGTTGCATTATAACAATTAGGGTAAGAAAAGTTTAACTTTACCAGTGATTCTTGTTTAACTTTATCAAAATTCCATTGACAGGTATTATATATTTGTTTAAATTGCTTAAAACGAGTGATGGTTAAAAACATTATAACTCAAATTTATTGTATTAAGAAAACAACTTATAAATCATGACATTTGCTACCACTTTATACATTCAAGATTAGTTTTCTGTTAATCCGAATGTAATATATATATATTAGGCTTCATAATTAGTTGAGATAAATGTGGTTTAGATTATTTACTCAAGAGATTATTTTTAGCTCTGTTAATCAGATTTTACATATTTCTGATTTTATACGAGTATATTCAGGAGAAATCCCCTGTTAATCCGAATGTAGTTGATATTTATGTGTATGTTAGGATTTATAATTAATTAAAATGAATGTGTGGTTTAGATAATTTACTTAAGAGAGTATTTTTAGACTGAAATTAATTCTATTTTCATTTTACTTGCTTTCAAATTATATTCAAGAAAGTCCCCCGTTATATAATCCGATTTTTCACATTTCTGATTTTATCTATTCAAGGAAAGTCTACTGTTAATTCGAATGTGGTTGATATTTATGTGTATTTTAGGATTTATAATTAATTAAAACGAATGTGTGGTTTAGATTATTAACTCAGAGGAGTCTTTTTAGATAAAAATAATTCCATTTTTATTTCTTTCGAAATAAATTCAAGAAAAGTCCCCTGTTAATCCGAATGTTGTTGATATTTATGTGTATATTAGGATTTATAATTAATTAAAATGAATGTGTGGTTTAGATAATTTACTTAAAAGATTATTGTTAGACTGAAATTAATTACATTTTCATTTTACTTGCTTTCAAATTATATTCAAGAAAGTCTCCCGTTATACAATCCGATTTTTCACATTTCTGATTTTATCTGTTCAAGGAAAGTCTACTGTTAATTCGAATGTAGTTGATATTTATGTGTATGTTAGGATTTATGATTAATTAAAATGAATGTGTGGTTTAGATTATTAACTCAGAAGAGTCTTTTTAGATAAAAATAATTTCATTTTTATTTCTTTCGAAATAAATTCAAGAAAAGTCCCCTGTTAATCCGAATGTAGTTGATATTTATGTGTATATTAGGATTTATAATTAATTAAAATGAATGTGTGGTTTAGATAATTTACTTAAGAAATTATTGTTAGACTGAAATTAATTACATTTTCAATTTACTTGCCTTCAAAATATATTCACGAAAAGTCCCCTGTTTATCCGAAAGTAGTTGCTATGTGTATATTAGGATTTATAATGAATTAAAATAAATGAGGTTTAGATCATTTACTCAAGAGGGTATTGTTAGACTGAAAATAATTCCATTCTGTTTTTACTAACTTTTTTTAAGTAACAATAGATAAAATTATTGGTTTTATGACTTGACCACATTAGTCTCTTGACATGGGATATGACAAAAACAATTATTTTTTGAAGAAAAAAATGGAATATTAATAAAAGGATACATCGAAATTAGCTTATGTATCATTCAAAAAACACAAAAAAATATGTTCATTTCTTAATGAAAAAATAGGAAAAATTGGTAGCTTTTTTAGCAAATTTATAAGAAATGTTCTGTCCTGTATAATGTTACAATTTGTCTAGCATTTCTTAATGAAAAAATAGGAAAAATTAGTAGCTTTTTTAGCAAATTTATAAAAAATGTTCTGTCCTATATAATGTTACAATATTTGTCTAACATTTCTTAATGAAAAAATAGGAAAAATTAGTAGCTCTTTTAGCAAATTTATAAAAAATGGTCTTGACATGGGATATGACAAAAACAATTATTTTTTGAAGAAAAAAATGGAATATTAATAAAAGGATACATCGAAATTAGCTTATGTATCATTCAAAAAACACAAAAAAATATGTTCATTTCTTAATGAAAAAATAGGAAAAATTGGTAGCTTTTTTAGCAAATTTATAAGAAATGTTCTGTCCTATATAATGTTACAATATTTGTCTAACATTTCTTAATGAAAAAATAGGAAAAATTAGTAGCTTTTTTAGCAAATTTATAAAAAATGTTCTGTCCTATATAATGTTACAATATTTGTCTAACATTTCTTAATGAAAAAATAGGAAAAATTAGTAGCTTTTTTAGCAAATTTATAAAAAATGTTCTGTCCTATATAATGTTACAATATTTGTCTTACATTTCTTAATGAAAAAATAGGAACAATTAATAGCTTTTTTAGCAAATTTATAAAAAATGTTCTGTCCTGTATAATGTTACAATTTGTCTAGCATTTCTTAATGAAAAAATAGGAAAAATTAGTAGCTTTTTTAGCAAATTTATAAAAAATGTTCTGTCCTATATAATGTTACAATATTTGTCTAACATTTCTTAATGAAAAAATAGGAAAAATTAGTAGCTTTTTTAGCAAATTTATAAAAAATGGTCTGTCCTATATAATGTTACAATATTTGTCTAACATTTCTTAAAGAAGAAATAGGAAAAATTAGTAGCTTTTTTAGCAAATTTATAAAAAATGTTCTGTCCTATATAATGTTACAATATTTGTCTAACATTTCTTAAAGAAGAAATAGGAAAAATTAGTAGCTTTTTTAGCAAATTTATAAAAAATGGTATGTCCTATATAATGTTACAATATTTGTCTAGACATTATTACTAGTCTTAACATTTCTTAATGAAAATATAGGAAAAATTGGTAGCTTTTTTAGCAAAGTTATAAAAAATGTTCTGTCTTATATAATGTTACAATATTTGTCTAACATTTCTTAATGAAAATATAGGAAAAATTAGTAGCTTTTTTAGCAAATTTATAAAAAATGTTCTGTCTTATATAATGTTACAATATTTGTCTTGTGTTCTTAGTTGGAGCCGGCTCAGCAGGTTCCGTATTAGCCAACAGACTGTCTGCCAACCCATGTGTGAGCGTTGTCGTTCTAGAAGCAGGCTCTACCCCACCTATTCTAACCGAAATTCCTTCGGCCGAAAGATTTTTTGTGCACTCTTCCATTGATTGGGATTTCGAAAGTGTTCCTCAGCAAAGATCGGGGCAGAATCTCAAAGAAAGGGTAAAAACATTTTAGAACGTCTTTGCAAGGTTAATATATATCTTTAATCCTTAAGAAACGGGAGGTCAAGAAGTAAACAAATGTTAAATGGTGAGGGGATAAAAATAAACGTTATCAAAACCTGACGCATCATTAACAAGGAAGTCGAGATCAATAACATCGATATCTGCTTGATTAACTGAGAATACTAGGAAGATAGGAAATGTGATTCTGTGAAACAATTTTAAGTTTCACGAGGCAATCAAACTGGATTTGATGTTTTCAGCGAAGTTTTTCTTAAATGTGATTGATCGAAATTTGTTAATGTTTTGTGCGTGTCCGAGGAGTAATTCACGATTCGAATTTATAATTTTATCCAGGTTTTATATGAATATGAATAAAAAAAAAATTTTTGTGCTCACATTGGGTACTAAGTTATTTCAGACATACATACACATTGACAAAGGTGCTATCATTTTTTGAAATATATATAAACTAATTTTAATGCGGCACAAGAGGGGCAAAGCGGTGGTATCACCAGGGCTCGAAAAACCGTGCGTCCTCGGCCGTCAAAAATTCTCCGCGGACAACGAATTTCTCGAATCCGACGTCCGCGAGGACGGCCATTTTCCCGTTTATGTTCGCGATACATTTTCAATTTATGTTATCTTACAAGAGTCTAGCGCCTCACTTCTAAAATGATCCTCTAATCTAGAAATACAGCAGCTTACTACGCATGGTGGAATTGATGTTTCCTTTGTCTGGGAGTTCTGCAGCGGTTGAAAAGGGCCTTTTCAGCAATGAATTTACAAAAAAACACAGTACGTACTGGTCTTAAACAAGAAGCGTTAAACGCAATTATGAACATCTACCTAAATGGAAAACCCCTTTCAGATTTCTGTGCAGAAACCTCTGTAAATCATTGGCTTGATTGTGGAATTGGCAAACGTCATATTTGATTCATTTAAAAAACGCAGTACCCTGGGATAAATTGACATTCCAGATAACTTGACCTTTGTCATTTAAATTATTTCACGAAATAAATAAATAATTTCATAAAAGAAAAACTAGGTTGCTATTAGTAACCTAGTATTTCTTTTATTACTGTATAATGTAATCCTAGTATTTGTAATCCTAGTGACTACTAATTTATTGTGCAATTTATATAAATGTTTGTAATAAATAAGAGAAAATTATACTTTTATTTATTTAGAAGCTACGGGTTAGTTTCAAAGAAGGACGGGTACATTGTTAGACAAGCCGTCCTCGGGGACGGGTAAAATTTTTCTAGCCCTGGGTTTTTACATTTTTTTCATTTCCTTACGCAAATGTAAATAGTATATGCAACTGCAAATGTCTGTATCTTTTTTTGATAAAGATACTGAAAATATGTATTAGGAGCAGCATACATTACATAGTGTTACGAATTTGTAAATATGTGTATTATTTTGTGAATATTCTTTTGCTATGATGCTTAATATCTCGGATCCTAAAGAAATAGTTTAAATAGAAAATTTGCTTGGAAATTGCATAATTCTATCGTAATTTAGAGAACAGAAAATAACGCCTAAATTTCTTACAATAGACTCGGTTTAGGGACATTTTTGCCGACTTAGGAATAATCTTGGTTACTTGGCGAACATTTTGGCAACAAAATGATTATTCTGAAAAATTCGAGTGTTAAAACGATAGGAGTTATAAGGAATAAGAAATATATTTATGGAGTTATAAGAGAATTATTTAGAATCACGTCGAAATTTCCGGGTTTTCCCAACACCTCCTGGAAGAAGCAAGGCCTCAGCACGGATCAATTTAGTAGTCCGATGTGACGAAGTTAACTGCGCAGTAGATGAAAAATAAGAAAGATGTCATTACGTTCGGGGTACTAAGCTGCGCAGTGGTTGAAAATACGAAATATGTCATTACGTTTGGACTACAAAGGGATATTTATGGTAACCCGTGCTGAGGCCTGTTCTTTTCTAGGAGGTGTTGGTTTTCCTCGCCAAGCCTACATGAAATAGAGTGTGCCAACAGTCAGCAGTTGTGTTCTGACCTGAGTTATCTTAATTGTCTTATCATAAATGTTAAAAACAAAATTTTATTACAGAAAGTGAGGTATGCAAGTGGCAAAGTTCTTGGAGGTTCCAGTGTCCTGAATGATGTACAGTATAGTCGTGGTAATCCACAGAATTATGATGATTGGGAATCTATGGGAGCAAAAGGTTGGGCCTACAAAGACGTCTATAAATATTTTCTCAAATTAGAGGACAACAGAGATCCCGAATACGCAAATGATGGTAAATATTTTTCTAATTTCAGAAGATGCAATCCCTTTAATTTCACTGAATTCATCTTCATCAGATGAAAATATCATAAAAGTGCTAACAAGTTCTTTTTCACTTCATGCTTGTTTTCACGCAGCTGGAAAAAAACGAGTAGCTTTTTGCTTTTCGGGTTTCGTTAAATAGGTACATATTATTGTAAAGATTTTATCTTGATTTTGGCTGAAAATAAGACACAAATGGCTCACACTTATTACAATAAACTATACATTTTATTCAATATTGATTTAATAAAAGCATTTTTAATTATGCGACTGTTTTTGGTTATTTATTTTTCATATCTTACAGATCATCTTACCAAACGACTCTTCAATAGATTTCACAAGTTCTTAGTTGGATTTAAGTGTTGTGAATCGCTGTGCCATTCAAGCAACATCATTTTGATTTTTCAACCTGAATCTCTTGATCAGTAGGGGAGAGTGGGGTCAATTGTAACAGGGTACAATTGTAACAGAGCAAAACTTTCGAGTGTCGGGTTCTAGATGTGGTTCCTAGGTGGCGCACAAGGTGTATTTAATAAATCTACATGTACACCCCTGATGGCAACCATTTTTATGTACTTTTGAAAGAGTTACATCACAAAAGATATTTTCATGCTACCGAAGTACTTTTTTTGGTATTAGAATATTATATTGTAACAAAGTAATTTTGTTTAAACAAATAAAAATTATTAACAGAATATGTAAGTGGACACCTTAATTAACATTTCAAAAAAAAAGATTAGTTTTGTTAATTAACTAGCATTGTTTTAAACAAATGAAGCTGAAATGGCGTCTTGGGGACGATTGTAACAATAAGTAAAGGGACGAATGTAACAGCTGAAAATAAATAATCTTATGTTTACAAACCATTACTTAACTCTTTAAGAACCCCCAATAGTTTTCTATATCATTTATATTATGTTGTATGTGCATTATTTTATTTGTCACCTTTCACAGCATAAATTAAAATTTTTAACCCCTTAAAGTTAAAAGGTCTCTGCTCATTATTATTTTTACTCCTAAAATATCACTACTATTTTGATCAATAAAAAATATATATCACAACTATGATAATATGTACAATTAACTATGTTTTAGTTGAATTTATGAACTGTTACAAGTGACCCCGTAAGTGGGGACAATTGTAACAAGTGCACGACTGTCAAAAATTGTTAATAACTGATATAATAACATTTAAAATAAGGTATTTATTTTTTTTCTAGTAGAAGATAGTCTACTTTACTCGTCTGTCAATTAATACTAATAATATGTTGGATTTTTTGTTAGTTAAAAATAGTTAAATAAAAAATGTTACAATTGACCCCACTCTCCCCTATTGAAATATAATAAGTGGCCAATTCATGCTGAAATGTCCTGCGAAATTTCTGAATGGTGGAAATAACCCTCTTCTGTATCGTTATGTATTACTTAAATTTAACATCTGACTTCCTTCCGCGACTACATGAGCTACGTTTCCCCTACTTTACTTACAACTCTAGTTTTAGTTTTTGCTGTTATCGTCGTTATAGGCCATAACGGCAAGAGGTGCGTTTGTTTATGTTTCCCAGTGGCGCCATCTAGGGTCAAGAATTCGACTTATGTCCCCCCATACGTCACGCCCGTTTACAGGGCGGACCCATTCATCCATCCACAGATCGTAATTTTGACCTGAGCCAGAGAACGATCAACCACCAATTCAGTAGCCCCAGATGTATTATTTGTTATGGAAACATGGACGAGTTTTTGACCCTGCAGATTTAACGTGCACCAGTCACCATTGGTGTAAATGGTCAGCAGGTTAGATTCAAACTCCCGTTCTCACGAACGTGAGTCCAGCGCCCTGCCTACTAGGCTATCCCGGTCCTGCAAATCTAGTAAAAATGCAATTAACAAAGTATTTCAGAAGGCAACTGGAGTTAATTTTGTCTCATACGGTGAATCGTAGTACCTATCATAAAATAATAGCTTTTATTTTATAGGATATCACAGTGTTGGTGGACCACAAACTGTATCAAAGCCTAACTACAACCCTGAACTCAAAAAGCATATCTTTGAAGCTGCGAAAAGCTTGAACATTCCTGTTACTGATTCCAACAGTCCCCACCAACTTGGTAATTATATATATGTTACTGTTAATATGGTTATTATTAATAGTAACTGGTCAATAATAATAATATCCGCTTCTTTTCGTAAAATTGAGAAATACTGCAAATTTTTCACTTTAACTGTTTTTTATTAATGTAACCAATAAAGTTTGGTATATCAGATTAAACCGGTCAAAATTAATAATAACCGTCTCTTTTGGTCAAAGTGATAAATAAAAACGTGAAAGAATGACATTGACCAAACTTCATTGGTTATTATTAATAATAAACAGTTAATGTGATAAATTCGCTGAAATAATTCACTTTAACCGTCCTATTTGGTTATTATTAATACTGACCGGTTAGTATTAATAATAACTGACAATATTTACAGTGACCATAACACATCATAAATCCTCAAGTATCTTGTTACCACGTTACCAAGCGAATGTATTATTTTATTGTATGTCGGTAAGTTAAACAAAAATAGTTTAAAGGGTTAAAAAAATATTCTCTCTCCCCTATATAAAAATTTTGTCAAAAATTTTCGTTTCCAAATCATGTAAAGATAAAATCTCTCTCTAACAAAATTTGAGTATTCAAACTTTTGCATGAACAATTAGTATGAAATTTTACCACATTGAAATCAACACATTGTTATTCATTACCTTGTGTTTTGAAGATTGTGTGATACTTTTCCCAGTAATCTTTTGACGAAAAAGAAAAAAAAGTCATCTTCTGTAGGTTTTGATTTTATGATTGGATTTTCCCAATAATTAAGCTTCACAATTATTAAGTAATTATTATTTTATGTTGTTACCTTTAAATATTTTCAATGCCATTAGCCGCACGTGGGCGTTCAATTTGTAGAAAATTTAATTCTTGTCATTTAATCTCAATTAATTGAAATGACTGTTATCCATATTTCTAAAATAAATTTATCTCTAAATGAATAAATCCCATTAAGTTATTAGTCATTATAATTAAATTTTCTTTCTAGGAATTTATGACTTGCAAGGCACTTTAAGGGACGGTCAACTGTGCAGTACAGCAAAAGGGTATTTAGTGCCAGCTGATTCTCGCAGCAATTTGGATATAGTAAAAGATGCATTTGTTCGAAAAGTAACTATAGAGGAAATTACATTGCTAATATATAGTTAAGCATTTATCGGGTGCGTGTCCGTATCGTGATTTGTTGCGCCAACTACAATCGCCAAGGCACCAAATAGATTTTAAAAAAAAATTTTTTTTAGAGGATTGTCTGAGTTATATCCTTCTAGTTGGTCCCCTTCTAAGGTATTTTTTTCTCTTCAGTTTTTTGCGAAACGCTGCCCGGTAGTTATCTAAGACGTGTAGTGCAGATTACGATACAGAAATCTTTCCCATTTATGGAATAGAAATTGCATCATTATTATCAAACGAAATACTTTTCATTGTTGCATCTTGAAAATGATTACTATCCATGACAATTTGTTTGTTCGTTCAAAAATAAAAAATTAAGTAATAAGTCATGATAATAAATTAAGTAATAAATAAGTATTGATAATAAGTATTACTATTAATTATCATGAAATATACTTCAGCACACATTTGTTAAAACGATTAATAGTTGAGTTAGTTGAAACAAGAAAAAATGTCACTACAATTTATATTATTTTTCATTGTTTTTGATGGATGAAATTATACAACTCGAGAAAAAATTGTATTTTTTAAAAATTATTAAAAGTTTTTTAAGGAAAAATATATTACTAATATAATTATATAACATGAGTAATTATATTAATTAGTAATTATATTTCATTAGTATATTAAATTATAATATAATTATATAATAATTTACCAATATAATATAATTTATTTATTTATAAGTAACTCATGCTCATAACCTTGTTTAATATATCAAGTACAAGAATTTTTTACTAATTTTTAATTTATGTGTTCTCTAAGTAATAAGCATATTTTCACTTTTTTACTTTTCTGCGATTAAAGGAAGCTGCGATTAAGAGTGACCTAGAAATCAAAATCAGCTAAAAAAGCAATTAAATTTTTTTTCTTTATCAATTTACGAAAATTCATTTTAAAATTGTAAAACTTTAGCATAATTTGCAGCAATTGTTTTAAAATTATCTAGTAAAAGTAATGATATATAATTTATTAGTTTTGTGTAGCAATTAAACTAAATCATTAACTTATTAAAGTTATTTAATTTATTAGTACATTAAAATAATTTTAAGAAATTAAAACATACCAATAAGCTTTAGTGATCAGTACGCATACTTATGAGGATTATTTCAACTATAAATTTGCCCTATATACTCATAGCCTTGTATGAGTATATAGGGTATTTTCCCAGGCTGTATTTATGACATTTTAAAAGTACTTTGCTTTAATTTTATTTTCCGCCTAAAAAATGTTACCATCTCAAAATTAGAAGCAACAATAAACCTTAACCACTCGATGGAACATTAAATTATTTTAAATTTCGTTTTCGAATAAAGGGAAGTCTACTAATCGAATTTTTGCACCATTTCAGATAATAATTAAAAATGGAGTGGCTACTGATGTTGAGTTCAAGTACAAAGGTTCCATTCGAACCGTGGCTGCCGAAAGGGAAGTTATATTATCAGCTGGAACAGTCAACACACCTAAGATATTAATGCTGTCAGGAATCGGACCAGCTGAACATCTTAAAGAACATAAAGTTAGAATTTTTCAATTGAAAGTAACACGTTTTTTTTTTTTTTTTTTTTTTGGTTTTACATGTTTCTGAATATAATAAAAAGAAATTGTATAAATTAATTAAAAAAACAGTTTTTTTTAATTGAAAATATTGAAAAAAAATATAGTTCCAAAGTAATATACATCCCCGCTTAAACTTTTTAAAAATGCAAAAAGTCGCCAACCTCTAAGATTATTATGCAAAAACGAAATACAAACTTCTTTGCAAAGAAAAAAAAAATCTGGTAAATTTCTTTTCCTAATACTGAAGAGATCTGTTTATATATTTATACATTACTCAAAGCAGCATTTGGCAATCACTTCTTGCAAGCTAAATAGCGATTTATTTTGATTATTTTAATTTCGCATTAGTTTTCTTTTTCTTATATTTATTTCAATGTTGAATTTAATACACATTAACTTAGATAAAATGCACCATTAATCCTTTTCAGCTAATAAGGAACAAAATTCAGAAAAGCGTTATTAATGAAGATTTAATGTCTTCCTTTCCTCTGCTTACAGTAGAATTTATTACATATATGAAAGAATGAAGGGGTGAATAAAGATATGAAATAAGTACTTTTTATGCATTATAAAACTAAAACATAAAATAAAAGAGTTACAGTTGATTAGAAAATACAATACATAAATGAGCAATATGAAAATATCTCAAAAATCATAAATTCTCACAATTTAATCTTAATTCAATATATTTGATTGAAACAAAACATATAAACTCAATTTTAAAACAAAAAATCAAGAATAATTATTATTCATTCATACGACAAATATAATCGTACTGAAGTAGATGTAAAAAATATGACAAAAACTCTAATGTAGCGTAGAGTGTCAACTACTGAACAAATAACTACTGAATCAATTAGCTAGCTCCGTTAAGTATTGCTAGAAGGCGCTGTAGGCAGTTAAGCCAGGAGAAATTTCAAGAAACGTGTCGTGATGACGTCAGAGTGGAAGTATTATTGTTCATGTTTAGTAAGGCTCCTATACTATCAATCTAATTCTAATTCGTGATCGCAACGCTCGAGTACGCCGTCTAGCGGGAGCCTGTAAATATCAGACATTAATTTATCACGTTTTCATTTAGTTCCATCAAAATCATTGACAGAATCAGACGCCATTTTTTAGCAGCAAATAAGAAACAAAATTTCCCTAAGGAAAAGGCTGAAGAACTTGAAAAAAATCTCCAGAATATTAGTAAATCTTTCAGGAACAGATTACGCCAAACATTTGAAGAAAAATTCCTCAATAATTTTTAATTTCTATAGTCAACAAACTTGCAACCGATGACTTCCGATTTCGGATACTGTTACAGATGTGTGTATTAAGGTAAAATGCATTTCTTCTGTCTTCAATTCATTACGAATTAAAGTGAAGTCAACATTGCTTTCGTCATTCCAGTGAATTCAGAACATACAGAATTGTAATAGTTATAGAATATTCTTCTTCGTTATAGAATAGTATATATTTCTGTATCCATATAATTCGGAAAACAACAATAAAAAATTATCCAAGTTACTTGAAATAGTGCCATTTGTGCTGATTCTTAATTAATTTTAATCGTTTTCTTGATAAGTATTTTTTAGTTTTGAAAGAATAAGTTCAACTAGAATTCAGCTATTCTGTTTTTAGCTACATATTCAAATTCATATCAATTATAAAATTATAAAATTTTGCTGTGTAGTATGTTATCTAAAAGTAATGAAGGGATAAACTATGTATCCATTATTTGAGAATAAAGTTTTCAAACAAGGAACATATCATTTTGGAATTCTCCGGGAATTATAAATCAGGTAAGTGCAATGATTTTTACAATAAAAAATTTGCCTGTAAATATTTTTTTTTTTCATTTGATGATAGTTCTCTACAGAATGCTTTTTTACGTCTGATTAAAAACTATAAGAATAAAAAGAGAAACAATATGAAAGTTTTTTATTTCAATATGAGGAATTTTTAAAATTGTTTTTTTATCCTAAGAATTCTTTATTTTACTTTTTTTAGTTTATAATTTTTTGATAAAAATTGTTGAAATAATCGTTTTGAAAAATTAAATGGTATAACATTATGTGCTAATGTATACTTCTTGCATATTCTAATTTTTGAAGTAATATGATTCAAAAAAAGTATGGAATAAAAATTCGGTACTTACGTAATAACGCCACCGCAACTACAGATTTGGCGGTTTTTAAGTGCCACCAATCTACACCAAAATTTTTGCGACAAATCATAAAATGAAGCACTTTATTTAAAATCAAAGTTGTTCATCGGATTTCGGTGGACAATGGGCAAAATATTTCGCTCCTGAAAAAATAAAATTGCATCTTGTTCTATTTTTGGCAAATCTCAAAGACGCATTTTCGTAGCACTAGAAAATGGTAACAAAAATCGAAGAACAAATCATTTTGGAATTCTTCTGATTTATAAAGCAGGCAAGTGTTAATTTTTATAAAATAAAAAATTTTACTTTTAAGAAATTTTTTTCTTATTTGATGATAGTTTTCTATAGAATGACTTTCTGCGTCCGATTATGAATCAAAAAAGAAAAAACATGAAAGTTGTTTATTTTAATATAAGAAATTTTTGGAATTGGTTTTTCTTTTTTGCTTTGTATCGTAAGCATTCTTTATTTTACGTTTTTTAGTTTCTAAATAATGATTTTTTTTAAAACTTAACATTTTTTGATAAAAATTGTTGTCAAAGAACTTTTTTTTACAAAATTAAATTAAATAAAATTATGAAGCTTAGGTATACTTTTTGCTTATTTTAATGTTTGAAGTAATATGATTCCTTAAAACTGTGGAATGTAAAGTTTAAATAGGCCTCTCAGGTTATATCATTAAATTTAGTAAAACTATTTCTCAGGCATTAGGTTTAACTCTAATAAGAAGATACATATTTTTTTTTCCTGTTTATTTACAAATATTTTTCAGATGTGTTTTGGATGTTCCTTCTTTTAAAAAAAAAAAAAGAGATACCACCTTGTTTTCGGTTGTATATGAAAGGATATTAAACATTTTTCTTTTTTAAATTTAATTAGCCACGATAAAAAAGGAACGTTACAATGCTACACGCTACATTAAAGACGTCTCCAGAGTAACTGAATGACGGTTCATATAGAAAGCGCAGGTATGCGTCTCATACAACAACGCCTCCTATAGTTCGTTGCGATCGCGAATCTAATTCCTGTCTAATTCAGGGGCTCTAAAGTTTAGCGCTGAAGCACAGAGCTTCAAAAGTGATAGTCTGATTACGACTTATTTAGAGCAAAACTTATGTTTTTATTAGAAGTTAATGGATTGCAATTGAATAAAATGTTAAAATAACTTTCTGTTTGTCGGAAAAGAATACAGCTTTCATTCTATCAGTCCAAAAATTTACCTACTGTAATTTGATAGACGTAGTATGTTAATTATAACCAAGGAGAATCGCTCATCCTATACTTTTGCAATCCTGAACTACAATTACAAGTTATTCGTCTCCCCTTATCGCTAAATTGTGAGAAACAAAATTATAAAAAACTTAAAAAACTAATTTGTTTTTCTAATCATAGTACTAGTTCTTATTTATTCTTAAGGTAGAAACTAACTATGATTAAGTTATTCCAAAATTTACTAGACGGAATAGTTTGGATGTATGAACTTTTATACTGGATCAATAAATTTATTAAATTAACTTCTAAATTGTAGCATTTATTAAATAATTTTAACTGTCCTGGGTATTAAACAGTTTTTATTTAAATTTTGTTTGTAAGTATGGATAAGGGCATTGACCTATAAACTGACACTCCGATTAATGCTGGTATTGCGTGTAGCCTTTACTGTTATGAAAGAATGTATGAATGAAGGATAAAGCCTATAAAAGGCTTTCTATCCATTTATGTAGGCTTTGACTTCAGTCCCCTTATGAAATAAGGAAAACCAGTAAAATGGCTTATTCCTTGTTTGTGTTTGTATGCAAAGTACTTCAAATATTACTATACTCTGTTGCAAGTTAAGAAAGGACCATATTGCTGTATAGGATTTAAATAATCATCCGCCACTGCTTACAGTTCCATTTTATTTCGTTATTAAATCATATAAATATGCTTTCAAAACAATATGAAAGCTTTGAAAAGTTCGACAGTAATTTCATTACACGTCAGACTCTAATTTAATTCGTGCTATCTTATACGTCATATACATGATAGACATCATAAAAAGGGGCTATAATTCGTAGTCTTACTAGAATCGTAGACTTGGTAACATATTTCGATAAATAAGGAGAACATTCAATCTTGAAAAAGAAACAACTATATGACATTGCAAGAGCATTGGATTTGATTGCCCCATTAAAAATGATGCGTCTTATGCTTACATGCCCTTAACAAATCAAACACGAGATAAATTTTTTAAACTTTAGTTGTGTTGAAGAAGAAAATCATCTGCAAGAAAACAATATTTATTAAGTTTTCTTTAGTTTATTTAAATGAGAATAGAGAGGCGTATATTTATTACGAATTTTAGAAATTATTTTTATTAATTCTTATTACTTGTTAGTTGATTATTCAGTTTTTTCCCTTTTATTTCACACGATTTAAGAAAGCAAGCAAAAGAAGACTGCTCAATCAACACCTCCTGGAAGAAGCAAGGCCTCAGCACGGATCAATTTAGTAGTCCGATGTGACGAAGTTAACTGCGCAGTAGATGAAAAATAAGAAAGATGTCATTACGTTCGGGGAACTAAGCTGCGCAGTGGTTGAAAATACGAAATATGTCATTACGTTTGAACTACTAAAGGATATTTATGGTAACCCGTGCTGAGGCCTGCTCTTTTCTAGGAGGTGTTGGCTCAATGTTGTTTCAAGAATTGGCGATGTTGATATGCGTTCGCGCTGGAAGCTTGGAATCCATTTGGCGTGCATTTATACATAAGGCTAATGGTTTTTTAAATATTGGTTAGGCTAATGGTTTTTTTGGTTTTTTATGACCTTTTTTATTATGGGTTTTTGTTACTTAAATTTACCACGACAAATTTACCATATTACCTATTATAACTTAAAATATCGTCTGCGCTTATTTTTTTAACATATCTGAGTTCACCCCCTCAAACCATTAAAATTGAGTTTGATTGAACGTGAAGATACAATCATTATCTAGATACAAAGCTATTCAGGGTTGTCCATTTTTTGCTGTCTGTACACCCAGTGGCGTAGCGAGGGGGGAGCAAGGGGGGGCATCATGCCCCGGGCGCTACACACAAAGGGGCGCCAAATGGTCAGCAAAACAAAAAAAATTGTTGGATGATTTTTATTTTTATTATAATTTATTTCTGGAAAATATATTTTAAATTTAGTGCCGGTGAAATATAATAAATGTTAATTCGTAAATAAAAAGGAACACTAATCAAACTGTAATAATATATTCATAATAGAAATGACACGTCTTTTCTAATGGCAGGGCTGACTCGACCTGTGTCTGTCAGCACTTCCTTATGGCATCTACGCTGTGTGGTTACATATATTATCTCCAAATATTTGCAGTGTACAAAGTACAAACATCAGTGTATAAAGTGTTTGTATGTTTGTACAGTGTACAAAGTACAAACATTCTTTCTTTCAGAACACTATTTATTTTTGTTTCTATGAACGCAATGTAGCTTACGCTTGTTATTTTAAAACGATAACAATAGCACTCTAATGTACTTATATGTACAGTCACGGAAAAAAGTATCCCGAAAATAACAACTAAAAGATTGTCTATTTTTTAATATAGATACTTCTCAGACACACAACAAATACAGCGTTTTGCTGTTTCTAGGAAACACACACAAACGCCCTATTTGTTCTGGACCTGAGAATTATCTGTTTCAAAAAATAAATGATTCTTTATTTGTTACTTTCCGGATACTTTTTTCCGTGACTGTACATATCCGTGACACTTGCGACAGGTTGTGGAATTCCGCTACAAGTTAGGTAAATACCCGAAATATTAACGTTTAAGTTATTTTGTGCCTGTATTTTTCAGTTTTGCGTCATTGTCATCGCGCTCTGCTTAGAATAAAAATGAAATGTTATTAAATGTTATAAGTTTAATGTAAGCATAAATTTTGGTGCATATTTCACTGTGTTGCTACCTTTCAAGTTCAAGGCATTCTTGGTTAGTAATAAAACAAATAAGAGTACTTACTACATCTACTCGACGATTCTATTATTCAGTGAATAGGGTATGAAAAAATTTGAAATGATCAACTTTAACGATATTATTGATAAATTTGCTTCATCAAAAGCGGAAAATTTATACATAGTAATTAGTTTTATTAATGTATTATAATCATATTATTAAATATATGTATCTCCTTAGAGATAATAAATATTTACTTTTTTATTGTTTTAAAACTGCGTGTTTTTAAAATATTTCTTTATAAATATGTAAAATAAATAATAGGTATCTTTTGAACTAATTCTAGATGATCTAGAACATTTCAAAATCTAGTCTTGTTTTCTCAACTACATTTTTTGTCTCAAATTTAATGCCTGGCTTGAGCCTATGACTTTATTTATTTTACTTTATTTATTTATTACTTTGCGAGTATATTTTACTTATAATATTAGATGATTTTCGAATGGGGGGGCGCTAAAAATGTATTGTGCCCCGGGCGCGAGTTAAGCTCGCTACGGCACTGTGTACACCCAGTACTATGAAAAACGTGCAGTGCTGCGAAAATGTGCTCTTGTTTTTGAGCGACCGTTATTTCCTATTTTTATTTTTTTGAGACTAATCAAGTAATATCTTACAACTTTTTCATCAGATAATATCTTACCACTTCAACTTTTTGGGATTATTTATTTCGTCCTATGTTCGTCCTTCTCTTGTATTGCAATTTTTTTTTTAAATTTTTTGAAAGAAAGCGCGAAAAAACAAATTTTCTTTTTTCTTTTAGATAGACGTTAATGCAGATTTGCCAGGAGTTGGACAGAATTTACAAGATCATGTGGGATCTATTGAAAATTTTGAAGTAAACAATACTGTAAATGTTCTTTTCAAAATGCTAAATCCAGCTAACATTGGCAAATATGTCTATGACCGTTCAGGTAATTCAAAATTAAATATCCCGATAAAAGAGAGTTTTACTGTTCAAAAATTTCAGATATAATGTACACAAACTATGAATATGTGCCTCATACAAAATTACAAATAGAATTTAGGAACGATTCGCATTAAATTTGATGCAAATACATTCGAAGACAAAGCGGACCTAACTGTCAACTATTCCACCAACTTTCACCAACCTCCAGTTCACGCTCTACATCCCTAAAAGGGAGTTTTTCATAGGATTTGATAAATATATTGTTACATGAGCAGATTGTTAGCAGGCAATCATTCGAAAATTGGTTTATGGATTTCTTTTTAGGTTTCTTATCTTAGGGTATTAGTACAAGTAAAATTAAAATTAATAATTTTCACGTATGGGAATGATGTTTCCGAATTCGTGTTTCAAAAGGTATATGAGTTCGAACCCAGCCTTCCGAAGACTTGTAAATGATTACTGACTCACGTTAAATCTGTCGAGTCACAAAGTCCTCCAAGTTCCTATAATAAATGAAACCTCTGGGGGTACCGGGTTGGATATTGATCGTTCTCTGGTTCAATTCAAATAATCAAACAATCAGCGGTTGAATGAAAGGGTGTATGAATAGGTCCGCACTATAAACGGGTGTGAGGTATGGGTGCATCAGAAGTCGAATTCTTGGACATAGATGGAGCCACTGGAGGACAAAAATAATCGCACTCTTTGCCTTAATGGCCTACAACAACAACAACAAAAGGTATATGAAACCACGCGTTTCTTATATTGGTATTTACCCTTTGTTTGTACTCAAATGTTGAAATGTTTTGCAATAAGTCCTAACTATACTTACATAGTTATAAAGTATAATTTTAATAGATTAGAGATTATTAAAACTGAACTAGATTTAATACCGATGCTATGGAAATAAGTGTCCTACCGCCCCTGAAGGGGATATATACCGTGGAAAATAACTTGGAAGTGGTAAATTTTGACCATCATGAGTTGGCCGCTAACAATAACATAAGGCCGTTTGATGCTATTCTGATGAAATGAAACACAAAAAACGTGTTTTTCTTAATATAATAGCGTAAATCCACAGTTAAGGGCTGCAAATCAAAACAAAAAAGAAGAAAAAAAATATTTGAGGTTTATTAATTGAACAGCTTAGTGGAAAAACCAGATAAGTGACATTTTCAGAAAGGCTATAATCAGGGTAAGAATTTTAAAAAAGTGATCTTCACAAACTATTTTATTAGCAATCTATTAGAAGGAGCAATTTTATTAACAATTTATTAGCAATCTATTAGAAAAATGAAGCAAGCCTACTAAAAACTAATGTGGATGAGTTATGTTTAAGATTTAAGTTAAAGCAAAAACAGTTGTGTTGCATTCAACATATCCATATTGATGCAACAACTTCATGTTATTTTCACTGTTTCATTAATACCCCCAAAAATTACTCTTACCTGGTTCTTCCACTGAAAGCTTCAATTCTGTCGGTAATTGATTTTCAGTTTTGTGAATGATTTCGTAGTGTTGTTCGTAGTGTTGTTGATTAATTGATTTTTTGGTTTTTGTTTTGTACAACACGTACGAGGATCTGGTTGTAAGCTAGTAAGGAATAAATTATTTCGTTGTATCGTGAATATTTTGAAAGTTTAATGTTCCAATTATAAGTTTCAAAATAAGTGGTAATTCGTTGAGGGGAGATTCTTTTGCTATTTCTATGTATCTAAAAGGAAATTAAAATAGAAAGAAAATGGTGTAGAAAACTGCCACATCACAAATTATGGTCTTAAAAAAGTCTTCAAAAAACAGCCTTAATGTAAAGAATGTGTTCAACAAATTGCTGTTTTTCTAACTAAGAAATGAAAAATTAATATCTTTTTTGTGTTTTTAGGAGTTTATTCAGCTGCCCAATTAGTTCTAGCACTTTCATATTTGCAGAATCAAAATAATCCAAGAGTTAACAGTGTTCCAGATCATCAACTCTATTTTGTGGAACTGAATACTGTTCTACCCCTGTTGGATTTTAATTTGAAACCCGAGGTAAACTTATGGTTTTTTTCTAGTACAACAATTTTTTTTAAAACTTAAATTATATTCTATATTTCACTGTCATGCAAAGACCACCGATATTATATATATATATATATATATAGGTTGCATCGCCACCCTAGCGCCACCTGTAAGTAAGGAGACTCCCTTACATTCTCTCACTGAACGGCTACGGGGAGCGAGCTCATTAAGATGTTCCAGCTCTAATTATTTTGTACTGCCATTTAAGTGTTTTTTGTCATAATAAAAGCTTTAAAATGCAACCCTAGACTGCTTTGAAGCTTCATCGACACTCCCCGTCCGTAACATGGGGGGCTCGACCCGGTCATCGGAACCTGATGCTTAAAATTAAAAGCGATAACTCTACTTCATAAGTCGGCCAATAACCCCGCCGCATAATTCAAAATATCTTCGAACAATTTTATCTACGCAGGCCAATTTTCCCGCCTGAACTGAAAAGCCAATTTCCCGCTTTGAAAACAACGAACTATTGCTGAAAAATATTCAACTACAAAAGGCCAATTTTCCCGCCTGAACTGAAAAGCCAATTTCCCGCTTTGAAAACAACGAACTATTGCTGAAAAATATTCAACTACAAAAGGCCAATCCTCCCGCCTACACTGAAGAGCCAATTTCCCGCTTTGAAAACATCGAACTATTGCTGACAAATGTTCAACGTCAAAAGGCCAATTCCACCGCCTATGATATATTTCCAGATCTAAATATCTTCTACAGCGAAAAATCAACAACTCAAGAGGCCAATTTCCCCGCCTAATTGTCTAAAGAAATATCTTCCACAACTACGTTCTACAACAAGGCCAATTCAACCACCTGTGTGACCAATTTCCCGTCCACAATTAAGAAATCTCTACATCAACATTCAACGAATTAAGAAATCGATACTTCTCTTCTACATAAGTCACGGCATTCAACGTCAACAACGATAAAAGTCGTAGCATCGTAGTGAAACAGTTGTGAATACTTATATCAACAAACGCCGATATCTTCAAACAAGGTAGGATCAATCCTTTTTATTATCAACCATGTATCGTAATACTAAAAAAGAAGATTTAGTTAATACCGTCAAGGAATTAGGAATAGATATTCCAGAAAATGCTACTATTATTTGTTTAAAAGAACTTATAGAAAAAACTGATACGTTCAAAAATGAACCAGAATTTGTTAAAGACATGATTTATTTAATCGTCGAAAAAAGAAAAGAAGCAGAACAATGCGAAAAAGAAAAAATCAAGTTAGCCCAAATCGAAAAAGAAATCGAATTAGCGTCAATTAACTCCGGCTCAAATCAAAATAATTCCGAAAACACAAACGCGATAATTACAACATCATCTTCAGATCTCGAAAGTCTAATTAAATCAGTTAAAACACTTAGTATGCCGATTCCTACTAAACCCGAAAATTTTAACTTATTCTTTCATTCTTTAGAACGTGCGTTTACCACCAAAAATGTTCCGCCAGAATTCAAATCAGAAATATTAATAAATATTCTCGGTGAAAAAGCGAATAGTATTTTACTTTACATTTCGGAAAACGAACTCCAAGATTACGAAAAAGTTAAAAATATTATATTACGAGAATTTCAGCCAACACCCCAGGAATGCTTAATTAATTTCCGAAGAGCACAACGATTACCTAATGAATCACACGTACAATTTTCTTCAAGATTGACAAGCTCTTTTGAATACTATTGTAACCTTCGTAACGTTAATGATTATAAAAGCTTGTGCGAATTAATGATAGCCGATAAATTGTTTTCTACCCTCGATCGTGAAACGCAACAACATATTGCGATACGCCAAAACGAAACTTGGTTTAAACCAACTGAACTAGCGAAAGAATGCGATGTATACTTTGTTTCGAAACGGAAATCTTTAGCCGAAATAAAACACTACCGTCAACAACCGTTCGAGTACAAGCAAAAAAATAACTCATTTCAAAGCTCTAATCGTAATTCATATGAGAGGAATTCTACAGAAAACCCATCACGAAATAATCCGCGCGAAAGCTTTCACAGAAACGAAACTAATTCAAATCGTAGATTTAACTCAAATCGAGACCCTGTTTGCAAAGTCGAAGCTAAAATATTTAATGAGTCTAAGCATGAATTACAATATGAAAAAATTTTCGTTAATGATAAACTAGTTGTTCAATCGTTAGTTGATTCCGGTGCCAATATTATTTGCGTACGAGAACACTTAATTCCCCCCAAAACAAAAAGTGTCGGAACTGTTCAATTAACTTGTGCTTTCGGAAATGAAGTACAAGCTGAACTTTCAAAAATAAAATTAGCGCTTCCAAGCTTTCGTGAAAATCCCATAACAGTAACGGCAGCTGTTTGTAAAAATCTTTATTGTGATTTAATAATTCCCCCAAATATTTTGGATGATTTAAATGAAGCAAAAAAAAGAATATGATCGAATTTCAAAAGAAAACATGATTTCTCCTTATTCTAAAACTAAATTTCCTTTGTCTAAAAACGAACAACAAAATACTTTCGAATTAAACTCAATGTCTAAAAAAGAAAATCAAAATTCTTTCATTTCCAATAGGGGCCGTTCAAAAAGTACGTACACAAAAATGGAGAAATTTTAAACCCCTCCCCCCCCTTCGTACATTACCGTACATAAGGTCTTACTCCCCCCCCTTAGAGTACGTACATTTTATTAGTCTACCCCCCTTTTTCATAAAAATTAAAATAATTATGTTTTAAATAAAATAAAATATTTACTTAAGGAGTGTGTAGGATGAAGCCAAATTTAAATTTGGTGTATGTTTATAAAGTACGTACTTTGTATAATACCTCCCCCCCTCCCCATCGTACAAAACCGTACATAATAGCAAATCCCCTCCCCCCCCCCTTCGGGATGTACGTACTTTTTGAACGGCCCCATACAGAAAACGATAATTTTTCTCCCCCAGTTTCTAAAAATAGATCCGACAAGGGTGCAATACAGTCGCGTCAGTTAGACGGTCAGTCTTTCTTTGAGATAGAGAAAAAAAATGAACCACTCCCTTTTCAAACTGAAACCGAAAATTTGTTATGCGAATGCAAAAGTACTTCTACTCAAAATTTATTTGAAAAACAAATAAATGAGTTTGATTCAATGACGTCTGCATCTAATAGGAAAGCGGATACTACCGAAACACGTGATCGCTGCGTCACATCCAATGTTCACCGTGCTCTTTCCGATGTAAACAAACAAACCGAAACCGATATTTTTTCGTCAGCCGAAACAGAAACAAACGATTTTAATTCTTCTAATCCGGAAAATAAAGAGATTAAAAATGCGTTTATTGAAAATACAGACTATTGTTTATCTAATATAAATATAGTTTTCACCGATGTTGATTTATCTCATTTAGAATCCGATACGCGTACTGAAATTGAACAACTTATTAAATCTTATAAGCCAAACAAAATTAAAGATACCAACTTACAAATGAAAATAATTCTTTCTGACGATAAACCTATCGCGTTACGACCAAGAAGGCTAGGCCAAACAGAAAAAATTATCGTTGAAAACCAAATGGACCAATGGCTTACCGATGGAATTATTTCTGAAAGTTCGTCCGATTACGCCGCACCTTTGGTTCTTGTTTAGAAAAAAGATCAGTCAACAAGAATATGCGTAGATTATCGCGCTCTTAATTCCAAAACAATTAAACAGAGATTCCCATTACCACTCATTGATGACATTTTCGATAGACTTCAAGGAGGAGTGTTATTTTCCAACCTTGACCTTAGGAACGGTTATTTCCATGTTTCAATTGAACCTGACAGTCGCAAATTTACCAGCTTCGTAACACCAACTGGACAATACGAATTTAACAAAGTTCCTTTTGGCTTGTGTAACTCTCCCTCAGTATTCCAAAAATACATTCAAATTATTTTTAAAGATCTTTTAAATGATGGTACTGTTATAATTTATATGGACGATATCATAGTGCCTTCTAAAAATAAGAGTGAAGGAATTGTAAAACTCAAAAAAGTATTTGAAGTAGCTTCTAGTTATGGTGTAGAATTTAATTTCAAAAAGTGCAATTTTCTTCAGCGTAGGATAACCTTTCTTGGACATATTATTGAGCAAAACACCATTCGCCCTTCAGCAACTAAGACAACCGCCGTCATGAACTTTCCAGAACCCAAAACAACTCAACATGTTCAATCATTTTTAGGACTAACCGGATACTTTAGAAAATTTATCAAAGACTATGCACTAATTGCAAGACCTTTAAGCGACCTTCTACGAGACAAAGTCAAATTTATTTTTGGCCTTGCACAGAAACAAGCTTTCATTTCTCTGAAACAAATTTTATCATCTGAACCTGTTTTACATCTATATCAGCAAGGTGCTCCATTACAACTCCACTGTGATGCCAGTGCTAAAGGATTTGGTGCTATACTCCTTCAAAAGGACTCTGATAACAATTTCCATCCCATACAATACATGAGTCGTAAAACTTCTCCCCAAGAAGAGAAATATTCCAGCTACGAATTAGAAGCGATAGTTACAGCATTAAAAAAATTTAGACGCTATCTAATAGGCACAAAATTCCAAATATATACAGATTGCCAGGCGTTTCAAAAGACAATGACAAAAAAAGATCTACCACCCAAAATAGCACGATGGGCACTCTTCTTAGAAGATTTTGATTACGAAATACTTCATCGGCCAGGTAAACGAATGCAACATGTAGATGCTCTTAGCCGCTATCCAGTTATGGTAATACAATACAACGAAACAACACAGAAAATCAGAGAAGCACAAATCAATGATGAGTTTACAGCAAGTATAAAGCAACTAATTAATAATTCTTCAACACCTGATTATACATTAAAAAACAATGTGCTTTACAAAATAGTCAATGATCAAGAACTTTTGGTAGTTCCACTTGACATGCAAAAACAAATTGTACAACTTGAACATTCTAAAGGACATTTTGGCATAAATAAAACGGAAAATTTGCTAAAACAGCAATTCTATTTTCCAAACATGCGAAAGATTGTTGAAAACGTAATTCCCAATTGCATTCCATGTATACTCTCATCACGTAAAGTAGGAAAACAAGAAGGTTTCTTACATCCCATCCCAAAAGGAGACATTCCTCTTGATACATACCACATAGATTTTCTTGGTCCCTTACCCAGTACACATAAGAATTATAAATACATTTACACCGTCGTCGATGCTTTCACCAAATTCTTATGGATTTATCCAGTCAAGTCAACATCAGCTAAAGATGCCTTGGAAAAACTACAACTGCAACAAATTACTTTTGGAAATCCAAGAAGAATCATATCAGATAAAGGATCCGCATTCACCTCAATAGAATTCAAAAAGTATTGTGAATACGAACAAATTGATCATGTCACAATCACCACAGGTCAACCTCGTGGGAATGGACAGGTGGAAAAATTTCATGCTGCGATAATCTCAGTCATCACCAAGTTATCCCTTGACAACCCCAGCAAATGATTCAAGCATGTACAGTCCGCAAAAAAAAAAACGAATCACCCTGAATAACTTTCGTTCTAATGATCGGATTTTCACGAACTAAGTGTCAATCTTAATGGTTTCTGGGGGTGACCTCAAATATGCTAATTAATTAGTGCTAACTATTAATTAAGTTACGAAATCAGACACAAAAACGTACTTTCTCTGAATAAACATGCATTTTTTTTTACATATTTGGATTTCTTATCTTCAAAATATAGGGGGTAGCCGCAATCTGGGAAATGTGGTCCCCATAGTTTGGTCAGGAGAGCGATTCAAAGTTCGTACCCCTTAATGTTAATTTCGATTTTTGCGTTTTCAGTCATATTTTCAAAACTAATGAAGCAATTCAAAAAAAATTGCACCCACTCATAAAACTCATTTACCCAAAGATAATTTCATGCAAAAAATAATTTTTAATAGTTATTAATTATTTTTTATTATTTAATTAAATTGAGGATGAAAAAATTTTGAATTATAAGGTATGAATTTTTTTATACCATATTATTCTACATATTTTTCAATTGCAAAATCTAAAGTTTCAACTGTTTTTATTTATTAGAAGCTGAGAAAAATTAAAATTAATTATTTTAAAAAAAGTAATTTGGCGACAATAAAGAAATGATTAAATGGGGCGATTAATATTAAAATGTGATAAACTTGCGAGGAACTTGACTTCGCGCGCGTAGTGTAAAATTTCATTCATATTTTTTTCGCTAATAATCGTTTGCTAATCTTTTTATTTTTATTTCTTTCTAACTATAAAATTCGCGATCGCAACGAACTATAGGGGGCGTTGTTGTATGAGACGCTTACCTGCGATTTCTATATGAACCGTCATTCAGTTACTCTGGAGACGTCGTTAATGTAGCGTGTAGCATTGCAACGTTCCTTCTTTAATGTGGCTTATTAAATTTAAAAAAGAAAAATGCTTGATCTTCTTTCTTGTACAACCGAAAACGAAATGGTATCTCATTTTATTAGAGAAGGAACATCCAAAACACATCGGAAAAATATTTGTACATTAACAGAAAAAAATATGTATATTCTTATAAGAGTTAAAACCTAATGCCCGAGAAATAGTATTACTAAATTTAATGATATAACATGAAAGGCCCATTTAAACTTTACATTCTATAGTTTTAAGAATCATATTAGTTCAAAAATTAAAATGAACAAAAAGTATACATAAGCCTCATAATTTTATGAAATTTAATTTTGTAAACAACGTTTTTTGACAACAATTTTTATCAAAAAATTTCAAGTTTCAATAAAAATCATTATTTAGAAAATAAGAAACGTAAAATAAAGAATGCTGACGAAACAAAAACAAAAAAAAAAAGACAATTCTTTTTTGTCGCCATTTTTAGTGCTACGAATATTCGTCTTTGGGATTTGCCAAAAACAAAACAAGATGCAATTTTATTTTTTCAGGAGGGAAATATTTTACCGAAAAAACGAAAATGTACCAATTCCCACAACATAAAACTTTATCTTGGTAAACGTACGTTTTGGAAATGTTATTTCATTTGGAATCTTATTCATCAGAGTTCATATGGCGATATGATTGTTTTGAATTTATGCTAAACTCTATATCGGCTCATTTTCCACCGAAATCCGATTAACTATTTTGATTTTAAATAAAGTGTTTTATTTTATGAATTGTCGCAAAAATTTTAAGTGTAGATTAGCGGCTCTTAAAAACCGCCAAATCTGTAGCGGCGGTGGCGTTAATACGTTAGTACCGAATTTTTATTCCATACTTTTCTGAATCATATTACTTCAAACATTGGAATATACAAGAAGTATACATAAACACATAATGTTATACCATTTAATTTTTCAAAAAAAGTATTTTGAGAACAATTTTTATCAAAAAATTATAAACTAAAAAACGGAAAATAAAGAATTCTTAGGATAAAAAAACGATTTTAAGAATTCTTTACATTGAAATAAAAACTTTCATATTGTTTCTTTTTTTATTATTCTTATAGTTCTTAATCAGACGTAAAAACCCATTCTGTAGTGTAGAGAACCATCATCAAATGAAAAAAAAATATTTACAAGCAAATTTTTTATTGTAAAAATCATTGCACTTACCTGATTTATGATTCCCGGAGAATTCCAAAATGATAAGTTCCTTGTTTGAAATAGTTTATACCTTCATTACTTTTAGATAACATACTACACAGCAAAATTTTATAATTGATATGAATTTGAATATGTATCTAAAAACAGAATAGTTGAATTCTAGTTGAACTTATTCTTTCAAAATTAAAAAAAACTTACCAAGAAAACGATTTAAATTAATTAAGAATCAGCAGAAATGGCACTATTTCAAATAACTTGGATAATTTTTTATTGTTGTTTTCCGAATTATATGGATACAGAAATATATACTATTCTATAACTATTACAATTCTGTATGTTCGGAATTCATATTTATTCACTGGAATGACGAAAGCAATGTTGACTTCACTTTAATTCGTAATGAATTGAAGACAGAAGAAATGCATTTTACCTTAATACACACATCTGTAACAGTATCCGAAATCGGAAGTCATCAGTTGCAAGTTTGTTGATAATAGAAATTAAAAATTATTGAAGAATTTTTCTTCAAATGTTTGGCGTGTTTTGTTCCTGAAAGATTTACTAATATTCTGGAGATTTTTTTCAAGTTCTTCGGCCTTTTCCTTAGGGAAATTTTGTTTCCTATTTGCTGCTAAGAAATGGCGTCTGATTCAGTCAATGACTTTGATGGAACTAAATGAAAACGTGATAAATTAATGTCCGATATTTACAGGCTCCCGCTAGACGGCGTACTCGAGCGTTGCGATCGCGAATACAATGTTTCCTTTTTAGTCGCTTAATAATTTATTTGTAATTTAGTAAAGAAGTTTGAATAAAATATTTTGAATACAAAACAATTTATTCAAGGAATGTCTAGTTTTATAAAATAGGATATGATATGATTTTCTGATAGAATATGATTATACACCAGATTGTGCTTCTTTAATGTGATTATTTTTTATTTTTTGCCTTTGCTTTTCAATAACTGATACAATTTCAATAATATTCATACGTAAGCATAGACTTGGAATAATATATTTATCAATTTCTTGAATATATATGTTATAAATAATAATAAAAATACGTAGTCAACATTTTTTAGCATCTCTCACAACATCGTAAATTTCTCAACTTATAGGGTAAATTAACGAATGAAGGAACACTTAAGCTTAGCTTGCCTTTAAGAAAAAATCATAAAAATTTCTAAATTTGTAATTTTAGCTAAATGATGGTGTCGACATATTTGTTATTAAATACAAATTATGTAAAAAAAAATTAAATTACTTACATAATATTGTTTTAAGCTTTTGGTGGTTCAAATAATAAGTAGCAAGATAACCAAGTGAAGGAACAGTTCTTACCAGTGAATAAACACTTAATTTAGAGAATGTTTGATGCTCGTTAGGAATCCATAGGCCACACAAATGTGTAAAAAAAAGATTTTTTTTGGAATTGCAACATATTTTCACAGTTAACGTGGAAAATGTTTTTTTTTTTTCAGTCATGGAATGGAAAGAAAAATATGTTTGAATACATAATTTAAAAAAAAATGTTTTTCATTTTTTTTCCTCACAGTTTAATAGTCAGTTCTAAATTATGAATATTTATCATTGCGTATTCCGATGATGTTTTTATTATAATGTATTATAATTAGATCACTTTTTTGTTTACTCTTTTCCCCATATTTTTTTAAGCTATTTTTTAATCTTTTTAAGTATTTTTTTTCTCTTCGTCATATTTTCGGCTTTAACTTTTTTTTCAGCTCTTTCAATCTCTTTAAATTTTCGTTCTTTTTCTGAAGTTAATGCAAAAAAGTAATTTTTTTCTTTTGATTTAACCTTCCTCTTTTTTCTAAATTTTTGGCCAATATAAATGTATCTTCGAAATATCTTTTGATTTTCCAGTACCATTTCTAGAATTCCTCACTGGATAATAAATGAGAAAAAGGAGTTTCGAAGTTTGAGTAAAATCCATCTCTCATTGACTTATATCTAGTGAGTCTTCAGCAGTAACTACCATTTACTTATGGAACCAATTGTTTTTGCAACTAACAATGCCTCAAGAGGACTTATATCAAAATCAGTTTCCAAGATACTTTCATTATCAATGTTAGTTGTATCAGCTTCAGTGCCAAAATTTGATTAACCAAATGTTCTTTTTGAAATAAATTCTTCAATATTGAGAAAAGCACAGGCTATTGGATATTTGGGAGATTAAACTTTTCTGTCGTCAATGTTCCTTTAAAAATTTGCAATGTAACTTGTGAGATTTCCTTCTCAAGTTTCTGAAGAAATAGTGCATCGTTACTCTCGAAGCATGTATTTTGTTGATAAGTTGTCTTGCTCATTAACTCTTGGTGTCTGTTTTGCATGCATTTGTTAAAGTCAACGTTTTTACATCGAATGGAAAAATATCACATTTCATAAAAGCATTTTAACTTCATTAGTTGATGCCTCAAAATCTTATTTAAAAATGGATGTAAAATTTTCTCGATATATAGCTTTACAATTCTTTTAAGATCTAACAAGAGATTTCCCTGAATTAGGTAGAAAACTAAACCAGAAAATTTGTTTCGATCAACATAACTTGCTCAGTTTCAAATTGATATGAGATTTATACCTATCCAAAACAAGGAAAATAGGGAATTTGATAGCATTTTTAATTCGCCATGTGTAGAAGCATTTGCAATATATTTGTAAAATGTTGCTGCGGTCATTGTTTCATATCATGAATCGCTTTTTTCAATGAAATATACAGCAGGGACTGATTCTGTAATATCTCAAAGAATTCCTCAGTAAGGAAAAACTACCAATGGAGGTACTTTTTCTTTCCTAGGTACTTAAGAATAAAAATCCTTATAATTTTTAGGGCCAAGGATTTTTCCCGTTTAAGGGCAGTATTCAACTCTTGTTTCGTTCGCATTGTAAATGCAATCACTTTCTAAGAGGATGCCAGGGCTACTTCTCTCCTAAAGATTCATTTAAAATTATTAAAACCAGTATTTCGAATATTATTCTCTAAGGGAAGTTTTGCCTTTCGAAATTATCTTCGCATTGCACTGAGTTATCGGTGAATGTCGCCTTAAAAAAAACTTCACCCATTTTTCACCTGCATGATGGTTTTTAAATGGATTTTTCCTACCAGTTTCCGTCTGGACGTTAAAGACCGCAATAAGATAATAAATTAGCTAATTATTAGCACAAAGGCTTTTATTATAATTATTCAAGCTTTTATTATTATATTTGGTCAGTAAACATAGCTTATTAAGGTGTCTAAGGTATGATGTAATAACTTATCACTACATTTATAACAATAAATAATTAATAAATTATTCTTTAAACAGATTTAACAATTCAATTTGCATTTTGAAATGAAATAAACATGCCTGTTCCTTCACTGGTTAGAAGTTGTTTTTTGTACTTTCAACATAATTTTGATGTATAATATGACTAAAAGTACAGAAAAATTAAAATTTTCCTTTTATTTTCATTAACTTGAAAAAATCCTAATAAATGAACACTTGTTTATTCATTGGTTTTTCATCGTTTGGTAATCCAGTTAATAAGCACCCCCTAATCTCAGTACTTGCTAATGTTATGATGCTTGAAATAAATAAAACGTAACTTCAATTACCATATTTTGAATTATCTTTTTCACAATGAGAAAAAAAGCATTATTATATGCAATTATTTGTTCTTTAAACTGATAACTACCACCACTGACCTTATAATTGTGTCAAAGAAACAAGGCGTTGAACAGATACTAACAACAAATTCAAAACTTTTTCCAGAGAAGACTCCAAGACCAGGTAACTCTATGCATTGTTAGATGATTTCCTATTGCTAGGTAGTAAGCTACTGTTACCAATCAGTCTAAATTAAAACGTTTAAAATCTTATTTTTAAAAAATATCTATGAAATGTTCCTTTACTGGGGTATGTTTCATCACTGGTTGGTTTACCCTATATCGTCTTAATCTTAAAAGAAATTTCCGGAAGTGTTTCACAAGTGTTTCGCAGAACTATTTTACCAATTATTTAAGTAAATTTTGACATTTTTAAGAATTTTATTCCTTATCCTTTTATGTTTATTATTTCTTCACTAATATACTAGTCAATTTTATTAGTATTTTAAGGTTTTCTTTAAAGTAAAATTCCTTTCTAAATTATAGTCAAGTTTTCTTAAAAAAGAATTATTGTCTGCTAGCTAAGAATAAAACCTTATTAAGAAACTAAAAACATTCCACTGTTTAAAATTATTTAATGCAAAACAGCTGATTATTTACTAAGCATACTATTTTTTTTTTGAAAAAAGAGTATAAATTATTGATTGTCTTTTTTTTTTGTTTCCCGTTACTTCAACATAGATTATTTAATATAGTTTTGATGTTTTATAAGTCACTACAAAGAGTATAAAGATACAGAACATAAAAAGCTGTCGAATACGTAGCCAAATTTTTAAGCGTCTTAAAATATCTCAGTATCTTAAATGTCGTCCTAACATCTTAGTTGTGAAATTAAATTTTTAATTATCTGATCACGTGTGATTCACTAATTATTTCATTATATCTTTTACTCTTTCTTTATGATACCAAGTAGATTTTTTTCCTGATAATATACTAAACTATTTTGTTTAGTTTTTTACTTTAGCACGATTCCCAAGATATTATTGTAGTATAATTTGTTATCAGGAAAATGCCTTACTTCGTTAAGTAGGAAATACTAAAAATTGAAATTTGCAAGAAGATTCCGAAGCCATGACAATTTTAGAGTCATCTGATTTTAAAAAAATGTTATGAAAAATACGCAATTTCCGAACTTATTTTAATTAAAAAAACGTGACAAGAAGGCTAACATACTTTTTACAGAAACTGTGAAAACTAATTTTTCCTATATTTCGTCAAAAGAGGATAAGAATGATATTGCTCTATGGGACATACTCAATAATTTCGCTATTTCCAGAATGAAGTCTGTTTGATCGAAACATATTATTCCTTGAAAATTAAAACGGGGAAAAAATTAGCTTTTATTATTTATCTAAGCTTATTCCATTTATTTAATGATAGCGGTATTAAGGTTAAGAATATGCGATGGAAGTCCCGCTTACTATTATACTATAAATGCATTAAATCATGTAGCTTGAATAATTTATTTTAAGCAGATTATATAATAATTTTAAGCAAATAAGGGTAAAAATAAACTCGATCAAAATACTCCGAAAGCATACCCTAAAATATATGTAGAATAAACTTTGGCATCGATACATAAAGTATAACTTTTCAAAACTTATTTTAATATCGAGTGAAATAATTTAATATGTTGTGTAACTAAATGGATAATCCCAAGAAACTGAATCGAAAATATAAAAACTTCATTGATTTTAAAAAATAATAGATAATAATAAAAGTAGTCTTGAGAATGGGCGATTATATTTGAACGCTTTTACCTCCCCTCTTCATATGTTTTGAAGCCAGTTGACTTTTTATCTTCAATTATACTGTTTTACATTTAGTTCTTGATCATTATTTTGATAAGGATTTTACACTCGTTAAAGTAAACATATGGATTTTAATATTTTCACAGGATTCATGTGGTCTTTAAAAACGTAATAGCATCAATATTGTAAAAGTTATATTTAACTTAAAAATTAAATTTTGAGTCCGGATATTTTGAGTTAATGAAATTAAATATTTTATCTTTTTAAGTTTTTCTGTATTTTAGGGATCTCTTTAAAAGGAGTGTATCAGATATATATAAGAAAACATAAATAATCATAGTAGCAGTATTTGGTGGTAAATGTAGCTTATCGTAATTGAAGAATATGCTGAGCGACATTGAATGGTGAATTTGCGAACGTAAGTTTCAGAATGCATCGAAACACGAGGATGCAATTTGCTAATCATCTTTATCCAAAGAAAACCATGTAACCTAAATATCTAGCAGAATGACGCGATTTTATAAACAACAAATCATACAATATGCAACATATTATTTCAATATTTTATTCTTAAACATAACATATTTCAATGTCTTTAAAATGCCCCTACACATTCAGCAATTCCTTGAGTTATCGAAAAAAAATATCGTAAATTACAGAAAACCTTCTGAATGTGCATTAGAATTACTATATAATCTACATTTATTTTTTCAAGCACTTTTTTTTTCTTTAAAATTTTTTGCCTCGAAGACTGGTTAACCCTTTCGCTCCGACTGTCACAAATACGTGACAGCATAAAACAGTAACAACCAGGGTAAAAAGATAACACTGGTAATCAAAGTAATTCATTAACAGTTTATTTGTGGGCGGGGTTATAATTGTTTGATTTACTTAATTCACCATTACTTAGTTCAAAATAAAATTATTTTGTTATACTTTGAACTAACATTGATTATATATATGATTAAACTAACAATAATTAAATTCACGGCAAAGTAAGTCTGTGAAATTAGCAACGCCTGCATTTAAGCTAGCGTTATTTATTTATTTACATCCTGATTCTGATTTTGTACGAATGCTTTCATGAATCACCCGTCCCCTAGGGGTTAAAGCTGTAAAAATGATTATCCCTAAAATTTTGTATATAGCTGTAATAAGTTATGTTAATTTGATTTTAGTATGAAATCCTCGAATAAATTTAGCAAAAACAGCAAAATCTAAACAATATCAGATAAAAAGTTCATGTATTTAAATTCTAAAAATTTAGAAAATCATAAATAATTTATAAATCGATTCAAATATTCTTTTCAAAGGACATTAAAAAATATTTTTTTTTTACTTTTTAGACAGAAATCAGCTTAAAAATTGTCTATTGCCCAGAAACTTCGAGATATTTTCTATTAAGAATGAATTAAACCTCTCTGAGCAATCACACAACATTATTTCAATTTTTTTACAATCATAGCATGGTTGCCTAGCAACCTAGTAAAATTAAGCGTTCCTCTTTCGAATTAGTCAATGGGTTATCTTAAAATATTCATTTGCGCAGGCGACTTTTTTTGGCGGTTTTCTGGACTATCGCCAAATATATAAACCTTTATTGCGACCCAATTTACGATCCAATTTTTTCAAAATTTTGTCTACACCCCCTAATTCAAGTGTCTAGATTCCAAATATGTAAAAAAAATTATATGTTTATTCAGAGAAAGTACGTTTTTGTGTCTGATTTAGTATATTAATTAATAGTTAGCACTAATTAATTAGCATATTTGAGGTCACCCCCAGGAACCATTAAGATTGACACTTAGTTCGTGAAAATCCGATCATTAGAACAAAAGTTATTCAGGGTGATTCGTTTTTTTTTTTGCGGACTGTACCAGCAGTCCAACGTGTAATCAACAGCACTGTTTCTTCAACAACAAAGTTTACACCCTTCGAGCTCTTAACAGGAGTTAAGATGAGAAATAAAGAAGACCTGCACATCAAGAAAATCCTCGAAGAAGAGCACATACATATTTTACTTGAAAATCAACAACAAATGCGAAAAGAAGCAAAAAGCAATATACTTGAGATGCAAGAAAAAACCAAGCACAATTATAATACTAGACGAAAGACAGCAACGAAGTATAAGCTCCACGACAGAGTTGCCATCAAACGAACCCGATTTGGGACAGGTTTGTAACTTCGACCAAAATTTTTCGGTCCATACACAGTGACAAAAATTAGACCCAACGATAGATATGATGTTCACAAGATCGGTATAGGAGAAGGACCAACTGTCACATCCACATCAGCGGACTTAATGAAACCATGGGAAGATCCATAAACTTTTTTTCCTTTTTTTTATATGAACTTTTTAACTGTGCAAGAACTTTTACACAGACTTTCGATTTTTTTTAAAATTTTTTTTATTTTCATTTTGGATTTTATTGCATAAATCAAATATTAATTGAACATATTTAACTGATATTGATGACAAATTTCTATTTTAATGATCAAAATATTCATATTGATCGTATTTTTCAGAAGTGAGATAAAAGAATTTGTGGATTATATATTTGAAAATATCTTTTTATAACTTATTTAAGATTAGTTAAGATTTAAATTTTCATAAATTTATTGTTTTATATTTCAATTGAATTGTCAAAATATTTCTGTCATCAATATTTTATGTTTATTACCTTTAATGTTTAATATTTACCTTTAAAGCAATTAGTCGGAGACCGACTAAGTCAGGATAACAGAGTGTTGCATCGCCACCCTAGCGCCACCTGTAAGTAAGGAGACTCCCTTACATCCTCTCACTGAACGGCTACGGGGAGCGAGCTCATTAAGATGTTCCAGCTCTAATTATTTTGTACTGCCATTTAAGTGTTTTTTGTCATAATAAAAGCTTTAAAATGCAACCCTAGACTGCTTTGAAGCTTCATCGACACTCCCCGTCCGTAAAATATATATATATATATATATATATATATATATATATATATATATATATATATATATATATATATATATATATATATATATATATATATATATATATATATATATATATATATATATATATATATATATATATATATATGTATAAAAGTTCAAAATGAAGATAAAACAAAGAAAAATTATAGACATATGAAAAAAAGGGGGGGGGGGAAATAATAAGTAGAAAAATCACAAACAACAGTTTAAAAAGAAAAAAAAAGGATGAAATTTAATTTAAAAGAACTTTAAATTAAATTTTAAATTAAATGTCATCCCTTTTTTTTAAAACTGTTTGTTATTTTTCTACTTATTATTCCCCCCCCCTTTTTCATATGTCTCTTATGTCATCATAACAATCGTAAAATTTCTAATGTCATTATGAACCTAAATTATTATTTTGTTTCAGTAATTAGCGTTTAAGGTTGATGTCTCCTTACGATTAAGTATGAACAAATTGCTGTTAACGGCATATTTAAAAATCGGGGATTCTTAATTTAACTCAACTTATTGTTATAAAAGAATATGTAGACAAAAAAGTGTAGATATATGCTTTCATTTTTCTTAATAATTAAAGTTAAAACTGAACTGTTTAAAATAAAGTATTTATAGTGTCATTTTCGCCAACTAGTAAAACATTTTTATAAGTTTAAAATGGTATTTTTTTAATATAATGGCCAAGAAAGCTTTTTTAAACTATGTTTATGAATGGAAATAATGTGTTAATTACGTAAAGTTTGAAAGCTAATAACCAGAAAAAGTCTTAACTTATTTTTACAAAGAGAAAGATGCAAAGTTATCATAATATCTTTGCGTGAGATCTTCCGAGATCTGTGTGCAGCGTGACGTCATGAGGAGGGAAATCGTAGCTTCAGCTCTAAGAGCGGAGTGAACTAGCCCTTCTATTCTCTTTAGCCCTGCACAATTCTAGTCTAAAAAAAGACAGAATTCTCTTAAATAGATTAACCTTCTAAAGGAGGAAACATACCTGTATGAATGAGCTCATTTGATTTGCTAAATTATGAGCACATGAACTAAAACGATGATTAAACTTCGTGTTATTTCTAAAGCGAGCAGCTTTGCAAATTGGAGAAATGTAAGTTGAGAGTGGCCAAAAGCAAGGAAATCAGGGAATAGTCTGGAAAAGTTTAACAATCTGGAAAAAAAGTGAGATAATAGCAGGGAATTCCACTGAAATCCTTTAAAAGTCTAGAGAAATGAATTAATTTCAGTTTGAAAAATCTGAGAGTCCAATAATTATATCAACAAAATAATTGGTCTTGTAATATTATTATTATTATTTTCTTTTTTTGAAAAAAAAAATATTTATTTTCAGCTCTAATAGCAAATATAAGTGTTTTGTAATGCGTTTCAAGCATAAAAATAAGGCATAACAAAAAATTTAGAAAATAAATCTATGCCAGAGTTTCAAAAAATCGGGAAAATTCGATTAAATCAGTGAAAAATTTCTTACTCTTAGGGAATCAGAGAATCTCTTATTTTGAGTGTTTGTGATCACCTTGATTTCAAACAATCGTGTAGTTTTAATATATTGAGCGATTTGAGATTCAAATCGAAGAATTTTTTTTTAAAGGAATAGAAAATCAATTGTGAAAGGCCTATTTAAACTATGGACTATAGCTGAAATCTTATAAAATCATTGTTTCTAGGTGTTTTCTCAAGTATATTCAAAATACACTTTTACTCCCTATCTTGGATGTCTTGTTCATCTTATGCATCCAGGTAGCCGAGGGACTATAACTCTGAAATCAGCTGATCCAGAAGACCCTCCTCTCATAGATCCAAATTATTTTGAAGATCCATCTGATGTTCATGACATTGTTGAAGGTAAGATTCGGGGATCTAAAAACATATAATTTGATTTTTAATTTTTTCTACAAAATATTGCCAAACCTAATAATTTCTACTGAAAATGTGGAGAAAAGTTTAAATGCCTTACGCAAACAATATACATAGAGGAAGAAGGCTAGCTTCCGTAGGCATAATGTAAACCAGCCTTTCAAGTTTTGGTGTGGTCCCTGTGTATTAAGGAAAAACAACATTTACGGACACGCAGTAGAAGTTCTTGAAACTGGTGTCCACCCTCCTCTCCTCCCAACCACTACTGGGGTTGTGGAGAAAAAGAAAACATTTCTCTTTTTATTTATTACTGGTTTGTTCAGCAATTTACATTATTGATAAACGGTATTGTACTGTTAATAATGATATGGCTTTGAGAATACACTAATGTCATTCATATCGATTAAATCTGCTAACACAGTTTGACAAAGAAAGAAAAAATAAAATAGCGATGCGACTGGTAGCGTACCCAACCATACAAATAGAGTTGCCAAACAACTGGTTCACAGGTGACGTATAGTTTATCTAAAATAAGAACTCCTCCAGACATTCGTCTGTACCTGTGGCGATGACTATGGTAACGAGGTATGACTATTTCAAGTAGGGGTGCGGGGTCAGTGTTTTGGAGTGGTTTCGGCAGGAAAAAAGAAATCTCTTCGGTCTATTGTGTTAGTCCTAAAGTGAAGCCACCCTCCTTAAAATGCGCCATTCTTGTTTCCATAGCACCAGACGACCTCAGACTTTGCGGCGAGAAGAGTTCTTAGTTTAGACAAACTATACCTTCTGGCAGTCACTTTGCTTCTTATGCGCATGCGCTGGATGTTAGTTCATATGATGCTCTGTTAAATCCGAGTATGTTGCTCACCCTGTAAGTTGTTTTTCTGGCATAGCATACCGAACCAAGCAATTCCCCTCGTTAGTTGCGTATTCTGAGAGCTGAACTTCTTCTTCTTTCTTTGCCTTATCAACTTAAATTGTACTAAATTACACTACTAAAGCTATATTTTTTAATCTACTGAAAGGTTCATCCCTCACCTCCCACCGTTTCTAATCCTCCTCATTGCTGCGCATTCATCATTGTTTTATTATCCTTAAAAGTTTATATTAAAATAAGGATAATTTTGTTAATGAAAATATAGATTTATTAGAATCTTAGAATTAATTTCTTAATGTAATAATGAACGATTTTGAATAGTTTTAAACAATAATCAACTGTACTTGAAAAAAATAAGTAAATTTAGGAACATAGAATGTGCGACAGAGTAAGAAGAAATTTATGAGAACTTATTTTACTCCTTAACGGTACATAACGACACCTTTGAATTTTATATCATTATAGAATTCAAAATAGTAAAGGATTTTATCTTTCATTAATTAAATATTTTATATTGAGAAAAATTTCAATGTAAATATTAAGATTGATGCACAAAACCATTCAATTTCCCTCTGTCACTTTTTTTTCACATCAGCTTAAGCACGAGCTCATGAGATCAAGATCTCGGGACAGATAAAAAAAAAAATTCAAGAAAATCGATAAATAATTTTAAAACAAAAACGTTAGAAAAAATTGCGAAAAAGCACTTAAATTACAATAACTTTCGAACAAATTGGAATTTCGAAGGGAAAAAAAGAAGTTCAGTTTAGTTCATAATTAAAAATTATCTTTTCAGTTTACCAGATTTCAACTCAGTTTAGTATTTCTGCAGGTTGCAAAGCAGTCTATATAGTATTTCTTTACAACCAGTTTACCATTCTCAGACTAGTTATTGAATGTTAATTGTCTTTTGATATTATTGTATTCCCCGTACCTTTATCTAAATACCTTAATTTTAAGCAATATTGTTTTTGAGCAGCAAAACAATATGTATCGTAAATTTGAATACAAGCAATCCACTACATTCCTGGTACCAATTACTTCGAAATTGAAGACTCAGGACGTTAAAGAGAATAGTTTTATGCTGCAGATGTGTCCAGCAAATTCCATGAATTTTAATATTTTTGATAATGTCTGCCTCTCTAAACACCCTGTACATCTCATTACAGTATCTAAACTTTCACGCACCATCGATGCTCTCTGCATCCAAAATCCTTCTTTAAACTTTTCTTTTAATTAATGATAGCTAATGGGATCAATTACTTTAGTTTAGAGGAATAAATAAATCAAATGGCGCTTGGCACACTTTACAACTTTGTTCCTAATAGTGCTTCAAATTCTTTAACTTGGTCTGCACTATAAAGAAAAACCAATATCCCTATGGCGAGACCCTGTTTGCATATATATAAGTGTACTCCAAATGAATGCCAGGCTCCCAGTAAGAACGAATATCAACATCGCCAACTCTCATTTAAAGAAACTGATGAAAGAATAATAAATATCGTTTCTTGCAGACGACTTTCTTCTACATTGAAATAAAGTTAAAATTATTTATCACGCACGTGATTTGCTAAGGGCATGTCAGCATAAGACGCGCCATTTTTAGCTGTCCAATCAAATCCATTGTTCTCCTTGTTTATCGAAATATGTCGCCATGTCTAGGATTCCAGTATGACTACGAAACTATAAACTTTTTATTAATAATTCGATGATGTATATTTTGTAAAAGATAGCACGTATTAAAATTCTGTCTGAATTACTTAACTTTTTAAGGTTTTTAGATTCTTTTTGAGAGCATATTTGTATAATTTGATAACGAAATAAAACGGAACTATATGCAGTCACGGATGATTACTTAAATCCTATACCACATATCTTTTCTTAATTTGCAACGGAATATAGCATTTTCTCAAGCCGCACATTCACGCGTGTAAGTTCTGGCGAGGTCAATTACTACCGAACAATTCATTACTGGGCTTGTGCAAAACATACGGATATGAATGTGTGTGATGCTACATGAAAATGCCACACCTCTCTACTTTTATAAGTAACTCAAATATTTAAACTTTTTTTTCTTCACTTTTCGGCTGATTTTTAGCACTAAAAGACTGCAGGAGATTTGCAGACACGCGTCCAATGAAAGAAATCGGCACTAAGAGGTTTGATACTCTCTATCCCGGATGTGAAGAATACGCTGGCAATGAAGATGAGTATTACAGGTGTCAAGTGATTACAGTACCTATTACTTACTACCATTATGCTGGAACTGCAAAGATGGGTGATCCCAGAGATAACATGAGTGTAGTGGATCCAGAGTTAAGGTAAATCTAAAACACATGATCTCATATTTTATTTTATAACCATCGTTTAACAGCCGACGCAATTTTGAGTTTACGACTACTAATGTTCAACTCCGTAGCCTTGTAATTTTGAACCCAATCCAGAAGATACTGTAACTCCTGAATCAAGTATTTTGAGAAATTTGCTTTCGTGGACGCTTCTTGGTGAAACTAACCCACATTTGCGGTACGTGGAGAGAAAAAACCATGAAAATTCACCACAGTTCGGTAACGGGACTCTCTAACCCGTGATCCCCATTGAGAATATTTTGCGTCAGCACTGGTGTGAAATTCGCTTCTACTAGCCATTGCTGGGATTTAAATCCGGGCACCTCATTGGGAGGCAAGTGCTTTATATTTGTCTTGCTAAATTTTTATTCTGTTTTCTAATACCTACTTAGAAAGTAGGGTTCATCATAAGCCTTAATCATAAGTCTTCGTAAAACCGGCTCATTATCCAGCACTGCATCCCCTGGCTAGAAATGTCATTATACGCTGCTTGGAGTGTTTTCCTATTACAAAAACTCCTTCTGGTGAGCTTTTGAAGTGGTATCTTCATTTAACCAATCATCTTAACGTGACGTTTTCTAGTAATTAATGTCGAAAATTGCATTCAAATATGATGAAAAATAACTGTTTTATCGTAGCTTTAGGCTTTGGTGACTAGCACGCCAATTTGGAAAATATAATCGCAATAGATTAGGCAAGAAAGAAAGTCGCAAAAAATTACTGCCCATTGATTTTAATTTATTTCATTTTTTGCGCATTTCGCCATCTCATACAAGTCGTATGTTTAAATTTTTATTTCTTGACAACTATTCAACAAAATCCCTTTCGAAATTTGTAATTTTTTACTACGTAGATGAAGATTTATATACAGTACGCAAAAAAGAAACGCCTTGAATAACTTTTGATTGGTTGGATAATTACGTACCAAGATTCAATGTTTGTGATTCAAAGGCACAACTTTTAATATACTGATTAATTAGAGCAGACTATATTTAAAGTAACGAAATCCGACTCAAAAGTCAAAAACATACTTTCTCTGAATAAACATGCATTTTTTTTTTCTCCGATGGATTCTCGACCCTCAAATTTTGAGGGGTAAGCAATCAGAAATATAGGATCCCAATAGTTTATACAGAAGAGCAGTCAAAAGTTAGGGAGTTACTTATTGCGTATTTAGCTATAACACGAAATCTTAAGCTTCTCGCAAAAATTTTTGCACAAAATTATAAAATTAGTTTTTCCATAGACAATTCATGTTAAAAAAAAATTTAATAATTATTTTAATTTTTTTAAATTAATTTATTTGATAAAATGTCGATAACTTTCGAATCGTATACTGTACAATTTTTTTCATAATTATAAAGAACGTAATTTCAAATGACAATATTCAAAATTTGAACGAAATTGGGCGACTAGTTCAAGAGAAATTGAATTTTAAAGGAGAAGCATTTTAAAAAGTTTGATTTCTCAGGAACTATTCGACCGATTTCACTCAAATTTTATGTTCGCTTAAAATTTCGCTTAAGTTCTCGAGATATTACGAAATACGCGAAATGTAAAATTAACATTAAGGAGTTCAAACTTGGGCTTCGCTTAAAAAAAGTTCTCAAGTTACGACGAAATACGTGATACACAACCAATAGTAGACGTCTGGCTTTTCCATTGTAGTCTTCCCATAACTGCACACATGCATTTTATAGTTTGTCTATGGTAAGACCCCTCTCCGCCACAAAGTCTGAGGCCGTCTGCTGCTATGGAAACAAGAATGGCACATTTCAGGGAGGGTAGCTTCTCTTCGCTCTAGGGCTGACACAATAGACCAAAGAAAAATATTCCCTTTCTCTCGCCGACTCGAGCCAAAACCTGTCCTAAACAATGACCCCACACTCCTGCTTGAAATAGTTATACCTCGTTACCATAGTCACCGCCCTGGGTCCAGACGAATGGATAGGGGAGTTCTTACTTCAGACAAACTATAAATTACTTCTGACAGAATCCATCGTCTTCTTCGACTACATTGGGGTGTCCTATATTTGGGAACTATCGTATATTAGGCACGTTTCCTCTCTTTGATCAATATGTTTTTTTTTTTAAAATTTGTTCACATTTTATTTCAGAGTCAAGGGGATAAAAAATCTTCGAGTGGTTGACTCATCTGTTATGCCAACAATCACAACTGGTAACACCAATATTCCAACAATCATGATTGCTGAGAAAGCGTCGGATATGATATTATCAAGCGTCAACTGCAAAAATTAAATGTTGTCTTATGTGTTTTCTGTCTAACTCGAAATATTAATTGAAATAATTTTAAAGGAAATAAATAATGTTTTATATTAATCAGTGAATATGAAAAATACTTGTAATAAAAATGCATGCTTTTTGTTTTTGTTTTAAGGACTTCTTATTTTCCTTGTTATCGTTTCTTAGTTTAAGGTAAATATTTTTCTTATGTAAAGAGAAATTTATTTTGCATTCAACCATTTTATTCAAACCAAGTTTATAAATTACTTACCTACTTCATCTATAGATAGCGCTGCTAACTGAGAAAAGTTATAAAACAATATTTCCTCTATTTGCAACAGCAGCAGATTGTGAGGACAAAAACCAATCAAAAACATATAAATATTTCAATTGATATTATCAACGACACAACAGTAAAAAATGCTTCAGAATTTCTCACATTCAACAGCGCCATCTGTTGATAAACATTTAAACTATTAATGAGATTTGTCCAGAGCGAATTATCTGGTTTCTTAAGAAGAACGCAATAAATCACATATTTATATCTTCAATTTTTTTATTTATTTTTTGACTTTTTAAAATATCGGCCATTTATTAACCGTTTCCAGCGCAGTGACTTACATTCCCTGAAATTTTTACATTTTTATATATTTTTACATTTTTTAGTGGTTACCACTAAAAAATGTAAAAATATTTGCTACTAAAGGTTTTTTTAGCAAATGCTCCATTTTCAACAGCCGTTATTTTTTAATGAACATAGAGTTAAGTAGTATATCTGTTTACTGAGAATTACATATACGGTAACAGTGGCTAACATGCTGTCTATCTAAAATTTACAGTCAAAATTTGATACGCCTGAAAATGTTAACACTCGGTATGCGTCAAAAATAATCACATTATTTTTAGCATGTTGTTACATGTTACGATACTGATATATGAGAAGCAGAAAACAATCAATTGCTTTGAACTTGGAATTTTTGCGAAAGATGTAGCAGTGTAAATGCACTTCAAAAAAGATTATAAGTTACGATGTTATAGGGTAAATTTCTTTTCAATATCCATAGCTTAGCAACCATGTAAAAAATGGCTGTCGATGAGGAGAAAATGAAAGAATTTTGTCAAATTCCTTGTCATTTGCTTGAGCATTGAAGAGAAATTTGAAAAAATTAATACCCTTTGACACAGATGGGACACCGGTGTCCCTTTTATTTATATTTTTCTGACGGTCTAATTATTGGCAAAAATTAATTTTGATCTTTTTAAATTATTAAAAAACAGTCTAATAGTTACGAAAAAATATGGGAGATTATCAAAATTGTATTTGTTCTAAATTATAAAATCCATAAAAAGTAGTTTGAAAAACTATTTTTCCTCATTCTCATTCATGCTCAAACATTTATTAATAATTAATTTTATAAATTAAAGCAAATTTGAAAAATTATTGCTTGAAAATGCCCATTTTTGGAAGATTTTTTCTTTAACACAGAAAAAGACATTGGTGTATTCCATAACCATTAAATACTAAAATGCAAAATGTTATATTTTTTACTTATTTGGACCTAAATTAATACAAAAAAAAAAAAATATGTTTAATAAAATTTTTGTGTAAAAGTTTAACAGTGGATTATTCAGTTGATCCTTGATTCCCTTCCTTCAACTTAGTGATATGATATAAATATTTCTGTTTTAACCTTCATTCGCTTTTCGATCTACTGATCAACTACCTCGAAAAAAAGAAGAAAAAAACTTATGTTTATTAAAATAAGACGGATCAAGAATTTTCTCCTTCAGTCTGTAGGCACAAAATATGAGAAACATCAACACAATTTGCATTGTGTGAAGAAATGGATTTTACCTAAATCATTAGTAACAATGATCAATAAAAAAAAAAATAAAAAAAATAAAAAAAATAAAATAAAAAAACATTTTTATGTTTTATTTCCTACATTTTTCTTAAATATGAATTACGAAATATTGAGACCATTTTCTTTGAAAAATAGTTTCTGAAAGCAATAATACGAAAATATTTTGATTTTAATAATAAAGGAGATAAAGTAAAAATCATTAATATTCTTTCTAAAAATTTATGGCATCATTTCATACAAAAAGTGTAGAAGTAACGGAAATTTAACAATAAAAATTTAAAACCATTTGAAACTCATTGATGTAATAAAAAATAAATGAACGTAGCATGAAAGTGATTTATTTTAACGTAGCATTCTGAATGGTTCACCTTTAATATGAACCAAAATGTTCGCAATTCATTTTGTTTTTAATTTTTCTTTTTCAGTAAGTGTCTTCATGGTTCATCGGAAGCGCTTTAATTCTTTATCGACTTCTGAGTGCAGATCTGAATGCAAACAATAACAAGTTTCCTAAAACCGGAAGAAATTAGTAAACTTCCGGTGTATCCGTCTGCTTATGTTATGCTTACGAGGCGATGTGTGAACAAGCTTGATAATCTAGGAAGTTTTATTATTGGAATTTGTGTATAAAATTTACACGTAATTTTAACATTCATAAGTGTTTTTATTAATTTATAAATTCGAACAGATTATGAGCCTCAAACAAATTTAACAAAATTAATATCACAGCATAAATAAAGTGTAAGGTTAGTTATGTTTTGTAGTTGTTGTAGTTCATTTACGTCGCACTAGAGCTGCACAATGGGCTATTGGCAACGGTCTGGGAAAGATCCCTGAGGATGATCCGAAGACATGCCATCACAATTTTGATCCTCTGCAGAGGGGATAGCACTCCCGCTTCGGAGTCCAACGACCTGCACGCGAAGTCGAGCACTTTACGGTAGAACAGTAGTCATGTTTTGAGTGTTATACCTTATTTCGCTATATTTGTGTAAAATAGTACCGCTGGTTATTTTTTGGGTAGCATTATAGCAAGCTTGTGGAGTTTTCCAAATTCATCTGTTGTTTGTTTCGTTGAAAGGTAGATTGAAAGAAGGATTTATATTGTAAACACTACAAGTATAATAATATTGGATGGTGCATTTTTTCAAGTTTAGACGCAAAAATCAGCCGGAAGTAGTCATTTGGAAGTTTTACAACGAATTTTAACCCCTAGCGGCATCTGTGCGTAGCTTTACACGGTCAACCATCCATAGAAGGGCCGGGATAGCCTGGTGGGTAGGGCACTAGGCCCATGTCCAAGAGTTCGTGGGTTCGACCCCCGCCGGCCGTAGAATCCCAGTGTAGTAAATGGTGACCGATGCACGTTTAATCTGTCGAGTCGCAAAGTCCTCCATACTCCCAAAACAAATCAATACCCCTGGGGGTACTGATCCAAAAGTCTCCTTGTCTTCTGGATTGGTTCAAAATTACAAGGGTACGGAGTTGAACATTAGAGTAGTTGTAAACCCAAAATTGGATCGGCTGTTCAACGACGGATATAAAATAATAAAAAAAACCATCCATAGAGTTAAGGATATAATAAGTCCATAGTTTGTCTAAAATAAGAATCCACCCAGACATTCAAATGGACCTGTGGCGCTAACTATGGTAACGAGGTATGACTATTTCAAGTAGGGGTGCGGGGTCACTGTTTTGGAGTGGTTTCGGCTCGGGTCGGCGAGAGAAAGGGAATCTCTCTCTTTTGCCTATTGTGTTAGTCAGAGTTGGCCGTTGATTACAGTAATCGATTACAACTGTAATTGATTACAGATAATTACAGCTATGTAATCAATTACTTGTAATCGTGATTACAACTTTCAAAAAATTTTGATTACAGCTGTAATCATGATTACAATTTTGATTACAGTAATCAATTACTTGTAATCATGATTCCAAGAAATTGCGATTACAAGTAATCACAACAAAAACGATTACGAGTAATTATGATTACAAGTAATCAAAAAATATGATTACATGTAATTTGATTACATGTAATTGTGATTACTTGTAATCAAACTATACGATTACAAGCTATTACGATTGTATACTACAGTCAAATTTTTTATGTAAGTATTCATGTGTTCACATATTTTTATGTACATAGAATGTGCGCACGCATGAACGTACAATTTGCGATTCCTATACATACAATGTATGCACAAACGTTGTTTGTACATACAATATTCATAATTATATTGTAATATACTTAATGCAATGCGCATATGCTTAGTACATATAATTATGCATTTATGATACATGTACGCATGTATGTTAGTTTGTATAAAACGGCAATGTTTTGTATCTTTATATGCATAGACAATGTATGTATGAACGTATATGAAAACAATGTTTATGCGTTTGCATGCTTTTATGTACTTAAGTACATATATTGCATAAATTTACGATAATAGCACGTATATACAATGTACGTATGTATATAAAATTGTACGTATTTACGTACAATATGTAAGAATGTTATTTAAAGGTGCAATATATGCACATAGTTGCGTAAATAAAATGCGTACATGTATACATGCATATTTGTATGTACATTGATACATGTGCACGCAAAGTATGTACTTATGTACAACTTACATATGTACTTGTATAACTACATACTTCGTTAATACTTATGCGCATGTAATGCATGGATGTACAAAAAAATAGTTATATGCACAATGAACGCATGTACATACAACGTATACATGTACATAATTACAAGTAATGTACAAATACATGCGTACATTTAAATATATGTAATTACAATATACACATACATTGTGCATACATTAAAAAAATTTATATGAGTAAAGTTATTAAAATTTGTTTTAAAATTTATTCTAAGGCATATGAAACTCGACCTCAGCTTTAGAAAGCAAACGATAATTTTATTTTGAATTTCTAAACATTAATTCGGCACATAAAATTTACCGTTTTTCTTACCATTTAAAAAATTTCTATGAATCATGCATTACGTTATAAAAAAATAAATCTGTATTGTAAAACATTTCATGAAAATACCTGAAAAGAAATTTTTATTCAGAGAATTTCAAAATGATATAGAACAATTCGCGATCGCAACGAACTGTAGGGGGCGTTGTTGTATCAAACTAATACCTGCGATTTCTATATGAACAGTCATTCATTTACACCAGAGACGTCTTTAATGTAGTTTGTAGTATTGCAACGTTCCTTTTTTATCGTTGCTAATTAAATTTAAACAAGAAAAATGTTTAATATCCTTTCTTATGGAAACGAAAACAAAATGGTATCTCCTTTTCTTAGAGAAGGTAGTACATCCAAAACACATCGGAAAAATATTTATATTCTTATAAGAGTTAAAACCTAATGCCCAAAAAATAGTTTTACTAAATTGAATGATATAACATGAAAGGCCTATTTAAACTTTACATTCCATCAAAAATTAAAATGAACAAAAAGTATACATAAGCCTCATAATTTTATGAAATTTAATTTAGTAAAAAAGGTTTCTTGACAACAATTTTTATTAAAAAATTTCAAGTTTCAATAAAAATCATTATTTGGAAACTAAAAAACGTAAAATAAAGAATGCTTACGATACAAAGCAAAGATGAAAAACCCAATTCTAAAAATTCCTTATATTAAAATAAACAACTTTCAAGTTTTTTCTTTTTTGATTCATTATCAGACGCAGAAAACCATTCTATAGAAAACTATCATTTAAATCAAATGAGAAAAAAATTACTTAAAAGTAAAAAATTTTATTTTATAAAAATTAACACTTACCTGCTTTATAAATCAGAAGAATTCCAAAATGATTTGTTCTTCGATTTTTGTTACCATTTTTTAGAGCTATAAAAATGCGTCTTTGGGATTTGCAGAAAATAGAACAAGATGCAATTTTATTTTTTCAGGAGCGAAATATTTTGCCCATTGTCCACCGAAATCCGATAAACTACTTTGATTTTAAATAAAGTGTTTTATTTTATGATTTGTTGCAAAAATTTTGGTGTAGATTGGTGGCACTTAAAAACCGCCAAATCTGCAGTAGTGGTGGCGTTGTTACGTAAGTACCGAATCATATTACTTCAAACATTAGAATATGCAAGAATTATACACTAGCACATAATTTTATTCCATTTAATTTTTCAAAACAATTATTTTAACAACAATTTTTATTAAAAAATTATAAACTAAAAAACGTAAAATAAAGAATTCTTAGGATAAAAAAAAAAAAACGATTTTAAAAATTCCTCATATTGAAATAAAAGACTTCCATATTGTTTCTCTTTTCATTCTTATAGTTCTTAATCAGACGTAAAAAAAGCATTCTGTAGAGAACTATTATCAACTAAGAAAAAAAAAATTACAAGCTAATTTTTTATTATTAAAATCATGACACATACCTCCTTTATAAATCCGCAGAATTCCAAATAAAATGTTCTTCGTTTGAAAGTTTTATTTTCAAGTAATATGTACATAGATTATCCCTTTATTACTTTTAGATAACATACCACACATCAAAATTTTATAATTGTAAGATCTCGATATGAATTTGAATATATATGTAGCTTAAAAACAGAACAGCTGAATTCTAGTTGAAATTATCTATTCTTTGAAAACTAAGAAATACTTACCAAGAAAACGATAAAAAAAATTTATTAATCATCAGCACAAATGACACTATTCGCGATCGCAACGCTCGAGTACGCCGTCTAGCGGGAGCCTGTAAATATCGGACATTAATTTATCACGTTTTCATTTAGTTCCATCAAAGTCATTGACTGAATCAGACGCCATTTTTTAGCAGCAAATAAGAAACAAAATTTCCCTAAGGAAAAGGCCGAAGAACTTGAAAAAAATCTCCAGAATATTAGTAAATCTTTCAGGAACAGAACACGCCAAACATTTGAAGAAAAATTCCTCAATAATTTTTAATTTCTATTATCAACAAACTTGCAACTGATGACTTCCGATTTCGGATACTGTTACAGATGTGTGTATTAAGGTAAAATGCATTTCTTCTGTCTTCAATTCATTACGAATTAAAGTGAAGTCAACATTGCTTTCGTCATTCCAGTGAATAAATATGAATTCAGAACATACAGAATTGTAATAGTTATAGCATATTCTTCTTCGTTATAGAATAGTATATATTTCTGTATCCATATAATTCGGAAAACAACAATAAAAAATTATCCAAGTTACTTGAAATAGTGCCATTTGTACTGATTCTTAATTAATTTAAATCGTTTTCTTGGTAAGTTTTTTTTAATTTTGAAAGAATAAGTTCAACTAGAATTCAGCTATTCTGTTTTTAGCTACATATTCAAATTCATATCAATTATAAAATTTTGCTGTGTAGTATGTTATCTAAAAGTAATGAAGGTATAAACTATGTATCTATTATTTAAAAATAAAGTTTTCAAACAAGGAACTTATCATTTTGGAATTCTCCGGGAATCATAAATCAGGTAAGTGCAATGATTTTTACAATAAAAAATTTGCTTGTAAATATTTTTTTTTCATTTGATGATGGTTCTCTACAGAATGGTTTTTTACGTCTGATTAAGAACTATAAGAATAATAAAAAAAGAAACAATATGAAAGTTTTTATTTCAATGTTAATAATTCTTAAAATCGTTTTTTTTATCCTAAGAATTCTTTATTTTCCGTTTTTTAGTTTATAATTTTTTGATAAAAATTGTTCTCAAAATACTTTTGAAAAATTAAATGGTATAACATTATGTGTTTATGTATACTTCTTGTATATTCCAATGTTTGAAATAATATGATTCAGAAAAGTATGGAATAAAAATTCGGTACTTACGACGTATTAACGCCACCGCCGCTACAGATTTGGCGGTTTTTAAGTGCCGCCAATCTACACTTAAAATTTTTGCGACAGTTCATAAAATAAAACACTTTATTTAAAATCAAAATAGTTAATTGGATTTCGGTGGAAAATGAGCCGATATAGAGTTTAGCATAGATTCAAAACAATCATATCGCCATATGAACTCTGATGAATAAGATTCCAAATGAAATAACATTTCCAAAACGTACGTTTGCCAAGATAAAGTTTTATGTTGTGGGAATTGGTACATTTTCGTTTTTTCGGTAAAATATTTCCCTCCTGAAAAAATAAAATTGCATCTTGTTTTGTTTTTGGCAAATCCCAAAGACGAATATTCGTAGCACTAAAAATGGCGACAAAAAAGAATTGTTTTTTTTTGTTTTTGTTTCGTCAGCATTCTTTATTTTACGTTTCTTAGTTTCTAAATAATGATTTTTATTGAAACTTGAAATTTTTTGATAAAAATTGTTGTCAAAAAACGTTGTTTACAAAATTAAATTTCATAAAATTATGAGGCTTATGTATACTTTTTGTTCATTTTAATTTTTGAACTAATATGATTCTTAAAACTATAGAATGTAAAGTTTAAATGGGCCTTTCATGTTATATCATTAAATTTAGTAATACTATTTCTCGGGTATTAGGTTTTAACTCTTATAAGAATATACATATTTTTTTCTGTTAATGTACAAATATTTTTCCGATGTGTTTTGGATATTCCTTCTCTAATAAAAAGAGATACCATTTTGTTTTCGGTTGTACAAGAAAGAATATCAAGCATTTTTCTTTTTTAAATTTAATAAGCCACATTAAAAAAGGAACGTTGCAATGCTACACGCTACATTAACGACGTCTCCAGAGTAAATGAATGACGGTTCATATGGAAATCGCAGGTAAGCGTCTCATACAACAACGCCCCCTATAGTTCGTTGCGATCGCGAATTTCAAGTAATTTGGTTGATTCTTTATTGTTGTTTTCCGAATTATATAGATACAGAAATATATACTGTTCTATAACAAAGAAGAATTCTATAACTATTGCAGTTCTTGACGTTCTGAATTCACATTTCTTTATTGGAATGACGAAAGTAATGTTGACTTCATTTTAATTTGTAATGAATTGAAGACAGAAAAAATTATTTTACCGTAATATACGCATCTGTAACAGCAAGTGATCATGAAATTGTAAGTTATGTTGTTGGTAATAGAAAGGTAAAAATTATTGAGAAATTGTTCTTCAAATGCTTGGCATGTTCTGCTTCAATGTTTGGCATGTTCTGGTTAGTTTTTTCAAGTTCTTCAGCTGTTCCTTAGGAAAATTTAATTTTTATTTGCTGCTAAGAAAATGGCGTCCGTCATCGCCGATGATTTTGATGGAACTAAATGAAAACGTGATAAATTAATGTCTGATATTTACAAGCTCCCGATAGAGGGCGTACTCGAGCGTTGCGATCGCGAATACTAATTTGAAATAATGGAGTCGACAACAAAAGACAATCTCGAAAAAAAAATTTTTTTAAATTTTAAATTTATTTTACTTCGTATGACTTTTTTCTCTTCATTTTCATGCATTGTCATCCAATTCTGAACTATGTACCAAATTTGAAGTTTGTAGCTAGTCGGGAAGTTAGTTTAAAATCGATTGCAAAATTCCACCCGGACAGACATACACGAAGTCAAGTTTATATAAACGTGGTAAAATAAAATCAATAATTTAAAGTCAGTAGTTTTACTCTATATGAAAAGAACACTTTACTACTTTAAATAACATCTAATAAAACTTGAAAATTAATTTTGTACGAAAAATATGTTAGCGTACATGTTTTGAGAAAAAAAAAATTCATAAATGCACTAAAATTAGTGAATTATTTTCTTTTAACGTAGAATCATTACAAAAGATATCTTAAATTTAAAAACATAGAAAAGTTAAAAAAATATAAAAGCTGAAAACTTTTCTCACAAATCTCTGATTGATTGCATTTATATAACTCGTGTCCACAGCTTATTTAGCAAATTTTTTTATTCCCACGATTAACAGAAAATATTTTGGACTGCCTGTAAAAAATAAGCCAATATTCATGAAATCGTGAGAAAAATTCATAATGATTCCAATTGTACAAACAGAGAGTATAAAAATTTTCCTACAAAAACGTGCATTCGGATTAATTACCTGAATCATAAGTAAAATCGATTTTGTTAAAAGTATGATAAATAGAAGATCAAACTTTTGGACCTACAGAACAGTATTTTAATGTGAATAATAGGGGAGAGTTGGATAAAACGGGATACCATTATTGTTTATATTTACTACGGAATATCTGTTCAGGAAAACCATACATTATTTTTTTTGTAGCTACAACATTTATCTAAGTACACAAAAAACACATTTTAAACTAATTTTACTGACTGTGAAATAGAAAAAAAAATTAATTTCCAAACTCTTGCATATCCCGTTTTAGCATACCTGGGTTGGATAAAACGGGATAGGGTTTACAATGTTAAAATTTTTGCATATATATAAATATAAAATTATAAATAATGCAAATATATTAATAATATTGTTTATACATAAAAAAGCTCAAGTCTTCATCAGAGAAATACATTACAATTAGTTCTAAAGAAAGATGTGAAATCCTAGAGTCGAAAATTAAATGCTTAATAATGAACGTTAATAAACAAATTTTGCATTACTATATAAAAAGACTAAATTTTTCAAAAATATATATAGAGAATATAAATAAGTTGTTTAAAAAGCCTAGGCCTACATTAATATATGGCTATTTTAAAAGGTAATAATCCAACAAATAAATAGGTGGATAAAACGGGACATAAAAAACTCTATCCCGTTTTATCCAACTCACAAGTGTCCCGTTTTGTCCGACTCCGACACTTTTTGAAACAAACATGGCTGATGCCTAAATATGAAAAGAAAATTAGATAGACTGCACATCAAAATATTGGTAAATAAATGATTAATTAAATTTAATACTCACCGGAATTTTATTCCCATATGTGTAGGCAGTACAATGTAAAAAACAACGCACGTAAATATAGAAAATGGCTAAAAAATAGAGTAAAAAAGTTCTGAGACCTACAACTTTATATCAAATAGTGATCTCGAGGCGGGACGCACCGAGAATGATATAATCACGGTCGAATAACACGTTTCTGTCGTTGTCCACTAGATAGCTGCAATAGTCTGGTCCCAAGGCGACGTATCCCGTTTTGTCCGACTATCCCGTTTTATCCAACTCTCCCCTATATGCTGATTGCTTTCAGAATATAGTTTTTAGTATAGATGATTACTCTTTCTTGTAAAATATGCCTGTTTTTATTCTTGTCCCATTGTCACGGTGAGTAATTGAAAATAATAATGTTTAATTTTTTTATCTTTTAAAATAACTATTTCTTATATTTTGTCCTTCCAAAAGGTCATTGAAATTACTTTTAATAATTTTAAAGTGAAGTGTTAAGAATATTAAAAAGAGTAAAATACAAGAATAAATCGAAGATCTAGCTTTTGGATCTAAGTACAGTTATCTAATATGAGTAATATATGCTGATTGCTTTCAGAATATTATTTTTCGTATAACTGATTAATCATCCTTGTAAAATAAGTCTATTTTTGTTCTTGTTCTATTGTCACTGTAAGTAATTGAAAATAATAATACATAGCATTAAAAAATGAATTGCAATTTTATGTTTAAATTTTTCATCCCTTAAAATAACTATTTCTTATTTTTTGTCCTTCCAAAAGGTCATTGAAATTACTTTTAATAATGAAGTAAAGTGTTAAGAATAATCAAGAAAATAAAATATAAGAATAAATTGAAGATCCAACTTTTGGATTACAGTTATCTAATATGAATAATATATGCTGATTGCTTTCAGAATATTATTTTTCGCATTGATGATTACTCTTTCTTGTATAATATGCATGTTTTTATTCTTGTCCCATTGTTATAGTAAGTAGTTAAAATTAATAATGTATTTCGTTTAAAGATGAATTTCAATATTATGTTTAAATTTTTTATCATTTAAATTAACTATTTCCTATTTTAATCCTTTCAAATAGTCATTGCAATTATCTTTAGAAATGTTATTTAAAGTATAGTGTTAAGAATAATCAAGAATAGAAACTAGTGCTAATCAAGCAGAATGTGCAAAGCAAAAAAATCGGATAACTTTTGATCTAATGATGGTATTTTTCTCTGATAAAACAGAACATTTTTGACATTACCATCATATCTTAAATCAATAAATATGGAAGTTCATTAAAGTTACGCAATTGCTTGCCGAAACATAATTTTGTCTAATAAACATTTATTTTTTGACAGATTTTTAATCTTTAAAATATGAAACGGGCGCAGTCCAGGAAAATACGATCCCCTTATGTTTTGCCAAAATAGTGTTCGAAAGTTCTTCGTTTCTATGTCAATTTTTGTTTCTTTGGCCATACTTTAAACTTTATTTTTATTAATGAAATTTCAACCATTAACTAATTTATATTATGAAAATATTTATGGGAATATAAATAAATTAATTCCAAGAATTTTTAATACGTAAGACAATTGAAAAATGAATTCGATTTTTTTTTTTTTAATACTGACAGTAATTTTAAAATGTGTGTCATCCAGCTTTTGCCCATATCCTATCCCGTTTTCGCCCATAGTATGATGGATCGAATGGTTGTGAGTAGGACTGGGTGATAAATCGATTAATCGCGAAATATCGATTTATCGCATACATCGGCAAGCCGGTAGAATGATTTTCGTTTTAGGCGATGCATCAGAAATCTGATTTAAGCCACCGGTACAAACTCGTGGTTTAACGATTTAGCGTGCGAGGATTCTTGCCTACGCTAACGCTGTCACCTCGCTGACGATGACAGCAATGCAATTTAATCGGGGTATTTAATATTTTACTTTGTTATAAAAATTAGTTTTTCTAAAAATTTATTTTATGCAGGTAAGAATAATAATTTGATGGAAAATTGCAAGTATTGTGTCTATTATTATTATTAATCCAATAAATCTTCAGTCGTTTTTAATTATAAAAAAATTAAAACAAAGCCTACATTTATTTAATTTGCTTCGCTTGAGAAAACAAAAACAAAGTATGCGTTATTTATTTGTAAAAAAAATTGACTATTAGCTAAAACAAATAATTTTTTTTAATTAAATAGAAAGTTCAGCAATGTTTTGACGCTTTTTAATAATTTAACAATCTATATTATATAAAACGCTAATACGTATGTATCAATAAAACCGATGATATTTCTTTTCTCGCGCTGGCAACAGTTTTCATTTTTAACTGTTAGGCTTCGGCGTGCAAGAGCACGTAGTGAGCATCATATGGCTAATCTATATTATATAAAACGCTAATACGTTTTAATTTATAGGCTTCGGCGCGCAAGAGCACGTAGTGAGCATCATATGTCTAATTGGGTGAATTCTCACCGAATTATCAAAAAAATTCTCACAAAATTATCCTCATCGAAGCCGATGCTTTACACCCGGCGTTCAGTACTATTTCATATCGTTTTACAACACATGGTTTTAGCCCTCTGGTGGGAAAGACTTTAAAACAAAACTTACAACAGTTACTTTTCTCAACAACTGAAATTTAGAAGAGTGTGATTAAGAAAAATATGTGAACTGTTTGCAATTTCAAATTAATATTGAAATGCACAGGTTTAGAATTTTCTACAGTGAAAAGTTTTCAGTGTTCAAAAAAGTATACAAAAGCTAGACGTTAAGAACGTATTCAATGAGCGAGCAAAGCGAGCATTGGATTGCGAAGCTATCCGAAATGAACTGCGAAAGTAGTTCCGGGGGTTGGTGAGCGCCAGCGAGAAGGGGGCGAAGACAAATTTCCAAGTTTCAGAAGAAAAAAAAAGTTTGTTTATTCAGAGAAAGACCTTCACATGTAACCTATGACGCCAGCTGATCGTTTCTAAGCAAAATGGCGTGTTAAGGTTGTACTAAACATGTTAGAATGTTAATTAACGTGAAGTTAATTAAATTCGATTAACTTCACGTTAATTAACCACGTCGTTAATCACGTGAATTCGATGTGCGATACAGCACCGTATACAGCACTCGTCTACGTCTTTTACTCAATTTCTTTGATTTATTATTTGTTTATGTATTTTATTGTAACTGTGAGGGGAAAAAATTGTGTATCTGGCAACTCCGATACATAATTAGTTTGTTTATGTTCTACATGGCCTCATGCCTGTCTATGTGTTAAGTAAGAAATATACAGTGAAACAATTTAAATCTTTGTGAAAGAATCTTTGTGTTAGAATGTGTCATTTAAGAATATACCATTTAAGAAAATTGATGCTTGCTGGGCTTGACTTACTCGAAGTAAAATAGAAAGAACAGTTGCTGTCATAAACAAATAACATGTTTCAACAACCAATCAGGATCGAGATACCCTCACTACGTCACTCGCAGGTATATCATTAGCATATTTTTGGTTATTCCTTCGAACTATTCGGATTAAGATAAAATTACTAATTAGAATTACGAGTTCCTGAACATGAAAATCCGATCATTATATAAAAAATTGGACAGGATATTCACTTTCTTATTTATCGTATAACACGACAAAAAATAACAACTATCTTACTTTTATGCACTAGTGCTCAATTAAATGTTTCGAATACCGAAACTAAAATATGTTTGTTAATTTGCGCAGACGATATTTTAAATTACGAAATCAGACTCAAAAACGCACTCATCGTACTTTTTTTCCCCGGCGGTTTAACTTCAACTGCAAAATATGGTCATAAAAGTTAAGGCAATTGAGTGGTTGAAAGGTTGTTCATCGTATGTTAATTTCACTTATTGACTATTTATTTATTATATTTATTTTAATTTATTTAATTTAATTTTATGTACTTTTGTTTAATTTTATTTATTTTTATTTAATTTTATTTATTATTTTGACTCCAAACACACAGCCCTAATATCCAAACCCAATTAAAAATAAAAATTTCAATTTTTCTCAGTAGAAAAGTGATTGAATTTTCTAGTGCAATGTTAGAATTAACGCTATCATAACATTTTAAATTCTCACATGGAACATTCTCACTTAGGAAAAAATGGTTTAAATAACAATTTATTCAACTCTACCATATTCGACCGAAACAGACAAATAACCTGCTAAGTATGAGAAAAATCATCCATTGAGTGTTATTTCCTAATACGGTTGAACAACAAGAATTTTATTTACGCCAACTAGGCCCACAGCTAATGAGAGTAGAGCGCATGTCCTTCGAAAACTGGTAGCTAAGGCACGTGATAAGAATCACGAATTCATATTTTCATTTTCCATCATTGCAAACCTAACACAACGCCGGATGCCTAATAATTTCATAGTAATAAGTGTGTGGTAAACACCTTATGAAGCCACTATAAACCACTTAGTTCTTAGCAGCTGGGTTGAATCTGGCCTTCTAGTTGGCCATGATCTGGGCGTACCACAATATTTCCTCCATTCCTTCAACGCATGAGGAGTTGTAATAACCAGCACTCTTTAATTGGTGGTCCTTGACAATTGGTATACAAATTCACGCATACATGGCAGCATAACAAAGCTGTTTAGGACTAAAAAAGTATCTAGTATTTCCAATACTCTAGTCTAATCAACTAGTATAAACTAATTGAGCCACATTACTCGATTCACCTACCAAAACAAAACTCACCCATAACCTAACTCCAATATCCATTACCTAATGAAAAGTAATGTTCAGTTAAATTTAATTTTTTTGATTTTGAAACCATGCTAGTAGCAAATGGTTATAAGAATTCGCAGTTTTTCAACCATACCAGTTGTAGAAGGTTTCAAACCCATAAAGGTAAGGAAATCTTCCTAACCTTACACTTTACGGTTAATTGAATGGACAAGACTGCTACCGGTTATTTTACCGTAAATTTAGAAGGAAAGTTCTAACAGTGTAATGCTTCTCTTTTAAATAAAACAAATATTAAATATCTGCTTCTCCTGAGATTTTTCGATAAAATTTCAATTGTACGTACATTAATCGTAAATTTTTTAGTTTTTAAGTTTGTTGTCTCGCGAACTAATGTAACTGAAAATTATACAATAGCTTTATTTTCACATTTTAATAGATAACATAATAGGCATTTCTTAAGTGCAGCTGTTTATATAAGTGGAGAAACAAGTGTAATTGAAAAATTAATTGCAACACAACATTAGAGTTCAACAAGATACGGAACAAGTTAGCTGTCTTTGCATTTATTGGGTAAGTATTTCTTTTATTTCTGTGAGTTTATATTTTATATTTAACTACTACTAATTCGGAATTCTTTCGTGCTACTTTCTATTTATTCCTATTCTGTTCTATTCTTGTTAACATTTGTATAAGTAATATAAAAATCTAAATATTTTTACTTTATTAAAGCTTATCATTTAACAAATTGTATGTTTTGATCAGCATTTTTTCTAGTTTGCTTCGAGAAATATCACCAAAATGACGTCTCTGCCATATCTGATTTATACGCTTTTTCATACTTTACCCCTGCATAGATATACTCCGAAGACTACGAATCACTTCCGAAATGAATATGACTACATAATAGGTAAGTAACAACAATTAATTTTTTTAATGACAAATTAATATTCACTATTAGATGAGAAACCTAGTTTTTGATTAACATCGTTCATATTTACTTTTACTTCTTCATAAGAATATAGTAATAGAAAGAAAACTTTTTTAAATATTATAAACTGGAAAATAATATAAGAAGTACAAATGTAAAAATTAAATACAGACAGATATTAGTATTAAACATACTAACAGTTCTAAATCAGAACATTAATACTAGAGATGAATGGAAATAATTAATTTTAGTGTGTATTGCAGTATGATAGGTGGTTTAGAAGTGGCGCTTCGCGTGCTCCTGCCACAGGTCCGAGGTTTTATCCTCGCATTGGGTTTGGTTGACTTAGATTTTCATCCCTTCAGTGGGTCAATAAAATGGGTAGAAAGCAAGCTTGGGAACATAACACTGAGGGTTTCGCATTCTGCTGTCTGCACAACAGCAACATCATCTCAGCTTCCCAGAGCCCAAAGGTCAAGAAAACACAGATAGGCACACAGTAGGCCTTTCATAGGCCGTTGCAAGCCTGAGAGAAGTTTTAGTTCAGTACAATACTCATGAATAGATAATATGTAAAATGTAATATTAGTATCATAACATTTTTAGTCTTTTTCATTTTCTCCTAATTCATTCAATTATATATAGCTGGCTTAATTTTCATCTTTTCAACAAAATTTGAAAAGATAGCTATTTAAACATAAATTGATGAATTCTAAACAAATATAATGATCACCAATTCATACAGTATTCATGACTAAATAATGTGTAATATTAGTATTATAAGAATTTTAATGTTCTTCATTTTCTGTTAATTCCTCCAATTGAGTATAGCTGATTTAATTTTTAACTTTTCAACAACATTTAAAATAAGAGCAATTTAAGCATAAATTGATGGTTTAAAAAAAACATAACTATCGCAAATCTCGACTTTCCTCGTGACTTAATAATTAGCGAAATTTAATATTAATATCATTTGTTCTTTTGTATTTTTATTTTCTGATAATTAAATCGATTGTATATAGCTGACTAAATTATCAGCCTTTCAATAAAATCTATAAATATAGTCGTTTTAACATAAATTGATGGATTCACAAAGATTATAAATATCACAAATTCATCCATTACTTATGACTAAATCTTGGTCAAAGAATACGTGTTCACCAAGGACTAAATAATGAGCTAAATGTGACATAAGTGACAAAAGATTGTTCGAATGGGATTATAAACTTAAGAAAATGGGTCGTTTGTAGTCCTCTAAGCAAGAACCTTCCTCGGTCTCAAAACACAGAAAGTGTCTTTGCATTTACATGTATTTTGACAGTAAATAAAGTTCTTGTTTACAGAACCGAAATATCCCTTCCATTTCCATGCTGTCTATTTTCACTTTGATTAGTTTTTTGTATTCTGTGCAATGTTATGCTGTTGTATGAAAACTAAGCAATCATATAAAAATACTATTTTTGAAAGTCATGAAGCATTTATTTTCGCCAAAGTGGGTGCTGGTTCTGCTGGATCTGTCGTAGCAAGTCGTTTGAGCGAAGAGAAATGTGTCACAGTATTGCTCCTGGAAGTTGGCAATACACCTACCATATTGACAGAAATACCTATTTTGTCATCTGAGTGGGTAGGCTCAAATCTGGACTGGAAATTCAAATCAGTCCCTCAAAGGCATTGTGCATCGGCCCTTACAAACAGAGTAAGTAATCGTCTTAGTAAAGTAGAATTTAAGTACGCACTTTTTCTTTAAAAATGATTTTATCTGCATAGTTTATGTTTTCTTAACTTCATTTATTAAATGTAGAGTTCTTGAGTCTAAAGACAGTTACGACAGATTCAAAATTGTCCAGGTTAGGGTTGCGAAAAGGAATGCTTATGGAATCAATTACCACACTTGGCAAAGTTTCCTTCAAATTACGATTTCTTACTCCGCGTTAAAATTCTGTAACAAGCTACGTTTGGTTTTAATCCTTGCTCCGGGATTAGTTAAAATATGCCAAAGTAGCATAAAATAATCTATATACATAATTCACTTGTCTTTTACTATAATTCGAGTCGTATTTAATTGGCTGCGTTGGCAGCAACTATTGACTGTTTTTGATCACTTTGTTTGTGGATAGTCGATGTACGTTGCTAATTTATGACGAATATCAACAATGATCAAATGCCACTTATGACGGACGACGAAAAAGCTAATGAACAAATTACAGTTTCTTTAATAACTCAAGGTCGTTCAAGGTTATTTCTTTAAAGGTGAAATATAAGTATGGCTGGGTGATCGTGTAAAGCTGAGGGTGTGGTGGCGCTAGTGGCTAACTTAATTAGGCTAACTTAAAAAGATATTTTAAAAGATATTTCTGACGACATTTTATTCAAATGTAGCCAAATAAGGGATAAAATACAAAACATGGCAAATCTTAAGAATTATTCACAATGAGATATTAACTTTCCAAAATTTTTTTGGCCTTACGACCTCTGAGAATCAATACATTTCTGAAAGCTCTTAGGAATGGTACAATTATGTTTAGATTTGAACCCAAATTACAATAACAAAACTGCATAGAATATTAGGCTTGTTCACACATCGCCTCGTAGTCATAACATAAGCGGAGGGATACACCGGAAATTTTCTAAATTTCTTCCGGTTTAAGGACGCTTGTTATTGTTTACATTAGACCACCCATCCATATTTTAAGGGGTTAGAAAGCAACATTTTGTTTTTTGCTTTTTTTGTTTTGCAATGTTATTAGTATATCGCTGGCTACACCGATTTCCAGCATTGTTTTATAGTTGTTCTTAGCTGAAGCGCTATCTGATGACGAACTTTGTAACTAATTTTGAATCTTGGTCATAGTAAATTTGTTTCACTGAGCATAAATGGAGTAAATCATATATTTGTATCTCCTTTTACTTTTCTTAAATATGTTTTTTCTATTAGAACACCAAGCAGCAAATTCTAGATTAAAAATTATTATTCGAGCGACTTTAATTTATGCTGAGATACGTACTTTCATACTTCAACTAATTGAGACATTTTTTTTAAAATTTATTTTGAAAAATTAAATAAAGTTTAAAAATTTGTACATTATAGCAAATTATGATTCCAAGTGGTAAAGCAATAGGTGGAACAAGCGTTATAAATGATATGTTGAGTATTCGAGGAAATCGCCATAACTATGATGAATGGGCAGCTATGGGTGCAAAGGGCTGGAGCTATGATGAAGTCTTACCATATTTCAAAAAACTGGAGGACTATAGAAACAGGCACTCGGCGGATGCTTGTAAGTGACATGCACTGCATAATATGGAACAATAATTTTGGATCTAATGATCGGATTTTTCCCTAAGTGAGATGGGTTTTAATGTAAAATGGTTCGAGGCAATATTTACTTGAAATAGGTTAAACGGCTGGCTAGAAATAAAACTTTTTCTTTTTCTTCGAAATAAAAGAAAGGAAGTTGTATTTTTAAATTTCCATTTCTCAAGAATTATTCTACTTCGGTCAAATTTTGAATCCTTTCGTTTTTTTAAAAAGTTCAAAATGGAATTCTTTCATTTTTTTTATCAAAGTTAAATAAAATGTAAACATTTGTAGATATCAGTTTTCAAAAATTTACCGATAACTGTGTAATTAATTTAAAAAAATATTTTTTGGCATCTTGGGGTAAACACAAACCTTATACTTTTGGGTAAATACAAACCCTATACTTTTGGGTAAAATCATTTTAATTCGTATAAAAAGCGCAAAAAGGAAAATTAGCATTATGGTGCTCAATTGTTGGACTACTTTTCTAGTTGATCTAGCGCTACCATATTTTCCAGATTTTTAGTAACCCTCGTATTTTGAAGTCCAAAACTTCAAATCCATCGGAGAAATAGTGTGTCAATTCAGGTAAAATTTGCATTTGTGTCTGAATTCGTAAAACTCAAATTATCATACGAATGAATTAATTAGCATATTGAAGGTATGCTCATCGAACCAATAAAAACTACTTACGTGAAAATCCAATTATTAGATCAAAATTTTTTCAAAGTATAGCGTTTTTTTCTCATTTGTTTAGATTTTTTTGCTTAATTTGCATCAATAAAATTACATATTTTGCTTAGTTTAATCAATAAAATTAAGAAAAAAAAACTTTTCTTTATGATTTCATTATCAAAGCTTTCTGAAAGAGTCAAGCATATAAATATAGGATCATCAAAATTCCAAACGATGACTCGGATCAAGTTCTAAAAAATTAATTAAAAGACTAGTTTAATTTGATGTGAAGAAATTTCTATAAAAGTTTCAAGACACATCGATATAGAAGTTTTAAAACTGTAGAAATATTGCGGGTTTTTTTATAAGTTATTCTTTTTTAATAAAACAATTTTATTCAAAGATGAATAAAATTTATACCTAACACTTTTGCTGCACAAACAACTAATGCGCATTAAATCCTAATATTTTTTCAAAACTATTATTGTATGCTAATTTTAAAATATGGTGAACTCATTGACTCTATCAAATCACCGCATTAGTTTTTTTTAAAAAGAATACGATGTCTTATTTGTAAAAAAAAAAAAAAGTTTAGTCTAATTTGTGCTTAACAATTAATATCTTATAGATAATTATGGTCTATCTTATTGTCATGATTAATAGCTATAAATACTCTTATTTTGCAAGATCCTTGTTAGATATAGGTGCCTACTATTTCAAAGCACGTGAAAATTGGAAACTAATGACATAAAAAAAGAAGCAGAAATGTATATATCAGTTGAAAAAATAAACATAGTATGCATAAAAATATCATCATTTTATGTAGGCAATAATAGCCTCGTATAAGATATGTAGCTGAATTTAAATGTTAGTATTTTTCCAGTCTACTTGTCTACTATTTCAAAACACGTTGAAATCAAAAATTGATATTAAATTTCTCGTCCAGTTCTTCTTAAAAGGGAAATAATGTCTGCATTTTAAAAAAACCGAGCATTTATTCTATTGCATGCATACAACTTATTACCATCTAATAGATAGCATTTTCTTTGTAGATTATCATGGGTTTAAAGGACCTATTACTGTCTCAAAGCCTGGTTATAATTCGAAATTGAAAAAATTTCTGACTGAAGCTGTAGTGAGTGAAGGATACCAGTTTGTCGATCCGAACGGACGAAGGCAGCATGGTAACAATTCTATTACACACAGAGATCTAAAAGAAAAATATATCAGCCTATTTAAAAATGCCTATAACTGAAGTCGGTATAGCTAAGTTTAAACTTAAAAAAAGGTTTATTTTCAAATGGGTGATTAAAAGGTAGTTAAAATGTTTAATTTCTGATGATATATTTGAAAACTAGAGTAAATTTCCCAGAAATTCTATACCTGCAAAGCGTCGGTAGGGAAACAATTCAAAGAAGTTTGAGTACCTGAATAATGATTACAGCATTATAATGACGTCAATTTCAGTACAGTTTTAGAATTTTCTCGGAAAAAATGGAAAATTAGCAATTTATTCCATTGTTATTTTACCACATTTAAGCAAAATAGTCAAATAACCATTAATAAGATGGTATTCAAACTATTAACTGTGAGAAAACGGTTTATTAGCTGTTTTCACGTAATACGGTTAAACAACCGGAATTTTAGAGCACCAACTACAATCATCTAATGAAGCCACTTAGTTCTCCCGCTCCCCTTAATACATGAAGAGTTTCCATCATCCTGCACTCTCCAAAACCCATTACCCAACAAAAATTCTATCTCCAAAGTAACTCTTATACGGTTTTGAAAGCATGCTAGTTGTAAATGGTAAAAAGAACGTAAACTTTTGTATTCATGGTTTTATAACCATACTAGTTGTGAATGGTTTCAAAACCGTAAAGGTAAAAAATGTTCTTCCCCATAAATTTTACGGTTAATTGGATGAACAGACTGCTGTCGGTTATTTTACCATAATTTTAGAATGCAAATTCTATCAGTGCATTTCAACGCAGAAAAAAAGAAGATGAGTTTTGAATTTTAATTTTTTTTAAATATTTGTATGATCTATTTATGTATATAAAAAAATTCTCCCCCTCAGAGAGGAATTTTCCCACTACCCCTTAATAACCATATTTTTCCCAAAGTCGTAATTTTTAGGGTTCATCCCATTTTCGATTTCTTGTCTATCTTTTTTAATTTTTCCTCTTAGACTTCTAACAACACTCATGTAAGTTTTCCCATCCCCCTCATCAATTTTTAACAGTTCCTAAAGAAAGCGAGTTTAACCCTTAACCACCCCCCACCTTTCGGTAAACAGAACTTTCTCCAAAGCTTATTCCTAAAACCACGATTTTTTATCATTCTTTTTTAATTTTCATACAAATAAAGTTTCAAATGTGAGTTTTTCCTCTAATATTTTATTTGCTAGTAATAACACAAATAGTATCAGATCGTCTCAATAGTAATAGACACATAAGATATTTTTTTCATATATTATAAATGTACGCATAAAGGTAATTCTTTGAGCAGAATCGACAGATTTTAATAATTCCACTTTTTATTACTTGCGAAATTTAAAAAGATTCTTTTTAAATACCATGTGTTTGATTGAATATCTCTTTCGATGTCAGTTTGCGAAGAGAACTTCTGATGCTCCAATGCATTTGTTATAAATTGAGATTATTGTACCATCTGTAGTGTTTGATATGCGTTTTCAATTTTGTTTCATACGTTGCGTATTGCAGGATTTTATGATCCGGAAGGAACAATACGAGATGGACGACGTTGCAGTACTGCAAAAGCTTATCTAGTTCCGAGCGACAACCGAACCAATCTGGATATTGTACCTAAAGCAATGGTGACCAAAGTAAAAACTTTAAAATATTTAACTTTCTGTTTTATCAAATGTTTTAGCCGGGATAGCATGGTTGACAGGGCACTGGGCCCATGTCCAAGAGTTCGTGGGTTCGATCCCAGGCCGGCCGAAGACTCCTAGTGTAGTAAATGGTGACTGATGCCCGTTAAATCTGTCGAGTCGCTAAGTCCGCAACAGTGCTGACGTGAAATATGTTCCCATAACAAATCAATACCTCTGGGAGTACTGATCCAGGAGTTTCCTTGTCTTCTGGATTGGTTCAAAATTGCAAGGCTACGGTTCATAGCTATAAAATGTTCTAGCTGCGGCAAGGCTATAAAATGTTCTAGTTTGGAGTCGCGAAATCCCATTGGATAGATCGTTCGCCTTCCAATGAGGTGAACCGGAGTTGGATCTCGGTGTGGAGTGGTTGATGCGAATTACGCATCCGGCTAGCACCGATCACAGTGCTGACGTGAATTATCCTCAGTGGTAGACGGATTATGGGTTAAAGTCCCCTTGCCGTCAGGCTAACAGTGGGAGGTTCTCGTGGTCTTCCTTAATGCTGGTTAGCTCCATCAAAAAGTCCTCCAAAAAGGCAAATTTCTCCCAATACTCGATCCAGGAGTTCTCTTCTCTTTTGGATTGGGCTCAAAATTGCAAGGCTACGGAGTTGAACATTAGTAGTCGTAAACCCATAAAATTGAGTAGGCTGTTCAAAGACAGTTATAAAATAAAATAAAATGTTCTAGTTTTATGTGCAACAAATAAAATTCCTGTATGTTTTATTATTAATAATCATTCACCTGCACCACCTTATCCAAAACAGTAGTTCAATTTAATTCATCTGGAATGAGATATTTTTCATAAATTTAGCATGCAACTTTAAGTAATATTTTTGTCATCAGTTTATATTTAACTTACAAAACTATCTTCATAGTAGATAACACGTGTAGTAATTTTTTTTAAAAAAATGAAAAAAAAAGTATAGTTATCAACTGTCGTATTACAAATTGTAAGTTAACTTACCCTCGATTTGTTCACAAACTGACTCCATTTTTTAACACGGTGATTCGCTGATTTACTGATTCTTCCTTTTCACTTTCACACCGATTATATAATTTTGCAACACTGTGTTTCACTAGTTAATCGTTTCCAGTATTCAACAATATGCTATATCAGTAATATCCTCGATTCATAAATACTACACGAATTCCTTCATTTGTGGATTCACTTATTTTCTTCATTTATTCATGTCAAGAATCAATTATTCCAAAAATCATCTGATGTACTATATCAAGAATTATTAATGGTAGCGATCGCCACCGAAACACGCTATACCGAAAGAAAATTAAATAAAAGCTGAAATTTATATATTTTTCTTGCACTTACATAGCTTTGAAAATCTATAGAAATCAAAAACTGTAACAAAAAAGTCTTCGTTCTTATCCCTATATACTTTAATTATTTTTTCAATCATCACAGTAAATTCTTTCTCACTGTTATGTTCAATATATTTAGAGGTTGAAAGTAACGAAACTACTAAGTATCGCTACCTGTTTTTCGTAGTTTGTATTGCAGTTTGCAGTGTGTTACTTTTATATATATATATATATATATATATATATATATATATATATATATATATATATATATATATATATATATATATATATATATATATATATATATATATATATATATATATATAAAACATTTAAAGTTAATGCAGTAAGTAGTACGATACAAAAACAAAAGAAAAAAAAACAATAATTTCTAGCGATTTCTGATAAGCGCATGTAAAGTTAGTTTAGTAAAGAAACAAGAATCAATCGTAACTAATTTTTCGAATCTGAGTATCCTTCTGAGTATCAATTTTAACCACTTGGATTAGTCTGAGTAGGAACCGAGGGTGTGCGGTATTGGTCCTCGTTAAACTGTTCTATCGTAAAGTGCTCGACTTCGCGTGCAAGTCGTCGGGCTAACGAAGCGGGGATGCCATCCCCTCTGAAGAGGATCAAAATTGTGATGGCGTGTCTTCGGATCATCCTCAGGGATGTTTCCCAAACCGTCGCCAATTGCCCACTGTGAAGCTCTAGTGCGACGTAAATAAACTACAACTACTACAACTGAGTATTTTTGCAGGTCTGTCAGTGGACGCAATGAGAATGGCGCTATGGCCGAGGGTTACTAAGAATTACGTATTAGCAATTCTTAGAACCTAGTACCGAATTGTTCTCATAATTATAGCTTATTTATCACTATGGCCACAACTTCAAATGCGGGACCGGGATAACCTGGTTGGTAGGGCACTGGGCCCATGTCTAACGGGTGGTGGGTTCGATCCCAGCCAGCCAAAGACTCCCCGTGTAGTAAATGGTGACTGATGAACGTTAAATTTGTCGAGTCGCAAAGTCCTCCATGTTCCCATAACAAATCAATATTTCTAGGGGTACTAATCCAGGAGTTTCCTTGTCTTCTGGATTAGTTCAAAATTACAAGACTACGTAGTTGAACATTGGTGGTCGTAAACTCAAAATTGGGTCGGCTGCTTATCGGTGGTTATAAAACTTCAAATGCGAGCTGTGTTAAGCCACGGGAAAGAGCACACGCCTCTCTAATGAGGTGACTCAGATTACGAATTCCGCACCTGGTTCACACCGACCGCAATCCTGACGTAAAATATCCTCAGTGGTCTAATCAATGTAGTCAAGCAGTGCCTACATTTCGAACACAGTTGTAGTTAACTACGGTCATTTGCAATAAAGTAGTTGTAGTTTACAACAACAACAGCAACAAATGTATATTTTTCTGAGCACTGCATGCATCCCGTTATCCCCTACATGTATTCTGTGATATTACAACATATTATTTTCTAACTACTATAGTTTGTCTAAAGTAAGAACTCCCCTAGCCATTCGTCCGAACCCGTGGCGGTGACTATGGTGACGAGGTATAGCTATTTTAAGTAGGGGTGTGGCGTCATTGTTTAGGACAGGTTTTGTCTCGGGTCAGCGTGAGAATGATAAACTTTATCTTCGATCTATTGTGTAAACCTTAGAGTGAAGAGAAGATACCCTCTCTGAAATGAGCTATCCTTGTTTCCATAGCAGCAGACGGCCTCAGACTTTGTGGATAGGAGAGTTCTTACCGTAGACAAACTATAACTAACCAACTAACTTTCAACAGATTGATATCCAAAACAAGCAAGCTGTTGGGGTCTACTTTCAATACAAGGGATCTAAGCACTATGTCAAAGCAAGAAAAGAAATCATAGTATCAGCTGGAGCATATAATACACCGAAATTACTCATGTTATCTGGAATAGGTCCCAAGACTGAACTGGATAGATTTAATGCAAGTATTTCCCTAGAAAAATTATTGCTCATCGTGAAAAATCTTTATCATCTTTAATTAATTTTTTAATTTATTTCAAATGCTATTGATTTTCTTACATTTTAATTTGATTAGCGATTACATTTACGTGTATAATTTGAGTTTACTTTAAATCCAAATGATTTCACTAAAAATTAGTTTGAATTAAGAGTACGTTTTTTTGTTAATTTAGCCATATTCTTTAATATACAGGGTCTTTATAATTAAAGTTCCACTTTGAAATGACTATAAAAATAAAACTACCCGACGAAATGTCATCAAACTTGGTATATGTCTATAAGAGGTCGTGGGATTTTAGTTCCCGCAAAAAAAAAAAAAAAAAAAAAAAAAAAAGAAGTTCAAAAATTCACCACCAGCGGAGTATGGCGCTATATGCAATAGTGCTAAACAAATGTGAAATATGCAAATTTGTCTTACACGTCATGTGACTTTGCAGTTATAAAAGTGAGGCGCCTTGTCTGAGCTGTCAGTGTTCTGAGTCGACAATGTCTGTTACCATGCAAGACCGTGCTCTGCTCGTGAAATGTTACTATGAATGCGACAGCAATGAACGGAGGGCTTTACAAAATTTCCGTACTATAAGAGGAAAACGCCGAGGTCCAATGACACCGCAAGGTTTACGAAAAATGATGGCAAAATTTCAAGCCACAGGTTTGTTATCTGTTGCACCTGGGCGTGGACAAAAATCTGTGTCTGTGGAAACCAAGGAGGCTGTTGCATTAGCAGTAGAGGAAGCAGCAATGGATACCCGACAGGGGACGTGCAGCGTAAGTGCTGTTGCACGTCGACTCGACTTACCATTGAGTACGGTGTACAAAATCGTTCGGAAAGTGTTGCAGTACTACCCTTACAAAATCAAACTTGTTCAACAACTTCAACCTAGAGATCCGGCTTTAAGAGAAAAATTTGCTTTGAGTTTTCTGGCACGGATGGAGGTGAACATCAATTGGCCATGGAACATTATGTGGACAGATGAGGCACATTTTTACTTAAATGGGGATGTCAACACCCATAACTGCAGGATTTGAGCCAAAGAAATCCCTCATGTTATCCACGAAGTTCCATTACATTCGCCTAAAGTCACCGTTTGGTGCGGTATGACAGCAAATTTCATAATTGGACCTTTTTTCTTTGAAGAGCCATCGGCAGCTGGACCCGTGACATGCACCGTGACTGCTGCTCGCTTAGAATCGATGCTCAGATGTTTCGTGATACCTGAACTTCAGCAACGGGGCATTTTAGCCACCACGATCTTTATGCAGTACGGGGCTTCACCTCACATTGGTAGGTGTGTCAAACAGTTACTGCAGCAACATTTCACGAATGATCGTATTGTAGCCCGAAACTTCCCTATTTCTTGGCCACCCCGATCACCAGACCTCAACCCCTGTGACTTCTGGTTGTGGGGTTATCTCAAAGCCATTGTTTATGGTGATAACATAACCAATTTAGTGGAATTGAAGAATGTGATACAAAGACATGTCCGTAACATTTCTCCAGATATGCTAAGAAGTGCTGTTGAGAATGCAATATTGCGATTTAATTTGCTTTCAGAAAATGGCGGATGCCACATTGAGCATGCTTTGTAGCAACAATAAAAGTGTTTGCAACTGATGTTTCTTCAGTTATTTCGTTTAACCTTATTGCATACAGCGCCATTCACCACTGGTGGTAAAGATTTGAACTTTTTTTTTTTTTTTTTTGCGGGAACTAAAATCCCATAACCTCTTATAGACATTTCCAAGTTTGATGACATTTGGTCGGGTAGTTTTATTTTTACAGCCATTTCAAAGTGGAACTTTAATTATAAAGACCCTGTATTCAAAATGTTGAATGAAAGTTAAATAAAAAAAAATCTAACTTTAAGAGAAAAAGGAGCAAACAGATTCTGTTCTATTAACTTAAAAAAAAAAGATTTTTTTTTTAAATGTAAAATAAATTTCCACTTTAAATGCTTTATTTTAATTATTATTATTGTAAATAGTGTTAAACTAATTTAATATTCGATTAAACATGGAAGTCAATTTTTTTTAAAAAGTATTTTATATCAGTTATTACAAAAGGCGTCTGAAGCTTCTAACCATTTGAACAGCTGCAACATTATATTTACACAATATATTTAAAATATAATGTAAAATTTATATTTAAAATGGTATCTATGTGTATTAAAATGGCTACACTACAAGGTGAAACAGTTAACTGTACCACCTAGTGAAAGAATCCACCTAGTTTCACAAGGTGGATTCTCTGATTCTAAGACATTACGAGAAATGGGAAAAAAAGTTAATTAAAAAGTTGTAGATCGACAGGGCCTGATTATCGCCTAGGCCCAATAGGCATGGGCCTAGGTCTCACAGTTTCTGAGGGGCCTCAAAAATTAGTAAAAAGTCTAATGAGCTAGCTTTGTGTTGGTTTAAGTATTAAATAAAAAAAAATAATTCAGCTAATCAGTGACTTTTAGCAAAAATCACTGATTTCAATTGTTTGCGGTCACCAAACTATTTATATTTTGGCATAACATTGCTTTGTTGTTTTATATTTTGCTTTAATTTATAGATACGTAAACTTTATCTTAGAAAAATAATCTTCAATTGTCTGCTTTCTTTGAATGTTTCTCTTGAATCATGCAGTTCACTAGATTCCTTTTCATTGTTAGGACTACTCTTCAGTAATTTAATTTCAAAATATTTTGTAAGGAGCCTGGAAAATTTGGTGGGCCTTGGGCCTGAATTTGTCTTGATCCGTCCTGTAGATCGATTAGTAAAAACAGACACCATGTGGACATTTTGTTTGGCATTTCCTGCACTGTCGACGTGACGAAACTATCTTAGGAAGAAAAACGAGAACTATTTATACCGAGTTATTTTAATTCTTCATGTAAAAGCTTAAGAAAACTCAGAGCATCCATACTTTTCAGCTACTCTTTTTATAACTGATATCTGTTTTCTACCCTAGATTCCCCTTATATCGAATCTTCCAGTAGGTCATAATCTGCAAGACCATATAGGAGGATTTATGCTCTTTGAGTTAAACAATGAAATTCCAACTTTGTTGTCTCAGATTATAAATAAAGATAGCATAGAACAATATGTCATTTACAGAACAGGTAACAAAACATTTCAGAAAATAAACTACGTGCATATGAATACTGAAAAAATATATTGATTAGACTGATTTAAAACACACATTTTGCTTCTTTTTTTCGTTTGTTAATTACAGGTATATGGAGCTCTTTTCATGCATTAGAACTCCTTGCTTTTCTTCACTCCAATAAAAACGCGGAAGCCAATGATTATGTTAACCAAGAGATATACTTCGGAAATGTGCCAGGTATATTTGCACTTCAACGGGGTGCCACACAAGAGGTATTTTAACATTTCATGCATACAAATATAAGTACATACAAAATGAGGGGTCATTCACAAATTTAAAAAAAAAAAACATGGTCATCATGTATTAACACTAAGTATAAGTGAATAATTTTTTTTCCTTATAAAATCAATCACAAATTTGCTTATTCAGTGATTATAAACTGCTTATGCTTATTCTCACTTCTTTCGTGTTTCATACACTCGCTCAGTTATTTATTTATTTATTTATTCTTTCGCTCTATCATGAGTTATTTCATGATATATTTTAGTAAACCTAGACTAAATATATCACTGAAACTTGTCATAAAAATCACATCGTCATAAAAATAATTTTAAAAAAAATAATAACTTTCCAAAAAATGATTCGGTACAGAAATTCGCATAACCCAATAATAAAATAGCAATAGTGAGAATTTTGCTCGGGAAAAAATTGTTACTGAGGTATAAAACTTGAGAATTATATTTGGCAAGAACAATAATTACTATGATCTGCGTCCGTTCCATATTATGTTTACTTAATAATTTACTTTTCCCATAAGGAAGTATTAAATATGAATCCATGCTAAAGATAAAATATGATTTTAAAAAAGATAATCACAGAAACACGAGAAAATATCCCAAAATATTACAAACAGTCGTCATAGTAACGTAAAATATCACTTGATTTACTCTAATACATAAAGGTCGTTTTCAGTTTGCTTATTCAGAGAAAGTACGTTATTCTGCCTGATTTCTTAATTTAAATTATCGTCTGCGCTAGTTAATTAGTTTATTTCAGGTTTGACCTCAGAACCATTAAGATTGAGACGGAATATTTGAAAATTGGACCATTTAAATCATAGAATTTTAAGATGTTTGCTTTTGTACTACATTGTACTTATTGCATACGGTATAAAAAATTAAATTGTATTATAATATCTAATAATAAAAGAAATTTTATTTTATTGAATTCTTACATGTGTATTACAATTTCGATTCTTTATTTGATATCTTGTAGGCTTTCTTCTCAGTATTCGCTCCTTATTTGAATAAAACTCTTATGCTGTGCATGCCTCAACTTGTTGACCCAAAAAGTAGGGGATATGTTCGTTTAGTCAGTACAAATCCAGCTGATCTTCCTGAAATAAATCCCAACTATTTTGAAAATCCAGAAGATTCTAAAGTAGTCGTTGAAGGTAATTAAAAAGAAAACTTTCTTAACAGTCAAATAGGTATCGATATTGCATATTGAGCTAATATATTTCTCTTTAAATTATATAGTTAAATTTCAAAAACAATTTTCTTGGTTTACAAATAAATGCAGATCAAGCATATTTTCAATCTGAGGAACTTATACATGATATTACAGTTAGTTTAGAAAATTATAGTATTTCGGACAAAGCCTACGATCATTGTGTACAATATCAAGGTTTTGCCTACATTTTTGAGTTTAAACTAAAGGATAGCAATTTATACAATGCCTATTGTTTTTAGGCAAAGTATAAAATATGAATGTGAGGCGAAGCGTGAAATATGAAGTCCTTATATTCTCAATATGAAGAGCTTATGCATTTTACCTCTGATGTAGTTGATACCAGGATTGTCAACAATATATAAGCATTGTATAATTCTCATTGCAAAGGGTAGGTATACAGCCTGACGTTTTTAGGCAAAATATGAAAATTTAAAATCGCTGTGATAGGAGCAGGGCAATGTTTTTTTTCTCCACTTTGTTTTCAAAAATTATTATTCAGTCGACTTAGAGAAATATAAAATTTTTATTCAATAAATCTAAATTTACGAAAGAAAAATTCTCCTTTAACCGACTTATTCGTAGATTATTGATAATATGCGATTAAGATGTGAATACAATGTAGGAAATATAAGCAATGGTCCTTTCATGTTTGCCAGGTTATTATGCAGACGAAAGCAGTTCTTGTTAATAATGCTAAAAATTTATGGCTTTCTAATATATGGAAACAAAATAAAATCTGAGCTTACTTGTTGCATCAAGAAATTACTTTTAATTAATACTAATCATATTAATTAAAAGTATGAAGCACTCATATTTCATACTTTGCAAATTTATCCTTCATGCAATGTCTCAGTAATGTGAGAATTGATTATTATAAGAGAAACGTATAACAAAAAATCAGTTAATCTAAAAGTGTTTAAAGAACATATTTTTAAAAGAAAGAGTATATATATATAACTTATTTTATGGGTTCTATGTTCTTGAAGCTTATGCACAGTAAATAATTAGAATATTGTTATATACATTATTATTATACATATGAATAATGATGTTTCCTTTAGGTTTCCGTACTTGTATGAAAATAACGAAAAATGCCGCCTTTGCAAAACTTCAACCAAAATTGGTGAATCCCAATTACCCATCGTGTCAGAAATATTCACATGACACGGATAAGTATTATGACTGCGCTGCCAGAGCATTTCCTATTGCATCGAGTCATCACGTTGGAACAGCAAAAATGGGGGACCCAAATGACGAGTCTACAGTTCTTGATTATAAACTGAGGTAAAAATTTTTTTTAAACAACCTCTAAACTCTATATTGTTTAAAAGTTTAATCTATTTTCTACGCCTTATAATTTTTTTAAAAATAGTTTTATTTATTAGGATTTACGTGTATTTTTATATGTATGTATATATATATATATATATATATATATATATATATATATATATATATATATATATATATATATATATATATATATATATATATATATATATATATATATATATATATATAGGAGAGATATCTGCAATCCGAATAGCTCTAGTCCAGTTACAGTGTCATATCGATCTTTTTAAAAAAGCTGTTGTCCTTTGTGACTCAAGAGCTGCTTTGCTTGCCATTGCATCCTTAAATAATCCCTTAACTCGAGACATTTTGGATTGCTGCCTCCAACTTGAATACCTAGCATCCCTTAAGAAAACCATTATTTTCCAGAGGGTTTCTGCCCATTGCGGGGTCACGGGTAATGAAAATGCAGACTACTTCGCAAAAAAGGGGGCCTTAATTATTCAAACTTCTGCGCACATTATGCCCTTCTGTTCTATCAAGCAGCTTATTAAGAGGACCTTTAAGACCTGTGCTCATGAAGAACTTATCGACCGTACTTCTACTAAGTCTTGGAGAACTATCATCCTAAATTTGCGAAATGGCTCTTCCGGAAAAGTGCAACTAAAATGGCGTAGATTGATTTTTTTATTTATACATATATATTTATTATCCTAGTGTATAGGTACAACTTGCAACTCTCTTAGCAACTATGCGGATAACATTTCTCGCGTGATTTTCTGTTCTGTTTGCATGCCTGCTTTGCTCTTTTCCATTTTGGTATTGGCAATCACAACGCTCGAATACGCCATCTGGGGAGAGACCAGTTTCATGCCTTTGGCCCTTCTCCCTTTCCTCCTCTTTTTAGTTGTATAGGAATGTTCTACGATATTTTCCCTTTTCTTAATATTTTTTCTTTTTATTTAAAAAAATATTTTTAAAATTTCGGGGATACTTTTCTTTTGAACTATGTTTAATGTAGTTTTCAGTTCCATATAGTTTTCCAACTTAAAAGATTTTAATCTATATGAAAATCAAGAGAGAAACCAACGTGCTCCCTTCCTCTATGTCTCTCTACACGCTAATGGGGAAAGCATGTGAAGTGTTGCCATAGCTAGAGAGTTCTGCTCTACGCCATCTGTAGCCCATTTCGATTGCTAATATTGTTAGTTTTAAGTATTGGTGAGTTTTAGTTTTAAGTACTGATGAGCAACTAAAACGAAAAGAACCTTTGCTTATAACCATAGGTTTTTTTTTTCCTTCGTGAATTCAATAGGAGCAGTTTTTTAAAATAGAAGCTGTTTTTTGAAATAGGATCAGTTAATAAAATAGAGCCTGTTGCATAAAATTAGAAACATCTTTCTTTACTATAGAATAATGATTTAAAACTGATAAGGGGCCGTCCACGAATGCTGTCACGGCAAGTGGACAATCGTGAAATACACTAAAGAATGGGATGGAGTATCAAAACTGTTTCGTTTCCAATACAAATGTGTGCCTCATATTAAAGAGATCTTCGATGCCAAGGAGGATCATTCGGTTCGATTGCGGACTGAGAATGTTCGATTCGAAACCTCTTCGCATACTTCAGAGCCGTTTTTTGTTTATATTCAAAGTAAAAATGAGGCTAAATATTTATGTTTTTGGCTTTAAGCTCGGTTAAATAGCTACGTCATAACACAAAAACTTAAATAGATGTCCATTGTGAGATGGATGTTACATCACGATTTGTTAAAATAAAAAAATAGAACAAATATTTCTAAACAATTTGTTTTTATATTTTTTCTTCAACGAAAGTTCACATCTGATCATTATTAATATGCTTACATAATTAAAACAAATGGTTAAAGTTCAAAAAAAAAAAAAAAAAAAAATTGAAGTATAATTTATAATGTATTTTGTTTTTGACCTGCTAACATATGCTGAAGTGTGACCTTTTATGGAGAACGGGGTCGAAAATTTAAAAAAAAAAAAAAAAAAAAAGTGACATCATTTAAGACGGTACATAAAACTCTTTCAAGAACTTATGTCATACTATATGTAATGTATAGTTGTTATTTGTTCAAATCTTTTATTATCTAGCATTCTGCATGCCCATTCGTTGACTTTTATTTTTCAGAGTGAAAACTGTAAAAGGGCTGAGAGTTGTTGATGCTTCAGTAATGCCTACGATACCCTGGGGTAACACGAATATTCCCACGATAATGATTGCAGAGAAAGCATCGGATATGATAAGGAAAACTATAAAATGCAGTGCATGAAAAGGAAGATTTAAAAAACTGTATCATGTGATCTCGATTAGCACATTTCGTTAGTCAGATGCAGGGCTAAAGAGAATACAAGGGCTAGTTCACTCCGCTCTTAGAGCTGAAGCTACGATTTCCCTCCTCATGACGTCACTGTGTCCACAGATCTCGGAGATCGCAAGCAAAGATATGATAACTTTGCATCTTTCTCTTTGTAAAAATAAGTTAGACTTTTTCTGGTTAGTAGCCTTCAAACTTTACGTAATTAACACATTATTTCCGTTCATAAACATAGTTCAAAAAAAACTTTCTTGGTTATTATATTAAAAAAAATACCATTTTAAACTTATAAAAATGTTTTGCTGGTTGGTGAAAATGACACGATAAATACTTTATTTTAAAAAGTTCAGTTTTAACTTTAACTATTAAGAAAAATGAAGGCATATATCGACACTTTTTTTATCTACATATTCTTTTATAACGATAAGTTAAGTTAAGTTAAATTTAGAATCCCTGATTTTAAAATATGTCGTTAATAGCAATTTATTCATACTTAATCATTAGGAAACATCAACCTTAAACGCTAATTACTGAAACAAAATAATAATTTAGGTTCATAATGACATTAGAAATTTTACAATTGTTTATAGACATTTAAATTTACGATGATATAATTTATAGATATTTAAATTGAAGAGAATATAATTTTTTAAAAAAATCATAAATATTTAGAATAACTACATTAAAAACTATGTTATGAAATTAGGAGAATTTCAACTATATACGTATATATTTTATTTATACTTTTTACTTACATTTTAATTTTCCTTGACTTTATCCATTTTTTAATTCTTTTCACCTGCCTTTCTTTATGAAGTAACGAGGCGGTTTCTATTTAGATAATGAATTTTTATAAAAGTTCTTTACGACAGAATAAACGTATTGCTGTTTTATATTAACTGTGTCATTTCGGAATCCGTTCTTTACATAGTTGTTCATTTACTTTAGGGAACACGCGAAAAATTATACATTTTCCTTTTGTTTTTGTATCAGAATTTTTGCAAGTTGCAATCGCGCAAACTGGCACTTCGATAATAGTTTTAAATTTTTGTAAATTCACTGCAAAAACTGAGGAAAGTAATTATAGAAAATAACAAATGTCTTAGAATATCTCGCAAAAAGAAATGATCCAATATTAGTTAGCGCTAGTAAGGCCAAACGCTCCGTTCTTGAAGTAAAAGTGCGAGCTTTGCGCCAAAGTGACGTCGGAGGATCGGCGCGGCGAGAGATACTTCAAAGGAGTGAACCAGCCCTTCTACTCTCTTTAGCCCTGAGTCAGATGTCTCTGCTTGTGTCTTCAATTTTACGAGTGCTATTATGACCGTTAATAAGAGGGATTATTTAAACTGAATTTGAAGAAACATCCACATTCGAAATTTATTGAGAAGCCAGATATTTAATGTAGATTTTATATTGTATTAGATTGGCAGATTTCATATTGTTACATGCCTCTATGGTTTGTCTCAAGTAAGAACTCCTCTAGCCATTTGTCTGGACCCGTGGCGGTAACTATTTCAAGTAGGGGTGTGAGGTAATTGTTTAGGACAGGTTTTGGCTCGGGTCAGTGAAAGAAAGGGAGTCTTTTTCTTTGGTGAGTTGTGTTAGCCCAGGAGTGAAGAAAAGCTACCCTGTCTGAAATGCACTATTCTCATTTCCATAGCAACAGACGGCCTCAGACTTTGTGGCGAGGGAAGTTCTTACCGTAGACAAACTATACAAAAAAATATTAAGCAAATTTTTTATCAGGTATTTAACGTATTGAGCTAAATTTAAAATTTCGTAGGTTAAAAAAAAATTGAATCAAACACCACAAAGCCCAACATATTGAGAGCCCAACTCAAAAATCTTAAAAATTTCTTGAATACGATCATTAATGACGCATTTCAAAAAATTAATGTCTTCATAAATTTAAATCATTGATATTTTCAAAACATGAAATTCTAAATAAATTATATGCAGCTTAATTTAAATGAATAATTATGTATAAGTTTATTTTTTTATCTCTAATCACATTTATTATTTTACCAGAAAAAAATATTTGCTAATAAGAGATGCCAAGTATAAATTTTAGTTCTAATATTTTTAAATAAAATATACAAGAATTTTTAAACATAAATGTGATTGATAGTTTCTTGAAACTTCTGGAACTTGGATTTCCGGAAAGTTCCGGATCGCAATTAGCGAAAATCCAGAATTTTTTTTCCTGAACACAAAACTAATGAGTAAAATTAACATTAATTGAATGGTATTAAATAGATTGTCTTAAAAATTAAACTTTTTCTTCTTAAATATTATTTATTATTCTTTTGTTTCATTTACTAGCTAAATACTACCAATATTTGATTAGTTGCATTGTATAGGAAAAGAATAGATAATCAATAAGTCTGTATTAATTAACACTATGAAATCATGTGAAAAAATAAAAGTTAAATGCAAACATTTTTCAGAAAGAAAATTGTGGTAATTCCAGATGACTTTACTTTATAAGACACGTATTTAAAAGTTCATCCCATCAAAATAAAGATACACTTTATACAGCATCATTTGGTAAGATACTATTGCTCATGGTAATCAAAAAATTGACCGCAATCAAGAAATTTTTGACAGTAATAATCAGTTACAATAGGTAATTAAATATTGGTACATTAAACAACTATTAACTAACTTGCAATTAACTCTTCTGATTAAATATAGAGCTATGAGCTATCACACATCACTATAATCTTTGAAATAATTTTAAAAAAAGATTGTCTAAGGATTGAATTTGTGACAATGCTGTACATTAAATCAATTAGAAAAATTCATTTTTCAAAAATTCTTAAACATATTTTAGGATAGGGGGCTAAAATTACCCCTTGGACCCACTATCTAAATTTCATGACACAAACAGTTCTAAAGTTATAAGAGAGAGACACACACAGAGAGATAAATTTGGAATTTTCCTAATATATATTGAACATTAACTCAATCATCTTTAGTCAATTAAGATTTTTTTTTCATAGCAATATTTTTAGCAATTCTGGCTTCCAAAACATAATCACTCTTCATTTAAAAAAAATATAAATAATTTAAATGGAGATGATCTATTTAAGGTTTTGGTGAATACTCGTTGAATTAGCAAGAAATTCGTTGCAGCGCAATCCATCCAATACTGTTCCTGAGACTTTCAATAAAACTTTTCATGTAATTCCTTATTAATGAAAAGTGTTTTCATGCTTTAATGAAAATATTCAAATATAAATGCAAACTACAGTACATTTTTTTTGTAAAAATTTTATTACCTTTTTTTAGTGAAAATGATTGTGTTTAAAAATTTAAATCACATATTTTGTGCCAAGCTGAATATTAAATAAACATTGTTTTGAATAATTGCAGTGAAATAGTGATTATAAGAATATATTAATTTTCTATCACATTTTATACTTTACAATAAAAAAGATTGCAAATCAAAGAATTTAAAATATTCAAACAAATTTGTGTTACAAAATTATATATCATCTCTTACATCAAGATGCAATATATGTGCAATATCAAGTTTTGTAATGTCAAAAGATATTAATGTGTTGGATTACAAAACAGAAAATTGGAAGTTGCATTAATAAATATATTTGCACTTTGTTTCAGCTTTATAAAGCGTACAACGTAAAGATATGAACCAAATACATATTACAAATTATGAAAAGTTACATAGTAATAATTAACACATACACACCAGTACAAAATCATTTCAAAAGCGCATCACTGGGAAGTTATATACGGATGTATGAGTAAAACACATGTCTGATGCAATATTTAGTTTAATAACTAAGTGAAGTAATTTGCACTTTCAATACCTAGAAACGTTTTGATAAAGATATGTGCATACATAAATGAGATTTACAAAAGATCTCGCATTCTTCATACAGTTAGAAACTAAAGCTATCCTAAATCTGATTTTATAACATATATAAAACTGAGATATCATTTAAAATGTGAATAATTAATTTTTACTTTATTAATTGAGGGACTTAATCATCGAGTTATCCTTAATTCAATATACATTCAAATCTAGAACATAAAAAGGTTTTCCCAATTTTTAATTCTCATATGTTACATATTTTTTTTTCACGTATATCTGTTAAGGCTGTTTTTCAAGGCTCTGCTGTCACATGAAATGCTAATTTCATAACTGCTGTGAGTTTGCAACAGTTAATGATGACTATTAGGTTAAGCTTAGCCTATGGCTCTGAGACTTACCTATGGCTCTGAGACCTGGAACCTAACTCTAGCTGGTGAAAATAAAATTGCCATTTTTGAGAGAAAAGTTTTGAGGGCCATCCTTGGTGGGATAAAAATAAATAATTCCTGGAGAAGACGATATAATACTGAACTGTATAAAATCTACAGAGAGCCAGATATTGTGAAATTCATTAAAATAAATCGAATGAACTGGGCAGCTCACATTTTCAGAAGGAATGATGACTCAAATTTAAAGAAAATCCTATTACACAAACCCCTAACGAACAGGAAAAGAGGTAGACCCAGGCTGAGATGGCTAGATTTAGTTGAGACTGATTTCCTTACTCTAAAGGAGAAAAACTGGCGAACAAGTGTCAAAAGTAGAGAGAAGTGGATTCGAATTCAAAGGAAGGCACTGGCCCACCCTGGGCTGTCTAGCCAAATATGATGATGATGATGCTGTCACATAAAATGCTAATTTCATAACTGCTGTGAGTTTGCAACAGTTAATGATGACTATTAGGTTAAGCTTAGCCTATATTATGCCTGTGCTTACTCTGAAAATGGGATTTCTGGAGAAAAGCCAGTTTACATGATGTATATAATGAAAAACGTTTGTGGTCTAATTTCTTAATATTTTAAAACTTACTCCAATGCTGCATTACCTGGGTAATTTTAGGCAATTAATTTTATTCGAACTTTACTCTTTTAAAATCTATAGAGGAAAAACCATTACATTATTATAAAAATAGGAACTCACAAGAAAGTGGTAGAGGAAAAAAAAAAGGTTATTTCCCCTAGAGAAAAGGAGGCTAAGGCTCCATAATTTTAGGCCAATGGCATGACAGTGGTAATGTAGTTAATATAATGTATTGGCCACTTTACTTTCCAGGATGGGTTGAAAGTGCCATCACTATACGTTTACGATTTGTTAGTTTGGTATTCAGTCTCATTGCTTTGCTTTTGCGAAATAATAATTTTATAAAATTATTACTTTTGCATTATTACTTCTGTTAACAATTCAAGCAAATAGAATTAAATGGAAAAAAAACAGAAATTTAAAAATCAATGCTAGACAGTTTAAAATACTTAAACACACACTAATTCAAATTCTTTCTTTATGATCAACAAAAAAGAAATTATCATTAAAATAATTTTTTGTACATGTATTGAAAGTGCAAATTTATATCTTTATAAACACATTATATAGCTAATAATATACCCAGATGAACTTTCACCAAAATAGATATAAAAAATAAAAAAAGTTTCTCTCTCTATCTATTAATAAACAATTGATGACAAATATATACAATGCAATATGTGCATAAGAAATATGATTAAACTACAGATGATAATACAAACGATATGCTTTGCATGCAGGTACGATATTAATGAATATATTTAGCAAGCGTGATAACGATGCTTGCATGCTACAGAATATAAGATATACAAAAATAAAATTATACAAAAATATTAAATTTTTCAAAATGAGCATATATTTTGAAGAGTAAAGAATTTTTTTTTTTTAGATAATATTAGACAACTTTGCACACTAAAACAAAATTTTAAAATGCAAAAGTATACGATAGATATAAATGCTAGTAGAAGTTTGACATTTTATATACAAAAACTACAAAAGCATTTTTGATGATATTTACAAAATATTACAAAGACAAAACATTGCAACTACAAATAATAGAGTTTTAGAAAATCATAGAGAATTACTTATGAGTGAAATTGATGCACATATATTTCTTAAGAGTTTTCTAATGGACAATTTTAAAAATTTATTTAATTCAATTGACCACGAAATTCAAATTAAAATGAAATTTTATCATAAAAGTTACAGTTAAGAACTTTTTAGGTTTTTTAGTAGGCCAAAGAAAAAATCTGAACACTTTTTGGGACAGTTCACATGTACCATACTACCTTTAAAAAGGCAAAGAGTTAACTAAAGAACATTTTTTCTGCTTTATAGTAATGAAAGCAAATTTTAAATTCAAATGAATAACAAAAGATACAATTACAGTACAGAACCTGTTATCCGGAAATCGGAAAACCAAAAAACCGGAACAAAATTCGATAAATTTTCCTGCCATTTTTAAAAAAAATTTTTTTTTCCTCATAAGATTTTAGGATTTTTCTTTCTATTTTGAAAGATAGATGTTTGCCTTACCATAATTTTGGAAATAATCATTAGTGTATTACTTCATTGTTTTTTCTTCTTTTTAAGATTATTTCTAAATATTTTTTTTTAGTTGGGTTTAACAATAAAAAAAACGGCGTTTTGTAGTGATTCAGAAAACCGGAAAAATCAGTTATCCGGAATAGCGGTGGTCCCAATCGTTCCGGATAATCGGTTCCCTACTGTACTTCTAATTGCTTAATACCTTGTTTAGAACAGAAAGTTTCAACAGTTTCCAGAATAACTCTATCAATACTTAATGCAATAGTTTCAAATCAATACATGTAAAACAGAATTAATTAGTCAATACTACCTCATGCAAATATGTAATTAAAATTTTCAACTTTGAGTTCAAGATTTTCGTAATCAAATAATTTTGAAGAAGGGTTTCAGTTGTGTTGAAAAAGACACAACAAATACAAAAAATAAATAACTGAAACAAAAGTAACTTTATGGGGCAATACCTCAATCAAAAATTCTATGATATTATTGTAGTGCATGAAATAATTTAAACAATATTGATTTCTAATTAAAATTACTCAAATTATGCTAATACAATTTGACTGAGTGACACCATTATTAAATGTAGATTCTTATTTAGATAGTAATTAAAAAAGCATAATGTTAAGACAGTATTTTTTATTTAGCATAAAGTAGGTAAAACAAAAATTAGAAAGAAATTAATAGCCCCCCCCCAAAAAAAAACAGTTGTAAATCCTAAATGATAGCTTAAAAATATTATTGTAATAATAACATACAAGACGAATATTTATACAAAAGTTATATATAATCGCAAAAGTTTTAATTAAATAAATGCAAACAATTTTAAATAATATTATCAAAAGAGGATAAAATATTTGTTGATAACTAACATAATCTACAATATCATTGATAAATAATAAAAAAAAAAAACTTAGCTTGAACAGTCTAATTACATATAAACAAATTTATATGAGAAGATATAAGAAAAAAATCACCAGAAAGGCTATGTGAAAACAACTCACACACAAATCCACAATAAATACAACACATATTTTTGTAATTTTTTTATAATTTTCAACAATAAACACTTAAATAACAAAGAACAATGAAATATAAATCACACTTTTATGAACTCATAGAAAATAACAAATAAGTCTCAAAATTATTTTTAAAAATTTTTTTAAAAAACTCTTTCAGAGAATTCGATTCTGAGACTATAATTTATTAGTATGTTATAAAAATAATCTCGACTAGCTACTTAGATACCTAGAATTTTCATCGCATGGCCGAATTCACAATTTTGTGAAAAAAATATTAATGTTTCATTTCATTATATTAAGTTAAGAGGTAGACTTAAGATATTTTTATGGGGAATAAAGTAAACTCACTATTTTTATACTTAACGCAGGGAAGAAAACAGACTAAGTTTTATCGCATCAATAAAAATTAGATTCAACTTACATTTGCAAAAGGAATGAACTAGTGAGATACAGTTGTGAAGTATCCTATTTTAAAATAATTCTATTTTATAAAATTATTCTGTCAACATTGACAGAAGAGAGGATCATCAATGATTTTTTCCCCACACTCCCGTCAAATTTTAATAAAAAGAGGAATTATATATTTGTGTAGATATTTGTACTCAGATTTAATTTGGATACAAAATAGTCTAACTAGACAATAATTTTAGGCTCATAAATTTAAAATAATTCACACTAAAACCTTTTTACAAGTTATATTGAAAGGAAAAGATATTTTCAATCCCTAAATACAGTAAACATATTTTTTATAATAATAATAAAATAGTTTAATATTAAAAATTTGGAGGAGAAAAATTAAATTATTTAGTATAAGAATAAATTTAAAGATTGCAAATATTGCTACAGACATAAAACAATTAAAAAAAGAGAGACAATAAAAATGTAGTATAAACATTTTGATAACTAAAATGATTTCAAACACTTTCACTTATTAGGTAAGTAATTTAGTTTTGGATCAGTAACTAGAAACTATTACTAATCAGATTGATTTCTGTTAGTTTCTTCTCTATTCAAATATATCTTTAAGATATGAATTTAAATGGAAATTTAGAATACAGAGAATCTATAATATTTACAATTATGATGAAATATGCTATTTTGTAACAAACACACATAAGTGAAAATCAAAAATTTTACACTACATACAACAATTACTGGTCTTGAGAACTACTGATACTTATTTAAAAGGGGTCAAAGTCAAATTTTAGTGTTCCCAAACCAGCAGATCACTATTAATTTTAAGCCCTGCATTTACATGCAAATAATATACTAAATTTAAAGGATCTCATATTTAGATCAATAAGTATACAAGGATATCATCATTTCCATCAAACAACTAAAAATATAATCATTAAGTAACTTGATTTTTCCTTAATTAAATATTTTCATAGAAATAAAATAAGGCAGCATTTAAAATATTAACTGAATTACTTGAATCAAAAAATTGAGTAATATTTATTTAACCTAATTACAAATAAAATAAAATGATTGGTAAAAGCATGACGGAGAAAAGTATGATAAAAATGCCTCATGATATTATTCCAGAATTAATTGCAATAAAAAAACTCACACTTTTCAGGTTCTGAATATTTACAATTAAAAATCAAAATTAATTTTGATGTTTTATATGTGCCATTTAAAGTGATTGAAAATATCTAGTTCATGTTCAGATTTTTTTTTCCCATTTGTATCTTTATAAATTCAAAGATCTCGGACGGATAGAGGACATCCACTGTCTTGCAACTTCAGTTAGCTCTACCTGATCATAGGTTCTCCCAAACGTCACACAGTTCCATTTGGAAAAGGTCTAAAAGAGAGGAGAGAGAAAAAAAGACAACTTATAAGAAAAATTCAGAAAAAAAACTATCAAATAAATTATGAACAGTAAAATATTAATTTTAAAATCTTACCTCAGCGAAACTAAATTTTCTGGGAGTAAGATCTTCTTTTCTACGTTTTTTCTTAGGCTAAATAATACAAAATGAATATATAAAAATAATTTAAGTAATAATATTAAATAAAACAAACAATTTTCTTCTATCTAAATAGTTCAGAAATATTATTATTTTTTTGAAAGAGAAAAATCTTATTTAGAAAAGAATCTATTGTAATAAGAGCTTAACAAAATGTGACTTAACATTTTATTTTTATTGCAATGATCTAACTAATTTATGCTAAACAGAATTTTAAATTTTATTGTACAGATTATGCAATATATTTAATGTGATGATGGAACTGGTCCTTTATTTACAACTTTGCCTTAATTTGTTTCTTTCATAAAACATTCTAAATATTTACTCTACTTTTGTAATGTACAAGAGTACCCCTTCTTAAAGAATTGATAACACCCGTTTTTTTTTCCCATATAAAAAACTAAAACTAAATATATATATATTTTTTAACAGTTCTGGAATTGTTAAATCTGAAATCTTTGAATCATTCATCTCAAAAAAATATTACATTACATGCTTAATAATTATTACAATTAAATTTAAAGACAATATATTTTAGTAAATAACAATAAAACTTTAGAAAAAACTAACCTTATTTCTGATTGTGGGAGCAAGAAAGGCATTATTTAACTCTGCAGACAGGTTTGTATCCAACAAAGTTTCCTTCACAATAGATGGAGGAGAAAATGAAACTAAAGAGTCACCAAGCAAGGATTTACTCTAAAAATATATATATATATATATATTTCATACTAAGATAAACAGGAATTTAAAATACATTGATAGTGGATTTTGTAAATATATTTGAATTGATGACTCCGAAAACCAGTCAACGATTCAAAATTGAGAATCTCGTATTTTTAAATTTAGCTGACATAAATAGGATTAAAAAAAATTCATGTCCACCTACTTGGCATAGCATAATATTATGTGCAGTAATAAAAGCTCTGTATATATATCAAGCTGATACTTAGCTATTCAATTTTTTGTCTCTCATGTCAAAATTAGTTTTGTTGAAGATGACCAGTTTTCGAACACATTGATTAATTTATTTTAGGCTTTATGACAGTTTAACCCCTTTCTTCTCACTCTCGTGAAAATGATGCGGTGAGGTTTCGTCCTCTATTTCTCGCTCCTGTGAAATTTCCAGGCTGGAGTGTTCAGCAGTAATGCGCCAATAAGAATAAAACTAATTCATTTCTTTGCCCAGAAAACATTTTATTTCTCATTTTACACACCATATGGCAGTACCAGGATATTTTTAAGGTAATTGTAGATAGTTAGTTTATTTTAAACTAGATGTCAACGCTAATCAAATACATGTATTTGACAAAATAGGCACTTTTATGACCGTTTTCTTGAAAATCAACTGATTGTTAAGGGGTTAATAATAATAAAATAAAATAGCAAGTAAAAATTATTTTGGTGTAGCCTACTTGTTATCGTCTTACGTACTGTTAAAAATATGTACAATAAACTATCATTGCCATAATAGTATAGTATAATACTAAATAATTGTTTAAAAAAAAGGAAGAATTTTTTTTTTTTTTTTTAAATTTGATAATTGGTTCAAAAACATCAAAATACAAATTTTTTCTTGTAACAATTTATAAGTTGTGAAGGATAAGTTAGAAATTTCAAACACAATTAAATTGAAAAGAAAAAAATTTAAAAATCTCTACCACATCTGACTTGTTTGCTTATGAAGTTATAGCAAAATTTGCTGTGATTTAAGACATTCAGCCTTCATCATGACAAGAGTTTCTAGTGATTAAGACTATAAATTTCAAATTATATATATTTTTTTAAAAAATGTGAAACTTTACTGTCATGTCCATAAAGGAAGCAATTTTCCTTCATTTAAAATTTTTCAGTCAAATTGTTGCTTTTTTTTTCAGGGTTGGGTTTTTGCCGTCAAAAAGTGGTTTTTGACATGACAGTGGTAAAAACCGTGTTTTTACCGATAAAAACTGTCAAAAACCTACTGTTTTCTTTCATTTATGGCATATAGCGGACAATATATTATTTTCACATAATTGCCTTTATAAATGAATGTTGTAAATGATTGCTATTGATTTTGCAACTATATACATATGTATTCTTATAGAAGGATATACATTCATACAGTAATATTGTAATATACTTATTGAAAATAGTGATACTTACTTTTATCATTATAGCTTGATTTGCAAATGATTCAAAATTTTGCACTTCTTAATTGTTAGAAATAAACAAACAAACAAAAAAGCTTGGAACTATTAATAAATTCAAGAACTAAAAAGAAGAATTTAAAATTTGGCATTTCTTAAATATTAGAAATAAGCTTTCAAAACTTGTAACTACTAACAAACTCTAAGTCAAGAATTACTGCTATTTTGTCAAGTTAAAAGCTTGTATTCAGTTGAAAAAGCACATTAAGCAAAACTTAATTACAAACAAAATTACATGTTCAGTAGTCGGGGTCACTGTGCCGAAGCATACGATAGCAAGTGACTAATTTTGCACATTTTTCTTTGCCCAGTCGATTTCTGAGTTTAGTATGGATGAGTCCAAAGTTCGAGAAGATTCTTTCAATGGAAGCCTGTCATTGAGGATAATGATAACAAAAGGTTATTTCAATGTTGCAAGGAAACTCAAAAAGGATTTCCCAGGCTTTTTCATGTCTCATTTCTGGGTAAAATATTGAAAACAAAAATGATAAGAAAAGTTTAATTTATGAGGCTTTCTTTTTATGTGTACATGTGTTTCTCAAAGCAAGATTTTATGAATGAAAGTAATCAATCTTGACATTGTTCAGTAGTTTAATATGCCAAACAAAGTGATGCTTGGAAATGTTGAAAATTTTGTTTATCCTAATATTTTACTTCAAATAGTATGTTTTGATATAAACATGTTAGGAAAATGCAAGAATCTGTTCTTAAATATCTTTTAACAACTTTTTTTCTAATTTTATTGCCCAAAAAATATTTAATTTTAAATTATAAGCAGTTAAACTCAAATATAAATATAATTTTACCAAAACTATATGGGTTTTTGACAGTTTTTGACATTTTTGACAGAGGGGTTTTTGACATGACGGTAAAAACCATGGTAATAACCGGTAAAAACCGCCATGTGTCAAAAACTTGCCAACCCTGTTTTTGATTGATCGGTTTTGTATTTTGAATCTAAAAATATTCAAAATTATTATAGAAAATGCTGTAAATGGACTAACTTTATAAGATAGCACTTCTTGATCCTTAGAGCCTACAATTTCTAGCTATTTCACTAGGCTGCTTCACAAACTTTTATTTTTTACTAACATGTTTTTACATAGACTATTATAAAATAATTGGCCCCTGGATTAACAACTAACGTAAACAATGTGCTGCTTTGTTTTTTTCCCACTCTTTGTATAGTATTTTGGACATTGTTTTTGTCATAAAACAGCATATTTTATTATTGTGAACATTACACAATCTTTGTATTTCAGTAAATAAGTATATGACCCCTAGTTCAACCTTATAAAATTTCATAAGATTTCAGCTCCTACATTTATACATATTATTCAAGACTCATAAAAATTCAGAAACTAAATATTTGATTGAGTAGAAAAGATACTACCATCACTTTTTTAAAATTTTTGTGGTTGGTCCTTTAGTATAACATATAAATTGTTCCTAATTTAAGAACTGTTAAGTTTATGATGGAAATAAGGCGGAAAAGCGGGATTCCGCAAAAAAGTGGTATGTCAGTCGTTTTTTCGAACCAGAGACAAAATTTTCTTTATTTTCACCTCCTGATTAAGATGAAATATATGTTTTTTAAAATAATTTTTTTTTTCATATTGAAAATTTGATTCTACATTATTTTGTTTTTTATGCCATATGAAATGTAAGCAATCTTCATAAAAAAAAAGGTTTAGACATTTCTTCGTTAGTACTATTGAATTTGCACTCCTGAATTATTCTATTGATTTGAAGCAAAGTAATAATAACAATTACCGGCGTTTCAGGACTTTTCTCAATTCCCAAATCTGCCAATTCACTTTCTGTCATCCAAGTTTTGTGAAGTGCTTTACGAACGCCCAGTCTTGGTGGAATAACATTCTGAAGAAAAAAATTTAAATAATAAGTTAGTTTGCAAAAATACAAATTTTTCAGCCCTAAAGTAAATCTATTTTTCTACAATATAGTAGTGCAGAATACCTCTTTATCCACAGCATCGATATCTTGAAATAAGCTTGAATCTGTACCCATAACAGAAAACTTCCTCTCATCACCATTCAAATACAGGCTCCCATATTTCTAAAATGAAAAAGTTAAAAAATGGTGAAAATCATGACAATTCTGTTTATCAAGAGGTCATTATATTAATACACATAAATGAATAATTGAGACTGCCTCACTTGAAAAATTTTTTGTATTATCCATTTTCAAGTCATCATTCAATAGTTAATAAATAATAAGAATAACTATAACAACAATATTTTTTTTTAGAAAAAAAATTTATTTGCTAAAAAAAGGATCAAATCATATAATAGTGAGAAAATGGTTGTTTATTATGCATTTAAGCAGGTGATTTAGTAATTAAATATATTTTATAATTTAAAATTACTTCTTACAGCAATAGGAAAGGACTTAGAAGAACAATATTTTTAGACAATAATGTTTAATTTCATACTAATTGAAAAACATTAACATTTAAACTACATAATAATGTATTTAACCTATGTTATGTTGTCAATAGAGGGAAATAGTCTTAAAGTCAAAACTTCAAATTATAATATTCTGTTATTAGACTATCATAATTAAAATTAAAATTGATTTGACAAAGAATGTCTACTAATTAAGCTGTATTTTAGAAAAACTCAATTTGTGTTAAAGAATAAAATTATAAGAGAATAAAATTTTTCATTTTCGCACTGAAGACTTTACTCTTAAATAATATTATGAATCTTTTGCTTATGGCTGGTACAACAAGCAGACAAGAAAGACAGGCTTCCCCATGTTAAGTGTCCTCAGCAAATGGGTTATATTGACAGGTGTCAGCCTAAATGAGTGGTCATAGTCATCTTTCTAGTGATGCAACATGTTGTAATATAGGCTTTTATTCATTATTTTTTTGTTTTCTAGAATGTTCCAATTCGTCATTTCATGTTTCGTTATTTAGTTCGATAAAAGCTCAGGTGTTTTATGTCGAAACGCCAGTTGCTTTGTTCCCTGTATGTTAGCAGATTCTTAATAAATTTCTTTAATTTTCTGGGCTGCTTTAGATTCATTCTACGTCCCAAAATAACTTAAAATCTTAACTACAAATATGGTGAAAGTTAAACAAATCAAGATGAGGTCAGTGTTTGCAAAATTTACAGCCATAAAAATAGTTTTGAAGAGAAGAAAGACAGTGAGAGAGAGAGAATTAAAAATTAACACCAATAAACAAAGTTCATGTTAACCAGAATTTAAGAATGAATATTTACTTTTTTTCTTAATGAAGAACTTCTAGACAGATTATAGTTAAAAACATCTCTCAATGGAGTTGGAGAGTTAATTGTTGAACTCAGCATTGGAACTTTAGGAGTTTGGAGGACACTAAAATAAATAAAGTATGTAAGAGAAAAATCATTTTAAATAAAAATGTATGCAGGAACTTGTATGTTTTATTTAATAATACCTCGATGCTTCTGGATCATCATAACAAAGCAAGCTTAATTTTGTGTGAGATTTTGGAGTTGAGGTCAAAGCTGAATTCAAAAACTGAAAAGAGAAAATAAAAATAAACAAAGGATACATGAAATGTTAGGTATTCATGAAATAGACATCATTCAAAACTTTTTCGCATCATTCAAAATTTAAGACAAACACACATTGTGACGTCATAAAAAATTAAATTCAAAACAAAAATGTCCTCCTTCAGCATAATTAAATCCCATTCAATAAAAAACACAAAGTAAAATTCCACTTGAAAATGTTAAATAATAAGAATAAAATTAATTATTTCAAAAGCAATATATGACAAAATTATGGCTATGTTTGATTTTATGGGGAAGGTAACATAGCAATACTAAGTCATTGATATTGTAATGTCACATATTCATTAATATTAATGTTAAATACGCGATTCTTCCTCTTCATTTATGATTGACATTAAGTTAAACATAAAATGTTTTATTATGTTCGCATATTTTAGAATTCATAAATTCAGATAATAATAGGTATTGAATTTGCTTAAGACAGTTACAACAAATATTTAAATTCCTCTAAAATTATAGAATTAAAAAAAAAATTTATATTTTAAGATATTTCAAATTAAAGTTTCAAACTGATAACAAAAAAATAAAATAAAAAATGAGGCATACTTAATGAAGCATAAATACTTTTTTTTAAATACTCAAGCAATAAACTGCGTAAATTTTTTTTTATTTTTTTGACAAGAGTTTCTTTAAGAAACTTCTCAATGTTAGATAATTTTTCAAAGTATACACAGATTAAGAGAAATTAGGAAAACTTAGTAAAATATAAGCAGGGTATCTGCTACACTTTAGATTTTCAAATTCATGACTTTCCATGATTAATTCCAAGAATTTTTCATGACCTAACAAAGTTACTATTTTCTCCGACAAAAACAAAACAATAAATTTAAAAAAGCATTATCATAACAATCATTGAAATGATAGGTATAACCAAAACTGTTATACTCTGCATCTTCATATTCATAGATTTATAATTTAAAAAACAGAGTAAAAAAAGAGATGAAGCAATAAAATAGCTGAAAAAAATACAAAACAAATTATTTATTTATTTTTTTTTCCTGCAGAATTACATTCTAAAGATAATTTTCTTGTTCATCGAAAAAGAAAGAAATACTCCTGATTTTTCTGTTCTCATTTTGGAATAAAAAAATTCGCCAATGACCGGCTTGCTTCAGGTAAAATTTTAAATTGATAAAATAAAAAATAAATAAATAATAACAAAAATTCTGACATCTCAGAAGTAAAGATAATTTGCTCTAGAAATGTTTTTTCTTTCATTTTTTGAAAGAACACCATCATTTTTAAAGAACACAATAAAAACATTTTAAATTTTAATCAAATATGACTGTGAGTGGGGATTTTGTTACAAATTCAGATATTCGGAACACTATGAAATTGGGAGGAGGGGGTGAATTCCATTTTAAAAATTAGATTTTTCGGCGACCTAAATCCATGACTTTTCATGATTTTTTTTAAAAAAATAGTTAAAATCATGACACTTCATGACAAATTTTGTCCAATACCAAAATTCATGACTTTTCAGGTGCGCGGATAGCCTGTATAAGATTAGTAAACTATAATAAAGCTAAATTCAAAATAAATGTTTTGAAGCAGTATCCTTACTTGTGATGGGGAAAAAGTTAATGGTTCCATGGGGCTACCATTTTTCAATGGAGTTGAGGTGAGTAACAATTCTTTAAATGGTGACTGGATTTCCACATTATCAAGCGAAAATGTATCAACATCCAGAAGAGGCTTAAAGTTCCCTTCACGATGTGGCTTGGGAGATAAAAATATTTTTGAAAAATCATTAAATTCTGAAATTAGATCTTTGCTTTCGAAATCTGTCACTTGCTCGAATCCATGTTTCAAAAAATGAAGAAGTTGTTCACTGGAATCCATAGTTGCATCATTTCCTAAGCTTGTCTCATTGCAATCCGTTAAAAGAGAAACATCGGACTGAGGTTAGGAGTCAAGGAAATAAATACACTTAGAAAAGCTGTAAGAACATATAAAAGATTTATTTTCGAATATTTTGAAATCTGGATTGCTGCTATTAATTGATATATGTATCTTAATGTAGTGATTGAGAATTTATTTCTTTTAGCTGTAATGAGTAATACAGGATTTATTGTCGACACTTTTGAAATCTTGATTTATCTTAATTAGAGCTGTCTCATCTTACTGTAATTAGAAATACAGGATTTATTGTCTAGAGATCTAATATTTGATAATAATTGCTAAATGGATCATACCTTGAAAATTAATTAAGAACTAAGAATGTAACAAGTAACACAGGGTTTAAAGTCTAAAAATTTTAAAATCTCGTTTAAATTGCCGTATGTATCTTAATTTACTGATTTGTTTAATATTTTTGCTAATGAATTATCACACAATAAAATTAATCAGAATAACTGTTTTTTTTGTTTGTTTGTCTGTTTGTTCTTTAAAACAAATCTTATTTAGGGTAAGAAGGGGAAACAACCCACTTGGAAACAAGTTTAAGGAAAGCAACTCAAAATGTGTAACAAATTAAGTAACAAATAAATTACATCCCACAAAGATAAAAATATACTAAATTTTGAACATAGAACAATTAAGATTTTTGGAGCCATTTATGGAAATAACACAGGGAAAAAAAGAAACAACTTTGAAAAATAAAAATTAATTAAAGAGGGAAAAAATCATAAGATTTAACAAAGCAAAAGGAATATAGTGGATAGAACCTACTGAAAGAATGAAGGTAACAGACAGGTCTAAAAAGAAAACAAAAGGGAAATTATATAATAGAAAAAGTTCAAAGCTAAGATGGCTGGATCAAGTTGAGAAAGACCTGAAAAAAAAATGAAAATCTAGAAAAAGAAATTTGGGGAGAGTGATGTGGAAATCTATTGCAGAGAAAGCCGAAGCCTAGCAAGGGCTGTAGAGCTGGGAAAGAAGAGTAAATAAATTATGCATGGATAACATAGTCATAAGAACGTATTGATGGCACAAAAAGGATACATGTTTTGCCGTTTTGTTGGATGTGGATGGAGAGGCATATCTGGTCATCATTTCAGATGGAATGGGGATTAGACCCTGATTAACAGATTCTTGCTTAATTGCATCAAAGATATGACCATTAAATGTGTAATCTGAAATATTAAAAAATTATAGTCAATAAAAATATATATTGTATTAAAAAAGTTTTCAAAACTTGTTATACCATAGAAGCCTTTTAAATTTTAACTACCAAATTATTTTTCCCAATTTTACCTGCTTGAATCAGAATTGAGCTACTTATTCTCGCTATTACAGTTATATATTATATTTAATTATTTTGACGAAAATGTTGGATGTTTGCCAGCAAACTAAAATTTTAAAAGAATTATACCAGCCTCATTTTAACTTTACAATGAAAAACCTCAAACTTTTTAAACTTGCTACTAAATTTTAAAAGATTTACTGGAGTTTTTTTTTTCTTTCCCACTTTAAAAAGATTTTAGCTGGTATAGTTAAACGTTTTAATAATATTTGTATCAGCAACAAAATAATATTTCAGATCTACTTTGAAAAAAATTTAAAAATTGAGTACTAAAGTCAATTTTTAATTAAATCTAAATATTAATATCTAACATAGAAAAAATATAAAACACAGAAAAAAGGATTACATTTGATTTTATTTCCTAATAATATAAGTGTTTTTTCCATTATAATTCCTAAGAAATCATGCATACTGTACTTACATTAAAGAAGTATATTACTGATGTATAAACAAAAAAAAAAAAAAATACTTACTTATATGGGATGGTGACCCTGTTTTAATGGGTGTGCTAAGCATGATTTGATCATAACACATAGACATAGATACATCTGCTAGTGAACTAGTGTTCATAATCTCAGAAACGTCCAAATTTTCAACATTGGTACTAAAATTAATACAAATATTATAAAATATGAAAAAAAAAAAAAAAAGACAGAGCAAGAAGTTAAAACTTAAATTTTTTTTTATCAAAGAATAAGAAATGCTGGATTGGACAAATGTTTGTACTAATAACCTGGTGGAAAACTAAAAATAGCATTTATCTATGTGTAGAATTTTATTTCATTAAGGCAAATCAGAAAAAAACCCATTCATTCCCATGAGCCCTCCTCAAAACAATAAATGATACAGTAGTGATTCATTGTATAAAAAGCAAGAAACCTCTAAAGTTGTTACCCTTATTGTACTCTACGACATGAGGGTTTCTTTTTTTTCATTTATGAGAAATTGTACTCTACTAACATTAAGGTTTATTGCTTTTTTTTATGTAATAATTCATGACACACTCTCGAGATTGCAAAAAGAGCTGCCGTATTGACAGACTAGCTCATGTGCATTTTTTTACATGTAAATCTTCTGCAATTACATTTTAAAATTATGTACTTAGATTATTAAAAAAATCATTTTTAACACATTTTCATTTCTGTATATACGTTATATGTAAGAAACTGTATTTAGTATTTCCTAACCCACTAAAGATTCTGCAAATAAAAGGTCCTATTTAAACATGCAGTCTAGTCTGCAGAGCAAAGCCTGTTTATCCATGATATTAGACAGGGAAATAGAGTTTGGGGGAGAAATATTCTCCCAATTTTGTCCATTTGTTAAGCCTAAAGTGGGTTAACAATGTGCTATTTAAAATATCAATGTTTACATCAATACATAAAAGCATTTTTTGAGGTTTCCTACGTGATGGTTAACACCATCAAAAACTGATACATGTCCAACACTTGACTATCGTAAGTACAAACAGCACATATACACACATTTTATAATTATTTTTATTTATATTTTATTATAAAAATATAATTGATTGTATTGTAAAAAATGACATTAATTTACATGGCTATATTTTATTTAATCAGCCTAAATTATGCATGCATCTATATAATCATGCATTTAAAAAAATACCTCAAAGCTGCATTGATAGACGGAAGCAACTCAACACCGGGAAAAGGTGGATCTTGTAATTCAACAGAGGAAGCCATAGGTTGATTTTTCAAACTGCTGATACCGGGATATGTTGCATCAGGTAATAGTAACTGATTTGTGGGAAACTCCAACGTTTGTCCCATTTCATCATCCAAACTAGGCGGTTCAATCTTGATTTGGGCAGGAAAATCAAGAACTTGAGAAAAACTTTTACAGAGTGGTTTGAAATTTTTAGCTGAATGAGAAATACCTAAAAGAAATATGGGTAAAAATTAAAAACATGTTTTTTTTTAAAAAAAACTACCTTCTTTTTCTTTTATAGTCCACATTCTTATCATATTTACAGAGCATGTCCATGATTAAACATTGACTCCATTTAGGAAATATCAAGTGAATAAAATACTTAGAATTTGAAATAACTTTTTAAAAAAACATCACAACACATAACTAATTTATTAATCACACATCACTACAGATAATCAGTAATCAAAAATATATTTTCCGCTTGACGCCTGTCTTCTTATCACTCTGATCATTTAGACATTTACCAAAAAGGATATTTAAGGGAAAAGATAAAAGTGAAGAAAAATACACACACACACACTATTGACAATAAATATATTTTGAGATTTACATTTTGTAAAAAAATATTTAAAAAATGAAATCAAACACCACAACACAATTAGTACATAATCAAACGGCCTAAAAAATAAGTCTATTAAAAGATATTTATTTTTAAAAATTTTAAATGCATAAATGTACAGGTTTCACAGGCATTCTTATTAAGATTTATCTTTTATTATTTCTAGAAGGTATTGATATTAAATTAAAATATAATTTTCATGTTTGTAAATGATTTTTTTTTACTTACAAACTAATAATATCAGCGGACTTGAAATATTAGTAATTAATATTAAGTTATTAAATAATTATTTAAACATCTTATTGGAATTAATAAATTAAAATATTAATTCCATTTGCTATTTTATTAATTAGAATATCTTACTAAAGAAATCTCAGATGACATTTATTTAAAAAAAAAAATTTATAAAATTCAATGTTCAATGGGTAACATTTATATTTTGAATAAAAAATTGGTTAGAATAACAAAAAAACAATTATCAAAAAAATTAAGACAGATTTAAACTTAAAACCTTATTTTTTGAAGGAGGGGGGGGGAGAAAAAGTTTTTTCCCTTAATGGCTACCAAATTTTATTACTTTCAATTATTATAACATAATAATAATAAGTTAGAGTATTTTGTACACATTGATATAAGCATAGACTGCATAACTCAGAAACTTATAAAAAGCAAATGCACATAAAGTAAAGAAAGCATAACTTACCTATTTTTCCATTAGGTAAGATATTTTTTGGCACCTTTATTGCCTGAGGTACTTGGTTAACATACTTCTTTTTCTGAAACAATAAAAACTATTGCATATTTTTCAATAAATAATAGTAATTATCTTTACTTAAAACTACCATATTAAGAAAAATGGAAACTTTGTGAATATGATATTAAGAGACAAAAGCTAATGTTAAACTACACAGGTTTTAATAGTAACATACAAGTTTTGATGTTACATTGGAGCATCTTACTCTGGTCTTATTACTCTATCAGTGTTTTCACTACAGCGAGAGAATCTCGCCTATTTTTTTCTTTTCTCACATTAAAGAATTATTAACGCGAGAAGATCGTGCACTCTATTAATCAATTTCAAAATTAGCGGATTTTGGAAAAAAATTTGTCACATTCACTTTTCTTCCTTGATCTTTCATTATTTTCAACATGGATCCCTGTTATCTAGCTTCCCTATTTACCAGTATTGTTCAGAACCGGTGCGAACAGCAGAACACAATGCCCCCCTCCCCGAATGACGGAACACCTTTCAGAACACATTTTTCTGCAACCACGTGTTCACGGAAGGTAAGATTTCTTCATGTAAGACGCTTAAATTTTTTTCAATGCTACAAATTTACTAAGTGATTCCGAATTGTTCAACATCTGTGGCAAGGTCATTTAGCACTCAAAATCGAATTAAGACAAAATATCGTATACAAATGACTGATAAACATTTGAGCAACCTAATGAGAAAAGTTGATGAAAAAGTAGATATAGAACGTTTTCCATATGATGATGCAGCAAAAATATTCAATGCTTTAAAAATTAGAAGATGTTAAAAATGTATTATAATTAAAGAAATATTTTTTTTCCAAGTCTATTTGCGTTTTTTTAATTTTTAGAAATCTCACTTAACTTTTTGAGATCTCACCCTGTTTTTGAGAAAGGGTGAGAAATTCTCTCTCATTTTTTTTCTGTAAAGAAAACACTGCTCTATGTAGCCCTAAACTTGCAAGCTTTTTTAATTACCTTTTCACACAGCCGTATTTTTTGAAAAAGTGACCATAAGATTAATGTACATTAAAAACTCTCTAAAAATGCTGATAAAAGTAAATGTCAATAGAAAAAAAAGCAAAAGAGAAACAGAAAAAAAATTGTTCTTAGTTTTAAAATGCAACTTTAACATTGAATATGACACTTTTCTAGGTTATCTGTCTTATCATACAGAAAAAAAAAGTCACAATAAAAGTATAAATTCTATAAGAAACACTGCATTATAATGAATTAAAACAAGAAAAAAAAGTTATAGATTTTTAGAAAGAAATATTGAAAAATGACGACATAGACTTGCCTGAACTAAATAAAATTTTTAAAAATTAGAAGTACAAAACTTATAGTTCAGTATAAAGTTATCTAGTTTCAATTCTTCAAATTTCACTTTTCCATTTGTCTTTCAGATTATAAATTTTAGAACTTAACAATTATGTGTAAAAACTATGTGTAATAATGTTTAGTAAAATATTTTTTAAACTAAATTATTAAATTATAGTTTTTTGCTATAAATTTAACACCATCAAATTGGCAATCACAGAAAAAAAAAAATTTTTTTTTCTTTAAAGGAAAAATTACTTAAAAAAATATTCCAAAGCCTTCAACAAACAGTATAAAATAAATAATAAAAAATTTATAAAAATAACAATATAAAAAATAGCACAGTAAATGGTATTTACAAACAAATGAACCAATATAAACCATTAGTAATATCAAGATTAGTTTTGAAAATTTTGGCCAGTTCAAATAATTTGGCTCAATTGTAACAAAAATTAAAATTTATATTGGAATGCTGAATTATGTAAGAATTTTAGAGAACAAAACACTGTAAAGTAATCAAAGAAAGCTTATTTATAGTCATTAAGACACAAATTGGCTTAGCGTTAATAATAGCTATTAGGACACAAGCTGAGTAAAGAATCATTCCAAAAAAATTAAAGAAAAAAACAGACTCTGTTCTAGAAGGATAGATAATGTTAAAAAACAACAGAAAAAAACTCAAAAAATTGTTCAAAATCTTATACAAAAATTATTTATTCAGAAAAGTAATACACTGGAAGACCATATCAACTAATGAACCCTGATAGAGAAAAAGAATTTTTTTCCTTTATATTTTACCTTGTAAGCTCGATTCTGTGGAGGAGAATGCTTATCGCCAAGAAGATATGCAACTTTTTTCTTCAGTGTTGAGTTCCAGTGATTTTTAATTGAGTTATCAGTTCTAAATATTAAAAATTAACAAAAGTCATATATAATTCAAATTTTAAAAGTTCAAATAATAAAATTTGCAATATTAAATAAGGATTTTATAAAGTTTCTTTTATTTTTCTTCAAAGCAATGAAACAGTTTACAGACTTTAGCTATTTGTAAATGAATTCAGAATTTTTTTTTTATTCTAATAAATGCGAAAAATTTCTTATGAACTACCTTTATGAAAAAAACCTATATTTTTTATTTGTTAACTTTCAAACTATGTGATTAAAAATATAAAGAAATATGAAAGTGATTAAAAATAATTAATAACTTCCTTGAGAATATATATTTAAACTCATGTTTAGAATTTCATAAATCTTATTTTAGACATTATCCTTAAAAAAAAAAACAAAAAAAAAAAAAAAAAAAAAAAAAAAAAAACAATATTCATATGCTTACAGACATAATATTGCATGTTCATGGTATTTGAACATAGAAAAGTACTGTTTATTACAATTTAAGATTTTAATACAAAACCAATTCTGGGGGAGTTAAAAAAATTGCCCAACTATTGCTGATGCCAGTAACGCTTAATTGTGGAAATAGGTACTAGTGGTATTGTAATGGTGTGCTAACATAGGTAAAGGCCAGGAATGTTTATTAGTGAATTTTGGAAAAAAAATATCACCATTATTTCTACCTTTTTCAATTCTGAAGAAAAACAATAAAAAGAAACAGCAAGCAATTAAATAAAGAAAAAAAATAAAGAGTAACTGAACAACTCAAAAAATGCCACTATTGATTTAAAAAAAAAAAAAACATTACCTGCCAGGTAGCTGTTTAGCAATCTTTGACCACTGGTTACCCCACAACCTATGATATTGGCAAATCAATTTTTCTTCCTCCAATGTCCATGCTGTTTTCTTGATACAGGGATTTAGGTGGTTGTGCCACCTACAAATATCATTTATCCAAATGAATTAAAATTTTTTTAACATTTTAAAACCAAAGAATTATATCAAAATAGGAAAAAAAGTAAATATGAGTTTTATCATACATACCTTTCTCGACACTGTTTCCCAATTCTTCCTCTAAGATGTTTGGCTATGAGGGTCCATTTTTTTGGACCATACCTCTTAACGAGTTCAATAACTTTCTCGTCTTCCTAAATAGGAAAAATGCACAAATTCATTAGTATTTTTAATCAATTAGTTTTTTAGCTTTAAGCAATAGCTCATAATCAAGAGTTAACTAAAATTATAGGTAGCAGGACTAATTTGTAGGAGTCAGCATGCTATGCAATGGAAAAAAGCATAACAGCTTTTTTCTGTTATGATTTTTGCTAAAGACAATAATTATTTTTAATTAAAATATAATTTAAAAATATACAGTAGTTAATGTTATTATTAGATAAAAGCAGTTTATCACTTCAATGTTTAAAAATGCGCTCTAAACTTTTTTCTTTCTCTAAACATTATTGAATTTTTGTTTTCATTTTTACAATATACATATATATATATAAATATATATATTTAACTTTTTTTATTTTTAAATAAATGACTAATTCCAAGCTCAAAATTTTATTTTGCAATGATTATATTTATCCAAAAAAAGAAATTTTTGGTCTAACTTTTTTCTAGATTTGTATACATTTGATAAAGCAACTAAATATTACATTAATTAAGATCAAGAAAAATATCACCATTATGAATAGCATTTTATTATTATTTACTGTTTAAATCCTATCAAAATAGAGCTAGACAAGGAAAAACACATTTAGCTGTTTTTCTTTAAAATATTAACATTAAACTGTTCTGTTAATATGGCAAAAAGTACATATGCTAAGGTACACATTTTATTAATTCTTTAATCTCATTACAAAAAATATTTTTCTTTAAATTTAAACATAATTCATAATCTTAAGACATTAATAACATAAAACTTTTAATTTATGTTCTCTATAATAATGAACATATTTTAAATTCTTTTTTCATGTAATTAAGAGATAGCAAAATACTGATATGGATAGGAGTATCATGAGTTTGAGTTAGTTAAAATATTGGATGACGATTTTTTAGGTGCCACAACAACTGGATGCTTGGGATATGTCAGCACTAGCTTATGATAAAATTTAAAATAAAACTTCTTTGGGCCTTACTTCTTTTGTCCAAGGTCCTTTGACAAGTTCTGGATTGACAACTTTGTACCATCTTTGCTGACATTGGACATCACTTCGGTCAGGAAATTTACTAGCAATTAATTCCCATTGACTCTCACCATAAGTTTCAACTAAAACCTTTAGCTTTTCATCCTGGAAATATAACAATGATGAACTTTATAAAGTTGAAAAATATAATCACTGCGATCTTATAATGCTCAGGCCATTTGCAATATGATGAACATTAAAACAGAATAACATATAATTTACTCTGAAAGAAATAATGTTTTAAATTTAGTAGTACCAATGATACAAACAAAAATATTTAAAACTATGGCCATTAATGAAAATCAGGAAAAGTTATGTTCATTACAAAACAAATCTAAAGTTAATATTCTACATCTAAAATTAATATTCTGTATAAGCTTTTTGCATTCTCTTGATTAAAATACTCAATATGATAAATAATATAATACTTTGAAGAATCCAGGACAACAAGCTTGTTCCAAAGGTCGAAAAAAAATGCAGTGAAAACTGGTGTAAACAATATTGACAAAAATAGGACTTTACTGCAAATACAGCAAAAACTATTTTGGGTGGGCAAAAAATGATAATCTTATTCCATTAGAAAAAAAAAAGTTTTCTATTAAATAAAGAGTAGGATGCAAATTCATTAATTAAATTACTTAAAATAACTATAACTAAAAATCATTAGATTACATTGAAATTTGTATGCAAATATAGTATTTAAAGCGAAAATTTAAAATATTAACATCATTTTACAATAATTCAACACGTAAAAATATCATAGAAACAAAATATCTCTTCATTTAATTGAATAAGCACTACTGAGTTACACTGCAATTAAATGTAAACAAATATCTCTAAGTAAATTTTAAATATTAATCTTGTGGCAGAATCACAGCGACATTGTCCCAGAGAGTTAAAAGAGTTCTTGCAGAAAGAATTTTCCTTTAGGAAGTAAAAAATACTGGCTTTTTTTGCAGAATTTTTTGTCCTCTAAAATTCTACTTAAAAGATGTCTTTATCGTGCAACGGAAGGGAAAGAAATGTTCATGATTTTTCTATTCTCATTTGAGAAGTATGACAAAGAAAATATAATGAAGTAAAATATTGCTTTACAGCAGAAATGCTCGCAAGATTTTTTTCCCCCGTGCCTTTTCACATGCATCAGAGGGGAAAGAAATGACAGCGATTTTTCTATTCCTATTTGGGAATAATGAAAAATAAAGAATAATATAAAGAAGCAACAATTTTAAACCAATTTTTTTCTTTTCTACTGAGATATGTTGAAATATATCAATATTACTACAGCATGCAAAATACGTATTTCGTGCTCAAGAATGTATTCATTCACAAGGAAGAACATATCGCAGATTCATTCTTTGAGACACTCGTTTTGCGCTGATATTCTTGTTAATCCAATACGAATTTTCACATTTAAAAAGAGAAATTAAAACAAATCTCAATGTTTTCTATACAATTTAATTATATGGAAACTCAAATTATTTACTTTTAATGTAACGTTTTTATCGTTTTTCAGACTTTTTATTACTAGTGCTACCGAATTCTAAGGGTTTTTTAAAACTCTGGTTATTTTTCAAATAATATTATTTCTACACGTAAATAAAAGTGAGCACCTGTAAAGACTATATTCACATGCTCACTTTATGTCGATATCATCACCAACCAATATAGTGTTCCAATTGTATTTTTGGCAGTTATTGATATGGAGTTTCACCTGGTTTTTAAATATCCCGGTTTATTTTGGACAATATAGGAAATTTAAATCATGCATATAAATATTTATTTGGTATAAAGTAATGATTTTATCGTTTTTTTTCTTTCCTGGGGGGGGGGGACATTTGTATCCACAGTTTTCAAATTCACTTCTTTTTCACGCGATATTATTTAATATAATCACAACAATCGAATTTCGAAACGGAACACAAATTTAATACTTCCTTTTTGAAAAGTCCAATTTACCTGATTTCGCTATTGATCGTTTTTTTTCGGTAGTTACTGCTGTGGATTTCAAGATTTTTTTTACTGAGATGAGATGATTTCTGAGATGAGGAAATAATTAGTGTGTTTTTCTCCAACAAAATGTGAAAATATTGCCCTTGATATCAGAATATACAATTTTTAAATCCAAATCGGCTTTACATTTAATTTTTTTAATTTTATTTTATCAGTTTATTTTTTTGTAAGCATTGTTACTGTAAGTTAGTAGCATGTATATTTGTTATTATTAAAAGTATCTTGCAGAAAGATATTAGTGATAGAGAGGTCTGTCGCAGAAAGCCCAAAAAAAATTCTGCCTCAGAGGACATAAATATTTTTTTTTTTAAACTTTTAAAATGTTTTATTTCATAAATTTTTTTATTGGGGAATAAAGTAGAGGGCTTGGTATAAAGATCATCTATGTATTAATAAATCTAAACTGTGATATTATAACACACAAAATGCACCAATATTTTTTAATGATCATTGATAAAGCAAGGATAACTTGTTATCAATCAAGTCAAAATAAGTTTTCTCACATAAGTTCAACTGTGTGATTAAAATTTTAGCGAATCATCGAAAATATGAAACTAAAATAAAAAAATACATTAAAGTTATCATAAAATTTAGTATTTGAAAGCTAAAAAAAACTAACTCAGTGGCGCGACAGCCCATTAAGAGGGCCAAGGCCGACTGTGCCCATCTCAGTTTTCTTGACCTTGGGCTCTGGGGTGCAGGAGCATATGTTCCGGTCAGGTGGTCAGCCGAACGCGGAACCCCCAGTGTTAGTTCCCAAGCATGCTTGGTACTCATTTTATCGACCCACTGAAGGGATGAAAGGCTGAATTTGAAAGCTAGTAATTGAAATAAATATTTCTGAATAACTTCATTCAGGAAGGGAAAAAAAATTAAAATTCAAACATAATTTGCTGCTTTTTTTCTAACTGCAATTTTAATAAAAAAAAACATACCTCTTCTTTTAACCATCTGCCTCTATTAATAGATTTGCTTCTCACTCTCAATCCTGAAGCATGGGAATTATAGTCACTATCCTCTTCCTCTGATGAAGATCCATATGAAAAAGACGTTGATCTAAAATAGAAGGTCAAATTTAATTTTTGTACAGTTTAAGAGTAAGTAATTAAAATAATATAGCCTTCAGGGACAATGGAATAGTGCTTGCTATTGTAGTGGTAGGTAAAATATTTTCCACCAATTTGCCCAAAAAATTTGACAAATACAACATTACCATAAGAAATGGAATTCATAAGTGTTTTATTAATTCCTTTAAAAAAAAAAAAAAAACATTTAGGGGCTTATTTGTTTCAGTGGGCTATAAAATACTAATATAGATACTACATATAGGCACTGATGAAATCAATTTTTTTAAATCCCAGAAACGACAGTACCAACAGTTGTATGTAACAAAATCGTACAAATAGTTATATTCTACGTCAGGATTTATTATGATAACATTTTATTTTTAGATTAATGAAATTAAATGATGTATAAATTGACTGGTAAAAAGTAATTAATAGAAGATAAAAATTTATCAATATGTTCAATTTATCATCATTTTTAAACAATGTCCACAACACAGTAAAAAGTTTTATCCTACCTAGGCAAAACCCCTGTTAAAATTTTAGGAATTGAAGTCTTTTTTTCTAGACTAGTCACAAAAATAAGAGAGAGATAAATGTGACTTGTTTTTTTTTTACAGATAATATCACAACAATACTAATATATTTAAATTAAAATCAATACAGAATATATTGATTCAAATTATCAGTAGGTACATTTAAATTGAAAATTTTATTTATGCAACCAGATTAAACTACCTAATTAAGAGAGCAAAAAGATTTGATGTTTCATAATAATTATAATTAAAAATGGCAAGCATAATGATAGATTAAGATTAAATACAAGTGAAGAAAAAACTCTTGATCATAAATCAGAAGAATAATCCTATCAATAGTTTTCTTTTACTAAGAAAATGTCAGATTAATTATTAAAAGATTAATTAAACTGGATTTGAACTAATACAGCAAAATAAAATAATTTCTACTATTTAAAATAAATGAATTGTAAAGAAATGAAAGAATTAAGTTAGTAAAAAGTAACTAAAATATTTTTTTTGAATAGTCATAACTGCATTTAGTGTGTTTAATTGATAAATAAAGTGAAGAAAAATATTTTATTAATAACACCATATATTTAGAAACTTATGTTTTCAATATTTAAAATAATCATATTGTAAAGCATTATTGTCATTTATAGTGAAAATCAAAGAAGAAATTTAAACACAGCTTGCAGAGCACTATCAATATGTTCAAACAAATATTTCGTGTTAAAAAAAAAAATCAAGAAGTTTCTAAGATCAACATGAATTAAGGATATAAAATTTTTAAAAAAAATTGCTCGATCATTTTCTTTTATTAAAATAAATTGTCTTTAAATCAGTAGACATAAGTACAGCATACAACTATAGACAAGCATTTGGTGCTGTAAGTCTTTGTTTGAGAAGTTAAAAGTTAGTGATTGTAAAACAAAATTAAAAACAGAATAGCGATTCTTATATTAAATAAGAAGATAAAAAGGTAATACTAATGTAAAACTAAACATTAATAATAATTGAATGATTGTAATTTAGCAATTGTTTTAGACAAGAAAGAAAACAATATCAACAACAAAGATCAAAGTTATGTAAGTACAGATGATTCACACACCTAGGTCTATAGCTAATCTTTCGCTTATTATTTCGGCGTAACATTATTTTAAAACGGTAAATAGCATAAACAAGACATTCTATTTAAAGTATATTAAATAGAAAGTTAGCGTATCTATTCGTTTATAAGGCACTTCCCTGTCAAAACAAACAAATAAACCAAACTCCCGCGTTATTTTGCTTTGTTGAGTAGTATTTCCTGATTCTAATGATGCTTTAAAGCTCTTCTTTGATTGGTCAGTCCACTTTTCAGAACAGATGTTCCAGTTTCTAAACCTTTATCATAACCGTAACATCAAGTAATGATCTAGTTTAACTTTTTATACAAAGTTTAATTCTCACTGCACTAAAGATTGCTGCTACAAATGCATTGCACTAATCAGATTGTCGATTTCGTTCATTTCTCTCTCAAACACTTGTCCCGCAGTGGACTGATCGTTAAGACACGGTTCTCAGCAGATCACCGAAGTCAAGCATCACTGGCTGCGGTCAGTGTGCGGGTGGGTGACCCACTTGGATCAGTCTGCGTAGGGACCGAGGGTGTGCGGTATTGGTCCTCGTTAAACTGTGCTACCGTAAAGTGCTCGACTTCGCGTGCAGGTCGTTGGGCTACCGAAACGGGGGTGCCATCCCCTCCGCAGAGGATCAAAATTGTGATGGCATGTCTTCGGATCATCCTCAGGGATGTTTCCCAGACCGTCGCCAATAGCCCATTGTGCAGCTCTAGTGCGACGTAAATGAACTACTACTACTACTACTACTACTACTACTACTCTCAAACACTTTTAAAAAATTCTCTTTGCACAATCTGAAGAGCTAATCCTTTCTCCTTGCGGAGCACTCTTATTGCATATGGCTGCGCGTCGGTTAATAAGCTTTGCGGGTGCGTGAGCTGATTATGTAGTTTCAAAACATTTGCATATGCGATATACTTGCATACTCATTAGATACGATATTTTCGGATACAAAGGAGAATTATTCTAGTATTATATATTATGTTTATCTCGGCATATTGGCGTGAGGTGCCATTGACCAATTGATCGAGTCTTTCGATCTTAGAAAGCTACAAAATTTTAAATAAACTGGAAAATAGAGTAAATGTGAGAATCAGGGAAAAAAATTTATTCTAGTTACCTTGGTAAATATGATGATCGCTAATGTATCTTAGGTTATGCTATGGATGGTGTTTTCTACACTAGAGTGCATTGCAAGCTCTTTATCGACTATACTTCGGTGTTACTGTCTCCTTTCCTGTGTGTGTATTTTAAAGCCATTTGGCTCAACAACGTGATCATTGTGTTTTGAGACATCTTGTGTACGTATATTTGGTTACTTGTCTTTAAAAAAGTATCGCTGTAAGAATCGTCATTTGAAGACCTGACATTTCAAGACGCAAGAATCGTTATTTAAAGAAAAGAATCTTTATATAACACTTCTTACCTTGTCAACAATATACCAACTTGAAAATTTAAACCTAAATGATAATTTGTAAAATAAATCTAATCTCGCTATTCGAATAATATTCTAACTCTAACGTATGGTGGTGCTCGGCTTGCAATAAGAATAAACAGTAATACTAAAAAGAGTCCAAATCGGGACTGTCGAAAAAGTGAGTCCTTTCGAAATCTAGCAACCGTGTAATCTTTTTTAACGATGCATCATGATGCATCTATAAATAACTAAAACAAATTTTCACTTCAATATTACCAGAATTATTTAATATCATTAATATCTTATGAAATACAGCAGAGTTGAGCCCAGAAATTATTTATTTTATTTTAAAAAAATTATCTATTTGAAAATATCGCCTTGATCGTAGAATAAGCTGTATACTTTCTGCATGGATTTTAATGGAATTGGCACACATTATATTGCACATAATAATGAGTAAAATAAAATAAAAAGTATTACCTAGACAATTATGGTGTTAAAATTAGCTCGAACGCTTTCTATAATGCTGTTGTTATAATACTTTTAATTATGCGGTTTACCAGTTCCAGATCGATAAGATTCAAGTCCGTAGATTGAGTTGGCCACTCCATGCGCTGAATTGCTTGCTGCTGAAAATAATCATGATGAGGTGAGCCCTGTGCAGCATTGCGTAATCGTCCTGTCAATTGCGAAATCATCCTCTATTGCACTAGAATAACTGAAAGCATAAACATCAAGGATGTCCTCTCAGCGTGGCATCGTGAGCATTCATGGTGCCTCGTGACAAGACATGCAGGTTGCTATTCGTCCACCCAAACTAGTACCACCCCACACTCTTTGTATACATCTCTTTCACAGATATTTGATGTAAGATATCGGGTTCCAAGTCAGCTCTAAATCAAACAAAGCCTACAATCACGTTGGAGCCTAAACTTGGACTCATCCATTTCTCAGCAGTCCCATGAGCATGTTACTGCGTCCACCTCAAGCGTTCCCTTCTATGGCGTGACGAGAGTGGCACTCAAATTTCTGAACGCCTAGTGAATAAACCACGTTCGTGAGGCCTTTTACGCGTAATAGACGTTGACGATAATCTTCTGGTGGCTGCACTAAGAGAGGATCTGATCTGACTTGGAGTTGCGGTTCTATACCTTCGTGTATATAACAATACATATCGGTCACCAGTGCTTGTCATAGCATTTGGCTGCTCTTGGTTGAACCTTGGCGTTTTTGACTGATGCCGAACTTGTAGTTAGTAATTGTTGCCTAAACTCAATGGACCATAGAAGGACGCACATTTGGCCATTTGGCCTCTTCTATCTGACTCTTCTAATAGATCTCCATCACTGATTTGTAGACAAATAATGTCTGCTGGATGTAATTATTACAAATTCGCTATCTCAAATATTTAATTTCAGTAAAACCGCAAAATTCGTACTCTTGCAATCAAGTATACAATTTTATACTCACTGCAGAAGAAATCATTCCATTACAGCACCACAAATTTATAAATTACTTAGCCACTCTTATTACTCAATTTAAATTTAATTCAGATTCACTTATATTCTGGAAAGTTATCGCTATTTTTTAAAATTTTTCTTAATTTAAGTCAACTAATGTAGTTAGTTTAATATTTCGTGAAAGTATGTACGCATGGAGAAAAAAAGTGGTGTTTTTTTATATTTGTTACAAAAAATATCACTTTGTTGATGACAAAGAATATTGTTCTTTTAATTAAGCACAGTTCCACTTCAACCACCTTACTTTGTTTTTATTTGAAAACATTAAGAAAAACATCATGCGGAATACCAGAAAGAATGAGAACTAAAGGTAATGAGATAGTAAAAACAAGGCTCCGAGTAGAACACCGAAGTCAAGCCTCACTGGCTGCGGTCCGTAAGAGGTTGGATAAACATCTTGATCAGCCTGCGTAGAGACCGAGAGTGTACGGTATAAATCCTTTTTAAATTTTTTTACTCTATATTGCTCAATTTCACGAGCAGTCATGTTCGGCCTGCCAAAGCTGGAGAGCCATCCCCTCTGCAGAGGGCCAAAATTGTGATATCATGTGTGTAGACCATCTTCAGGGATGTTTTCCAGACCAACATTCAGTACACCACCCACTCGTTTCGTCTTCGCGTACCACGGCTCAAGTCGGGGTTCGAACATCCGTGGTAAGCTGAGTATATGATTGAAGTGCACATTTTCTATGATTCTTTCACCGGGGTTTAATATCCTCTCATATGTAATATTACCTGCTGTTTCAGAGCAAGAAAAGTTTACGAGCGTTAGGGAGGCTAGGGAGCATGATGAGGAACCCAGATGATTACAACCTCTAATTATCCTCCAATCCAAACTCTGATAGTATAATGAACGCGTGTCTTCCAATCCTCATATAGGATGAACCAAACCATCACTAGAAGCCCATTAGTGTAACTCCATTGTGATGTTTGCAACCAAACCACTTAATGCTATTGGTTCATTTTGATCTGAAAGCGAGGATATCGAAAATGTGAGGTATGGGTCCACTTTACACCCTTTTAGTATATAATGCTGGGTTTGGCATGCAGGTCATCAGGCTAACAAAGCAGGGGAGTCGTACCCTCCACAGAAGATCAAATTGTGATGACATGTTTTCGGATCATTCTCAGAGATGTTACCCAGACAGTTGCCAATATCTCACTCTGCAGATCAAATGTGACGTAAATATAATACTACTACAACTGCTATTATTCTTTAAAAAAAAGTCCGGTTGTTTTCAGGTGAATTTGTTTATTCTTGGGTTCATATCACTGTACATGTCATGCAGAACGTAAATATCTCATAGAGGAGCACTTTTTCATTGCTGTGGCAAAACCATTAGTAGCTGCATTTCATAAGTCAGATCAGCATAAATAGATTTGTTAGACAATTTGATTGACTCAATGTAGCTGTATTCATTTAACGCCAGCAATGATAAAGGGCCAGTCGTAGTGCATGCAAGCGGATCACATACCCGGGGGTGCTGCCTAAGCATAGATATGCGATCATTTTTGGCCGACAAATCAGTACCGGAGTTCAAAGCAGACAAAGGGGAAGGTATTCGACAGGTATAGTTTGTCAAAGCTAAGAACTCCTCCCGCCACGAAGTCTGAGGCCGCCTGGTGCTATGGAAACATCAATGGCTCAATTTAGGGAGGGTGGCTTCACTCTAGGACTAACACAATAGACCGAAGAGAGAGATTCCCTTTCTCTCGCCAACCCGAGCCGAAACCACTCCAAAACATTGACCCCGCACCCCTACATGAAATAGTCATACCTCGTTACCATAGTTAGCGCCACAGGTCCAGACGAATGTCTGGGTGAATTCTTATTTAGAACAAACTATGGACTTATTATATCCTTAACTCTAGGGATGATTTTTATTTTATTTTGTATCCGTCTTTGAACAGCCGATCCAATTTTGGGATTACAACTACTAGTGTTCAACTTCGTACCCTTGTAATTTTGAACCAATCCAGAAGACAAGGAGACTTCTGGATCAGTACACCCAGGGGTATTGATTTGTTTTGGGAACATGGAGGACTTTGCGACTCGGCAGATTAAACCTGCATCGGTCACCATTTGCGTTCTACGGCCGACGGGGGTCGAACCCACGAACTCTTGGACATGGACCCAGTGCCCTACCAACCAGGCTATCCCGGCTCTTCTATGAATGGTTGACCGTGTAAAGCAACGCACAGATGCCGCTAGGGGTTACAACTCATTGTAAGACTTCCAAATGACTACTTCCGGCTGATTTTTCGCCTAAACTTGAAAAAATGCACCATCCAATATTATTATACTTGTAGTGTTTACAATATAAATCGTTCCTTCAATCTAACTTCAAACGAAACAACCAACAGATGAATTTGGAAAACTCCGCAAACTTGCTATAATGCTACCCAAAAAATAACCAACGGTGCTATTTTACACAAATATAGCCAAATAAAGTATAACACTCAAAACATGACTACTGTTCTACCGTAAAGTGCTCGACTGCGCGTGCAGGTTGTTGGGCTCCAAAGCGGGAGTGCCATCCCCTCTACAGAGGATCAAAATTGTGATGGCATGTCTTCGGATCATCCTCTGGGATGTTTCCCAGACAGTTGCCAATAGCCCATTGTGCAGCTCTAGTTTGACGTAAATGAATTACAAAACATAACTAACCTTACACTTTATTTATGCTGTGATATTAATTTTGTTAAACTTGTTTGAGGCTCATAATCTGTTAGAATTTATAAATTAATGAAAACACTATGAATGGTAAAATTACGTGTAAATTTTATACACAAATCCCGGTAACAAAACTTCTTAGAATATCAAGCTTATTGTTGTTGTTAATTTACGTTGCACTAGAGCTGCACAATGGGCTATTGGCGACGGTCTGGGAAACATCCCGGTGGATGATCCGAAGACATGCCATCACAATTTTGATCCTCTGAGGAGGGGATGGCACCCCCGCTTCGGTAGCCCGACGACCTGCGCGCGAAGTCGAGCACTTTATGGTAGCACAGTTTAACGAGGACCAATACCGCACACCCTCGGTCCCTACGCAGACTGATCCAAGTGGTCACCCACCCTCACACTGACCGCAGCTAGTGATGCTTGACTTCGGTGATCTGCTGGGAACCGTGTCTTAACAATCAGTCCACTGCGGGACCAAGCTTGTTCACACATCGCCTCGTAAGCATAACGTAAGCAGAAGTATACACCGGAAGTTTACTAATTTCTTTCGGTTTTAGGAAACTTGTTATTGTTTACATTCAGATCTGTGCTCAGAAGTCGATAAAGAATTTAAGCGCTTCCAATGAAGCATGAAGACACTTACTGAAAAAGCAAAATTAAAAGCAAAATTAATTACGAACATTTTGGTCAATATTAAAGGTGAACCATTCAGAATGCTATGTCTAAATACATCACTTTCATGCTACGTTCATTTATTTTTTTTACAACAATGGGTTCCAAATGGTTTTAAATTTTTATTGTTAAATTTCCGTTACTTTAGAACTTTTTGTATGAAATGATGCCATAAATTTTATTGAATGAAATGAAAATATTTTCGTATTATTGCTTTCAGAATCTATTTTTCAAAGAAAATGGTCCGAATATTTCGTAATTCATATTTAAGAAAAATGTAGGAAATAAAACATAAAAATGTTTTTATTATTTTTTTTTATTGACCATTGTTCCCAATGATTTAGGTAAAATCCATTTCTTCACAAAATGCAAATTGTGTTGATGTTTTTCATATTTTGTGCCCACAGACTGAAGGAGAAAATCCTTGATCCGTCTTATTTTAATAAACATAAGTTTTTTCCTTTTTTTTCGAGGTAGTTGATCAGTAGATCGAAAAGCGAATGAAGGTTAAAACAAAAACATTTATATATTTTTACTGAGTTGAAGGAAGGGAATCAAGGATCAACTGAATAATCCACTGTTAAACTTTTTACACAAAAATTTTATTAAACATATTTTTTATTATTATTTTGTATTAATTTAAATCTAAATAAGTAAAAATTATAACATTTTGCATTTTAGTATTTAATGGTTATGAAATACACCAATGTCTTTTTCTGTGTTAAAGATAAAATCTTCCAAAAATGGGCATTTCCAAGTAATAATTTTTTAAAATTTGCTTTAATTTATAAAATCAATTATTAATAAATGTTTGAACTTGAATGAGCATGAGGAAAAATAGTTTTTCAAACTAATTTTTATAGATTTTATATTTTAGAACAAATATAATTTTGATAATCTCCCATATTTTTTCGTAACTATTGGACTGTTTTTTATAATTGAAAAATATCAAAATTAATTTTTACCTAGAGTTAGATAGACCGTCAGGAAATGATAAATAAAAGGACACCGGTGTCCCATTTGCGTCAAAAGGTATTCATTTTTCAAATTCCTCTTCAATGCTCAAGCAAATGATAAGGAACTTTAATTTTTATTTTTATTTTCTCCTCATCGATATTCATTTTTTTCATGGTTGCTGTTGTGCATTTTTTATCCTCAGTGTAAATGCGCCTTGCGCAACAACTAAACTCAACTGTTATATATATTCCGCGATTTTGATGAGTCGTTTTCCAACCTTCAATGTACAGTCCACAAAAAAAAAACGAATCACCATGAATAACTTTCGTTCTAATGATCCGATTTTCACGAACTAAGTGTCAATCTTAATGGTTCCTGGGGGTGACCTCAAATATGCTAATTAATTAGTGCTAACTATTAATTAAGTTACGAAATCAGACACAAAAACGTACTTTCTCTGAATAAACATGAATTTTTTTTTTGCATATTTGGATTTCTTATCTTCAAAATATAGGGGGTAGCCGCAATCTGGGAAATGTGGTCCCCATAGTTTGGTCAGGAGAGCGATTCGAAGTTCGTACCCCTTAATGTTAATTTCGCTTTATGCGTTTTCAGTCATATTTTCAAAACTAATGAAGCAATTCAAAAAAAATTGCACCCACTCATAAAATTCATTTACCCAAAGATAGTTTCATGCAAAAAATAATTTTTGATAATTATTTATTATTTTTTATTATTTAATTAAAGTGAGGATGAAAAAATATTGAATTATAAGATATGAATTTTTTTATACCATATTAATCTACATATTTTTCAATTGAAAAATCTGAAGTTTCAACTTTTTTTATTTATTAGAAGCTGAGAAAAATTAAAATTAATTATTTTTAAAAAAATAATTTGGTGACAATAAAGAAATAACTAATTGGGGCGATTAATATTAAAATGTGATAAACTTGGGAGGAACTTGACTTCGCGCGCGTAGCGTAAAATTTCATTCATATTTTTTTCGCTAATAATCGTTTGTTAATCTTTTTATTTTTATTTCTTTCACACTATAAAATACGTTTCTTTTTTAGTCATTTAATAATTTATTTGCAATTTAGTAAAGAATTTTGAATAAAAAACACTTTATTCAACAAATGTCTAGTTTTAAAAAAGCGTGCTTCTGATAGAATACACCAGATTGTGCTTATTTAATGTGATTATTTTTTACTTTTTTTATTTTGTTTTTCAATAACTGATACAATTTCAATAATATACATACGTATGCATAGATTTGGAATAATATATTTATCAATTTCTTGAATATATATTTTATAAATATTAATAAAAATACGTAGTCATCATTTTTAAACATCTCTCACAACATCGCAAATTTCTCAACATCTTATAGGGTAAACTAAACAATGAAGGAACACTTAAGCTTAGCTTGCCTTTAAAAAAAATTCATAAAAATTTAAAAATTTGTAATTTTAGCTAAATTATGGTGTCGACATATTTGTTATTAAATGCAAATTATGTAAAAAAAAGTTAGATAACTTACATAATATTGTTTTATGCTTTTGGTCTTTTAAATAATAAGTAGTAAGATGACCAAGTGAAGGAACAGTTCTTACCAGTGAATAAACACTAAATTTTCCAGAGAATGAACACTTAATTTTGAGAATGTTTGATGCTCGTTAGGAATCCATAGGCCACACAAATGTCTAAAAACAAGATTTTTCTTGGAATTACGACATATAACCATAGTTAATGTGGAAAATATTACTTTTTTTTTTCAGTCATGGAATGGAATGTAAAATATGTTTGAATACATAATTTTAAAAAAAATGTTTTTCATTTTTTTCTCACAGTTTAATAGTCCGTTCTAAATTATGAATGTTTATCATTGTGTAATCCGATGATGCTTTTATTATTATTATAATTCGATAATTTTTTTGTTTACTCTTTTCCCCATATTTTTTAAGCTTCTTTTTAAAATCTTTTTAAGTATTTTTTTTCTTTTCGTCATGAGCAATTTATTTCTTTTTCTTTTGATTTAACCTTCCTCTTTTTTCCAAATTTTTGGCCAATATAAATGTATCTTCGAAATTTCTTTTGATTTTCCAGTTCCATTTCCAGAATTCCTCACTGGATAATACATGAGAAAAAGGAGTTTTGAAGTTTGAGTAAAACCCATCTCTCATTGACTTATATCTAGTAGCTACTTATGAAACCAATTGTTTTTGCAACTAACAATGCCTCAAGAGGACTTATCTCAAAATCAGTTTTCAAGATACTTTCATTATTAATGTTAGTTGTCTCAGCTTCAGAGCCAAAATTTGATTATACTATTGTTCTTTTTGAAATAAATTCTTCAATATTGAGAAAAGCACAGGCTATTGGATATTTGGGAGATTAAACTTTTCTGTCAACGTTCCTTTAAAAATTCGCAACATAACTTGTGAGATTTCCTTCTCAAGCTTCTGAAGAAATAGCGCATCGTTACTCTCGAAGCATGTGTTTTGTTGATAAGTTGTCTTGCTCATTAACTCTTGGTGTCTGTTTTGCATGCATTTGTTACAGTCAAAGTTTTCTACATCGAATGAAAAAATATCACATTTCATAAAAGCATTTTAACTTCATCAGTTGATGCCTCAAATCTTATTTAAAAATGGATGTAAAATTTTCTAGACATATTGTTTTACAGTTCTTTTGTTTTCAAGATCTAACGAGATTTCCAAGAATTACATAGAAAACTAAACCAGAAAATTTGTTTTGAGGAACAAAACTTGCTCAGTTTCAAATTGATATGAGATTTATACCTATCCAGAAGAAGCAAAAGATGGAATTTGATTGCATTTTTAATTAGCCATGGGTAGAAACATTTGCAATATATTTGTAAAATGTTGCTGCGGTCATCGTTTCATTTCATGAATAGCTTTTTCCAATGAAATATGCAGCAGGGACTGATTCTATAATATCTCAACGAATTCTTCTGTAAGGAAAAACTACCATCGGAGGTACTTTTTCTTTCCTAGGTACTTTAGAATATAAATCCTTATATTTTTTAAGGCCGCAGATTTTTCCCGTTTAAGGGCAGTATTCAACTCTTGTTTCATTCGCATTGTAAATACAATCACTTTATAAAAGGATGCCAGGGCTACTTCCCTCCTAAAGATTCTTCTGAAGTTCTTAAAACCAGTATTTCGAATATTATTCTCGAAGGGAAGTTTTGCCTTTTGAAATTATCTTCGCATTGCACTGAGTTATCGGTGGATGTCGCCTTAAAAAAACTTCACCCATTTTTCACCTAGATAATTGTCTTTAAATGGATTTTTCCTACCAGTTCCCGTTAGGACATTAAAGACGGCAATAAGATAATAATTTAGCTAATTATTGGCACAAAATCCTGCAAAGAAATTTTCCATTCAAGCTTTTATTATTATATTTAGTTGTTATATTTAGTTAATAAACATACTTTATTAAGGAGTCTAAGGTATGATGTAATAACTAATCACTACATTTATAAAGATAAATAATAAATTAATTATTATTATAATTCTTTAAATAAATTTAGCAATTAAATTTGCATATTTAAATGAAATTGTTATAGGAACTATTCATACAACATTTAACTGAATTTTAGGAGTCCTCTATGTCGCTGAACTACTAATTATCCATGTAAAATCATATTTCACACATACTATTCATTCACTGGGAAATCTATTCTCAGTGAAGGAACATGCCTGTTCCTTCACTGGTTAGAAGTTTTTTTTTTTATTTTTAACATAATTTTGATTTATAATATGACAAAAGGTACAAGAAAATTAAAATTTTTCTTTTATTTTCATTAACTTGAAAAAATCCCAGTAAAGGAACACTTGTTTATTCATTGGTTTTTCATCGTCCGGTAATCCAGTTAATAAACACCCCCTAATCTCAGTACTTGCTTATGTTATGATGCTTCAAAATAAATAAAACGTAACTTCAATGACCATATTTCGAATTCTTTTTTTCACAATGAGAAGAAAAGGCATTATTATATGCAATTAATTGTAGTTTAAACGGATAATAACAAACACTGACCTTATAATTTTGTCAAAGAAACAAGGCGTTGAACAGATACTAACAAATTCAAAACTTTTTCCAGCGAAGACTCAAAGACTAGGTAACTAAATGCATTGTTAGATGACTTCTTATTGTTAGGTAGTAAGCTACTGTTACCAATCAATCTAAATTTAAACGTTTAAAATCTTATTTCTAAGAAATATTTATGAAATGCTCCTTCATTTGTTGGTTTACCCTATATCATACTAATCTTAAAAGAAATTTCCGGAAGTGTATCGCAGAACTATTTTACCAACTATTTAATTAAATTTTAACATTTTAAAATTCTTATTCTTTACCATTTTACGTTTATTATTTCTTCATTAATATATTAATAATTTTTTTGGAACTTTAATTTAGATTTTCTTTAATTTAGGTTTCCTTTTCAAATTATAGTCAAGTTTTTTTTAAAGAATTATTGTCTGCTAGCTAAGGATAAAACCTTGTTAAGAAATTAAAAACATTCAGCTGTTTAAAATTATTTAATGCAAAACAGCTGATTATTTACTTAGCATACTATTTTTTTTGAAAAAAGAATATAAATTATTGATAGTCTTTTTTTTTTGTTTCTTGTGACTTCAACTTAGATTATCTAAAATAGTGTTGATGTTTTATAAGTCACTACAAAGAGGATAAAGATACCGAACATAAAAAGCTGTGGAATACGTAGCCAATTTTTTTAGTGTCTTAAAATATCTCAGTATCTTAAATGTCGTCCTACTATCTTAGTTGTGAAATTAAATTTTTAATTATCTGACCACGTGTGATTCACTAATTATTTCATTATATCTTTTACTCTTTATGATACTAAGTAGATTTTTTTTTCTGGTAATACACTAAACTATTTAATTTAATTTTTTACTTTAGCATGATTTCCAAGACATTATTGTAGTATAATTTGTTATCAGGAAAATGCCTTATTTTGTTAAGCAGGAAATACTAAAAATTGAAATTTGTAAGGATTCCGAAGCTGTGCCAATTTTAGAGTCATCTGATTTTTAAAAAAAATGCTATAAAAAATACACAATTTCCGAACTTATTTCAATAAAAAAAAATTTAAAAAAAAACGTGGCAAGTAGCCTAACATACTTTTTACAGAAACTGTGAAAACTAATTTTTCCTATATTTCGTCAAAAGAGGATAAGAATGATATTGCTCCAAGGGACCTACTCAATAATTTCGCTATTTCCAGAATGAAAACTGTTTGATCGAAACATATTATTCCTTGAAAATTAAAACGAGGGAAAAATTAACGTTTATAATTTATCTAAGCTTATTCCATTTATTTAATGATAGCGGTATTAAGGTTAAGGATATGCGTCGGAAGCTCCGTTTATTATTATACTATAAGTGCATTAAATCATGTAGCTTGAATAATTTATTTTAAGTAAATTATTTAATAATTTTAAGCAAATAAGGGTGTAAAAATAAACTCGATCGAAATACTCCGAAAGTATACCCTGAAATATATGTAGAATAAACTTTGGAATCGATATATAAAAAATACCTTTTCAAACAACTTCGAGTAGGACGGAAACGCTAACTTGTTTAAAAAAGTTGTCCTTGTAACTATTCAATTTCGATTCCTGGTACTAGGGGACATTCCATTTTCTCATTCGACTTTTGAAATTTCAATTGTGAACAGAATTTTTTTATGACCTTAAATTAAAATGTTAAGGCTTGCAGCAAAAAAAAATTTTTTTTACTGCATTAATTTTTTTACAAAGTAGTGAATTATTATTTTTTCAATCTAAGAGCCTGTGCCTATAACATATGTAAAACTTATTTTAATATCGAGTGAAATAATTTAATATGTTGTGTAACTAAGTGGATAATCCCAAGATACTGAATCGAAAATATAAAAACTACATTGATTTAAAAAAATAATACATAATAATAAAAATAGACATGTTTTGAGCGTACAATAATAAAAGTCACAAGTTATTCAAGCCTGACAAGTCTTGCGAATGGGCGATTATATTTGAAAACTCGAAACATGTCGACTTTTACCTCCCTCTTCATATGTTTTGAAGCCAGTTGAGTTTTTATCGTCAATTATACTGTTTTACATTTGGGTCTTGATCATTATTTTGATAAGGATTTTACACTCGTTAAAGTAAACATATGCATTTTAATATTTTATCAGGATTCATATGATCTTTAAAAACGTAAGAACATCAATATTGAAAAAGTTATATTTAACTTAAAAATTAACATTTTGACACCAGATATTTTGAGTTAATGAATTTAAATATTTTATCTCTTAAGTTTTTGTGCCCCCATTTCAGTATCTTAAGGATCTTACGAGCTCTGTTTAAAAAGAGAGCATCAGATATATATAAGAAAGCAAAAATAACCATAGTAGCAGTATTTGGTGGTAAATGTAGCTTATCGTAATTGAAGAATATGCTGTGCGACATTTTATGGTGAATTTGCGAACGTATAAGTTTCAGAATGTATCGAAACATGAGGATGCTATTTGCTAATCATCTTTATCCAAAGGAAACGATGTAACCTAAATATCTAGTAGAATGAAGCAATTTTTTAAACAATGAATCCTACAATATGCAACATATTATTTCAATATCTTATTCTTAAACGTAACATATTTCAATGCTTTTAAAATGCCACTAAACATTCAGCAATTCCTTGAGTTATAGAAAAAAGAAATATCGTAAATTATAGAAAACCTTGTGAATGTGAATAAGAATTATTATGCAATCTACATTTTATTTTTCAAGCACTTTTTTTTTCTTCAAACTTTCTTGCCTAGAAGACTCGATTAAAGCTGTAAAAATGATTATCCCTAAAATTTTGTATATAGCTATAATAAGTTATGCTCATTTGATTTTAGTATAAAATCCTCGAATAAATATAGTAAAAACAATGTAATCTAAATAATATCAGATAAAAAGTTCATGTATTTAAATTCTAAAAACTATCATAAATAATTTATAAATCGATTCAAATTTACTTTTCAAAGGAGATTAAAATAATATTTTTTTTTTGCTTTTTGGACAGAAATCCCCTAAAAAAATTGTTTATGGCCTGGAAACTTCGAGATATTTTCTATTAACAATAAATTAAACCCCTCCGAGCAATGACTGAACATTATTTCAATTTTCTTATTATCAGAGCTTGGTTGCGTAGCAACCTAGTAAAATTAAGCACTCCTCTTTTGAATTAGTCAATGGGTTATCTTAAAATATTTATTTGCGCAGGCGACTTTTTTTGGCGGTTTTCTGGACTATCGCCAAATATATAAACCTTTATTGCGGCCCAATTTACCACCCATTTTTTTTCAAATTTTGTCTACCCCCCCCCCCTACTTCAAGGGTCTAGATTCCAAATATATAAAAAAAAATATATGTTTATTCAGAGAAAGTACGTTTTTGTGTCTGATTTCGTAACTTAATTAATAGTTAGCACTAATTAATTAACATGTTTGAAGTCACCCCCAGGAACCATTAAGATTGACACTTAGTTCGTGAAAATCCGATCATTAGAACGAAAGTTATTCAGGGTGATTCGTTTTTTTTTTGCGGACTGTACCTTCTCTAAGGAGATACCATTTTGTTTTCGTTTCCATAAGAAAGGATATTAAACATTTTTCTTTTTTAAATTTAATTAGCAACGATAAAAAAGGAACGTTGTAATACTACACGCTACATTAAAGACGTCTCTGGAGTAAATGAATGACTGTTCATATAGAAATCGCAGGTATTAGTCTGATACAACAACGCCCCCTACAGTTCGTTGCGATCGCGAATTCTGTTTTTAAGCTACATATTGAAATTCATATCGAGATCTTACAATTATAAAATTTTGCTGTGTGGTATGTTATCTGAAAGTAATGAAGTGATAATCATTGAATATAATATTTGAAAATAAAATTTTCATACGAAGAACATTTCATTTGGAATTCTCCGGATTTATAAATAAGGTGAGTGTTATGATTTTTATAAAAAAAAATTTGCTTGTAAATACTTTTTTTTCTAATTTGATGATAGTTCTCTGCAGAATGTTTTTTTACGTCTGATTAAGAACTATAAGAATAAAAGAAAGAAACAATATGACAGTTTTTTTTATTTCAATATGAGGAATTTTTAAAATCGTTTTTTATCCTATGAATTCTTTGTTTTTCGTTTTTTAGTTTATGATTTTTAGATAAAAATTGCTGTCAAAATACTTTTTTTGAAAAATTAAATGGTCTAACATTATGTGTTTATGTATACTTCTTGCATATTCGAATGTTTGAAGCAATATGATTCAGAAAAGTATGGAATAAAAATTCGGTACTTAAGTATTAACGCCACCGCAGCTACAGATTTGGCGGTTTTTAAGTGCCGCCATTGGACACCTAAAATTTTTGCAACAAATCATAAAATGAAGAACTTTATTTAAAATCAAAGTAGTCAATCGGATTTCGGAGGGAAAGGGGCCGATATAGAGTTTACCATAGATTCAAAACAATCTCTATTTCTGACGCCATGTTAACTCTAATAATTAAGATTCCAAATGAAATAACGTTTCCAAAACACACGTTTACCAAGATAAAGTTTTGGTACAAAGTAAGGTACATTTGGTACATTTGGTAAAGAATTGGTACATTTTCGTTTTTTTGGTAAAATATTTCGCTCCTGAAAAAATAAAATTGCATCTTGTTTTGTTTTTGGCAAATTCCAAAGACGAATTTTCGTAGCACTAAAAATTGCGACAAAAAGAATTTTTTTTTTTTCTGTAAGCATTCTTTATTTTACGTTTTTTAGTTTCTAAAAAATGATTTTTATTGAAACTTAAAATTATTTGATAAAAATTGTCGTCAAAAAACTTTTTCTACAAAATTGAATTTTATAAAATTATGAGGCTTATGCATACTTTTTGTTCATTTTAATTTTTGAAGTAATATGATTCTTAAAACTATGGAATGTAAAGTTTAAATAAGCCTTTCATGTTATATCATTTTATTTAGTAAAACTATTTCTTAGGCATTAGATTTTAACTTTTATAAGAATATACATATTTTTTTCTGTTTATTTACAAATATTTTTCCGATGTGTTTTGGATGTTGCTTCTCTAAAAAAAAGAGATACCATTTTGTTTTCGTTTGCATAAGAGAGAATATCAAACATTTTTCTTTTTTTAATTTAATAAGCCACAATAAAGAAGGAACGTTGCAATGCTACATGCTACATTAAGAACGTCTCTAGAGTAACTGAATGATTGTTCATATAGAAATCGCAGGTATTGGTCTCATACAACAACACCCGCTATAGTTCGTTGCGATCGCGAATTCTGTTTTTAAGTTACACATTGAAATTCATATCGAGATCTTACAAACATAAAATTTTATTGTGTGGTATGTCATCTTAAAGTAATGCAGGGAAAATCTATGTATATATTATTTGAGAATCAAGTTTTTAAACGAAGAACATGTCATTTTGGAATTCTTCAAATTTATAAAGCAGGTAAGTGTTATGATTTTTATAATAAAAATTTTACTTGTAAATATTTTTTTTTCTTATTTGATGATTATTTTCCATAGAATGATTTTCTACGTCTGATTAAGAATTAAAAAACAACATGAAAGTTTATTATTTTAATGTAAGGAATTTTCAGAATCGTTTTTTTGTTTCGTAAACATTCTTTATTTTACGTTTTTTAGTGCATAAATAATGATTTTTATTGAAATTTAAAATGTTTTGATAAAAATTGTTGTCGGGGGGCTGGGGGAGGACCTTTTATATTTGGTGAGTTTTGAAAGAAAATGAACAAACTTTCAATGAAAATTAACCAAGAACCAATCACATAAAGGTAATCAAAAGTGGTGGTAACCCTAATGTGACGTCATTGAAAACAAAGAATACCACAGTAACCAGAAACGGGGTTTCTTCAAAACTAAACGAAAATTATCGCCAAACCCAAGGGTCAAAAGTACGGCATCTTGTAAACATTTTTTTACAAAAAACACCGAGCTAGAAATGTTCAAATGACTGTGACCGCAGAAAAAATAAACTTTAAAAAGTTGAGTTATTAGTTATTCCAATCATAAATATATGGGTAAAAATGATAGTTGCAAATTTGTGAGTTGCTTCTCTTTTGCAATCGAACGCGAAGGAAACACTTTTGGTAAAATTACCGTTGTGTATAGCAATAATATTTCTGGTAAGAGAAAAAATAACATAATTCTGTAAATTAGTTCTATAAATTAAATTAAAAATTTGGCAATTTTTCCATTTCCGTTCACATGTTAATGGTCTACAAGGAATTCTGGTTTTGAAAATTACAGTTCTTTTATTTAGTAAAAAATACAAAACCAAGCCACACATTCAGTAAAAAATACAAAGCTAAAAAGTAAATTTAATCGAATAAATGGTTTCTTTGTCATGCTCTAATGTGCCATGATAGAATTACTGAATTTTACCACATTACCAAATTTTTTCATATATATTTTAAAACCATAATTTAGTGTTATGATTACCAAAATCATTAAAATAGCGCTTCGGTAAAAATTTCCGAGATGTTTGATGTTCCCATAAAGTCAGAAACGTGGAAAATTTTACCATATTCTGGTAGTTTTGACTATATTTCTTTACTCAATGCAGCATCATATAATGATTTTTTGCATGCGTTATTTAATAATATGAAATTTATTCTAATAATATTCTCATTTCTTAAAAAAATTTAATAATAATAATTTCTCAGTTTTTTAAAGAGTTCTTCTTATTTTTTTAAAAAAGAATTTGAAATTAATTTCGAACTACATTTTTTTTAATTAAATGAATTTGTATTACATTGTATTTATTCTGCAATTTATAACTTTTCCCTTAAACCTATACAGATTTCAGTAAGTTTATAAGTACTACTCATCGAAAGATATATTTTGAACTCGATTTGATTAATATTTCAGACAAATTAAATCTTAAATTTGACTAATATTTAACTACTACAGTATTCTCTTCAAACTACAGTTTTAAATATTATTCACTTATGGCTCCAAGATAATTTAAACAATTTTTATTGGAATAGTTTTTCAGACCATTCCATTTGAACCATTTATTGAAAAAGTTTTTCTTTGTTCCTTTATATTGAAAAACGATAAAGTCTTAAAGTCTTCATTCTTAATCCTGCTCTCTGCATTTACTTCAATGGGGGATTATGATTAGGTGATATGTTATAGTATTCCTTTTGTAGATACCTTTTCAGCTTCATTTGATCAATATAACTACTGCAGTATTCTTCCTAAACAGAAGAGGTTTAGAATGTTCTTCACTTATAGTCCAAGATAATTCAATGCAGTAGAATGGTTTTTCGAACCATTTAAAGTTTTTGCTCCATTATATGGAACAACGATAAAGTCGTCATTCTTAATCCTGCTTTCTGCATTTTCATCACTGGTGATTATGATAAGTTAAATAAGTTATAGTACACTTTTGTCGATACATTTTCAACATTTGGCTAACATTCAGCATAACTACTGCAGTATTCCTCCTAAACTACAGTTTAGAATGTTCTTCATTTATAGTTCCAAGATGATTCAATCCATTAGAATGGTTTTTCGAACCATTTAAAGTTGTTCCATTATATTGAACAACGATAAAGTCTTCGTTTTTAATGGTGCTTACAGTATTGTTGTTCTTCACTTGTGGGTTAGGATTGTGCGAAGAAAGGAATAAGGATTCTATGAATGTAAGAGGCAACTCGAAAGTTATGTACAGGATATAAGCTGCCAAGAATGTCAGAGATGTGTAACTAAATATTCTCATCCACTGCAAAAATAAACAAATAAAATTAATTCCTTTATGAAAAATATCGTTTTATAAAACAAACAAGAAAAATTAAATTTTATCCATAAAAATTAAATTCTATCTATAAAAATAAGTGTTTAAATCATATATTGAATGAATAATGTTTTAATTAACTTTTTATTAAATAACGCCATAATTCGCGGTTTACACTAACCAGATGATAGAAAAGTTTTATTTCGAATCCCTATCATATAACTAATTATTCTTTACAATTTATTTATTTCAAAATGAAAGTTTTAAAAATTCAAAAAATAATTTAAATGCTATAAATTAAACTAAATAATGCAAATTTTCAAGAATCATGTCCAACATAAAGTTTTTTTTTAACTTTTGAATTACTAACATCATAATATACAGCTATTACCTGATAGAAAACATAAGCTTCAAAAATATACAAAATTGAAATGAAGATCGATATGTTTCAAGCCCATCAAAAATGGGCTTTCAAGACTTTACAGATGTCTGGCAAGTCTTGAAAGGCTTTAAGTGTTAACCCTTATTTGGCTATATTTGTGCAAAATATCACCATTTACTTACAGTATCATAGAATATTGCCCAAATTCCTTTTCAGCTAAAATTAAATAAATTACGCTAAAGTTAAATTGAAGGAATGTATTACATTGTAAACACTACAAGTGTAATGATATTAAATGGCGCACTTATTTAAGCTCATGTGTAAAACTGCATTGGAAATCTTATTAACATGAGCTTTTTCGCAAAACAGAATTAAACACTTGTAGTAAAGATATAATTTTAAACTATGTATGCCATCTTTCTGTAAAGAATTATTTGGGCTTTAGAACTGGCAAAATACTTCAACAGTTTAAAAGTTATTATACTTTTTTACGAATTTAGGGACATTTTTTCCACCTAGCAAAAAATTATCAAAATCAATGCTTTATTTTCATTTCTTAAAATTTTTTATGAACACAGATAGTGCAGTATACATAGAAGGCGCTGGCTAAAGATAAGCTAAACTTGTCCTAGAAGTTATGAGTAACTGTTGATAACATGCAGTAGTTATTAAAAAAGTATATTATCTGCAAAAAAGAATAATTTCATGAGCCTTTGAAAAAAAAGCATTAAGACGAATTTCATCCCCTAGATCCACTTAGAAAGCCCTGGAAAAATTCTTATCAACTTACTATTTCATAATGACTGAAGATTAAAGTTGATCTTGCGACACTGACATGGTAGGCAATTACTATGTAATGGATTAAATACCCAAAATATCCTAATTTACTCAGCGGTCCAAATCCTTTCCAGCAAATAAGGTTGCCAAACCAACCTGCAATAAAACGTATTAAAAATTAGTCACATTATAAGAAATTTTTATAGATGGAGTTTTACTGAAAGAATTGTTAAAAAGAGTTATTTCAGATTTTTCTTTAATTGTAATTATACAAACAATAAAGCTTTTAAGTCATGTCAAATTACATGATTCTGACTGACAAAATTTTGGAACAAATTAGTTTAATGATACTTAGGAAAATAATACGTAAGAAATTAAAAGGGTTGCCTAAATAAAAAGTGGATGCATGCTTTAGAGTTAAAAATGTAGTAGCGGTGGCACCGTCACCATTCATAGTTATAATGGTAAGTAATGCAAGTGAATCCATAACTTATTGCGAATAACTAATAAGCCAGTTCACATGAAAGTATGTGAAATAGTACAAAACATGGATGCATCTAGAACAGAACATACAGTTGCGGCTTTTAAAGGCAAATGGTGACCGTTAATAGAGTTTAGAGGGCCATTCTCACGGCATGCGATTAACGCACCTCTGATCGAGGTGCATAAATCGCATGCAGTGTAAACGGTCCCGAAGCAATGAACAGCACATGATGGAGCAGTCTTGTGATTCTTTTCATTTCAATGTAAACGATTACCTCAATCCTTATAGATAAGCCTCGATGGTTCAGGGGATAGGAGTCTCCTTCCAATGAGATGAACCAGGTTCGAATCCCATCGATGACTTGGTGATTCAAATTCCGCATCTGGCTTGCACTGACCACACTGCTGACGTGAAATATCCTCAGTGGTAGACGAATCATATGTTAGAATCCCCTTGCCGTCAAATTAAGCGTGAGAAATTTTCGTGGTTTTTATCTCCATGTAAAGCAGAGGCGTGTTACTTTCACCAAAAAGTCCTCTACGAGGGCAAATTTTCTCTCAATACGTGATCCAGGAGTACCCTTGTCTTCCGGATGGGGGTCAAAATTACAAGGCTACAGAGTTGAACATTAGTGGTCGTAAACCTAAAATTGGGTCAGCTGTTCAACGACGATTATAAATATAAATCTTTATGGGCGTTCCAATGAGGTGAACCGGGTTAGAATCCCAGAAATGGCTGGTCGATACGAAATCCGCTCCCTGTTTCCACCAACCACAGTGCTGACGAAAAATATCCTCCGTGGTAGAGGGATCAAGGATTAGGGTCCCCTTGCCATCAGGCTAAACGGCGTGGGAGGTTTTCGTGGTTTTTCTCTTCATGTAACGCAAATACGTGTTAGTTCCATCAAAAAGTTCTCCACGAGAGCAAATTTCTCCCAATACTTGATGCAGGAGTTCCCTTGTCTTCTGGATTGGATACAAAATTACAAGGTTACGGAGTTGAACATTAGTAGCCGTAAACACAAAATTGGGTCTACTGATCAACTACGGTAATAAATTATTTTTTAAAATAAAATAAAATGTTCATAGCCGAACAGCGCACTTCAACTACACTGGTTATCATAAATTAAGGAAAATTCACAAAAATCGCGATAACTCAAGAAATTACACATGGAATTTTATGAAACTTACCCACAATATACAACACATAGTAAGGTATTAAACAACATAAAAAGAAATTATCAGACATTAATAGTAGTATAGAAATTAGCACATGTATAAAATAAACAAATTGGAAGTATCGGTTTGCAATAGAAAAAGTACCTTTAATATGGAATATGATTGCCTCTAGAAGCAATACAGCACAAACAGCGATGTGTGATGCTTTCAATTATGCGGTCTATCAGTTCAATAGGAAGTGAGAGCCATTGCTCTTGTAAAGCAGTTGCAAGCGTGGCAAGGGTCTGAGGGGGCGGATTGATGGCAGATACACGCCTCCCTAGAGCATCCCAAACGTGCTCGATAGGATTCAAGTCCGGGGATCGAGCTGGCCACTCCATGCGAGTAATTGTTTCCTGTTGAAGATAATCATCAACAATGCGAGCTCTGTGTGGTCTTGCATTATCGTCCTGTAACAGGAAGCAATCACCAATTGCCCCGGCATATGGGCGCACATAAGCATCAAGGATGTTGTCTCGATAAACCTGAGCATTCACGGTTCCCCTTGGAAAGACATGGAGGTATGTGCGCCCTCCTAAGGATATGCCTCCCCAAACACAGACACTGCCTCTTCCGTATGCATCTCTTTCACGGATGTTTGATGGATGATAACGGGTCCCAGGTTCTCTCCATATCAAATAACGTCTACTGTCACTTTCTAGACTAAACCTGGACTCATCCGTAAAGAGAACAGGCCTCCATTGATCTGACGTCCAGTGGACATGTTGTCGGGCCCACTGCAAACGGTCTCTCCTATGGCGTGATGTGAGCGGCACGCAAATGGCTGGTCGTCTCGCATACAGACCACCTTCGTGGAGCCTTCTGCGCACAGTTGACGTTGACACCAACCTTCCGGTGGCTGCAGCAAGAGAGGATCTAAGATGTGTCGGAGTAGCGGTTCTATTCCTGCGTGCACTTAATGTCAAATATCGGTCATCGGCACTGGTCGTAACAGTTGGCCGTCCTTGACTGAACCTCCTAGATGCCGAATCTGTGGTTTGAAATTGCCTCCAAAGTCTATGAACCACAGATGGACTCACATTTAGCCATCTGGCCACTTCTGATTGACTCTGCCCTGCCTCTAGTCTCCCGATGGCTCTCCATCGTAGTTCTTCAGGCAAATGATGCCTAGAGGTCATTATTACGAATTGGCTATCTCAGATTTTCAATGTCGCAATCACAGTAAAATTTGTGTGCTTTCTCTCAAACTTGGACTTTTATGCTCCAGGCAGATGACGTAAGCCGAGTGCAGCGCCACTAATTTGCATATTGCAATTTTACTCAGCTACTCTTAGTGGACAACATATGCAAATTTTGCACGGTTTGGCTTACTTTTGAAAGAGTTATCGCTATTTTTGTGATTTTTCCTTAATTTATGATAACCAGTGTAGTTTTATTATGTATCGAATTCTTACTTTTTCAAGAGCAAAGCTCACATTCACGTTTTTTTCCTCCACGTACCTTAAGGCTGGAACCAGTGATCTCTTCAAGGAACGATTCAAATGCTTTTGTGTTACGCCATCTTTTTTGTTACATAACGGTTATTATAACTATTCGTTTTTTGGAATTTTTAAGCAATAATGAAAAATAAATGAATAAATTTAGATGCCTTGAAAATAAGTAGCGCAATCGAATTCAGTGCCTCAAAATCTATATATATCTTCATTTCATTTTAAGTAAAATTTTATTATATTGTGGTGTCTTTTCTTTGATAGAATGAAAAAAATCCATTACTAAAAATCAAAATTTAATTGAAGTGATTTCGGCTTTTTAAATATACAACAAATAATTAAATGATTTGAACATAAGATTAAAAATAATACAAACATAGCAACACAAGTATGTCTAATAATAATCAGAATAATGCAGTAAAAATGCGTTTTATAAATGAAAAATCTTCACGGCGTGTTTAAAAATAATTAAAGTAAAATATTTGAAACTTAAATACAAATTAATTCTCACCTCCATAACCATGCGTACAGGCCAATATGATCCAGGATAATCCCAATGAAAACGCTGTTCTGTGTGTAGCTGCATAAACGGCTGCAAGAACTGGATCAGCATCTCTTCCATCTCGACCAACAAACATAATAAGTTGGATACCCACTGTCAAAAAGATAGACACTATCCACCCAAGAACGACGTGAATCTGTAAAATATAATGCATAGAGACTTTTCAGTTGTAAATGGCAACCAGTTGGCCACATCGTTTCTATTGGACGATTCTCATTCCTTGTCCAATCGAAACACATTCCTACTGGTTGCTACTAGTAACTGATTGATCATTGGTGATCGTTCAGTAGGAAGATTAAGTTAAGTGACGTCAACATAAACATCTCTACTTTTGTGTAATATGAATAAAGATGTGACGCAAGTTTTCTAAACTCCACGTAAATTTCATGTGGATGCACTTTGGAAATATAATTTACTAAGTTGTAACTTAATTTCTGTATAGTAATAAGATGCAGTAAGAATTTAATCAATCACATTAAGGTTACGTGAACTTTCACACTTTCCCCCTATTCCGTTTTCATGATTTTGACCAATCTTGCTTTTTTTTCCCATGGTAATACTTCTCAGAAAGAAGTTGGAAAGATACGTGGGAAAAAATATATTTTTATTAATATATTTTTCTCTATCTCGTAAATCAATTCCTTTGTCCCTATATTATGCAATGGATAAAAAAGGAATGATATTGGTTACTTTTTATAAAACATTAAAACATTATGGTTAAATTTGTAGTTAAGTTCTTAGTTCACCAAGATATTTCAAAGTTAGAAAATCGTTATCATAGAAAATGGAATCCAGATAAGTTTGAAGATTATTGTTCGACACTAGAAAGGGATATTTCTCAACTTACCGAAAGCCGTGTTTAATGTGAAGCTATCGACATATTGCAGGAGCCAGAAAAACAACAGTATCAAACAATATGTCGATAGCTTCACATTAAACACGGCTTTCGGTAAACCATATAAGATTTCAAAGGGCATTAACATTAGGAACAAAAATAACACCCTTACGACTAAGGAAGACGGCACAAGCACAAAAGACTATAGGGAATCCATTACCAATATTTTAAATCATCATTTTCCCATGGTACGGGAAGACGATACCCGAATTCAATTCATTGGCAACCATGACCCACACTTTACTCTCGCGGAAATCGAGCATGTCATCAAAAACATAAAACCGAATAAAGCTCCGGGCCCAGACGGAATTCCAGCCGAGGTGTACAGGGACATGTATTACTGTAATAAACACTGGTTCAGATCGGTATTGAACAAATGTCTTCAATTGGGTTCCTTTCCAGATCCTTGGAAAAAAGCCTCTGTCTGCCTGATTCCCAAGCATGGCAAAAATCCTCAATTACCGCAGAGCTATCGTCCAATCTCTCTGCTCTCTACCTGGGGTAAAATTTTGGATAAGTTGATTGCTGAGAGATTAATCTATTTCTTAGAAAGCAATAATATCTTACATGAAAATCAATTTGGCTTCAGGAGAGGCAGGGGAGCGGATGACGCGCTTAAATTTGTTGTGGACTATGTCACAGCTGCTAAACACGAAGGTAAACATACAGTGGGCGTCGCCATGGACATTAAAAATGCTTTCGGCTCAGCCAGTTGGAGGCTGCTTAAGCAGGAATTAAATAGTTTGGGTTTGGGCGACTCGGTGCTGGCGGTGGTTTTTGATTTTTTAAACAATAGATATGTTTATTTTAATCGAAATGATGTTCTTATAGAATCACCAACCAATGTAGGGGTACCCCAGGGCTCGTCCCTGGGACCCATTTTATGGCTCATACTCATTAATTCATTGATCGTCAATTTTAACTATTATGATTGCAGTTTGCTTGCCTTCGCCGATGACGTCTTTTTACTGATGAAGCATTCAATACTCTATAGAATCGACAAAATAGGCACAGATATTATACAGTCTCTTACGGACTGGGCCAGGGAACACAGCCTTGTTTTCGCACCTGAAAAGACAAAATTGATCACATTTCTTAAAGACGCCAAATGTGTTAGAAGGCAACCGCGTATCAAAATGGCTGGCACAACTACTGCCAATATTAAACCAGTAAAAACACTTAAATATCTTGGCGTGATTTTTGACCCTCGGTTGAGCTGGATGCCACATCTCGAGCAGTTAAAGTCCGATGTCGACATCTTTTACAACAAAATGAAACAGTTCAGTAGAGCCACCTGGGGCTTGTCCCCAAACATTCTTAAACAAATTTATCTCCGAGCTATTGAGAAAAAAATCACTTACGGAGCCTCTGTATGGTATAAAAATAACGTGAAAATTAATAAGAAGTTGAACTTCATGCAGCGCATCCCCCTTCTAAATATCACCAAATGCTACTCCACCACCAGCACTGAGGCTCTCCAAATTGTTGCTGGTATTCCCCCCCCCTCGAACTAAAAATTAGTCAGACTTGTACTATAAAGAAACATCGGTGGACGCGAGATAAGCAAATCATTTTCGATAGCGACTTCCAAATCAGAGAACTAGATGCCTTACCTATAGATACCCCAGTACACCATAATCCCTTGGATCTCAAGATGATAGAAAGGGGCTACAGCTCATCGAGGGGTGTGGGTTATGAAATCTATACAGACGGCAGTAGAAGACAAATAACAAATTCGGATACAGGGTTGACCGAGGATAGAGTGGGCTGTGGTTTCTTGGTGAAGCTTAATAACAACACCATTTATCAACACTGTGCTAGACTTAATAACGATGCAAGTGTATACCCCGCCGAACTCACTGCCATCAAACTTGCAATCACATGGGCAAACGCTGAAAATATTAATGCATTTAATTTATTCTCTGATTCTAAATCCTCGCTGCAGTCGCTAGAAAACCCAAATCCGAATGACCCACTTGTGGAAGAAATTAAGAACATGGTCAAATATAAAACATGCTGTCTCAACTGGGTAAAGGCACATTCTGGGGACATTGGCAACGAGGAAGCTGATGCACTTGCCAAACAAGGCACTCTTCTTGGCGGGGTTGATCACTATTATCCTCTTTCAAAACCACAAATCAATTACAGACTGAGGTAGGTAAGCAACGCAATTTGGCAGGACAGGTGGTCAACCACAACAAATGGGAGACATACCTATATCTTCTACCCAATGGTCAAGGAGAATAGACTCTCCAGCGATTTCTTTCTTAATCAATTTCTCACGGGCCACGGAGTTTTCGGCGAGCATCAAGCTAGGCTATTCCATGCTACAGCCAGCTGTAAATACTGTGGAAAATATCAATCTCTTAAACACCTAATCGCCGAATGTGACAAATTCTGGACACTCCGAGGAAATCTCTTTCGTAATATGAACGACTTGACTCTTTGGTTCCGATCTAAAGCACAAAAATATGCTATCACTGAGATTATTAAACGTACCCTGGTAGATATAATGACACCAGACGATCTCATGGACCCTCTTCATATGAATCAAATTTAGATCTTTGCACCTAATTAACATCTCTCGGGGTTGCATAGCGACCACCTGCCCTGCCACAAACAGCTAAATGCTCTTAATGCTTTCTTTTAATTCTACTCATTTCACTTCATTGCTATTTATTTGTTTTTAACTTTGGAACCCTTTTGGTTCAATGATATTTTATATTTTATATTCTGGAAGCCTGTTGGTTCAATTTCTATGTTTTCAATGTTTTATTACGTTTAAATTGCTTTTGCTTGTCTAATTTACCTTTTGATCCAATGTTTTTAATGTTTACAATCTTTCACTTACCTGTTTACCCTCTTGGATCCAATGTTATATACTGTATTCTTTTTCAGATTGTTGTTGTTTGTAATATTCAAAGATACTTAAGAAATCATGTAATGCTATATCAAATTCGTCCCTATTCAAATCTAAGGCATACAAGTCATTGTCAACTAAAATTATAGGATGTCAACTGAAATTTAGGATAAGCGTTAAATATTATTATATTTATTTATTATTCATTTATTTTGTTTTATTATTCATGTTTATCATTGTAAATTCTCATCTTCTTTTGTTTTCAAACTGGAAATTGATTTGTATCCTTTTGTTGATCAATAAGTTTTCACCCCGGATGCCCCCGCTAGGAGGCGGGACAGGGCTGAGCTTTGAATATTTCTCAACCACAATACTGTTTAAAAAATTGGTAAAATCGACATTTTTCTTTGATTATTAGAATTATTAAAATGATTATTTGATTATTAAAATTACTATTTTCAGAACTGTTTTAATTTTGTATTACAATATACACTGAAGAGCCATTACATTATGACCACCCTTCATCTATAAAAATGGGCTCGCCCAGGTTTTCATGGTTTCTCGCCCAGGAACAATGTTTTCATGGGGCACATTAGGACCCATAATCCTCATAGAACAATCCCGGACGTCTGTAAGCTACTTGAACATAGTTGCAGACCAGGTTCACCCATTCAAGGCAACAGTTTTTCCTGCGGGGGATGGTGTTTACCAACAGGATAATGCACCATGTCATAAGGTTCGAATCGTCGAAGAACATTCCAGTGACTTTCAAGTCATGTCTTGGCCCCCAAATACACCTGACCTTAATCCAATAGAGCATTTGTGGTCCCACTTGGAAAACCAAATTCGTGCTGCCACGCTACTCCCTCGCAATGTGAGGGAATTGCAGGACCAGTTGGTGAGCGCTTGGTACCAGATACCTCAGACTACCTATCAGCACCTTGTGGAATCAATGCCACGGCGGGTGCTAGCAGTTTTGAGGGCTAAAGGTGGTCCTACATGTTATTAGCAAGGTGGTCATAATGTAATGGCTCTTCGGTGTATATGAGCGAGGTGTTCCATTATAAAGAGCTATTCAGTTTCATTTAACAGACAAAAAGTTTAACATTGCCGATCAGTGTCAGCTAGCTTTCTGTTTAATTTGTATTAATGCAAATTCTAAACCAATGAGAAAAAATCATTTTTTACGCATCTCTTCGGTGTGGAATAATTAAAACTTTTCAACGACTTTTAGAATCGTAGACAGAAATCATCCTAAAGATTCCAAAGATTCGGAAACCAAAGGTTCTGGAAAGGTCAGGAAGGTTGATCCAAAGATCCAGCCAAAGATTCAACAACTTAGGAATAAGGAAAATTTTTTATACTATTAATATAATTTTTTTAGCTGTATCCAGAATGCACAGTGTGCAAAAAATAAATAAATAAATGAATAAATAAAAATAATAAAAACGGATCACCCTGCATAAATATTGATCTAATGATTGGATTTTCGCTCACTAGATGTAATCTAAAATATTCATGAGTCTAACCTTAAATCTGCTAGTTAATTTGAACCAAAGATGTTACAAAATACTACACATTGTACAGTGTGCAAAAAGAAAAGTCTTTTGATCCTAATGATCAGATTTTCACGTGCTGAGACTAAATTTTAATGAATTAAATGGATGACCTCAAATATGCTAATTAATTAAAACAACCGATAATTTAAGTTACGAAATCAGACGAAAAAAAACTTACTTTTTCTGAATAAACATACCTTTCCTCGATGAATTTGGATTCCTTATTTTAAAAACATAGGGGGTAGCCGCAATCTGGGAGATATAGTCCAATAGTTTGGTCAAGAGGGCGGTCGAAAATTTGGACTTCGCTATATCTTGAAAACATTTCTTTAACGAATCGGAAAATTTTTGAGCACACTTATAAATGTCATCTATTCAACGATAATTCCATACAAAAAATAATTTTTAACAATTAATGAATATCATGAAAAAATTTTGAACTGCTACGGATACAAATTTTTACATCATTTTAAAAAGTGCAATTTTATGAGGCAAAATAAAAACTTTGAGTGCAATATGACGGATGGTTTCTGTGAAGTAAAAATTTAAATATACGGCTCTTTTCAAAATTCGATTTCTCTAGACGTCTAGAAGTACTTGCAAGTATCAATGCGGGACGTGAAATGAGCTTGTCCGTTGGAGCAGTTGGCGAAATTCAGCTGCAATGGGGTATGGCAGCGAAGCAAAAGAATGACTTGAGAGCGTTTACTAACGGCACGACATCACATTCAGAGCTTTTGCTGGGTTCGTAAGTATATTGATTGAACCCTAGACGACAAGAAAACTGTAGCTTGGTCAGATGAGTCATGATTTCAGTTGGTCAGAGCTGCTGGAAGAGTTCGAGTGTTGAGTAGATCTCACGAGGCCTAAACCAAGTTGTCAACAAGGTAGTGTGCAGTCTGGTGGTAGCACAGATTTACATTTTAGTACATAACCTAGATAGTTTTTTATTTCTGTTACAGTCACTTTTATATTACCTTGTTTTATAAAAATACGTATCAAGAACCTGACTGTAAACAAACTAAACACGTGGTTTTAGGTAATTCACAAATGTCGGTCAATTTTGTCCCCAATCTGCAGAGCTGCACCATGCTATTGCTGCAAAGAGTGGTCTAATGGAAAACATTGTTTTATAGTTTCCTGGATGACCCATCTGTTGATGAACTTCCTAACTCCTTTTGAAAGTTCGTACGAAAAAAAATATCCCTTGAAGGAAAAGAAGAAAGTCGCATGTTTCGATTACTTTTTGCTTTTCGTCAATTGATTTTTCAAACCATATTTTATGTTTAAAACTGCTGGTAATTTAAAGAAAGCAAGCCTTCATATTTCTAATCTAGGTCTTATTTACTTTTTAAAGTTTTGCTTAATCATGTTAATTTTTTTTCCATCATCCACAAAAAAAATATTAATTTAATTTTATTAAATAATTTTGAGCTATAGGCAGCCAATTGTTTTTAAAATTCAAACTCCTTAATATGATTTTCAAAAATACCAAAATACCAATATCTCTACTTACTCGTGACCACTTCAGCTTCTGATTCTTGGCCATAAAATATCCTAAAAGCATACCGATTCCAAATGAACTTGCATGGCTTAAAGGAGCTGTGTAAATAGGTATTTCAAAATGCCTATAAAAACCAATTCATATAGGAATTATCAAAAAATTTACGAAAAGAAACTTACTGAATATATATAAAGGAAAACACGAGAGGTTTATCCGATTTTTTATTTATATTTCTTGTTAATATAATAAAATTTCCACGTTTTCATTATTTTAGGATGTTACTTATAGCCTAATTATTATCAACATAATATTTTTTTATTATTAAGATAAATATAAATGTTCTATAAAAACATAACAAACTTTGTCGATCAAGGGGCTCTTCCTCCCCCGACCGAACTCTACTGTCGAAGGGGTGGAGACGGGAAAGTAATATTCCAAATATAATTTCAATCCTCTTTATTTATTTTTTACAAATAAACTGATTATAGATATTTACTCTATTTGTCGGTATCTGTAGATACATGCAAACGATCTGTGGATGAATGAATGGATGTATGAATGGGTCCGCCTTATAAACGGAAGTGACGTATGGGTGTGGCAGAAGTCAAATTCTTGGCCATAGATGGCGCCACTGGAAAACAAGAACAATTGCACCCCTCTGCCTTAACAGGCATACGCAACAACAACAACAAGATTGACGCCCAATAACAATTTACGATATAACGAGTACGGTCTTTTAGATTTTCTATTAATTTTTTCTACAAAAATTATGCCAATAGAATTCTGCAATCCATATTTTTTGAAAGTAGCTAAATAGTATAAAGTTGCCTGTCTTTATATTTTTAGCAATTATCTTTTTTTGTGCAATTAGCGTTAAAAGAATTTCTTAGCGTCACCCAAATCAGTTATCATCAGTTTCAACGGTAATCTAATATATATATTTCTCTTGCGTGGCTCCCAAATTTTGGCGGTATTTCTTTTCCGCCGGTGGCAACGTTTGCTTTGCTTTGTTTACGTTACTATTTCTCTTTCACGGCGAATCGACCAATGATTGCCGCTAAAAATGTCACATGCCAAATCTAGCTGAGGTAGCTCAACATATAGCGCTTTTAAAAACGGAAACTGAAGTAACCAGAGAGCATCAGCTGCGGCAATCTCATACTATTAAGCTAGGCAGAAGTGAGTAGTCTTTGTCGATAGATCTCTATTTTAGTATTTTGTCGAAAGCCCTTTTTTTCACGAATTTATATATTATGAATTTATTTGTCGATTTTTGATTTGTATCACGAATTATACTGTAGCACATTTCTAATAGGTTTAACGAATTACATGTCATTTATTTGAATTCAAATTTATTTTAATGACATAGTATTTACTAAAAAGATGTAATTTTTTTTTTAAAAAAAAGTTTTTATATGGATTTGAATGATTCTTAATGATTTTTGAATTCTTAGAATTTTGTGCATTTGCAATGTACCTAAGTTAGTAGCGAGCGAAGCGAACCATATAAGATTGCGTAGCAATTTTCGGGGGTTGGCGAGCGTTAGCGAGCAGGAGGCGCAGCTCACTAGTAAAATTATATTTTAAAAAAATATAAAAACTGTGAAACGTGTCATTTCAAACTGCTTACTCAAAACTACAAATCGCATCATTTTATAGTTTTAAAGTTTTGAAAAAAAATTCAAAGAAGCTCTAGAAATTATCAAGCGCTATCTCTTAATCTCATCAGGCGACCCCTTTATTTTTTACCTTTTTTTTAAGGGTACTGTGTTGTCTGATAATACAATATCATTGAATGTCTCTTAAATACAAACAAATATCAAGAAAATACAAATTAAAAATTTAACCTAAAATCCAAGATATTAAGATAAAAAATAATCATACACATTTCTGAAATACTAAAATGACTAAGGGATATCAACTCCAGCTAGCTGCGCTCACCGAATATAGTTTATTCTAAATATTTAAAAATGTTATATGAATACTATAAATGCATTCAACATGTACCAGCCAATTAGGGTGACTCAGGGTATAGAGTGCTTGCCTTCCCATGTGAAAGTCACAGGTTTGAATCCCTACGATGGTTGATTGATTTTTATACTGTTCCCGTCTCGCACCGATTAGAGTGTTGACGTAAAATTTCGCTGCCTTAGAGCATGGCACAAAATCCATTTATTAGGCTAAATTTAATTTTTATTTTTGTATATTTTACTAAATGTGTGGCAATAAGAACTATAAATTTAAAACCAAAATTTCTGGTAAACCGTTACCACGTGAATGGGGAAATTACAAAATGAATGGTTTAAACACAGCATATTTTAATTTTTATTACCAAAAATATGCTTGCTTTTAAAAATAAAAAATGTCATTACCATATAGTATGGTAATTTTATCAGCAAAAAAAAATTCTTTATAAACCCTGCTATTGGATAAGAGAGAATATTAAATCAAATTAAAAGAAGCATTCATTATGCGTTTAGAAACAAAACAAGTTAAGAAATATGTGGAATGTTTGCACACATTAAGCAGGTGTACTTACTCCCTGTTGTGGTAATAATAAATGGCATATGTCGGCGGAAAACGATGCAATGCAGTCATTACTCCCAGAGATATATTACAGGCTAATCCAATTGCAACAGTGCAGACAAGTCCGAACTTAGGACACCTTGGAAAATTAGGAAATTATATACATGATGTAAGATATACATTGCATAAAATTCACATTCTAAACAAAATTTTTTCCTCCATAATTCCATTAAATGTTTATTTGATAATAAAAAAGTTATTTCAAAAACTAATGCTTTTTTTTGTAAGAATTTTTTTTACTCATTAAAAAATAAACGGAGACAAAAAAATAAAAAATATATAATTATTAATAGAAAGCTTTGATATTTATTAAAAATTCCAAAAATATCGTTAGAAACCTTATGTTTGCGTTTACTACCTGTTTTAAAATAACTGTAGAAAATCCCAAAATTCACGCAATAAAAATTACAAATTTTTTATTGATTCATTAAAGAGCATATAGAGTCCCTCATTATTCTATAGAGCAGTGATTCTCAACCTTTTTTTGTTGCAGCACACATTTAATGATTTCGAAATTTGACGGCACACAATGAAAAAAATTAGATTAAAAGTTGTTTAATTACCTATTTTACACGGTGTTAAATAGTTTGTGATAATAATTTCGAATGTGAAATAAAATAATATGTACTTCAAAAGCACATTTATTAAGGGAATAATTATTTTTTCGATCAATTTTTTATTAGTTAGTAACAGTTATTTATTTTTTTGCCAGTTATTAATTGTTAGCTTGTTTTCTAACATTAACTGTTATTTTTCGTGACTTCTTGTTAACTAGTTTTTTTTGCTAATTATTAATTGTGAGCTAAATTTTTGTTAGTTATCTTTTGTCAATTTGTTTTATATATAGATAATTTTTTAGTTATCCTTTGTTAATTTGTTTACTAATTGCATAGCTTACTTTAAATTTAAACACTTCCATCCTATTTTAAGATTGTCAGAGACAAGACAATCGCCGTCAAAGATGTTCACGCGGTTAAAGCGGGGAAAAATTATAATATATATATATATATATATATATATATATATATATATATATATATATATATATATATATATATATATATATATATATATATATATATACACTTTTCTTTAATTTAAACTTTACTCATAATAAAAAAAAGCATTATAATTTTTATTGTATCATTTCTAATATTTGGCGGCACACAAAAGTTCTACGGCACGTTAGTTGAGAATCACTGCTATAGAGCATATAGAGTAATGAAGAAAGGAGTATTGCAATCATATAGACGCACTTTTGTTGAAATTTAAGTTCGGTGTTTTGTACCAAAGCTCCTGAATTTCGTAAATATGGTTCTCAATTTCATCCTTAAATAATTGGTCGATAATGGGCTTGTTGGCATTAAACTTAGACACCAAAGCAATCCTACCGAAAGAAAAATCTAACAACGTCACAAAAGTCAACCAATTGCATGATCTGGACAACCAGTTCTGATCACCAAAACGAGAATTTCAGCAAAAATTAGCAAAATATTTCTCAACAATGAAAACTCGTTGCTCTTTCATATAGCTCTTGATTTTTAATAACCCTGAACTTGCAGCTGTAACTTTACTTTCCATTGGCAATGATCCTTAAATGGTGTCAAATTAAAATTTTGCTTAAATTTTAAAATGCACAATTTACTATGCAAAATCTACATTCTTTCCGTGGAAATTCTGCAATGAATCAACAAAAATTGACTTTCTTAAATTTTATAAATTTTAACTTAGCATTTATTTTTCCCAATAATTTTAATTCTTACCCAGTTCTCATTTTGTGAGCATGCTAATAAATAATATATAACCAGTTAATAAATTAAAATTAAAATTTATGTTATAAGTGTGTGAGTACACTTATAAACTACGTGGAACAGTCGTTGCATTTTTCTTTGATTCGGGAGTTAAAACATATAAAGAGAAAAGAATCTATCAATTCTATCAATCTCAACCTATCTCAATTAATTTTTAATAGGCCACGGAGTGTTTGGAGAACACCAATATAAATTATTCCACAAAAATCAGAATGTAATTACTCTGGTGAATATCAATCCATTGATCACTTGTTAATGAATTGTTCTCAATTCCACACACTTTGGGGGATAACTTTAATATTATTAGTCAACATCAATGCTATGCTAACCTGACTTTCAGAAATATCATAAAAAAGATTATTAAACAAACTTTAGATTATATATTGGGGGACGGTCTTTAATGATCTCGGAACTTGCTCGTTCCAGCTTGGGTGTCTCAATTTTATTGATGGTATAGTTTTATAACTTTTACTATGTCTTTTATAAACTCTTCTACTTTTACTTGCTCCAATTTTATTGTAATTACTTTTGTACTATTTAATTGGTTTTAAAAGTACTGTTTTAAAATGTTATACTATATTGTTCTTTTGTAAATTTTGCACGTTTATCTTTTAAATTGTTCTTTTAACTGACACTTTTAATATATTGCTGTTTTAATGTTTTATCACCTTACATGATTTTTGCTGCTCTGCGCCCGTCATGTTCATGGGCTGTTGCCATGTCTGATGTGTATTTTATGTATTTTATGTTTGCACTGTTTTCTGGATTTTTTTTTATTTTAATAAACATTTACCCTTATGCCCTAAATAAGGGCGGATCGGGGAAAATTTTTCCATAAAGAGAAAATAAAAATTCTAAAAATGGTAAATTTTAATATTTATGAATCAAAAAATACATTATTCGACGTGATTGCTAGTTGCAACATATTTTACGTTAGTTTAAGGTTATAGTCTTATTACTTAGGTCAATTAATTTAATTGTCTATTTTTTATAATTGTCTCTTTTAAAAATTAATTGCCCAATTTAAAAATACCAAAGCACATAGAATAACAGAAACAACTTACTTCGCTATAAGCCACAATAGTAGAACACCAATTATCGAAATCTGCATCAAACAGGGTATAAACCACAGGTATAAGAAATTCTACGTATAAGAAAAAAACTACTTAATGTCAATTATTTTTGAAAGGTATTTGTAGGAAAAGAATATTTCATAATATACTCGTGAAAAATAATGATATTGTTTGGAAAATAATATATCATAACATACTCGAAAAAAAAAACAATGTTCACGATATATATTTCAAAAAAAATTCTTTTATTAAAACTTATTCAGTTTATAAATTTAGCATATCATAAAGTTGATAAAAATAACGATTGTTATCCAACAAAAGATAGGATGTAGTTAGTACTATGTAGACTAAAGCAAGAAACAACATGGATAAAGTACTAATGTACTTTAGTGTTTTATTCACGTTGTTTTTTAATTTAGCAACGATTCTAACTAAGCTGAAATTTTCTAAACTTCCTTCAAATGGTTGTGAGTGTAATAACTGTATTTGCTTCAAAAGTACCTTTCTTTAAGATAAAATACTCGATCTCTTTTATAAACACAAAACAAGGCAACAAAACATTCTAAAGGCCCACGAGATGTAAATAATGAAAACAAAACATATTTGGAAAAAAAACCTTTTCCAACAACAAAAAATTGCTAATACAACATTGCCTACATTTGGGAAATTACACGCCCTTTAAAATTCAGAGACCTCAATGAATCAGTCAGTCATCAGTAATTAGATTAATCATCGATTATCATTCGTTGATCTTGGGCACAAATTTTATTTCTATGATGTTCATTGCTTCCAGCACTATCACGTGAGCTCATCTTAATATTCTAGAATCTTTTTATTTTTTTTTTTACAACCGATGTTAAACAGTCGACCCAAATCTGAGTTTGAGTCTATTAATGTTCAACTCCGTAATCTTGTAATCTTGAACCCGACCCAGAAGATCCTGGATCAAGCATTAGGACAACCTAGAACTTGGAAAGTTATTTGAACCAGTAGAGAACTTTTGAACTGGGATTCGAACCTGGATCACCTTACTGGGAGGCGAATGCTCCATCTCCAAAACCACGGCAGCTAAGAATCTCGTTATTCATATGAAAGTCGATTGCCTAGTTAATGATATCATTTCAGTATTAAAGTGCTCTAATTCATAGTGAAGCAAAGGTGAAAACCAAACACCTTATCTCGTCACTAGAGTGTTAGGCGGGATAAAAAAAACCCCGGCTAAACGAGTTTGGTTATTAGTTGAAACATGCAAGTGCTTCTATAGCGCGGTTTTGAGGAGAACTCCTCCAGACTGAAAGTCTTGGGCTGTCTGATGCTATGGTAACAAGCGAGAGCACATTTCTAATGGGAATGGAGGAAAGAAAGTGCCGATTGGTTTACTCACGACGATCTATGCCAAGATTAAGACAAAACTATTCACCCCACACCCCTATTCGAAGTGAGCTTTCCTCGTAACCATAGTACCCGCCACGACGCGAGACGGGTGTCTGGAGGAGTTCTCCTGAAAGCCGCACTATAGTTTTACCTTTTCAACTCTGCTTCCACCTCCAATCAAATAGGTTTTAGAGTTTTTAGTAACTCCTTTTTCAGGAGTGGAGGGTTAGATTTCGTTTCTTCTTTGTTTTGATAGTAATTAGTAAGTGACCCTGAATTTATACTCTCTTGACTTAACTTGTTAACAAAGATTCTGAAATGTACAATATTAAGGAAGATGATTGCTGGATATTCTGTATAACTACCTGATTATTATGCTGAAATCTAAGTTTAAAAAGTTCGTGTTATAATGTTAAAAAAAGGGTGTTAAAATAACTAATGAATCGTTGTACACAATTTAAAAAAATCATTACAATCATTAATATCGCTTACCAGATCCTTAACGGCTAAGAAGTTGTTAAACATACAAACGTATGTCCACCACCATTTACGAGTGTTTTCTGCTGCAGTATCAAAGATGTCCGTCCAGACAGGACCTGAACCAATAAGAGGCAATAAAACAATGATACCCAGAATTAGGAGCATAGATGGACATAACCTGTGAAATAAAAACTCAAATAAGTGGCAATAAAACAATGATACCCAGAATTAGGAGCATAGATGGACATAGCCTATGAGATAAAAACAGCATTTTTCACACATTTATTTCTAACGTTATATACAAAATTAAATGCCAACGTTGTGTTTTAAGCTAATAAATGAAAAACTGAATCACTTATTTCAATTCTATTACAATAAAACTATTCGTTTTTTCCTCTATCTGGAAAACATGATTTTGAACTCGGCTACAAATATTTTTAGAATAATTCATATTTTCAAAAAGCAGACGAAGAAAATTGTTATAAAGAATTTTAAAGAATGCACACAAAAATCAAAAGTTATTCACAAAAACGTACCTGATGTAGCGTCGCACAATGATTTTGATGACATTGATGTGTACTTCTTTTTCATTTTTACGAAATCTTGGATAAACTAACAACAGGCCACTGCAAAATAACGAGGAAATTGTTGGATACATATCAGTTAAATCAAGCGACATTTTTCAGTTGGCAGCTTTACAATTAGAAATTTTTTTGGGGTGGGAATGAGTTTTAATATCATTCAAATCTGCTGCAAACTTAATATGGCAATAAGTTGTACCATAATATCTGACTTCTTGATTACACTATATTATGGTTTAACTTTAAGTGAAACACAATTTGAGTTAATACATTATTAAAGGTGAAGAAAATGCTCACTATATATTTTTGTTCAAAGCTAAAATAAGTTTTTTATATTGTATACGATTGTAGAACAAAGACATGAAATAAAGTGGATACTATGTATTACATGCGAGACTTTTGTTATTAGATTTGGCAAGGTATTTCTTATTCAATTTTAAGTTGATCATATTATGTCCATAATAATGAAATCTCTATTTTAATGTTTTGAAAGCGAGTGTTTTAAAAATGAATAAAAATATTCATTGAACTAAGACATTTTTCATTAAGTATTCTTTTAAGCCGATTTACTGATTAATGCCATTGGGGCACAAAATGTCTTTGCAGACCAGTTCATTAAAAAAAAAAAAAAAAGATGTGGTATATCAATGTAGAATTTGATACAGTATATTTTAAATGCACAATGATTTGGGTGTAAATGATCGCCACAATAATAAAAATTTAACAAATGAATGAAATGAACAATATCAAGTTTATAAATATTAAATTTGAAATACAAAATGCTTCAATGAATTTCAGAGTTATTTTAGAGTCTTCTTTTAATTGCCCAAATGCTTTCTTTTTAAATCAACTTCTAAATATAGATTCATCAATATTAGTATCAATATTACTCTCAAAAACGTTTAAAAATTAACTTTCATATCTTTATTTCAAAAAATATATGTATTGTTAGCTTTCAATCTGTCTTACAATATTCAATTATAACATATTCGTGCAAAAGTCTACAAAAATTACGATTAAAGATTAGTTATGATTACGAGTAAAAGATAATAAATAAACAAGCTTTTATATAATAAATTGAATAAACAAGCTTTCCTCGTTCAAACCCTATTCTTTTTATTGGAGATGCAAATGAGGAAAGCTTGTCACAGGAAAGCTGCTGCAGTGTCGAGAAAAACAGGACACAGTTTTAAAAATTGTCACAAATAGTAATTTTAAAAAATTTCTTACGAGAACAGAAAATATGCTTCAATGCTTATGCCCATACAAACTATCAAAGTGAATGGAAGTTCCTCCAGGTAGTTTGCAAGGTTTGATACATCACCTGAAAAAAAACGACAGATTTTCAAGCAAAATTTAATTTTATATACACCGAAGAGCCATTATATTATGACCACCCTGCTAATAACATGTAGGACCACCTTTAGCCCTTTAAACAGCTAGCACCCGCTGTGGCATTGATTCCACAAGGTGCTGATAGGTAGTCTGAGGTATCTGGTACCACGAGCTCACCAACTGGTCCTGCAATTCCCTCACATTGCGAGGGGGTAGCGTGGCAGCACGACCTTGGTTTTCCAAGTAAGACCACAAATGTTCTATTGGATTAAGATCAGGTGAATTTGGGGGCCAAGACATGACTTGAAAGTCACTGGAATGTTCCTCGACGATTCGACCCTTATGACATGGTGCATTATCCTGTTGGTAAACACCATCCCCCGCAGGAAAAACTGTTGCCATGAATGGGTGAACCTGGTCTGCAACTATGTTCAAGTAGCTTACAGATGTCAGGGATTGTTCTATGGAGATTATGGGTCCTAATGTGCCCATGAAAACATTGTTCCTGGGCGAGAAACAATGAAAACCTGGGCTAGCCCATTGTTATAGATGGAGGGTGGTCATAATGTAATGACTCTTTGGTGTATATATTAAGATTATTTCGATCAAATTCACTCTTTATTATTCCTCTTATTTTTATTCGATCGGTGTAAATATTAAGTGAATTCACAAAAATTCACATTACTCAAAGTTTTCAACATCATAGAACCGAATTAAAAGTGGCCCTATTTAACTTTGTCCCACCATTCCACATATGATGGTAATGAAGCTAATTTTTCCTCTGAAAGAATTGTTTTAGATAGTTTTTGCAGATTCAGATGAGCAGAAAGACGAGCCCGTTGTTAGAATTGAAATGGATCATTGTCGGTATGTAGTTTGATCTGCTGCAGTTTGGTCATAACTAACGTTTTCGAGTGATTGATGTTTCATTTATGTTGTTGTTAAGTTTTAATGTTAAAACAACTCCTCCTAATAAAATGGTCTCCCTTTTTCCTATTTAACGTTTTTGGAAGATTTATGTTGTTTTGAAACTTTATGCTTAGCAACTCCTCTTAATGAAGTTATTTCATTATTTTCTATTTAATTTCCACAGATCCAAGCAGCGCCTCTCAGAAGATAGAAGTCCTCTGCACGGATCATAGTAATCTGCAACATAGTAATCCGACGTAACGACGTAAACTGCGCAGTGGGGACAATACAAAAGATGTCACTACGTTCGGGCAACTTAACAGCACAGTGCGGGATTTACGAAAAAGGTCACTACTCTTGAAATACTTAAAGATCAGATTTCCCGTTTATGGTAACCCGTGAGAAAGTCTTCTCTCTTTTGGATGCGGTGGTTCAAATAAGCAGAAGTGGTAGTTTGAATCTTATAAATTTAAATTGATCACCGACTGTACACCGTTGGCTGTACCGAATCGGTGTTTTAATACATCGTTACTTCCTCGAAACTAACATTAAAGCATGTTTTTAATAAAGAAAACTTTCCACCATTTAACAAGAAATATTCTGAATAACTAATTTTGTCCAAGTTTTATTCCTCCATATTCTTGTGTTTCTCGTTTTGCAGTAAAACATTTTGCTGTATACTTTTACTATACACTGTGAAAAATTCTAGATCAAATTACGGTATAAAGTACCATCACTTCGGGTGCATTATTCGCAAAATCCGTTTTTATCGTAAAATATTATACCGTAATTTTTATAGTAATATTTATTTAATGAGAGTGGTTCAGGGATTTTACGGTAATTAATACGAAAAAAATTACAGTATATTGGTGTTTTTGTTCCGTAACATGTTCGGGTAAGAAAGGATTTTGCGGTAAAAAGTACCAGCGACCTGAGTGCCGGTACTTTTTACAGTAATTGACCCGAAATTTTTTACAGGGTACGGAAAGGTTTAATCTTTTGAATCAAGAAGAATTTCAGTTTAGGGAAAGTTAAAAATGTTTCGAATCCTCTAAAATGATTAATTCTTAAGAAAATTATGAAATCATGCAATGCTTACTTGCAAAGAAACTGAAAAAGGGTAAAAAGTAAGTGTGGTACACAACAACTAAAAACGTTCCCGTTGCATACATTCCATTGATTGCTGTGATATTTGAACTAATTGCTTTCTCCGTTTTCATTAATTTCTTTGTATTGCTGTACAAGGAAAATGCTAGAAGAAGCTGAACAAATTTATCTGTAAAAAAAATATGCAAATTATGCATCACAATTCTTTTTCACTTTAAAGAAATATGTTCATTTATTTCACACATGTAGCTGAGAAGGAATAAAATATTGCATAGGTGAATTCCAAATTACATCATAAAGCATGCATAAATAAACTCTTTTTTTTAATATTTAGTCCCATGACCGGCAAATTAAAAAAAAAATCAACTAACGAAAAACAAAAGCAGATCAAAATGTATAGTTTATTGAGGTTTTACATTGTGAAACAAAGAATTTATTCGCAACTTTGTTCAAATTTAGTAACAAAGTTTCTGAACAGATGGTGCTATTGAGCAGAAAAACTATAAAACCGTCCGGGGTTTTCTGTTGCATGCTAGATTATTCTTACCATAACACAGTGGGCCAGCATCCAAGGTTTCGTGGCCAAAATTAGTATTTCGATAAAATTTGTTTCAAAATTTGAGAGTTTTTATTTAGGGGTTTTAGGCAGGTAAATTGAATTCTTAGTTGAAATTTTGAACTACACTAAAAATACCCCAAAAAACAAAATGGCGGCTGAAATATGGCGAGCAAAAATATAAAAAAATATATAGTACGTTTAAATAATTAAATATATAGCAATGAAAATATAATAATTTTCGTAATTTTATATTAAAAATAAAAAGCAAATTATATTTCCGAAGTAATATTACAAAATAACGCGTATTTATTACAAAATAACGCGAAAACATGAAGAAAAAAACATAATTTTTGCTTTTCGATATATTTAGTCCACCTTTGCAATACGGGCAAAATGGGGCAGATTTTTTCGAGAGAAGAAACATCAAAGAAGACAACAACAAAAAAGTATAGCTGATTACCTCGTGGAACTTTTCGGAACTAAGTTTCGAAAGTCATTCAAACATTGTAAAATGTCAAATAATAAGATATAAACTATAAATTTGTCAAGAACATTAACTTATTCAACAAATTGAAAAATTGTACAATAATTTCAGACTAATTACTCTGATAAAAATTTAACAGTAACGTGAAATTCCTATATGTATTTCTGAAATAAAAATTTAAAAGTTACATTTAAAAAAAGTTTTAACATATTTTTCATTACATTGTTCTCTCGTCGGTCGAAAAAGTAAATTATAATGTTTGGAATGATTATCAATACTTAATTTGGGCTATATTAAAGCTACCTACACATATTTTAGTTGAAAACTTAATTTTTGACTTTTGGGCAAAGATTATGGTTTTCTGGCCCACAGTGCATAAGCTTCTTTAGTTTCATCATCTGAGTCCGTTACATTGCTGTAGTAAATGATAGTTTTAAAAAAATATATATTATTTTGTAAATCGTTTCAGTTAGAAGAGCCATCTGTCAACTAACTTTGAAACGAATTTTGAAATTTGATGAAGTTAAATGATCTGAATTCTTCAGCAAATTGCAAAATATTATGTTGGTTGTTTCAGAATTTACCGGCAAATGTAGTGTTTACGAATATATACAATACTAAATTTCTGTGTTTCAAATTACAAATGAAGCACTCCAGTTATCTAATAATTCAATTTCAAGAGTTTTATTTAAGTAAATTAATTAAAATAAAATAAATTTATTATTTTAATTTTATTAAATAAAAAAATAATAACGGTTTTTATGAACAATAGAATATGACTCTTTAGAGGAAATAAGAATATGTTCTAAATTAGTTCGTTTATCAATTAGTGAACTTAAAATAAATTATTTTAATTAAATAAAATAACAGCAGCATAAAATAACAATAATAATTCGTAATTTTTGTAGTTGATATCTAAACAATAAACTACATAATTACTTAAGTTCTAAACATTAGTTTAAGGTCTACTAAAATAAAACACATATTATAAATTTTCCTTTTTTCCTAGAATAAATTAAATGTTTTCCTCTTAGCGTCCAGTATCCTTATTAAAATAATCATTTGAGTTTTCATACCTTGTTCACTGCTCTTAAAGGAAGAATGTTTCATATGTAACCAAGCATCCATGAGAGTTCCGGACAGTACAAGTAAACCAATGAATAAAAACACAGCTCTAAAAAAAATAATCTTAACTTTAGATAGTTTGTTTATTAAATTCTGGTTCTTTGCAATGATACAAAAAAGATTTTTTAAAAATAAAACAAATTATTTAATTAACTTGTACATTTTTAAGGACAATTAAACATAAGGGCTATTAAACATACCAGGCATAGTGATGCATATTATATGCATCAGTTTCCCTTTCCTTTTGCCGAAAAACAAATAGTTTAATTAGTTTTACACAGACAATTTATTACACAGATTTTAAAATAATTTTTTTTGTTCGGAAATAAATTTATCAGCTTTTATGCTTAGCTACTAAAATTTCACTTTCATTTCAGAGTTTAAAAAAATCCATAGAATTTATGAATCGGTATTAGTTAACACTGGACATTCAGGAACAAAGCTGAACGGCCTAAACTGACACAACAAAAACACTCTAAATAAATTTTTTGAATTATTTGCTATCCATTAAGTTCAAATCATCAAAATAACAATCAACTGTACTCGAACTAAGTGAAAAGAATAACTCAAACATTTAACAGATTCGGCACTTAAATTGATTGCGAGCAGCTAATATTTACTGCAATCAAGTGATTTTCAAGAGGGAACTGATACCAAGCAACCGAGGTTTCTTCGCCGGCTGATCAGAGTGGTCACCCACCCGCTCAACGATACGGTTCCCAGTAGCATCACTGACCGCTGTCAGAGATGCTACTGGAATCCGTACCGTGTCTTACGACCAGTTTACTGTGAGATATTTAACAAAGCTTCTTAATTTAATGTAGTTGTTGAGAAGCTTTGTACATAACCGACCATTAAAAATGTAATACACAATCAATCAATAAATAAAGTTCAAATAAAAAAACAGATAAAAACTTGTTCGTCAAAGCAGTTTTAATAGTTTTTTATTTCATAAATGCATTTAAAATGCTAATTAAATGTTCAAACTTACATAACAACTATTTGATCAGTTTCAATTGCTTTTCCTTTCCCGGTGTCACAGCGTTGAACTCGCAACGGCACGAAATCTACTGGCACTAAAATATAACAAGAAACAATTTAAATATTATATTTAATTAATCTGAACAACAAAGAATGATATGGGGGGAAATGATCCTTTCTTCATCACAAAGCTATAACTGAACAGAACAGTCAAAGTTATAGTCTGTTTTGTCAGTAATTTTAGAGTGGATGGATTAAAGTTTCTGTTTTTTTTTTTTTTAAATGAGTCTAATCATTTTTTTTTCATGTGCCTGATTTGATGTAAACTTTGTCGATATTTTTTTAATGGCGGGAACTTGGGTCTATTTCCCATTGGCCTCAGAAAGGCCAGAATCGTTACTCTCTTATCGTTACCCATTCGGCACCTGTGGCTAAGCCACGGTGGCGGATCAGGGGATAGAGCGTTCGCCTCCCAATGAGATGACCCGGTTTCGATTCCAGCGATGGCTGGTCGAAAGCGATACGAATCTGCATCAAGGCTTGCACCGATCACAGTGCTGCCATGAAATATCCTCAGTGGTAGACGGATCATGGGTTAGAGTCTCCTTGCAGTCAGGCTAACCGTGGTTGGTTCTCGTGGTCTTCCTCTATATGTAACGCAAATACGGGGTTAGTTCCATCAAAAAAGTCCTCTACGAAGACAAATTTCACCCAATACTTGATTCAGGAGTATCCTTGTCTTCTGGATTGGGTTCAAAACTACAAGGCTACGGAGTTGAACATTAGTGGTAAACCCAAAATTGGATTGGCTGTTCAACGACGGGTATAAAATAAAATAAAAACTGAAATATTTGCACTGGCGTTTATTAATTTGTTGTTATTTTCTAATCTGCATTGCGCTTTCACTATGAATGGTGGTTAAATTGAAAATATTTTTTTATAGTTTTTATCAGTTAGCAATTTGACATCTGTTGACGAACTTAGTAATCGTAACCAATGATGAGACTAAAGATTCTATTTTTGTAAGAGTACTCTATTCTAGAAGAAAATCTTTTCATGGCAAATTCTGTTTCACGTGTCATAGTGGGGACCAGAATTTGTAATAACAGCCATCGCTGGGATTCGAACGTGGGCCTACACATTGAGAGGCGAGTGCTTAATTCCTATAATAAAGAAATAAAGAACCTTAAAAAATAAATTTTATCATTTAAACTTATTTATTTGGGAAGACAGATGAAGAGAAGATGAAGTTTGAAAGAGAATATTGCATCCCTATCAATAAAATTGCTAGGTTGATCAATGTCGAACTTGAATTTTAGTACCAGGAAGAAGTAGTAAATAAACTTTTTTTTTTTTAAATCATAATATCTATACCGTATACAATGCTTATAGTACTATTTAATACTTACGCCCATAACTTTGGTAACTTTTTGTGTTGAATTTAATAATATTGATGATGTTTAGAAAATAAATACAAATGGATGGAAAATTACCTAATCCTAAAATTTGTTCCAGATCTGCAGAAGAACAAGTTGAAGGAAAACATATTCCAATCCGAAATCTAAAAAGATTCGCTGCAAAGTTTGCTGCCGGAAATTCACCGATAATCTGAAAAATATGAATGTTTATATTTCGTTCCAGTTTTTATAACCAAGTTCTAAGCATTTAATAAACAAATTATCCAAAATATCCGTTAGAAAGCTTTGTATTTTCATAAAATTTCCGAAAATGTAAAGGTCTTTAAAAAATTATTCTGCAAAATTAGGTGCTAATATAAGAAGTTTTCGTAAAATTCAAACTGTTGAATATGCATGCGACTTTCGTTAAATTTAATATGCTTTTTTTATAATTATGTTGGTTTTAAAAACAGTTTAGATATCTGATTTTATGATGATATTCCAAGAAAAGCTAAATATATGGTGTACAGAAATGTATTTTATTTCTTTAATATAAACATAAGGATTAATATTATTAAAATAATTACAAAATAATAAAAATTGTAAAACCTACGTTTTTCGTCCTAAGTTCAACAAAAAAAATTATTTCATTTTTGTTAGACCTGAAACTGAAATTCGAAATACGGGATGGAGGAGTTTTTGCACGGAGAAAAAAAAACTCGGTTTAAACTACCGTACTCTCCATTAATGACTTTTCTGGTACTAAAATTATTCTAGAAACAAAAATCAAAATATACGGTATTCAAACCACTCGTTTAGTAATTTTTCCTTTTTCATGGAAATGGTTTACCGGAAATTCTGGTTTCTCATTACCACACATTTAGTAAAAAATACACAATTGAAAAATAAATTTTAGCTTATAAATGATTTTTAGGCCATGCTAAGGTATCATGACAAAATTATCAAAATTTACTAAATCTATCAAATTTTATCTCACATTTTAAAATTATATTTTTCTAGCTAATCATACCAAAATCTTTACCAAAGCGTTTCGGTAGAAATTACTGAACTTTCTGTTGGTCCCATAGAGCCAGAAACAATTTTTACCATATTCTGATAGTTTCGACTATATATTTTTTTTCTCAGTGCGGTTGCAACGGAAGTGATGCAATTAAGTTTTTCGTTTAAAAATATGACAAAGGCAAAACCATTTTTTCTTTCTAAAATCTACATTCAAGACATGGTTTTCCAAATTTTTACTTTTTCTTAATAATTTTTAACAACAGATCATATTTCAGAATTTTGGCTTGCTAAAAATTGGTCAGAATTTCGATTGACGATACATTCTGTTTGATGATAAAATGAGGATAACTTACATTCTAAAACTGTGATGACGTAAAAATGCATAAGTGAAAAATTATTGAGTTGCTGAGTGCAAAATTTTGGCAATTGAATAAACAATAAATTTTAAAATATATTTTATTCCATAAATTTAAAAAAATTAAACAGCGTAATTTAATAAAAAAGAATTAAAAGTATAAAAATTTTAAAAGAGGAATCAATTCAAAGAGAACCACTTTCATGTGAATGTTTTAAAAATTCTGATAAAAATATATGCCTTAAATTACTGACTATAAATATGTCTCAGCATGTTTCTTTCTTAAATCAAAGCTTTCCTTTTTTTAAAAAAAAAAAAAAAACATAATGCTGACTTGTTATTTTTTCCTCAAAGTTTAGTTATTATACTCCTACCGAAATTATACTAAATACTTATTACTACCGAAATTATACTAAATACTTACAACTAATACTAAGAATTTGCTAAAGCGCATGTTTGTAACTGCTTCCTTTATTTCTTGGAGGAAAAAAATATAATTCGCTTTGTTCGTATATGCAATATTTTACTCACATTCATTGACTAATGTCCTCCATTTAACCATTAAACCACGTGAACTCCAAAACAGAATTAATGCTTAGAGAAGAGTGGAGATATTTTTAATATGTACAAGTTTTTAGTAAATTGTTGGCTAAAATATTGAAAGTATAAATTAAAATTTGAGATTGGCGGTAGCACTTTGAATCAAATTTTTCAACAAAAAGAAAATAAATAAATCAAATAAATCAGTTTTTAAATGATTTAAGAGCATTTAGTGCCGATTGCTTGAATTTCTTTTCCTAACAACTTTAACATAAAATTTAGCATCCAAGTAGAGTCTCGGTGCTGCCATCTAGTGTGTCAGAAACTTGACGTCCAAATTAACATGACCAACGGTATCTCACCCATTGTGGTGGTCCTGAAAGAGTGGATACCACCTCTGGAAAACGCACTAGGTCTGCTCATCGGCAAGACCGATTGTGCAGCTCATTGGAAATAAAAAAAAAAACTTTAACGTAAAATGAATCGCATATAAGTTATTTGTTCTACTTATCATATATTAATTAAGTTTTTAGAGCGTATTCTAAAAATTTTTAATGAAAAATAACAGTTTTGATATTATTTCTTCTTCCTAATATTTTTGCAAATACTACTTTATAATTTTGTTTGACATAAGCATTATCTAACTTATAACCACATGATTTATTTAGTACCTGAATGACTTGATCTCGAAAATACATTCAATCTCATATTTATTCCATGGAAATCTCTATCTGATAACAAAAATTGTTTTTTTAATAAAATGTAAGAGTTCGGTATAAAATATAATTTGATTTCTTTTCATCCACGTAAATAATAAATAAAATAAAATAAACTCCAACCGTTCCTAGTTTTCCGAAATCTGTTATATTAGCTTTTCCATCAGATATATCTGTCATTGCCCGGAGTAACTGCGGAGGAAAATCTGCCTCGACGGTGCAGTACTGGCCATAGTAAGATACGTCATTGTCTGTCATAGCCGTATCTCCCTTCTTATTTGCTCGAACACTCAAACACTCGTCATAATCACCCATGATAGAAAATGTTCCTTTCATTAATCCAAATGGTGGTTTAGCCATAGCATCAATCACTGTAAATTAGTAATAATAATATTAATACATAATTAATAATTATATAATACTGTAATTTATGTACGTGATGTTTCGTAATGATTACCCATATGAGTATTTTTAGAATACTTGTCGGAAATGAACTTAAAAAACGAACATAAAGTCTCGAATTAATATACAGGGTGTTCCGAAATTCTCTTTACAACTTAAAAAATAAACAAGATATTTATATTCTGTCTTTTGCATGTATTACTGCAACTAATAAAGTTTTGTTTAGTACACTTCAACATGCGCATTATTGGTGGCCTTAAGCACTTCCAGTCTGTAATCAATTTCAAGTCAGGTGATGTAAAGATAATTTTGGATTACCCTGTATAAAGGAGAAAAACAAAACAGAAACGCTATTGAATCATTGCTAAGGAAGGCGGGGCTGAAAATATAAAAACCTGTTTGATTGCAAGAGTAAACAGAAAAGAATTGAAGGGGATTAATATAAACAGTTTTAAATTGGTTTTGATGTTTTTTTTTTTATCTTGCTTTCCTCTATGGTGATTCAACACATTTTGGAACTATTTATGTTGTTTTCTCGCGTTTCGCAGTCCAATTTGCCACTTCTTAGTGTAAACTTTTCCTACTTATTTTATTAATGATAAAATAATCTTTCAAAAATTTGCTAACTATTATAATGTACTTTTTAAAATGGGCATAATAATTTAATCTTTGAAGTATTGTGAATCAATTGATATATTTTTCAGCAATTATAATATTTCCCTTATTATAGTTTATATGCTTCCCTATTTTAGCAGCCAACTCACTAAACGTAAGTTCCTGTAATTCGTATATATTGAAGGCATATACATTGTAAAGAATACGTCGTAGCGTGCAATTTCAATATTATTAAGTTTTTTTTAAAAAAATATATGACACTTAGTCAGATTAATAATTTGTCTACTTTATTTCGGAACAATTCAAAAATATTATAAACATAATTTTTTTTAATGAACATAAGAAAAATTATTTTAAAACGCGCCTGAAAGTTAAATAACTTTATAGTACAAATAAAAAATTTATTTTGAATTTGAACCAGTCCTCGCTCCACGAAATAAACAAACAAAATAAAACCTGTCTTCACTAGCTTTGTTTCCAACAATAGGATTTTTAACACCCCTTTTAAACTAATTAATAACTAATTTGATTTTATCATCATCACAGAAGAAACATTCAAAATCCTATTCGTATCATTGTAGTTTTAATTTTAAAAAAAAATTGAATTAAATTAGTCTAAATTTGCATTATATAAGAGAAAGTTTACTATTATTTAATGTAACAAATAGTTTTTGGAGATTATTTATTTATTTATAGAAGTATTCTAGTCCCCTGTTTTCTCCAACCCGGTAATTTAAAACCAATACATTAAAATAATGAGGAAGGAGCTATGTTTTTAATGAAATATTTGTTATTATAACATTAAATTAGTTATTAAATTTACAGACTATCACTGCAACTGTCTCTCTATTTTTTTCGATGTTTCTTTTCTCCCTATGTGTGTCCTCCATATGGTTCTTTGTATTTTTTGCTGTAGTTGTCTCATCAAATTAATACTGTAATGACCTTTCTACCCTGAGAAACGCAGGATTTTAAAATCAAGCAGCATAAGTAATTTTTAATTTAATATATTGAAAACTTATAATAAATTAAGCTAGGTGATTAGATAAAAGAAAAAAAGTAACGAATATAACTTTGATCATGCTTCTTTAAATTGCTTTAGGCTTCAAGCACCCTCCATGTTATGGCTGAGGCACTGTATAATATTTTCGTGATATTTCGACTCAGTCTAGCATATAGCCTATACCCTTTTGTGCTTCCAGATTCAGTCCGATGGACAAGGTCGGTCCCAGTTTTAACCGACAACGCCAGTTCACAGAAATTATAAACGTGAGGCGAAATTTGTTTAAATAACTTAAAACAATAGCTAAACATGATGTTATTAGATGTTGAACTTGCTGAAAATAAATCTTCAAGCAATTGGATACTTGCAAAGGACGTCATCGTAGGTGAATTCAGAAGCCAATTAGGTTCGATACACACATATGACGTCGCTTACCGGTCACCATTTAAATTAGAGCCCCTGAATTAGACAGGCCGACTTATCATTTATTTTTGGAGCAAAAGCTTTTCCTCCAATAATGAAGAGCTAACATAAGCACATAACATAACATACTAACAAATAATACTAACATAACGTTAACTTGCGAACTTGTTCGCTCCAATATTGCTTGATAGGTCAGCCCTCATAGTATAGGAGCCTTAATTTAAATCTGATTTAAATCACATAGTTAGGCGTAATCACCTAAGTCATAATCACGAGTTGCAAGTACGCAATTGGAAACTAACAAAATACTTTCTTTTATCTTGATTTAAATTTTATCTATTTCTGTAAAAAAACTATTTGAAATCGAAATCATTTTATTTTATTGGGCATGAAAATTGTCCAAAATGATAAAATTTATCGTTGCTGTGCAAAGAACAGGGAGAGAAAATGAATTCACTTTTGATGAAAAAGGTTAAATATTTCCTAAATACAACGTCATTTGCTATGTAAAAATGTTTGATACATTTTTATTATTTGAATGTTCCAAAGAAAAAAAAATTATATATGATTGCTAACGGTTACGATTCATCGATTGATAGGCATTTCCTGATGTATTTGCTTGAACTCTGATCTGTGGCTTTTTTAAAAAAAAAATGGAAGGTACGATGAAAGACTTGTCAAATCACTTCAAACTAAAAGCGGAATATAATTATTAGCTTTCGATTAATTTGGTGATTAATTCCGAATCTGAAGCACAAAAAAATTTAACTGAAAAAGACAATAATGTGATTTTTCCTTTAATTATTTTAATTATCTGTTCTGCATGTCTATAAAGATCTACTGCTAAAAGAAAGGGAAAAAATAGTAAATTAATCTTATCTTGTCATATTATTTAGCAGCTGGTAAAAGTGTAGGGAAATATTCCCGAGATGAAAAAATAACAATTGAGTTTTCATTTAGTTCTTAGATGAAAACTGTTTTTAGCTACACTGTAAGAAAGTTTTAGTTTATCTAAACATATCACCAAAATGGTGTAGTACGACATACATTGCTTTTGGATTTAGGGGTTTCACTACACTAAAAATGTTTTTTTACACTAGATTGTAAAGAATTATTACGGAATAAATTAAGCTATTATACACCAAAGAGCCATTACATTATGACCACCCTCCATCTATAAAATTGGGCTCGCCCAAGTTTTCATGGTTTCTCGCCCAGGAACAATGTTTTCATGGGGCACATTAGGACCCATAATCCTCATAGAACAATCCCTGACGTCTGTAAGCTACTTGAACATAGTTGCAGACCAGGTTCACTCATTCATGGCAACAGTCTTTCCTGCAGGGGATGGTGTTTACCAACAGGATAATGCACCATGTCATAAGGGTCGAATCGTCGAGGAACATTCCAGTGACTTTCAAGTCATGTCTTAGCCCCCAAATTCACCTGACCTTAATCCAATAGAGCATTTGTGGTTCTACTTGGAAAACCAAATTCGTGCTGCCACACTACCCCCTCGCAATGTGAGGGAATTGCAGGAATAGTTAGTGAGCGCTTGGTACCAGATACCTCAGACAACCTGTCAGCACCTTGTAGAATCAATGTCACGGCGGGTGCTAGCAGTTTTGAGGGCTAAAGGTGGTCCTACATGTTATTAACAGGGTGGTCAAAATGTAATGGCTCTTCGGTGTATACCGGTCACTTTGGATGGATCATCGGTAAAATCCATTTATACCATAAAATATTACACCGTGCTTTTTTTAGTAATATTTATTTAATTAGAATAATTCAGTGATTTTACGGTACTTATTGCTGTAAAAATCATGGTATATCAGATTTTTTGTTCCGTAATATGTTCCAGTAAAACTGGATTTTACGGTAAAAGTATCGACATCCTGAGTGCCGGTGCTTTTTATCATAAATTTGGTCTGGAATTAACAGTGTACTTAGCCGCCACTAGTTGAGTTATTTAGTAATATTAAAATTTATAATTACTCTACGATATGATGTACATAAAAGTTAATAAAGTCATTTTTCATAATACAATATAAGGCTAGAATCAGAAATTTTGGATGCCTCAGTAAAATAATTCTTAAAATAAAATTAGTTTGTTAATCAAGCATACACACAGGCTTAAAAATCCGAAGTGGATAGAAGTTAAATGTTAAAAAGTATTTAGTACAATTGACAGATTTATGTAAATATTATGAGAATATCACCTTCATAATAAACATTCAAGCCTTTAAAAACAATAATTCTGGTTCTGCTGAATCATCGTGTGAGACGAAATAAAACTTTCATCTTCTCGTGGGCGAATTATAAAGAAAAAATATTGATCGTCTGACGACTTCAATCAGATCGTCTGACGCCGAAATTTGCGAAAATACTTCATAAATGGAGCAAATGCATCGGAACTTGGTGCAAAGTTTCTCATTTATTAAAGTTTGGATTAAACTACACATTTTTTAGTGTGAATAAGCGCTTTATTCGGTATTAACTTGAAATAACACTTGAAACTAACTTGAAATAACTTTTAGGTTCTTTAACACCAAATTCGGATAGGTATTACACATTAGCTCTTACAGTGTGTAAGTTTAGTTTCTTTTTTTTGTTTTGGTTTTTATACTACTTTCAAATATCGCTCCATTTAAACGCTTTTAGAACTTTTTAAAACACGAATAGAATCAATTAAAAAAACACTTCCACTTTCATTCTTAGAGGGGCTGAAGGACATCATTTTTGTGTCGAAAGAAACATTTTTTCCAGACCAAGTTTTTTATAATACTATTCAATAATTATACCTTATTATTTGTTCGCAATATTTATCGATTCAAAATATCAAGGAAAGCTGCTTTAAATTTCAAACCAATTTAATACCACAAAAATAGGCTATTTAAATTACATTAAATTGACCACTTATGGTGGAAATTTTAATTCAGTTTGAAGAAGAGAACAATCAACAAGGAATAAAAATTAATTTCTTCGAAACTCACCAGAACTTTGTAGGGTTTTTCACTTTTTTCTCGTGAGTTTCGTAGATACATTGTTGTTAAATATGCTTAGTAAAGATATTTATTGTATGCCTGTTAATTATTACGCTGGATCAGTTATAAATAAATAAAAATTTGAAATCAGTATCCGTCTTTGATGTGAGGGGGAAATGCCGGATTCTTTCCCGTTTTTGAACTTCTTGAGTCAGCTATTTTTTTCCTTCTTTTTTTGTAAATATATTTATTTTTAATAAAAGAAATTAAGGAATATTGCAATACGGGTTCTTGAAAATTATCTAACGTTTTTCTGAATGTACAAGCCAGAGTTCATAGAAATAAGGATGTATTAATTGATAGGCTTTTTGTGGAATCATTAGCAAAATTTTTAATTCAAAAACCTAATTTTAAACTACCAGGACTCAAAAACTCTTCCAAATTTCAACCAATTTACTAAAACACTCAACAGCAACCAAATAAAGACTGGGTATACTTTCAGCTATCTAAATAAATAAAGTAGAATGTTTATATGCATGCGTGAATGTATCTTATACAAATTCGCAATTCTGAAACGATCCGCCTCAAATTCGGTGTTTATGTTGCCGTCAAAACGTGAAACCCGTTTTTAGAACCGCTTATATCGCTGCTTTGCAACGACGTGTGTGCGTGTGTACGTTTCATTTCGTTGCTCCTAGACGTAGTTACTAATATGAGCAATAATAAATTATATCATCTGCTTTTCCTTATTATATATCATCGCGATAAGGATAAAATGTATTTTTTTGAGAAATTGTAGCTGTTTATAATCAATTAACTTATAAAATAACTTTGAAATTCTTTATTTTTAACTTTAACGATTTATTATTAGTTATTTCATTGAATAAACTAGGTAAAATACGAAATTTTTTTTATCAGTTATATACTTTAATAGACTTCTAGTTATTTCTTGAAATAGTACCTAGTTATTCTATGAAATAACTGCATTATTTGTTTTTCCTTATTTTTTCCAATACCCACCTGTGTTAACATTTTTCGTCAATTCAGGTATTTACAGGGCAGATTTGTTGGCCTCTCTTTCAGGGGCACCATATTAGGTGTGCCAACGTTGCTCCCACAGTAAGGACAGATGGTACAGAGAAGGAAATAACATCCATGCCTTGCCCGGGATTCGAACCCAGAACCTTTCTGATGCAAGGGCAGTTCCCTAACCCTTACACAGGCCGGTCGGCGTAACTGCATTATATACTTTAACGGAAACATGTGCAAATATATGAAAATATGGTGGATCAAACAGTTGAATTTAAAAGTTCCCTCTGTGCTGCAATTCGCTGGCTGCATCCCAAAGAAAAAGTTTCCCATAGGCATTGATAAATATATTTTGGTATGAGTGATTTGTTAGTTTGCAGTTCTAATTAATCAAAAATTAGATTCATCGCTCGTTTTCAAGAATTATCTATCCTTATTTTCCTGAGTAAGATTACCGCAAGTAAATTTTGACGTTGATAATTTCGCGGCTTATGACGATGACGTCAACGAATTCGTGTTTAAAATGGTATATGAAATCACGTCGTTCTTATATTGATATTTACGGTTTTAAAGCGTGTTTTTATAAATTTAAATAACAAAAAACTAAAAAAAAAAGTAACAAGATAAAATTGAAACTATTAATTAAGTCATGGGAAAATAGCAATGAATTCTGATTATCACATTTTAAGAGATACTTAATGTATAATTAATTTATTGCTTTTGAGGAGTTGAGCTTCCAATGCATATTATAGTAAATGTAGAAGTATGAAATCACACCTGAATTTGCAACGAAAAATAGAAAATTAAGGTTGTGCATTATGTACTCTAAAAGTGTAGTATGTCAAAATTTTGATTAAAAAATCCTAGATATGTTCAAAATAATGATTATTAAGCTTTTTGGGAAATTTATAAAAACTTTTCACCCTCTCTTCCCTATTATATAAATAGGGAAGAGAGGGTGAAAAGTTTTTGTAAATTTACAAAGACAATCGCTTTGTGAAGGCATATAAAAAGAAAAACAAATCTTAAAATAATATTTACAAAGTAATAAAATTTCACCAAACTTTAACATATCGGACTCGTAGTCTTAAAGGAAATTGTTTTGAAATTTAAAAGAAGGAATTCGTGTCTGACTTTATCAGATGTTTTTAAGGAGAAGTCACACTACCGTTCAAACGCGCAACATAATTTATTTTGCTTATTACTTTAAATTTAGATTTAAAAAAACATGCAGAACATTGCAAAAATAAATATTTTAGAGGTCATAATTAACAGTACTATTCATATATTTCTTAAAAAAACAGGTGCTTTTTCTAAACACTGTGGCATTTCCACAAATAAAACAGTTGGTTTGTCAAATAAACAAATTCTTTAGCATTCTTTTAGCATCTTAATTTTTCATACTTAAAGCAGAAGGCCATAGGAAAGGTTATAACTATGACCTTTAAGGATTACGAAGCAGAATGACAATTTTATCTCTCCTTTTTATTTATAAATAGTTTAAAAAAATTTTTTATCAAGCTTAACCTAATTGTACAAGATTAGAATGTTCAAAAAGATTTTAAATATTTACATTTTCGAAACTATGACACATATTGCAATAAGAAATACACGAAGTTGACGAAAAATATGCTAAGTTTTTTTTTTTAAATTTTCAGTTACAAATGTTCGGTGTGTGACTCTTTTGTTACACAACAAACATCTAATATGTAATTAAACTTGTTCCACACCTTGGAAATTTTCACTCTACACTGTAAAAAAATAACTGTGAATTCTACAAGAAAAAACATCATATTTCTTACAGAAAAGAACTGTATAAAGATTTAAAGATAAAAACATTTTTCTGTTTTTAACCGTTACCCGTCTAAATGAAGAACTTCCCGTTATTTTACAGACTTTCTCTGTATATTTGAAAGCTTATAGCTGTTTTTCGCAAAAGAGTTTTTCTCCCTTTCTCACCTAGTTATGAACGAATTAAAACTGTCAATATAGATTCTAGTTTCTGCCATGCAGTTTTGCTTCAAAGATAACGTAATCTTTTTTCAAATCATTTTGCGATTATTTTTTATACCTGCTCTTACGTTTCAGAAATTATTTTATGGACTTAACTATCGTATGAATAAAATTGCGATTCGTCTTCATTGTTGATTGTTGAGTTGATACTCTGCTTGATTTTTATCTGTCTTTAGATATAATTTTTCGGTAAGTTAAATTGTCCGATATTTTTATAAGGAAAAGCCAATATAATATTAAACGTTCTTACACTTAAATACTATTTCGATAAGTAAGACTTTTGAAATAAAGACAGTTTAAGATTTTTAATCATAACCAAACTCACAAGCTGCCGTGGCCCACAGAACAGAGCTCTCTTCTTCCATTGTGGCCACACGGGTTCGAGTCACGGCGTTGACTAATCAGGCAAATTCTGATCTTGGTTCGACCCATCCCCAATGCTGACTTAGTCATTTTATGGAATTTTTTTGTTTGTTAAAGTAACAGATTTTTTGTTAAATTAACAGTACTTACCCACTTGAAAAACAGGTGACCATTTTTAATGACAGAATTTTTCTGCGAAATAAACGGCTTTATACGAGCGCACCAGTCGACATTTTTTACAGACAGATTCAAGTAAATTTAACAGATTTTTTTTACAGTGTAACAATGGTTCCTAATGCTGTAGAAGTGAGTTAATGTGTTTTCATCCTTCAGTGGTTCATAAACAGTGTCTCGGCCGTGCAAGGGACAAGAAACATACTCTTAACCACATAGCCTCCAAGGATATTATTCCATGTAATTTCTTATGATTGGGTTGTATCAAAGGCATTATTAATGAGCCACCGATGCTGAAAACACTAAGAGAACTAACATTCAAATTCCGGATCAAATTACGGTATAAAATACGATACGGTGTACTTTGGGTGCATCATCCGTAAAATCTATTTTTACCGTAATATATTATACCGTAATTTTTACATCAATATTTTTAAATTAGAGTGATTCAGTGATTTTAAAGTAATCAATAAAGTAAAAATTACTGTATTTCAGATATTTTGTTCCATAGCATGTTCCGGTAAAAATGGATTTTACGGAAAAAATGCCCATATCCTGAATGCCCTTTACTCGGTATAAAACTTGGTGTAGTTTTTTTTAAATTTCGTTCATCATTTATAGCACTATGTGAACTAGTTTTAAAAATTAAAATATACACAGAATTCGATTTCATTTTTGTAAACTAATATTTTTAATTTTGTAACCTTTGTGTAACCAGTTTGCGGAATAGACTAAATCAATAGAAATTTAAGGCGTTACTTACATTTTATAGCTGGCAACTTGAATTTCCTCAGATCGACAAAAATCTTGATAAAAGTCGACATACAGGATCCAGATAATTTCAAATCGGAATTCCTAATGAAATATGGGAGAGCCATTTTTGTTATCGAACTGACCATTGCATCAATTTCTTTCTCGATTTGTTTGACAGATTTTGGAGCAGCTGTGGAGTTATCAGGAAATTTTTCTGTCACAGCCGCTGATGTAACAGGATTCATAAGACTTGCTAGAACCCATAATGCTACGAGGAAGGACATCAGGATATATTCTTGAACAAGTGACATTTAGGCGATTCAAATAAAAATAAAAATTCTAATGTAAATTTTGAAAAAGGTGTCCTTATCGATGGTAAGACCTGCAAAATAGAAATAAAACCATTTCAAAATTCACAGGATGTGTATTGCAAAAATAGCTTCATCTAGTAAGAAATTAGTATTTCCTAAACACAGTAAAAATCTATTTGTATTAAGTTAATAGCAAATAACACCATTTCAAAATTCCCAAGATGTATATGGTAAAAATAGATTCACCAAGAAAAACTTTTTCTTCCCTACAAAGTAAAAAATACTTTTCTATTAACTTAATAACAAATAATACCATTTCAAGATTCACAAGACGTATAATATGAAAATAGCTTCACCTAGAAAAAAAAATATTAATCTTCCCTACACAGTAAAAAATCTATTTGTATAATTGATCTATTTGTTAAGTTGAATGTAAATAAAACCATTTCAAAATTCCCAGACGTATAAATAGCATCACTGAGCAAAAAATTAATCTTCCCTTCACAGTAAAAGTTTTTTGTGTATCTTAACGCTAAAAATGGTGGATACTTTACATTAAATGTGGGGTAGTGAAAAACCGCAGATAATTCCATGGTGTTTGGTATAGTGAGTCACCAGACATGTTCCTTTTCACAAACATTTAGAAATGGTGAAAATGACACTGTAAAAAATGCTAGAGTATATTTCCCACCATTTTTGATGTTCAGATAAATTATATACATTTATAAGCACAGAACTGTAGTTATGGGGCAAACAATCACATAAAATTAACAAAATAACAACTGTTTGGAGGAATTAGTGTGAATATACTATCAAAAATGCGTTTGTTTTTTAAACGAAATGTTTTTGAAAAAGAGCGATTAAAACAATTCGATTGTGTATAAAAATATGTGTTGCCAGTCAACTAACAAACAAAGAATGAATAAGTAAATAAATAAAACTATAGGAACGAAAACTCCTGTACTCCTTATTTTCTGACCTGCGACTATTAATATACGCTACTCTCCTAACGCATAAATGACAGCACTATAAAGCTGCTAAACTATCTCCAATGTTCAGTTAAAAAAAAAAGTTTACTATTTGCTATTTGTAAATGGCTAAAAAGCCGTATAGTTTTGTATTCACGATTTCTTAACCATACTAAATGTAAACAATTTTGAAACCGTAAAGGTAAGAAACTTTCTTTACCGTAAACTTTACTGATTATTTTATGGACAGGCTGCTGCCGGTATTTTCACCACAATTTTTGAATGAAAATTCTATCAGTGTAGTTATTGACTAGAAAAATTCAATGAAAAAAAATTCAGAATTTTTAAGTTCTAATATCAAAACTAAATTAATTATTATGAATAAATAGATTCAGTTTAAACAAGGTGAACTACAACATTTAACGGTAATAATGCTACTATACGCAATAATAAATATTTATATCAATGAACAATAACGGGCTTATTAAAATAACCTTATGATTACAAGCTTAATTTTGAAAATTAAATTGTACAAATAATTTATATTAAGCAGATATAGAACTGTCTAAATATCGTTCATTTTTGATTTTTTTTTTTTTGGACTGCTTATAATAAGAAATTATAAAATTGTTTATTTACAATAACATAGCTTAAAAAGAATTAATGTTTCGCGCCTAACTGACATTTAAAATAGTTTTTCGAGAAAAATTAGACTTCGAAAATGAATGAAATAATTAAAATTGAATTACGAAAACAATAATGAAATTATTTTTTACTATTAATTTAAAAACTGGATAAATATTAACGCAATTGTTAAAAAAAATAATTTCTTTTAGCAAGTCGATTAAGTTATTTTTTTCAAAATAATTCAATATTAACGATATGTAATTTAATGAATAACTTACCTATAAAAAAGAGCCGCATGAAAAAAAAATGAAATGGCAATAAAACTTAATAATTTATTATTATTAATGATAGGTAACTATTTTCATAAAATTATTGATTTACATAATCATTTATTTTAAAAAAGTTATTGTTTCTTCTATGGGCAATGCTTAAAAAGAATATAGTTTAGAAATAAAAATTACCTCAATAACAAAAAAAGTTAAAAAATATAAAGTTCTAATAACGAAACTATTTTAATAAATTTAACAAGTGAAATTATGTAACATCAAAAATATATGAAGTGAAAAATATATTATACGAAATAACATCATAACAAAAGTATATCAAGTAAAAATACATTATATAAAAATATATCAAGTGAATTTATAATAAATCAAAAATTTATGACCAGAAAATTTATTATGTCAAAAATGTATGAAATTAAAAATATATAACGCGAAATTATTTTATACTATCAAGTGAAAATATATTACATCAAAAATATATGAATTGATATTATATTACATCAAGAATACATTACAAGAAAGTATATTATACCAAAAACATACTACACGAAAATATACTATATCTAAAATATATCAAATGTCATTTTATTTAATCAAAAATGTTTTAGGCAAAAATATGTTATTCTAAAAATTTCAAAAAAGGAAGTATATCAAATGATAACATAAAGTACATTCTATCAAATATGTATTGCACGAAAATATATTATATCAGAAATATATCAAGTGAAAATATTATATCAAAAATATGTTATATTCAAAATGTAACAAGTAAAATATTTTAAATCAATAAATGCTCAACATTGATTTGAATTTTAAAATTATTCAAATCGATAAATAATCGAGCGAAAATATAAATACAAGCGAAGTTATATTAACGCAAACATTAAAAACAATACCTTTCTTCAATCAGCAATATTTTAAGTACAGATAGTATCCAAATTTAGGAAGGTCTCATGTCGATGAACGCAGCATCAAATCTGCCGCTTGTCCGAAAGTGACCAGCTAAACTCCACCTCCTAATTCATCACTGGACGCTTAAACTTATTCATACTTCCCGAACACTTTGACATCTTATTCTTCTGTTTCTAAAATATGCATTAAACATTAGATACTTTGACTCAATTAAGCGTCCGATGTTTCAAAATGAAATCTTTAATTACGAAAGTGAAAAGACCTCAATGTTCATTGGTTAAATCACAATTATTACAGAAGAGATCACAGAATAAATAGGAGAAAGCTTAAAAATACCGTTTTTCATTCATTTTTTCATTCAAGAAAACGCGAGTGAGTATAATTATTGTATTCTAAAGTAGCCTTGGCCTCTATGCACCAGTGATTTAGAGGAAAAACGGAAGAGTTTGGAATATTAGGATATGTAAAAAGTTCCAAAATTTAATTCTTTTTTCTTTATTGTTCTCGTTTTTACATAATCACGAGTAAGGTAAATTTTAAATATAAAGTATTTCAATTAATATAATACCAGCCAAATACGAGTTGTCAAATTACTCTGTTACAGTACTTTACATTTGATAAGGCTATTAGTTACTATAAATTTAAGTTTAAGAGTTTAAAAAGATGTCTGTTAAAAACTGGTTTAAACTATAAATATTGAAGAGACTTATGTCCAATGAACATATATGGATCATTCTCATGAAAACTTCGATTTTAAGTTCTCAGAATCAGAAAGAAAAAAAGTTAAGGAAAAGCTTTTTAACTTTTTATATAAATAATAGATGCGTGTAGTAACATTATAAGAAAATATATAGTATGTATATTATTCTCAACATTTAAATAATTTTAATTAATTTCAAAATGTAAAAAATTTAGCGAACGATACTTGGAACGAGGAAAGCTCTTGTCTAGAAAATTAAAACTATAGTATCTCCGTTGCTTTACTTAAATTGCGCTTTTTTTCGCCTCGTTTTTCACCTTAGTCTAAATAGCACAGAGTATACCCTATTTCTTTGGATTTGATGTTTTATTTAAAATATAATTTTTTTAATTTTAAAAATTGGAGCTGTCTCTAATTCCAAAGAGATGACATACTGAGCATATATATAACCTTTATAGTAATAAGAGTAGTAATTTATATACGTCAAACTAAAGCTGCACAATGGGCTATTTTATTTTTATTTTAAAACCGTCGTTAAACAGTCAACCCATTTTTTTAGGTTTATGACAACTAATGTTCGACTCCGTAGCCTTTTAATTTTTAACCCAATACGTAAGACAAGGGAACTTTTTGATCAAGTATTGGGAGAAATTTACCTCCGTGGAGAACTTTTTGATGGAACTAACACGCATTTTCGTTACATGGAGAGGAAAACCACGAAACCCTCCTACCATTAACCTGACGGCAAGGGGACTCTATGGAGACTTTCTGGGAAATAGGTTTAAGGATGATCTGAAGACATGCCATTACAATTTTGACCCTCTGCAGAGGATATATGCCTGTCCCGCTTTGGCAACTCAACGACCTGCACGCGAACTCTATGTCATGAATACACTAATTTAGTCGTAGTTATTATAGATTTGTGAAATGGAATTTGAAGGCACGATTGTCATATGAATTGATAAAATTGCATGTTCGCATCACTGTATGTATTGCTACTTCTTTGTAGCCAACTTGATATTAATTCATTTCGAAAATTCAAAGAATTGTTAATTGACAAATTTCAGCTCGCATAAAACCCAATGGGAATCCATGGGGCTTTTACAAAAGCGTAAAATTCGATTTCTCAAATCAGTTCAAGAATATTTTTTTAAAAAAAATTTAAACGTTTTGCTAGTCAGAGTCACATACATGAACAAGATTTGATAAAATACTACGTAAACTACTACATTTAAAAAAAAGTTATTTTATATGGTTCTACTAATTTAATTGATTATAAAAATTCGTTACGAGTATATAAACAAATATACAACGATGTGGAAACAACTAAACTACAAGTTACCCGCGTACTGCTCTCTAAAACTAAACTAGCCAAACTAAGGCCGGATATTCGTTGCAATAATTGACTTTGGCCATGAATCACTTTGATGGCTTGAGGATTGATTTTCTTCACATTGAAGAGATTCATGGCCAAAACACTTTGGCCATGAATCTCCTCAATGTGAAGAAAACCAAAACTTTAGGTAATTACTCAAAAACAAAACTCACGAAGACTCGTGAAATAAATGTATCCCAATTGTAGCGAAAAGGTATAACTTTAGAATGTATGCTTCTTGGTGTTGGCGAAAAGGTTTTCTAAAGAATCTAAGTGTTCAGGTGGTAGAAAAGGATTTGTATGGATACGAAATGTATGTGTTCCAGTGGTAACAAAGGGGTTACTAAAAACATGCTTGAATAAATGGTAGAGAATAGGTTACTAAGATCAAAGAACATAAAATGTAATGCATGGAGAAGAAAACAACGGTAAAAACTATAAGAATATAGTAAAATTTGCCATGTGTTTGACTCTATGGGAACACCAAACAACTCGGTATTTTTTACCACTGTGCTTTGGTAATGATTTTGACAAAATTAGCAATAAAATACGGTTTTATCAGGTTGTTGCACAGGAAACGTTAGATTTTTTAAGGCAACTTTGTTAACATTTTTTAAATAGATGCTTATGAAATGTAATAAAAGTATATATTATTCTAAAGCTTATTACGTGCTCTTTCTTACCATGTTAAAAGTTTTATGTCTTATTATTTTAGTATCTTTTCAGAAGCTGGTTTCTAAACAGGAATTCTAGCGATTTACGTGTTATATTTCTTTATGAATTCAAAAGTGTTCATAGCGGTTCAGTAGCTGTTCGAAACAATAATGCTGTGCTTGGTAAAACCACTTTTAATGAACGAACAATTCAATATTAGTTTAAACATTTTGAGGAGAGTCATAAAAGTCTTGAAAATGAACCACGTGGAAGACCACCAGAGTCAAGGACTTAATGACACTCCATTAAGAGCATTTATGGAATCATACCCTCTCATTACTGTTCGAAAAGTTGCACAAGAATTGGGAGTACAGCAACAGTATCTCACCCCCTCTCAACCATTAACAAAGTCAAAAAGTTTATAAATGGATACCACGCGAACTGAAAGGTAAGCAAAGAAAAACATCGCTTTGAAATCTGCCGTTCATAAGAAATGAAAGAGAACCATTTTTTAACTCAACTATCATCAGTGACGAAAAATTGATGCCTAATGATAATAGGCGTCGTTCACGTGACGGTTAGATGTAGATGAAAGTCCAAAAACAACACCAAAAGCACCACTACACCCTAATAAGGTAATGATTACTGTTTGGTGGTCTATGGCTAGAATAATTCATTATAAATGTTTAAATGCTGGTAAAACTATAACAGCAGAGAAGTAATGTGCAGAAATTGAAGTTATGCATCAAAAATTACGTCAGATGCAGCCGGCATTGGTCAACCAAAAAGAACCCATTTGTTTCACGATAACGGACGACCACATTTTTCATGGATCGTTGCAAACAAGTTGACTGAATTAAACTACGAGGTTCACCACATCCACCGGACATATCACCAACTATTTTAAACATCTAGGCAACTTTCTCCGTGGTCATAAGTTCACTAATCTAGAGCAGATCAAAACTGACTCAAAAACCAGAGAGCCAAGAGCCAAAACCAGAGAGCCAAATTTTTATGAAAGTGGTATCCAAAAACTAGTAACACGTTGGCAAAAATGTGTTGGTTGTACTGGTATTTACTTTGATTAATAAAATAGTTTATGAAAAATGGTATGCTTATTTAAATTTGCAATAAGAAATTCCGATATTTCATAGGTATGTAACAACTTTATATAATGTGTTAAAAATATTGATAAATGTTTCAAAATGTGTTAATTTCCTCATGGCACCTTTGAGCATGGCATAAAAATCATTGATTTTGTGAAATTTACTTTTTACTAAATATGTAGTAATAAGAATTATAATTTGAAAGCCAAAATTTCGAGTAAAATGTTACCATATGAACGAAAAAATTACTAAATGAATGGTTTAAACACTGTATATTTTAGTTGGTTGGTTGGTTGATTCTAATGCCACTTGCCGCACAGGCAAGCCTGCTTGGTGAAACCGAGCAAATTTAAGGTAGAGTGTGCGATTCTTGCTTTTCAGTGGCGCCATCTATGGCCAAGAATTTGACTTCTGTCACATCATACGTCACACCTGTTTATAAGGCGGACCCATTCATACATCCATTCATTCATCCACAGATCATAATTTTGACCTGAATCAGAGAACGATCGATCTATATATATATATATATATATATATATATATATATATATATATATATATATATATATATATATATATATATATATATATATATATATATATATATATATATATATATATATATATATATATATATATATATATATATATATATATATATATATATATATATATATATATATATAATAAATAAATAAATACAAGAAAACACTAAGAAAGTTACAAAAAAACAATAAGTATCATTTATTGCGCTTAAGCTGCAAGTAAACAGCACTCATTAGATAAGTTCAAAATGAAGAATAAAACAAAGAAAAATTATAGACATATGAAAAAAAGGGGGTGGGAAATAATAAGTAAAAAAATAACAAACAACATATTATTTTAAAAAAAAAAAAAAAAATTTAATTAAAAAACCGGAAAAAAAGCCGGAAAAAAAAGGATATAATCTTTTCTTCAGCCCACACGATTATATCCGCAAAACAGAGTGCATTCTGATATTGTATCAATAAAGCCAAAGCAAAATATATTAATACAATAGTGTGAGGAGCACTCAAAAAAATTTTTATAAAATAACTACATAAAAATAGATCATAAAAAGTAAAAATAACATGTAAAAACAGATAATAAAATAAAATAAAAAGAAAAAACATTAAAAAGGGGGGACTATAAAGCGAGTAGCAAAATCATAACAACTTACATGGACAGATATTTTTCAAGAATGATTTAAAAATGTTTTCGCAGAAAGATTGCCAGATTACAAAATATGAAAGCAAAAGCGCAAATTGAGTGTAACAAGAGGGTTTTAAAGTGTCGTTCTTACTGCACTGCTGAAGTGATTTGTTATTCTGAGTTTTGATTTGTTAGTTACCAAGGATGGTCCCGAAATGGATGTGCGCAAGGTAATATTATACTGGATAATTTTAAAAATTGATCATAAATAGTTTTAGAAGATAGATGTTTATTTAAGAAAAAATATAAAATAGAAAAGAGAAACATAAATTGCCTGCTTTGCAATTTTAGCCGCGGATTTGCACAATATGGATTAGCACATAGAAAAATTATTTAAATTATCAAAGAAAGAATTTTAATAGATAATTTTAACACGGATTTGCCCGAAATGGATTTGCACATGGAAAAATTAACAAGGAAAAAATTTTAGCAGATAATTTTAACCACGGATTTGCCCGAAATGGATTTGCACATGGAAAATTGTATAAATTAATAAAGAAATTTTTAGCAAACAATTTAATCCACGGATTTGCCCGAAATGGATTTGCACATGGAAAAACTGTATAGATTAACAAGGGAAATAATTTAGCAAAGGAATTTTTAGTAAATAATTCTAACCACGGATTTGCCCGAAATGGATTTGCACATGGAAAGATTAACAAAGAAAAAATTTTAGTACATAATTTTAGCCACGGATTTGCCCGAAATGGATTTGCACATGGAAAATTGTATAAATTAATAAAGAAATTTTTAGCAAACAATTTTATCCATGGATTTGCCCGAAATGGATTTGCACATGGAAAAACTGTATAGATTAACAAAGGAAATTATTTAGTAAAGGAATTTTTGGTAAATAATTCTAACCACGGATTTGCCCGAAATGGATTTGCACATGGAAAAATTATATAAATTAACAAAGAAATTATTTAGTAAATAATTTTGCCAATGAATTTTGGCCTGAAATGGATTTGCACATGGGAAAATCATAAAAATTAACAAAAAAAAATGTTTAGAAAATATATCCACCAAAATATACGATTAATTCAATGATTTTATATAAAATTTTATTACATTAGTTGGGTATCCATTGTTTTTTATCAGATTTTGAAAGAGTTTATCGATTTGTTTTTTGGATAAATAAATATTACTACATATTCTTTTAATTCTGTTCATTTCATTAAAAGTGGTATTTAAATAGATGCTCCTAGAAACATTAGAATTCCAAGTAACTAGTTTATTAATATTAAAATTAAAATCATTTCTTTTATCGTATAAATCAACAAAGCAGATATTTTCAACTTTCATAATACCCAAATCCAAAAAATTTAAATTAATATTATCATCATGATTACGAAGTAAGATTAATTCCTCAGGGTATATATCACTCAATAAAACAGTAAAATCTTGGAAATTAAAGATAATTAAGTCATCAATATATCTAAAAACAAATTTAATACTTAGAGTATAATTTTTTTCATAATAATGCAAAAATAAGTTAGCTAAGAGAGATGAATAATTAGATCCCTGTGGTATTCCATTAATTTGAAGAAAGATATCCCTTCCATTGTAAAGATAATTACTAAAAAGACAAAAATTAATCAGAATTTCCCAATAATCAAAATCGCAACAAAGGATATTTTTAAAATCATGGTAATAATTCAAAAGGACATCTTTTAGTTTAGAAAGGGGAATGCTATTGAAAAGATCCTGGAAATCAAAAGTCGCAATAGAATTAATTTTATTATGTTTAATGAAATCTAAAATCGGTTGATTATTAGTGATTATCCAAGAGAAACCTTCTTTAGTAATATAGTTAATAATCTTATTTAAGTAGTTAGAGAAAATGGTGCCAGGTTTAGTTAAATAAGTATTAGAACCACATGTAATAGTTCTAAATTTAACTGGAATTTTATGAAATTTAGGACTGATAATTAAGTAAGGAAATTGTATATTGCTAATTTTAATTTTTAATCTCTTGTAAAAAGCTAAAATTTTTTTAATGGCAATATTATTATTGAAATTACTAAGTTCAAAATTTTTACTATTTTTTAATTCCGTATTTAAAAGTTCAACATAGAATTTTTTACAGAATATAGCATAATTATTGTTAGCTTTGTCTATGGGAGTAATTACAAAATTTTGTAGTTAAAGATAAAGATTTTTTTTTTTTAAATTACTAAGTTCAAAATTTTTACTATTTTTTAATTCCGTATTTAAAAGTTCAGCATAGAATTTTTTACAGAATATAGCATAATTATTGTTAGCTTTGTCTATGGGAGTAATTACAAAATTTTTTTGAAGTTGCTTAATTGATTGAACAATATTAGAAAAATTTGTTGAATTGTTACTCTTATTTAAATCATCCTTATTATTGAAAATAAAGTTTTTAATGTAATAATAAACTCCCCATTTCCATTCTGTTAGCATACCTAAAGGTAAAGAGAATCTATTTGATATCTTTAAACAAAAACTATTGAGATCATTAAGAAAGTATTTTAGAATCTTATTGATTGATATATGGTTGATATGGCACTCTGTTTTGCGGATATAATCGTGTGGGCTGAAGAAAAGATTATATCCTTTTTTTTTCCGGCTTTTTTTCCGGTTTTTTAATTAAAATTTCATATTTTTTTTTTTTTTTTTTTTTTAAATAATATGTTGTTTGTTATTTTTTTACTTATTATTTCCCACCCCCTTTTTTTCATATGTCTATAATTTTTCTTTGTTTTATTCTTCATTTTGAACTTATATATATATATATATATATATATATATATATATATATATATATATATATATATATATATATATATATATATATATATATATATATATATATATATATATATATATATATATATATATATATATATATATATATATATATATATATATATATATATATATATATATATATATATATATATATATATATATATATATATATATATATATATATATATATATATATATATATATATATATATATATATATATATATATATATATTTACTGGCCTTTGTTATACAAGAAAATTATTTCTATATAAGTTAAAACAAATATGTCCCAATTGCAGTGAAATTTATACTAAAAAATAAATGCAGCAAGGTGCCTGAAAAAAGTTTAAACTACAATGAGGTGATGCGTTTAACAATATGTAATTGCAAAATAACAATTTATCTTACGCAGGTGAACTTTCTTTTCAACATTTCTTTTTACAATACTTATGGAATTAAAACTCCAAATTACAAAACTTCAAGGTTAGTTCATCTTATTAGGCCAAATGCCCATAAGTATTTCAAACTATCACCTTAACCTTTACTTTAAAACAATGAAAGAACACATTTTGAACAAAGAGAATGAAATTAGTGCTTCCTTTTGAAGAACTTCCAGAATTACTTTCCTTATTCTCTTTCGTCGTCAAACGGAAAATTTCATTGTTTTGTGTTTGTCGACTCGCAGTAAAACAAAGGCTGAAAGAAGTGTGATTCGGTAAAGTGTTATAAAACCTATTTTATACTTTCCTTATTTTCAAAAAAAATAATAATTTTCAGTCAAAAGAGTATTTTGTAATTATAGATTATTAAACGTTGTATGGAAAATATTTACGGTGCAATTTGTTAAACGTCTACTTACTGGCCTTTGTTATGCAAGAAAATTATTTCTATATATGTTTGATAAAAGTGTAAGTTAAAACAAAAGTTATTATTTTTGCTTTCTTAATGAATCTGTGAAAATGAAATCTTACAATCCAAATTTTAATTATTTTCAGACTAGCTAATGTCTCAGTTGGAGCTTTCTGTTTGATGATAATACAAGTTTAAAACGTTTCCTGACCACTAAAAAGAAGAATTTATCTTTAAGCAGAATTGATCATCAATCAAATTTTCGAACTCTTTCCGACCATCTAGGGGGCTCAAATTTCAACTCGAACTCTGTTTCTGATGAGAATAATGGTGCATCGAAATTTTGATCGAGTAAACAGCCAAATAGACACAACCAAAAATTTTAAAACAAAACTTTTCGAGTGAGATAGAAAGGAGAAGATAGTATTTATTATTATTTTTTTTAACAGCTAGGCACACGCTTTCTTTAGAAACTCCAAATACTCCACGTCATTCAAAATTAATCCACGTCTTTCAAAAGTGATGCACATGGCTTTTAATTTTAGGAATGACAAAAATAGATATATTTTCTTCAATTTAGTTGACTTGAAAAACGTCACTTTTTATTTGTGATAAGTTTTAGTTTTAGTATTAATACATTAAGTAGATTAACAGTAGTTTTAGTCATAGACAAAAATAGATTTGTTCTCTTTAATTTAGTTTACTTGAAAAACGTCATTTTTTATTTATGTTAAGTTTTAGTATAAGTTAATCAGTTTAATGATCTCACTCGAATAATACAAGTAATTTAATAATAGTAGTTTTAGCAATGAACAAATTTGTCAATTAAGTTTATTTTGAAAATATAATTTTTTATTTATGTTATGTCTTTGGTTTATTAAAAATGCAAGTAGTTTGGTAATAGTAGTTTATAGTTTTAATTTTAATAATCGACATATATAAGTTTAATTTCTTCAATTTAATAAACTTAATATTTTATTTCTGTTTTGTTTTAGTTTTAGTATTAATGCAGTAAGTATTATGTTTTATTTATGTTATATTTTAGTTTTAATAGTAATACGATAATTAGTTTGGTAGTAGTTTTAGTAATAGACAAAAAAAAATTAATTTTTTCAAGTTAGTTTATTTTTTCAAATTTTTTTTAGTTTGCGTAAGAAACACGTTGCATATTTTGCCATTTATACAGTTTATTTTAGAAGAAGAACGTTTAAAGAATAAACGTTACTCATTTCAAGCATAAAGACTTTTATTTTTGTAAGAAATTGCTTTCACGTAATGGCTGGATAAAGGGTAAGACAAGGTTGGTAGATCCAATCGGAACGTTGGACCTGCGTAAATTATTTTAATTCTAAGGCATATTTTTTTCCATTCTTTTCAGTAACATGCTGCACCACTAATACTACAAATCCTTTGATAGAATCATACTGGTCAGTTAAAGTGTGTCATTTTTATTTCAATAAGTTGTATTTTTGCACTGTTAAGTAGTTTTCTTAAAACTTTACAACTTCATCTTTGAAAAATTAGATCTTTAGATTTACAAAACACCGGTCAGGGGGCCAAGTGGTCAGCGTGCTTGACTGCGAAGTCCTTGGTTGCGAGTTCGAATCCTGCTCAAGGCATGGATGCTTCTCTCTGTGTATTGTGCGATGTATGAATGTGGCCCACCTTATCAACGGACGGATGGTGTTTTCAGTATAAATGCAAACAACTACAATATCCAGCTTTTGATCTCCTCTACTTCCGGTCAGAAAGTACAGCTTTTGACCTGCTCTACTTCCGGCTAGAAAGTACACTGCTGCTTACTCCAGTTATTCTGCGAGGTGATAGTTTCAAACAAATAATTTTATTTTGAATAAAATGAATAAATTATATAATTTCTGAGCTCAAATCTGCTGTATTTCATAAGATATTAATGATAGTAAGTAATTATTATAATTAGGTTACAATTTGTTTTAGTTATTTAGAGATGCATTGTTATAAAAGGTGACATGGTAGCTAGATTCAGAAAGAACTCGCTTTTTGGCAGTTCCAATTTGGCTTTTTTTTACTTATTATAATTTGTCCTTGGTGCTGGCTGTGCACCATACTACGTTAAGGTCTGGTTTCTTAGGACAAGCGCCTTATCTGGGCGTCAGCGGGACGTCAACGTCCCGCTGACGCCAACAAAATACTGGTTTGTTAGCTCAAGGCCTGGTTTCTTAGAGCTAGCGCCTTATATGGGCGTCAGCGGAAAGTTGACGTAGAGCTGACGCCAAAAAAATACTTTTTTGTTAGCTCAGCGTGAGCAGTCGGTCCAACGCAGACATTATCTCTCATTGTGTATGCGTTAATAACGTAAACAAATATTTATTTTGAATTTGTATTGATGTTGTTATTATCGACCAGTGTTTTAGAGAACAAATAATGACTTTGTCCAAGAAAAAACACCTTATAGCTGAGCTAACTGAAGAGTGCTGTGTTTAATGAAGAAGCTACGTTTAATGTCAAAATCAAAATCTTGGCTGATTTCAATGTGCTGTTGGCTGTTGTCCGCCATTGCTTCTGTGGTTAACGTCACGTTGTAATCCAACTGCAGTTGAGTTGGACGGCAATTGTAGTTCAAGATGAGCGTTCGATGACGTATACTATCGAACTCACAAATGGACCAATCAGAGGTTAGCGCTGATTTCCAGCTGACGGCGTCCTGTCCTAAGAAACCAGGCCTTAAGTGTTAGCATATTGTTCGAGCTGCGAGATTAAGTTCATTTATAAATTATTATCATTTAGGTTTAAATTTCGAAGTTGGTATATTGCTAACAAAGTAAAAAGTGTTTCGAAACGATTCTTTTTCTTCATGCAATAATTCTTTCTTCTTGAAATGACAGGTCTGCAAAGGATGATTCGTGCAACGATTCTATTTTTAAACACAAATAATAAATCAGGTAACAAATACATGTATACAAGAAATGCTACACAAGAGTGTCTCAAAACACAATGAACCAAATGACTTCAAAACACACCAAAAACAGTAACTCAGAAGTATTCGCAGTCAACTGCTTGCAGCGCTCCCTAGTGTAGAAAACACCATCCATACCTGTGGCAGTTTGGAGTGGGTTGGAGGCTGCTCGCCTTCGCTACTCAGGTTCACAGGTGCCCACCGGATAACGTTAAAAGAACAGCACTTCCAGCGTCTTCCGAGGCAAAGAAAGAGCGTTCAGTGCCTGCCGTTAAATATATATATATGTTATAAAACTACTTGAATACCGGGTATTGGTCCTTAGCCTAAAAAAAAATAATAAAACAGTATAAAGTATAGCAGGCAGTGGCTCTTAACCTTAGAAAAACATCAGTGTAGGATATAACGGGCAGTGGTACTCAACCTTAAAACTAAAAAAAACTCAACTTTAATATATATATATATATATATACAGTGAATTCGCGATAACTCGAATCTGATAGGACTGACGAAAAACTTCGACATATCGGAAGTTCGACTTACCGTTAGTTTCGGTCTTTCAAAATATTGTCGGATTATTTAATTAATGCTTATTAATTACAAATCTTCTAAATGCTTACAATATTTAAGATCATTTTTTTGACAAGCCATTTACGATAAGACTGTTTGAAGCACTTTATGATATCCTGGTCCATCGGCTGTAACTTTGCTGTTGTGTTTGGCGGGAGAAACTGCAGGTTTGCTACTTTCAAATTAGGTAGATCACTATGCGCTGTGCATTTATCCATAAAAAGTATCACTTTCCTTTTTTTAGCGAAGAATTTACGATCCAATTTTCTTACATAGTCTTCAAATAAAAATGATGTCATCCAAAACTTTTTGCTAGACTTGTAATCCAAAGGATACGTTTTTACATTCTTGAAACATCGGGGATTTCGGTATTTTCCGATAACAAGTAAGGGCAATTTCTCTGTCCCAGACGCATTTCCTTCAACTAGAACAGTCTAACGTTCCTTGCTCATTTTATCCCCTGAGCATTTTTCATCCTTAAACATGATAGTCTTATTTGGAAGACATTTAAAAAATAAACCCATATCATCAATATTGAAAACATCATTTTAACTGTATCCATGAAGTAAATTTGGTAACGTTTCATTTAACCACTGCTCACATACTTCAAGAGGGACAACTTTAGCTCCTTCATGAAGAGTGTTATCGTACTAGTTATCGTACTTCGAGTTATAGCGAATTGACTGTGTATATATATATATATATATATATATATATATATATATATATATATATATATATATATATATATATATATATATATATATATATATATATATATAATACACAGTTGGATCTCTTATTGGAATAATTCTGAACATTTTCCATTAAGAATGTAAAATGAATCACTTAAATGCCTCTCCAACGTGTTTAATGAATAAAATAATAATAAGAAAATGAATCTTTATTCGTTTATCGTCCGCTACGAGTCACTTGTATAGAAGAAAAAAAAGCTTAAATTTTGAAATTTGCTAAAATTAGCGTTCATTTGTTGAGGCATGAAACTGAGCTGAAAAATTCTGTAGATTTTAAATATGTATTTATTTTTTATGTAACTTTAATGGATAAAAAAAATTGAAATGCGAACTAGGAAATAAGAGAAGCAGAAATATGAAGAAGGGTCTTCATCCTGATTAAATTCTTTATAACATCAATACATGCTTATCAATAAAATTTACATTTATTTCTTGCTTTCTTCTTTCTCAAGATTATAAATGCTTATACTTCAAACTATTTTCTATAGTGATAGAACATTACATATCGTACTATATACACTGGTGTATGTTTGGAGCTAGTTTTTAAATGTAAAAGTAGGGGTTGTCCAAGTCTTATTTATTTAAATTACACTATAATTCCAAAGAATCGCTATCGGAACAAAAAGTGCTCTTAAATACTATAGATAAAATCCAGACTTGCGTGCAATTGTCCTCGACAGAAAAATGTTATCGACTCAAAACGGACCAAAGGTTATACCGAGCTAACAAGTCCTCCATCTTTGTCCACACTTGTAACTGAATTCAAATTTAACCTTCATCTGACTGTCAGTAAACTTTTTACTCTGGGCATACACTGTAAAAAATTCTGGATCAAATTACGCTATAGACTTACTTACGCTATAGACTTACGCTATAGACTACTACTTATTCGGAAAATCCATTTTTACCGTAAAATATCCTACCGTAATTTTTACAGTAATATTTATTTCATGAAAGTGATTCAGTGATTTTAAGGCACTTTTAGTGCCTCGTCCATAAAATCCATTTTTATCATAAAATATTATATCATAATTTTTTACATATTTTAATTACATTAATTTTAAAAAAAAATTAAATATTTAATTAATTACACTGATGCAGTATTTTTAAGGTAATTATTAGTGTAAAAATTACAGTATATAAGATTTTTTGTTCCGTAACATGTTCCGGTAAAAAATGCCAATATCCTTCAATTGATTGTCAGTGAACTTTTTACTTTGGACATACACTGTAAAAAATTCCGGATCAAGTAACGGTATAAATTAAGTATATAGTAAATCAAGTACGGTATAAAGTACCGGCACCTTGGGTGCTTTATCCGTAAAATCCATTTTTATCGTAAAGCATCATAATATAATTTTTATAGTAACACTTATTTAATTAAAGTGATTCAGTGATTTTGCGATACTGCGTGCTTTTCCTCACTATGTAACGCAAATGCGGGAAAGTTCCATCAATGTGTCTCCCAATACTTGATCCAGGAGTTCCCTTGTCTTCTGGATTCGATTCAAAATTACAAGACTACGAAATAGAACATTAGTAGCCGTAAACCCGAAAAATTGGGTCAGCTGTTCAACGACGGTTATAAAATAAAATAAAATAATTTAAATTTAACCGTCAAATAGATTTTTAATTAAAATTGAATTTTGTAAACAACATTTTAATTTATATTGAGCTTTTGAACAGTTTTTAATTTGAAAGGAATTAACTAAATACTATAATTTTAGTTGAATTAGCTCCACTTTGCAGTTGAAATTGAACTAACACTCTGTTTTCCAATTTAAATTGCATTAACTTAATTTTGCAATTTAAATTAAAATAACGCTTCTTTTCAACTGGAATTGAAATTATTCGGTTAATAATTAAAATTGAAATTATTGGGTTCACATTTATCTTATTTGAATTTTTTTAAATAAGTTACATTGAATTTGTTTAAAAATTTAAATTTCATTTGTTTAATATTTCAAAATGAATTGTTTGACAGCTTTTTAACTTAAATTGAAAAGTAAAATAGCTTTTTACTTTTAATTGTAAAAATATAGTTTAAATTAACTATATTTTTACAATTTAATTTGACACTCTATTTAACATTGTATATTTAACTAACTATTTAAACTGAACAATCTTTGTTTTAAAATTTAAATTTGAATTGCTTTGCTTTACAATTTAAAAAAACTCAACTAAGTTTTATAGTTTTAACTTAATTAACTCTACTTTACAATTTAAATTGAATAATCTTTCCTTTAAATCTATTATTTTATTGCCTCTAAAGAATCCCATGCATTTTTTTTATATATTTGTGAAATAATGATGTGTTATATAAGAACAATGTCTGTGCTATGTATTATCGAAATTTTAATAATAAATAACGATATGTCATCACTCATCAGGAATTAGCACAATTTCAATTTTTTTCCTATTACAAATTATTTACATATTTTTCTAATTATAATTGCTAATATTTTCAATACCGAAATGAAATTAATCAGCAGTAATCAACATTAATTAATCAACAATTAATCTTCCTCATTTACACTTGTGATATTATCCATTATTATCATTTTTGATGACGCTCGCAACATTATTTAAATTGATATTTATTATTTTCATTTTCATATAAGTGCAATGATCACGATTATATCGTTATAATATCACGTGATATCACGTGATATCGTTATAATATCACGTGATCATCTTAGTCATTATTTATCATTATCTTCATTATTAGTCATTAGTCTTTATCAACTAAACAGTACGGTAAATTTACCATAGTTTTTTTCTTCCGTGTAGTTGTTTAAAAAAGAATATATTTTTAAAAAAATATAACTACAAATTAGCCAGCTCTCATAATATCAATATAAAAAAAATAGGGGAAAAAAAGAATTAAAAAAAGTAAAATTGAACCTAACATTCAGGATAAGATAAAGAAGCATTGTATCAAAAATACCATTAATATGTACGAAATGTACTCATTATAGTTGAACTCAGACTGTAACAAAAATGTCACCGATGCAGAGTTTCATAAATCACGAGTCAGTCAAGAATATCTTATCACTTAATGACGAAACTTATTTTGTTGTAGTACAATAATCAGTTGAAGTGTTGAGTGCGTTTAAACTCTCAGTATATCAGTGTCTAATGGAGAAGATCGAATGATTATTTGTTCTCCCTAGAGGGTGAGTGTCCTGAGCATTTTTTTGATTTTTGTTTTCTCGCAGAGTTTATGTATTGTTAGCAATTTTGCATTGTCTTGGAATCGTAATATAGTGAAAATGTACCGTCATCTTAATATGATGGCATAAGTTTTACCATATTATATATGTTATCATGCAAGTTAATCCGTGATTACATGATACAGTTAAACCTGTCAAAATTGACCTCCAGTCTGAGTAAATCTCTTCTACAAAGAGCCAATTTATCCTACGTATTAAAAGAGACCAAAACCTTTTAAACCTGTCTATTTTGTATGTTGAGGGGTGATGTACGTGAAAAGTTTTGTTGAAATAAATAAAATTAAAATGTTTCAAAAATAAAGTGCTGACAGTTAAAATAATTAAAATTTATTTCGGGGTGTTAGTGAACGTTAGTGAACCCTTCATAGCCATAAAGAACTTTTTAGGAATTTTCTAGGTTCCGCATTAGAATTTCGCTGAATTCATAAAATAGTATTAAGAGCTAACCTAAGCTCCTCTGTGGGTTGGTCATATAAAAAAGCTATTAACGATTATAATGACATATGTTGTATACTTGATTCTTATATGTAAGAATAACATGATATTGAATCATGTAAATTGACCACTAAAATGTGTGGTTGACCACTAAAATGTTCTCACAAGTGGTCAACTTGCGCAGGTTTTACAGCACTAAGATTCAATTTGAGAAGAATATTATTCAATTTAACGCCTTATTAAGGTTACAGCAAACTTGCATCGTATTATGGTTCAAGATACAATATTGTGGTTCAATGTTTAATCGATTTTTCTGCGAGTCTGGAAACACGGACGCGTATCCACAAAAAATAAGAATAACATTACCTGACTCATGATTGGTAGTGTGACTAAGCAATTGGAACCATATCTTACGGCTTGCTCATTCCTTCTTATCTTAGGGACTAAATCTTTTCTTTTTAGTTATCAATTCATTTTTTCAATGGTAGTATCATGTTTTCTCTGTCGAAGAATATTAAAACTTTATAAATTTTAAATAAATAAATCAATAATTGATTGGCAATGCCACGGATTTGTCCAGTACGGAACTCATGTAATTTATTAAAATATTAAAAAAACATTTCGTAAATATGTATCCCTACCTGAAATATCTTAGTGCTAGATAAAAATCATTTTATTCCTAAGATTCATAAAGAAAAAACCTGATCGGAATTTTAATTTCTCATTGTCCTTCCATTGTGGAATCCAGGCTGCCGGGTATATCTTCTGCAATTTATAACCATTTCCTTCTTTCATTCGATATCTTGTTTAAACATTAGAAAGCGTTTTTAAACTGTTTGCACGATTCACTGCTGCACAATTACTCATATCAATAGTTTTAACTATCTAAGTACAGTTTGTCTACATTAAGAACTTTCCTCACCCCAAAGTCTGAGGCCGTCTGCTGCTATGGAAACAAAAATGGTGCATTTCTGGGAGGGTAGCTTCTCTTCACTCTAGGGCTAACACAGTAGTCCGAAGAAAAAGATTCCCTTTCTCTCGTCGACCCAAGCCAAACCCTGTCCTAGAGAATGACCCCACTACCCTACTTGGAATAGTTATACCTCGTTACCATAGTCACCGCCACGGGTCCAGACGAATGGCCTGGGGAGTTCTTACCTTACACAAACTGTAGGTTTCAAAGTTTCACGGTAATGCTAACACTACGTAATTAGCGAACTTCTTTGCTCCATAATGGTAGACAGTTCAGCTCTCACAATAGAATAGTTTATAAATTATTAATAATAATATTACTGTTTATACTTATAAATACTATTTTTCGTGCTCTGCCACCAAGGAAAATAAAGAAAATCATGGTTCTTGAAGCAATACGATGATTTTAAACTATACATCTCGCCGGGAAGAATAATCTGCGATTTAGAACAGACCAATAACTTAAACTTTTCAGAAAGTTATTAAACTTTTTGCTAATTTGGGGACATTTTCCACTTAGATGAAAATTATCCAAATTCACTGCCGTATTCTCAGTTTTTGCAAATTTTCATGAGCCCTGATAATGAGCCCCTGCATTGGAGTAAGTTTTTAAATATTAAAAAAATTAGACCACAAGCGCTTTTCATTTTCACAAAACTGTGGACTTTTCTCCATATTTGTGCCATTTTTAAAATGAGAGTAGACAGCTCTGGCTTTAAATAGGCTAAACTTGATTTAACAGTCATGAGTAATAATTGCTAACTCACAACAGTTATGGATCATTTGTTTTAGATAATGTTATTTGTGAAATATTTTTATAGCATTCTCTTTTAATTCTGAGGAAAAAACAACAAAAAATATCTTTTAGTAAACAAGCTTCACCTGTCTGGGGAAAAAATAAAAAAAAATAATCTCTAATAATTCAAACTACTTTGAACAATTGATTATTAATTGATTAATTATTTTTGCGTGAATAGTGCTATAAAATAAAATTATATCATAAAATATTTAGACATTTTATCACATAAAATATAGTTATATCATCAAGTAGCGTAAATGACAACCTCGCCACCTCCGCGGAGTGGAGATTGCGGGATTGGAGGAAATTTTATCGTAATTTAATGAGTTTTGTTATTTCGCAGCACTTGTTAAAGCATTAAAAAAATTTGAGTATTAGAGATTCAAACACTAATTTATTTTAAGTTGGTTACAGTTGGTAAAAAGCTTTTACAATTGGTGAAAGGGAAAAAAATATAAAATTTCTTCTAAGCTTATTTTAGCTAATTTAATAAACAAAACATTATTTTTGCTTTTTGAATCATGAATAAATAAAATATATTTCAAATAAATACTAAAAACATAAATAAATATTAAAAACATAAATAAATCGTTGTTATTGTTTTAATTTATTTACGCCGCTCAAGAACTTCTCAATGGGCTATTGGTGACGGTCTGGGAAACACGCCTAGGATGATCCGAAGACGTCCCATCACAATTATGATCCTCTGCAGAGGGGATGGCACCCCCATTTCAATAGCCCGATTACCTTCGCGTGAAGTGGAATGCTTTAGAGTAGAACAGTTTAGCTAGAACCAATACTGCACAACCTCGGTTCCATTGCAAGCTGATCAAAGTGATCACCCACCCGCTCACTGACCACAGCCAGTGATGCTTGACTTTGGTGCTCTCCTGGGAGCAGTGTCTTAACGATCAGTTCACTTCCGAACTAGAAATATTAGAATCGACAATCTATTATGTAACTGAAAGTAATTAATTAAGTTGTTATAATGAATGTCAACATCAATAGTAATATAAAATAATTATAATTAGCAAAATAACAATTATAAATAATGGATGTAAACAGTAAAAAATAGTTATAATAATTGAAAATAAATAGAATATTTAAGCATAATTATAACGATTAAAAACTATTATATTAAATGAAAATAAACAACATTTTTAAACATAGTTATAGTGATTAAAAATAATTAAATAAATAAGTTTATTAAGAAAACTTATGAATAAAAAAAAATAAAAAAGTTTGAATTAACTAATTAATTTCAAACTATAAATCACTGGTTACGCAAATAAAAAAAAAGATTGATCTCTAATCTTTAAAAAATAAAGTTAAAAAATAAATTAATTTTCAAGAATATTAAAACCATCATTCCATCATTTTATATTAAAAGCAAGGATCTTCTATTTAATCCTCTTGGCAAAATACCCATTCCCCAAGGGCATAGAGTTGTGCCATCCTTTGTAACGATGTAAAAAAATGCCAATTTTTTAGAAACAAAATAGTTAAAACCATTGCAATTACAATAAATATTATCGCTTAATCAGAAAATATGCTTGTAAATGTGTCTCATTCCAAATTCTTTGACGATCGCGTGCATAAAAGATGTTTCCAATTTAACAATGGTAGAGCGTTTGCAGTCACGAATGCCAAATAGAAAGAAATGGGCAACAACTTGTTTTGATGTGTATGACATAACGTACACAACCTGAAAGTTGTGTCACTTCTTTCAAATCTTTTAGTAAATAAAAAAATGAAAGTAAGACAGATAATTGGCGGGGGAAAAATTAAAAATGGCATAATCATATGATTTATTATGATAAAGTGGTTACTGAAATAGCGATTTATTCTGACTAATTTGGAAATAGAATTTTATTCTCTTGATTTTATTCTGATTTTAATTGCAACCAGTTTTCTCTAAAAATAAAAAATAAGAACAAGAATAAATTTTTCTTAGTTATATTTTTTTTATTAAAAGAATTATATAAAAGAATTAATTTTTATTAAAAGAATTATTTTTTGTTAAAAGATTTTTTTTATTGAAATAAATATTAAAAAAATTTCAACGATAAATTTATTATTTTATAGCTAAATATACACGGAAAATACAAATTTTATTTTAAATTGGTCTAAACAAAATTAATAACTTTATTTTATTAAACAATTAATATCATCGAATAAATGATAAAAATTGTTACAAAAATGAAATATGTTCATTTCTTAAGATAAAAAACTCTTTTTAAATCATTATTTATTTCAAATATTATCTTTAATTTAAAATAAATATGTTACAACAAATTTAAAACGGACATTAAAAGATCTTATTGTATTTTAAAGATGCAACTGCATAGACAATACTCACTTTCATTAAAATTTATTTTAACAAATATTAATACAAAATTTGTTGCTAAAGCCATGTGTAGTAAAACAATATGAAATAGTAGTCTGCCACTGAACGCCAGATGTAAAGCATCGGCTTTGATGAAGATAATTTTGTATTTTTAATTCTCTGAAGGGCGCCACCTTAATAATATGGAATTTGTAAAATAAATGTATAGATTTTTGATTGTTGATAAAGCCCATCATTTTGTGTTTTCATCAGTGTTCAGAAGCAGAACAACTATAAGTTTTTTATTTTATCACAAAAAAATAAAATGTATAAAAAACAAATAAAATGAGTATAATCATAGAAAAAGTTAAAATTATAATATAGTATTTGCCAGTTAAAATAAAACTTTTTGTTTAAGTCATTGCTAACAATTCAAATTTCGCCGAGGCAATTCTAAAGTATAAATTAAGGTAGTATTGTTAAGTTGAAGCACAATATTTTTAGTTTTGATGTCAACAATACAATTCAATTTTTCACAAAAACGATTGTTTCCATTGTTAAGTTCAATGTCAACAATTCTAATTTTTCTGGGGCAACTCTTAACCTTTAAATATTATTTTTTTTATGTACACATTTCTAAATGTCAGTATTCAACCACAAAACAACTTAAAGTCCTCAAATTTAGCATGAAGTTGTAAAATGTAATGAAAGAGGGTCATAGCAATAATGAAAGTAGAAGTAAAGTTAGTACTGTAAAATTAAAACAATATTTTTAATCAGTGAGCCAAGTTCTTCAAGAAGCAGTTGTAGAAGTAGGTTGTTTATTTAAAACTTTTTATAGAATTTCTTTAAGAACACAATTGTTAATTTGGGCATTTGGCGATTCAACACCTTTAGAATAGAGCCCCTGAATTAGACAGGCCGACTCATCATCTATTTTTGCTCCAAAGAGCTAACATAAGCACAATACTAACATAACGTTAACTTGCGAACTTTTTTGCTCCAATATTGCTTGATAGGTCAGCTCTGATAGTATAGGAGCCTTACTTTAGAATTGAATGATGTGTTACGTCAAGCGCTCAGGTATCATAATTTTGATCTAGTTGCGCTTCTATGTCATTTTGATTTATGTTGCTAAGTTAACTTTCAAAAAATTCTATGGCTGGCAACAACAATTTTATTTTTTAAATTGTTTATTTTTATTTCTTTTAGGATTCGTTATTTTTTCAGCGAAATGTTTTTTAACCTAACAGAATTCTTTGCCGACTGTTTTCTATATGAATGAAGAAAATAAAGTAAATATTTAACTGTTGTGAAAAGAATCTTATTTAGTTGTACAAAGTACTTCAGCCAAAATTTGGGAGCCACGTAAGAGAATTATATATATTAGATCAGAAACACATCATTAAAAGGCAGAATGCTTTGGTGTTTTCAAAACAAAGCAAACGTTGCCACCGGTGGAAAAGAAATACAGCCAAAATTTGGGAGCCACGTAAGAGAATTATATATAATAGATATTGTTCGTATTATTTGTCTATCTATTTAGTAGAATAAGTGAAATTTTTACAACAATGTAAACTTTAAACTTAAAAAAAACTGTTTTTCAATTATTGTTTCTTTCAAATGCTATTTTTCGAAATTTAAAAAACAAAGATGCTCAAGAAATTTGAAATATACATTTGAAGATATTGCATTTCAAAAATGCAACTGTACAGAAAATCAAAGTTTTCTTATTTATTTCTTATTTATATATTTATAATCACACATATTTATTTTAACAAATGTTTGGTTAAGAAAATTTTTTTATTCGTATAAAAGAAATTTTCACAATAATGGAATGCTTTGATTGTTTAATCTCAAATAAAAGTCTTTAAATTTTGTTTCTTCAATATATTTTGTTTTAGTTAAAATATTATTTTTTTGAAATTTAAGATATTATTTAACGTTAAAGATGCAAATTCGTCGAAAATGAATACTTTTTTTAAAATTTATTTTAACAAATATGAATTAATATTGTTCGTATTATTTGTCCATATATTTAGTCGCATAAGTGAAATTTTTACAACAATATGGTGTCTAAACTTAAAAAAAAACTGTTTTTCAATCACTGTTTCTTTCAAATGCTATTTTTCGAAATTTAAAAAACAAAGATGTTCAAGAAATTTGAAATATACATTTGAAGATATTGTATTTCAAAAAGGCAACTGAATTGAAACTTTCTTTTAAATTTATCTCAACAAATATTAATGCATTTATTTGTTAAAGCAATAAAAATATTGAAAGTAGAATAAATAGTTAATAACAGAATAAACTAAACTGAAACTACAATGAAGTAAATCGCAAGGGATAATTTGAGAAAAAAAATCATTAATCAATACTAGGCCATTGCATATTTTAAATGCAATTAATTTGCTCTCTTTCACTAAATCGTTAAATTTTAGTTTCGATTTGCATAAAATCATACTTGTTGTTTTCTTTACTAAAGAAATAATGGATTAAACCTGTTTTTAAATCTAGAACCTGTTTGGAATGAAATCTAGCACATATAATTAATGAAGAAATAAAATTAATTATTAAGTTTGTTACTTAACTATTTGTAGTTGTGAAACATTAGCCTTAATTATAGCTTAGATGATTAAATTACGATAGATTTAACGTAAAATCAAAATGATTTAAAAAAGAAATCTTTCATAAAGTATTTTCGTGCTTGTCGTTTCAGACATTAATAAATTACTAAGCTACTCATAAATGCAATCTTTGCATGCATAAATATATATTAGAGGATTAGATTCCATAATTATCTGAACATTCTTTACATTTATCGAAGAATATAACTTTTACTACATTTATATGCGTTTAATTTTGTCAGGGTCAACTGTCTCGTTATAAATATATATATCTGGTTAAATTCCGTGCAATAGTGAGTAAAGCAATTTATTCATTCTTTTTTTTATGCATCACGACCGAATTGTGAATTAAAGTATAAATATAGTATAGACATGTATCGGTATAGATATAGGTCTATATGCCATAGGCTAATTGAATAATAAAACCCTTTGCTACCAGACACTGTCATTTTGCAATGCTCCACGATGATAATTGCGAGTATTATCTAATCAGCCAAATGCTTTTTAGGCTTATTGCAATGGGCCCAAACGGAATATCATTCAAGTTACTTCGCAACAGTTCGTAATAAAACCAGAGCAGTGATGGCTTTGTGTGAATAGTCTATTTTTTTAAGCTTTATTGTCAATATGCAACTTCGAATGTGTAGTACTTCGCAAATTTCCCTATAAGCCAAAGGGCATATAGGAAGAGAATAATAAGCCTAAAAAAAATTGGAACACACAGAAAACAGGAAAAGAAACAAAATATGCAGAAATGAAATTAATTAAAATTTTGAAAAATTAACGAAAAAAAATTTCATCTCATAATTAACATCAGCTCACACAATTATATTATATCAGTAATATATATATATATATATATATATATATATATATATATATATATATATATATATATATATATATATATATATATATATATATATATATATATATATATATATATATATATATATATATATATATATATATATATATATATATATATATATATATATATATATATATATATATATATATATATATATATATATATATATATATATATATATATATATATATATATATATATATATATATATATATATATATATATATATATATATATATATATATATATATATATATATATATATATATATATATATATATATATATATATATATATATATATATATATATATATATATATATATATATATATATATATATATATATATATATATATATATAAGAACAAAAAAAATTATGAAAAATTTATAATGTAATCGAACAAGAAAGTGGGGGATTAAGTTAATCACTTTTAATTCCTTCAACTGTTATTTCTACTGATAGCTGCATATTGAGCTCAGATACAGCTTTTTAATAATAGGTATTGTCTACTTATGCTTCGATGAGCACGAGTTAGCAGGACAAAATTATTAACAACTTGTATACGTGATGTGGATAAATTAATCTAAAGAGATAGTTTTCATAACTTCTGTGTGATTGTTGAGAATATTTCCTTTATCCCTTGGTTATTAGAACACGAAAGCAGGAACATGTTTATTATTTATTGTTAAATCGCAGAAAAAAAATTTCTTTATCAAGAAATTAATACTTGATGGGGTTATTATGAGTTCTTGTCAAAGAGCTTTTGTTCTCCTTCAAAAGGTATTCTGTCGCCGGTTTTAAAAAAATAATGCCTTTATAGCTTATTCTATAACATTTTAAAAATAATACTTATCATAATAATCAATTTTTTTTTAATCACTAGTGTTCCAAAAAAGTATAACAATCTTAATTGAAACTCATTACTTTTATCTTTACTGCTACTATACCAAAATTCTTTAATACAATATAAATTAAAATAAAAATTAAAATAATTATGAAATTAAAATTATTAATAAAATTTCAAATAATTAATAAAGATTCAAATAATTAATAGAAATTCAAATAATTAATAAAATCTAAAATAATTAATAAAAATTCAAATAATCAATAGAAATTCAAATAATTAGTAAAATTTATTCAAATAATTAATAAAAATTAAAGTAATTATAAAAATTGCAAAAAATCATAAAAAATGATAATTGGGTATAATATGAAAAAAACACAACTACTTCGATTTAGTAGGAACAACATATGACGCAATGCTAAACGAATGGAATTTAGTTGTTGTTTATTTAGTTATTGTTATTAGTAGTTGTTGTTATTTGTTTTAGTTGTTGTTGTTTATTTAGTTGTATTTAGTTTCAATAACTTTTCGTTATAATGCAATAAAATCTGGCGAGCAACTATTTAAACGATCGAACACTTCGTTTGTTTATTTGTGGCTTGAAGTTAGGCTCGCAGAAAATGCCGTTCATGGGTTAAATTTAGTAGGAACAACACAACCTGTGACGTAGGCTATATTATTCCCAATTATAAAAATTAAAAATTCTTTCACCTGAAAATTAGGTTTAAGAAAAGCACCTTTCATTTTAAAATTAAAACGCAACAGAAATTTAAAAAATGCAGAGAAACTATCATAATCAAACATATTTTTACGTTACTGCTTTAATAATAATTAAAATTAATAACATAAATTATATGTATATTTTTATTAATTTTTACTTTGACGCTACTGTTCTAATAATAATTAAAATAAATAAAAAGTGAATTTTTAGAAAATAATGACAATAAATTATTCTAGTTGAGCTGTAAAAAACTCAAACCTCTTTTAGTAACATAACATAAAATAGGAATAATTTTAAGTAATTAAACGTTCATTAAATAAATAAAAAAACATAAAAATAAATTATATGAATTGTACAGCATATTTTCCAACTAATGAATTTACAATATTTATTTATTTATGAAATTATTATTCGTGATCGCAACGAACTATAGGGGGCGTTGTTGTATGAGTCGGATACCTGCGATTTCCACATGAACAGTGATTCAGTTATTCTAGAGACGTCTTTAATGTAGCACGTAGCATTGCAACGTTCCTTCTTTATTGTGGCTAATTAAATTTAAAAAAGAAAAATATTTGGTATTCTTTCTCATGCAAACGAAAACAAAATGGTATCTCTTTTTATTAGAGAAGGAATATCCAAAACACATCGGAAAAATATTTGTACATTAACAGAAAAAAATATGTATATTCTTATAAGAGTTAAAACCTAATGCCCGAGAAAAAGTTCTACTAAATTTAATGATATAACATGAAAGGCCCATTTAAACTTTACATTCTATAGTTTTAAGAATCATATTACTTCAAAAATTAAAATGAATTCGCGATCGCAACGAACTATAGGGGGCGTTGTTGTATGAGACTAATACCTGCGATTTCTATATGAACAGTCATTCAGTTACTCTAGAGACGTCGTTAATGTAGCACGTAGCATTGCAACGTTCCTTCATTATTGTGACTAATTAAATTTAAAAAAGAAAAATGCTTGATATTCTTTCTTATGCAAACGAAAACAAAATGGTATCTCTTTTTATTAGAGAAGGAATATCCAAAACACATCGGAAAAATATTTGTACATTAACAGAAAAAAATATGTATATTCTTATAAGAGTTAAAACCTAATGCCCGAGAAATTGTTTTACTAAATTTAATGATATAACATGAAAGGCCCATTTAAACTTCACATTCTATAGTTTTAAGAATCATATTACTTCAAAAATTAAAATGAACAAAAAGTATACATAAGCCTCATAATTTTATGAAATTTAATTTTGTAAACAAAGTTTTTTGACAACAATTTTTATCAAAAAATTTCAAGTTTCAATAAAAATCATTATTTAGAAACCAAGAAACGTAAAATAAAGAATGCTGACGAAACAAAAACAATCAAAAACAATTATTTTTGTATGAGAGTTGTTGTATGAGACTAATACCTGCGATTTCTATATGAACAGTCATTCAGTTACTCTAGAGACGTCGTTAATGTAGCACGTAGCATTGCAACGTTCCTTCATTATTGTGACTAATTAAATTTAAAAAAGAAAAATGCTTGATATTCTTTCTTATGCAAACGAAAACAAAATGGTATCTCTTTTTATTAGAGAAGGAATATCCAAAACACATCGGAAAAATATTTGTACATTAACAGAAAAAAATATGTATATTCTTATAAGAGTTAAAACCTAATGCCCGAGAAATTGTTTTACTAAATTTAATGATATAACATGAAAGGCCCATTTAAACTTCACATTCTATAGTTTTAAGAATCATATTACTTCAAAAATTAAAATGAACAAAAAGTATACATAAGCCTCATAATTTTATGAAATTTAATTTTGTAAACAAAGTTTTTTGACAACAATTTTTATCAAAAAATTTCAAGTTTCAATAAAAATCATTATTTAGAAACCAAGAAACGTAAAATAAAGAATGCTGACGAAACAAAAACAATTATTTTTTGTAGTGCTACAAAAATTCGTCTTTGGGATTTTCCAAAAACAAAACAAGATGCAATTTTATTTTTTCAGGAGGGAAATATTTTACCGAAAAAACGAAAATGTACCAATTCCCACAACATAAAACTTTATCTTGGTAAACGTACGTTTTGGAAATGTTATTTCATTTGGAATCTTATTTATCAGAGTTCATATGGCGATATGATTGTTTTGAATCTATGCTAAACTCTATATCGGTTCATTTTCCACCGAAATCCGATTGACTATTTTGATTTTAAATAAAGTGTTTTATTTTATGATTTGTTGCAAAAGTTTTAAGTGTAGATTGGCGGCACTTAAAAACCGCCAAATCTGTAGCGGCGGTGGCGTTAATACGTAAGTACCGAATTTTTATTCCATACTTTTCTGAATCATATTACTTCAAACATTGGAATATACAAGAAGTATACATAAACACATAATGTTATACCATTTAATTTTTCAAAAAAAGTATTTTGAGAGCAATTTTTATCAAAAAATTATAAACTAAAAAACGGAGAATAAAGAATTCTTAGGATAAAAAAACGATTTTAAGAATTCTTTACATTGAAATAAAAACTTTCATATTGTTTCTTTTTTTATTATTCTTATAGTTCTTAATCAGACGTAAAATACCATTCTGTAGAGAACCATCATCAAATGAAAAAAAAATATTTACAAGCAAATTTTTTATTGTAAAAATCATTGCACTTACCTGATTTATAATTCCCGGAGAATTCCAAAATGATAAGTTCCTTGTTTGAAAACTTTATTCTCAAATAATAGATACATAGTTTATCCCTTCATTACTTTTAGATAACATACTACACAGCAAAATTTCATAATTGATATGAATTTGTAGCTAAAAACAGAATAGCTGAATTCTAGTTGAACTTATTCTTTCAAAACTAAAAAATACTTACCAAGAAAACGATAAAAATTAATTAAGAATCAGCACAAATGGCACTATTTCAAGTAACTTGGATAATTTTTTATTGTTGTTTTCCGAATTATATGGATACAGAAATATATACTATTCTATAATGAAGAAGAATATGCTATAACTATTACAATTCTGTAAGTTCTGAATTCATATTTATTCACTGGAATGACGAAAGCAATGTTGACTTCACTTTAATTCGTAATGAATTGAAGACAGAAGAAATGCATTTTACCTTAATACACACATCTGTAACAGTATACGAAATCGGAAGTCATCAGTTGCAAGTTTGTTGATAATAGAAATTAAAATATATTCAGGAATTTTTCTTCAAATGTTTGGTGTGTTCTGTTCCTGAAAGATTTACTAATATTCTGGAGATTTTTTTCAAGTTCTTCGGCCTTTTCCTTAGGGAAATTTTGTTTCGTATTTGCTGCTAAAAAATGGCGTCTGATTCTGTCAATGATTTCGATGGAACTAAATGAAAACGTGATAAATTAATGTCTGATATTTACAGGCTCCCGCTAGACGGAGTACTCGAGCGTTGCGATCGCGAATAGAAAGTATACATAAGCCTTATAATTTTATGAAATTTAATTTTGTAAACAAAGTTTTTTGACAACAATTTTTATCAAAAAATTTCAAGTTTCAATAAAAATCATTATTTAGAAACCAAGAAACGTAAAATAAAGAATGCTGACGAAACAAAAACAATCAAAAACAATTATTTTTTGTCGCCATTTTTAGTGCTACAAAAATTCGTCTTTGGGATTTTCCAAAAACAAAACAAGATGCAATTTTATTTTTTCAGGAGGGAAATATTTTACCGAAAAAACGAAAATGTACCAATTCCCACAACATAAAACTTTATCTTGGTAAACGTACGTTTTGGAAATGTTATTTCATTTGGAATCTTATTTATCAGAGTTCATATGGCGATATGATTGTTTTGAATCTATGCTAAACTCTATATCGGTTCATTTTCCACCGAAATCCGATTGACTATTTTGATTTTAAATAAAGTGTTTTATTTTATGATTTGTTGCAAAAGTTTTAAGTGTAGATTGGCGGCACTTAAAAACCGCCAAATCTGTAGCGGCGGTGGCGTTAATACGTAAGTACCGAATTTTTATTCCATACTTTTCTGAATCATATTACTTCAAACATTGGAATATACAAGAAGTATACATAAACACATAATGTTATACCATTTAATTTTTCAAAAAAAGTATTTTGAGAGCAATTTTTATCAAAAAATTATAAACTAAAAAACGGAGAATAAAGAATTCTTAGGATAAAAAAACGATTTTAAGAATTCTTTACATTGAAATAAAAACTTTCATATTGTTTCTTTTTTTATTATTCTTATAGTTCTTAATCAGACGTAAAATACCATTCTGTAGAGAACCATCATCAAATGAAAAAAAAATATTTACAAGCAAATTTTTTATTGTAAAAATCATTGCACTTACCTGATTTATAATTCCCGGAGAATTCCAAAATGATAAGTTCCTTGTTTGAAAACTTTATTCTCAAATAATAGATACATAGTTTATCCCTTCATTACTTTTAGATAACATACTACACAGCAAAATTTCATAATTGATATGAATTTGTAGCTAAAAACAGAATAGCTGAATTCTAGTTGAACTTATTCTTTCAAAACTAAAAAATACTTACCAAGAAAACGATAAAAATTAATTAAGAATCAGCACAAATGGCACTATTTCAAGTAACTTGGATAATTTTTTATTGTTGTTTTCCGAATTATATGGATACAGAAATATATACTATTCTATAATGAAGAAGAATATGCTATAACTATTACAATTCTGTAAGTTCTGAATTCATATTTATTCACTGGAATGACGAAAGCAATGTTGACTTCACTTTAATTCGTAATGAATTGAAGACAGAAGAAATGCATTTTACCTTAATACACACATCTGTAACAGTATACGAAATCGGAAGTCATCAGTTGCAAGTTTGTTGATAATAGAAATTAAAATATATTCAGGAATTTTTCTTCAAATGTTTGGTGTGTTCTGTTCCTGAAAGATTTACTAATATTCTGGAGATTTTTTTCAAGTTCTTCGGCCTTTTCCTTAGGGAAATTTTGTTTCGTATTTGCTGCTAAAAAATGGCGTCTGATTCTGTCAATGATTTCGATGGAACTAAATGAAAACGTGATAAATTAATGTCTGATATTTACAGGCTCCCGCTAGACGGAGTACTCGAGCGTTGCGATCGCGAATAGAAAGTATACATAAGCCTTATAATTTTATGAAATTTAATTTTGTAAACAAAGTTTTTTGACAACAATTTTTATCAAAAAATTTCAAGTTTCAATAAAAATCATTATTTAGAAACCAAGAAACGTAAAATAAAGAATGCTGACGAAACAAAAACAATCAAAAACAATTATTTTTTGTCGCCATTTTTAGTGCTACAAAAATTCGTCTTTGGGATTTTCCAAAAACAAAACAAGATGCAATTTTATTTTTTCAGGAGGGAAATATTTTACCGAAAAAACGAAAATGTACCAATTCCCACAACATAAAACTTTATCTTGGTAAACGTACGTTTTGGAAATGTTATTTCATTTGGAATCTTATTTATCAGAGTTCATATGGCGATATGATTGTTTTGAATCTATGCTAAACTCTATATCGGTTCATTTTCCACCGAAATCCGATTGACTATTTTGATTTTAAATAAAGTGTTTTATTTTATGATTTGTTGCAAAAGTTTTAAGTGTAGATTGGCGGCACTTAAAAACCGCCAAATCTGTAGCGGCGGTGGCGTTAATACGTAAGTACCGAATTTTTATTCCATACTTTTCTGAATCATATTACTTCAAACATTGGAATATACAAGAAGTATACATAAACACATAATGTTATACCATTTAATTTTTCAAAAAAAGTATTTTGAGAGCAATTTTTATCAAAAAATTATAAACTAAAAAACGGAGAATAAAGAATTCTTAGGATAAAAAAACGATTTTAAGAATTCTTTACATTGAAATAAAAACTTTCATATTGTTTCTTTTTTTATTATTCTTATAGTTCTTAATCAGACGTAAAATACCATTCTGTAGAGAACCATCATCAAATGAAAAAAAAATATTTACAAGCAAATTTTTTATTGTAAAAATCATTGCACTTACCTGATTTATAATTCCCGGAGAATTCCAAAATGATAAGTTCCTTGTTTGAAAACTTTATTCTCAAATAATAGATACATAGTTTATCCCTTCATTACTTTTAGATAACATACTACACAGCAAAATTTCATAATTGATATGAATTTGTAGCTAAAAACAGAATAGCTGAATTCTAGTTGAACTTATTCTTTCAAAACTAAAAAATACTTACCAAGAAAACGATAAAAATTAATTAAGAATCAGCACAAATGGCACTATTTCAAGTAACTTGGATAATTTTTTATTGTTGTTTTCCGAATTATATGGATACAGAAATATATACTATTCTATAATGAAGAAGAATATGCTATAACTATTACAATTCTGTAAGTTCTGAATTCATATTTATTCACTGGAATGACGAAAGCAATGTTGACTTCACTTTAATTCGTAATGAATTGAAGACAGAAGAAATGCATTTTACCTTAATACACACATCTGTAACAGTATACGAAATCGGAAGTCATCAGTTGCAAGTTTGTTGATAATAGAAATTAAAATATATTCAGGAATTTTTCTTCAAATGTTTGGTGTGTTCTGTTCCTGAAAGATTTACTAATATTCTGGAGATTTTTTTCAAGTTCTTCGGCCTTTTCCTTAAGGAAATTTTGTTTCGTATTTGCTGCTAAAAAATGGCGTCTGATTCTGTCAATGATTTCGATGGAACTAAATGAAAACGTGATAAATTAATGTCTGATATTTACAGGCTCCCGCTAGACGGCGTACTCGTGCGTTGCGATCGCGAATAGAAAGTATACATAAGCCTTATAATTTTATGAAATTTAATTTTGTAAAAAAAGTTTTTTGACAACAATTTTTATCAAAAAATTTCAAGTTTCATTAAAAAAACATTATTTAGAAACTAAGAAACGTAAAATAAAGAATGCTGACGAAACAAAAACAAAAAAAAAAACAATTCTTTTTTTGTCGCCATTTTAAGTGCTACGAAAATTCGTCTTTGGAATTTACCCAAAACAAAACAAGATGCAATTTTATTTTTTCAGGAGGGAAATATTTTACCGAAAAAACGAAAATGTACCAATTTCCACAACATGAAACTTTATCTTGGAAATGTTATTTCATTTGGAAATGTTATTTCATTTGGAATCTTATTTATCAGAGTTCATATGGCGATATGATTGTTTTGAATCTATGCTAAACTCTATATCGGCTCATTTTCCACCGAAATCCGACTGACTACTTTGATTTTAAATAAAGTGTTTTATTTTATGATTTGTTGCAAAAATTTTAAGTGTATATTGGCGGCACTTAAAAACCGCCAAATCTGTAGCGGCGGTGGCGTTAATACGTAAGTACCGAATTTTTATTCCATACTTTTCTAAATCATATTCCTTCAAACATTAGAATATACAAGAAGTATACATAAACGCATAATGTTATACCATTTAATTTTTCAATAAAAGTATTTTGACAACAATTTTTATCAAAAAATTATAAACTAAAAAACGGAAAATAAAGAGTTCTTAGGATAAAAAACGATTTTAAGAATTCTTTACATTGAAATAAAAACTTTCATATTGTTTCTTTTTTTATTATTCTTATAGTTCTTAATCAGACGTAAAAAACCATTCTGTAGAGAACTATCATCAAATAAGAAAAAAAAATATTTACAAGCAAATTTTTTATTATAAAAATCATAAAACTCACCTGTTTTATAAATCCGCAGAATTCCAAATGAAATGTTCTTCGCTTGAAAATTTTATTTTCAAATAATATATGCATAGATTATTCCTTCATTACTTTTAGATAACATACCACACATCAAAATTTTATAAATGTAAGATCTCGATATGAATTTGAATATGTAGCTTAAAAACAGAATAGCTGAATTCTAGTTGAAATTGAAAATGAAACCTCCTGTATTTTTTTTTTTTTTTTTTTTTACAAATTAATAAAATACTTGAAGCTGTCGTCACGAGAAATCAAAATATTAAATTATATTACATGTCATAAGTAAATAATTTTTTTATAGATTCAGAACAATCATATCGCCCTATGAACTCTGATAAATAAGATTCCAAATGAAATAACATTTCCAAAACGTACGTTTACCAAGATAAAGTTTCATGTTGTGGAAATTGGTACATTTTCGTTTTTTCGGTAAACTATTTGTTTTTGTTTCGTCAGCATTCTTTATTTTACGTTTCTTAGTTTCTAAATAATGATTTTTATTGAAACTTGACATTTTTTTGATAAAAATTGTTGTCAAAAAACTTTTTTTTCAAAATTAAATTTCGTAAAATTATAAGGTTTATGTATACTTTCTGTTCATTTTAATTTTTGAAGTAATATGATTCTTAAAACTATAGAAAGTAAAGATTAAATGGGCCTTTCATGTTATATCATTAAATTTAATAAAACTATTTCTCGGGCATTAGGTTTTAACTCTTATAAGAATATACATATTTTCTTCTGTTTATGTGCAAATATTTTTCCGATGTGTTTTGGATGTTCCTTCTCTAAAAAAAAAGAGATACCATTTTGTTTTCGTTTGCGTAAGAACGAATACCAAATATTTTTCTTTTTTAAATTTAATTAGCCACAATAAAGAAGGAACGTTGCAATGCTACGTGCTATGTTAAAGACGTCTCTAGAATAACTGAATCACTGTTCGTATGGAAATCGCAGGTATCCGTCTCATACAGAGGCGGATCTACGTAACGGCTTTTGGGGCTGCAGCCCAGGGCCCCGTGGATACAAAGGGCCCCAGTCCCCACTGAAAACAATAGGTGATATTTTGAATTGAAAAAAATATCTAATATTTAAAAAAGAAAAAACTATTATAAGGTTGGCAACCCTGAGATCAATCAACCCATGCATGTGCGCGTCTATCGAATGGAACGGGCAATTACCAGTCGCTTGTTTTTGGCCAGTGTATTTTTTCGCGTCTATTGCGGGGGACTTCCCGCAGTAATTTTTTTTTCTCCCGCACTTCTGTTCTCGTCGTCAAAGTGACAAACTTGTTTAGTTTACTAATAACTGTCTTGACTACCAGCAACCCTCTTATCCCACTGAAAACTATATTGGTGTTCAGCAAGAGGACGGTAATACCGAGGCGGAAAGAAATTTAGAGAATATTAAGTTTGAGTTTGAGAAATATGTTGACGTGGGCTTGTGGCCAGAATTGCTAAATAATGATTTTATTAATGACATACTCTCACATGAAATGACTGACTTTCAAAATAAATATCCAAAAAATATATATTCAGCTTCAATAAAGAAATACAAAGAACAAAACAGAACATTTTCAAATAGGTATTTCATTAAGAAAATTAAAAATGATCAGTCACTGGAAAGATCTTGGTTATGTTATTCAACCAGGGTTGGTACTATTTTTTGTTTAACTTGCAAACTTTTTTCTAAAATCCATTCTCAATACAAAACCGGATTTTCTGATTGGAAACACATAGGAACTTGTTTAGAAAATCATGAAAATTCTAATGAACATAAGAAATCAATGTTAGTGTGGTTGACACGTGAAGGCAACAAGTTAATTGTGTCATTAAAAGACTTCGTGAAGAACATAAGGCACTAATCAGATCAGAAGCTAAAGGAATATGAAGAGAAAGCTAAAAAATTAAGTACTAGTGTGGGAATAGACTACAAGGACATAAACAAGAGACGCATTACTCCAAAATTTTCAAATAAGTCTACAGAAAAATTCCCAGTATACGGCGCTGAAAAATTTAAAAGAGCTACGCGAAACGTTGCGTTGGATACGTTAATTATGGATTTAAATAAAAGGAGCCAAGTCTATGAGATGTATAGCAAGAAATTCAAATTTCTAATGGATTTGCAAGACAAAAAATATGGAAAACATAGATCTGGAAAGTGTACGTAATATTGTTGATTATTATCCAGATGACGTAGACGAGCATTTAGTGAATGAGTGCATTAAGTTAAAATCTTATTTACTTCAGTCTAAGTCAGAGTCTTACACCTCTTGCAGTGAAATTTTTATGTTAATTTATGAAGAGAAATTTGTTGATGTTTTCTACACTATCATTCTATGATGTTTCTATGCTACACTATCTTAAGGATATTTTTAACTTTGCCAATCACTAGCTGTGAAGCTGAGCGCTCTTTCTCCAGGATGTCATATATAGAAAACAAATATAGGACAACAATGTCGAACCATCGAGTAAATCATTTATCAGTTCTTTCCATAAATTGTGATTTAACGAAGGACTTATAATGTGATGAACAAATAAAGGAATTTGCAGCACAAAAATGCAGAAAGGTTGCTTTAGAATTTATGTAACATAACTACACCTAACCTGTCAATTTCTTTTGCAATAATGTTGTACAGTTGCTGTTTGTATAGACAAATAAAAATAAATAAATAAAAAAAATTAATAAAATTATTTTATTGTCCTATTTTTTTCTATATACTTATCTACATCACTATAGAAAACAGTTTTTTGACAAAATGGCTATTAGGGCCCCAAAGTAGTTTCAGCCCAGGGCCCCACAAATTCACGATCCGCCCATGGTCTCACACAACAACGCCCCCTATAGTTCGTTGCGATCGCGAATAAAATTTCGAAGTTGCCTTTCATAAGGGAATTCCCCCCTTTAAAATTCGATTTTTAAGAAAAAATCATTTTGCTTATAAAATTTATACTTGTTATAATTTTATGTAAGAAAATTTGGTTATATGTTAATTGTAACAAAAGGAAGGATTACTTGGATTTGTAAAATAATCAACTGTACTTGAGAAAAATATTTATTGGAATAGAGAATGTGTGACGAAATAAAAAGTAACAAATGAAAAGAAATTTCACTTATTCATCTATAATGATTAACTTCTAAAGTATAATCAATAACGATAAAATTCTTAAGTATAGCATTCAAATAGGAAGCGCTTTTTACATCTCTTGAGTATTTAATAGTTTTAAAAAAGTTCGGTATAAATGATGTAATTTATAATATCTGGCAGCATCTAATCTCTATCTTTTTTTTCTGTTTTATTTACTTATTTTGCTATTTTTGACATCAAGTCAAGCGCGAGCTTACATAATGAAGATCTCTCTGAAGATAAATACATTTTTCTAGAATAATGGCTAAATAATCATTATTTAAATCAAAAAAGGTGAAAAAAAAGCAATTAAAATTGCAATAATTTTCAAACAAACTGAAATTTCGAAAAAAAACTCAGGATAAGTTTCTAATTGAAAATGGCGCTTTCAGAATGACAAATTTCAACTCCAAAGTTGCATTTCAGCAAGATAGTATGTTTTTTTCTAATTGCAAGTGCAGCAGTTGATTATTCTCGAATAATAGAATATTGCATTTTTTAAAATTCCATTGTACTTTCTGTACATTTTTCTATTTACTTTCACGCAATCACATTATCATTCATTGAATTTTTATTTTTGATAATTTTAATTATCTTGGTAGTAAATTAAACAATACTCTTATCTTATCAAAAAACAAGCAATGTTCAAGTGCATAATAGATAAATACTTAATTCCAATTGATGATAGGGGATTTACGCATAGTAAAAAAAAGACATCATAAAAAAGCGTGATATTAGTTTTACTGTCATTTCGTATTTTACTGCTTTACATTTACAGTTTTTTTGAAGTAATGTATGACAAAAATTTGCTTTCTTATCATTAAGTGATCGCCTTGTCTACTGATAATTTTAAATATTTATTTAATAATGAATGAAACAGAGCTATTTATCAGAGAAATAATGTAAAAGATTTCTAATGTCTCCAGTTTACTTTTAAAAAAAATAGGACATCAACTTGTTGAATTCATATTTCTTGTATTTTTTAATGTATAGAACGCCAAAAAAACGACCACCTTGAATAACTTTTGGTCTAATTATTGTATTTTCATGTTGTAGAACTCAATCTTAATGGTTCGAGGGGGTGACCTCAAATATGGTAAATAAAAAGTGGAGACGATATTTTAACTTACGAAATCAGACACAAAAGCATACTTTCTCTGAATAAAAATACCATTTTTCAGACGGATTCGGATTTTTGACCTCCAAAGTATCGACGCAATTTGGAAAATATGGTCCTAATAGTTTGCTCAGGAGAGGGCTCCAAAGTTTGGACCGCGAAATGTTAATTTTATTTTTTGCGTATTTCGCTATATCTCGAGAAATTTTTAAGCGAATTAAAAAAGAAATCTGCACACAAGTATGAAATTCATTTATCAAAAAATAACTTTTATTAAATATTTATAATTTTTTATTATTTCATTCACTAATCGTCGCAAAACTTATTGATTGTAATGTATACATATTTTCGCATGATTTTAAAGAATGATTTTTTTTTCTTATTTTACAAGGTAAAATACAAAATGTAGGCAAAATGGGTCGAATAGATCCTGAGAAATTGAATTTCAAGAAAGTCAGGTGTTTAAAATTCTTAAGATCATTAGATTAAAAGTTATTCAGGGTAGTCCTCTTTTTTTTTCTCGCTGTACTGTATTTATATCTCTGTAAGCATTTCGAATGGAACAATATAACTTTTAATTTTTTTAAACTATAAACAAATTTAATAAAATGTATATCTACATAAAAAGCATTCTGAAAATACTGCATAATATCAAACTTTTAACCAAAATGGATTGAAATAAAAATATTAGTGAGTACATTCCTCTGAAAAAGTTTTTGTTTTGAAAAATGACCACTTAAATTTGTTGCTTGATAAAATCACATAAAATTTTACATGTTAATGTTAAATTTATTCTACTAATTGTTTTCTGTAATTTTTCTGCAATTACGCAACAAATGCGTGCCGTCAATTTTAGTTACTTAATGCATTGTCTAAATGTATAACTACTATTTGATAGTTTACAGAGTACTCATTTGAGTGTTCCGTAAAAAACCAATTCTGCCAATCAGGTTTTTGAAAGCGAAGAAAACGTACTTAAACAACATAAATGAAATTTGTAAGTCCTTCTTCGATTCAACGAATAATTTTCCAGAGTGATTGAGAATGGAATTTTCTCTGGAGATGTAAAACTGGTAAAAGTAACTCCAGTTAATGGTTCATGAAATTGATTGCCATGAAACATAGATATTTCTATCATGAAAAATCAAAAGACTATACAAGTAAAATATATTCTTTGTATCTTTTCAGGTTAAATATTCTCTGAAGAAAATGGGCTCTGAGGAAACGAGTAAGATGTCAGAAAAAACCATAAACAGCAATAATCATACATCAGATGCGAAAGACAAAAAGTATTATTGAAAAATGAATGATTTCTAATTCTTACCTAACAAATCAGTTTTCTTAAAAAAAAAATTTGTGCTTAAAAATATGTATGTACTTATATAGTGTCCGATTTATCAGAATACAACTTTTATAAAGTATTTATATTTTTTAACCTCTTCCATTTTAAACTTTTAAAACTCTTGACTAATTTTCCACTACTAATAATATTTATATTATAGAGATCGACATTCTCTCACATTTTTAGTCTTTATTAATAACTAAGTAAGTGTAAACCAGATAAAAAAAATAAACTGTCGTCAATCAGATTGACGCCTTAGGGTATGTTCGAAATATGCGCTAAATATCATTATTTCTAATTTGTAGCGAAAATGCCGATAATCAGCAAACAATAATGGTGCATAAGGAATATTTTTTTCATTTTTAATATTTCTTATTAACTATGACAAATGTCGACATTCAGTATGAACTAACAGGGAATGTTGGGAAAATCCCTTATCTTAAATAACATTATTTTCCTTTCACAAAAGAAGATGCCGACATTTAGCATGTAAAAATCGTTAAAGTTTAATTTTAAAAAAATTAATTCATCAATATTTCTCATTTACAATGCCGACATTTAGCATGCACTTATGGCAGGGTTCACATTTACAATGTCGACATATAGAACGCACTTTGTCAGGATTCTCATTTACAATGTCGACATATAGAACGCACTTATGGTAGGGGTCTCATTTACAATGTCCACATGTAGAATGCACTAATAGCAGGGTTCTCATTTCAATGTTGACATGTATAATACACTGATGGTTAAAGTTTAATTTTGAAAGAATTTAATTCATCAATATTTCTCATTTACAATGTCGTCATTTAGCATACACCTATGGCGGGGTTCTCATTTACAATGTCGACATATAGAATGCACTTACGACAGGGGTCTCATTTACAATGTCGACATGTAGTATGCATTAAAGACAGGGTTCTCATCTACAATATCGACATGTAGATTCCATTAATGGTAAGGCTCTCATTCACGACGTCGACATTTAGAACGCACTGTTGGCCGGGTTCTCTTTTGCAAAGTCATCATTTAGAATACATTATTGGCAGGGTTCTCATTTACAAAGTCAGCTTTTAGCTTACACTGGTGGAAGGGTTGGGACTAAAAAATAAAATGATGTTTATATTTTTTTATACAAACTCTCAGAAGCGATGCTTCAAGGGTTAAGGCAGTAAACTATCTTTATGAAGAATTGAGGTTCAATCTCAAACGTCGACTTGAAGCCCACGCAAATTCAGATCGATGAGTACCAGCTTGATCTGGAAAGAAAGAGCAGCCTGTGCCCAATGCTGACCGCATCACCACAATCATACCGTCTGTCAGGAAATTGTGGAGCCTTAATCTTCATGCCACCCCTGACCCACAACGGAACGTTGTGGGAATGCTTTATTTTGTCATTTTTTATTAATGCATGCAAAAAGTTGATATTTTCAAGAGTAAAATATATCTTTAAAAAATATATCCGACAATCACCAATGCGATTATATGATTGTTGACATTCTACAGATATCCCCAGATTTTACAGTAACATATGCGAATATTAAACTTTTTTTTCTAATTTTGTCAAAATGATTTAACAAAACAAACGTTAAATAAAGCATGCCTTTTCTACTGACTTGAAAAATGAAATTAGTGAGATTTTATTGAATTTACTGAAGAAAAAACTGGCATCTGGGTAAAAGCTTTTTTTAATTTTTTTTAAAATTTGATAACGAAATAAATTATTCATTAATTTTTGAGCAGAAAGTATTCAATAATCGGTCTTTGAACTATATGACCAATAAAAAAAAATCCTGCATAGGAATTTAACCTTGTCAAAAAATTATCCAGTATTCAGAACAAAGTATTCTGAAAATAATTTTTGAAACTATTATGGCTTATTCATATTTATTGATTCAATGATTCAAATCAAGTTCATAAAGAAAGAGGAAAGAAGCATGACAGGTAGACTGGTTCGATAGCCTGAAAAAATGACGCAGAAGCGACATATTAGGAGGAAGTTAATTTGATGGATCCTAATAAAAGAAAATTATTAAGACAGCCTAGGAGGAAAACGAATAAAATAGAATGATCTTAAGAACAGGAAAAAAATGAAATTTTTATAATAATTATTCAATTATTAATATTTTTCTTTCCGAAACCAATTGAAGCCAAATAAAAATGGTTTCGGAAAGAAAAATATTGACGATTGCGACGTATGGCATGGCGCAATATCTTCCTGAAATTTACAGTCTGACCCTCCTTGAAAGTAGGAATGTGGACCAAAAAATATAAGGTGCTGGTAAAATAGTTCTTGATAACAACTATAGTCCATTTTTACAGAAATTCGCCGCAATATGAATTTATTCAAAAGCTCCCCAGACCACATACCAAGCTACCACCCAATTGCCTATTGAAGAAATCACGTCCTGTTCGCAAATCATGCCAATAGTAATTACTATTACCATCCGGATCATCCTAATTGAACTTCTTTTCATCGGAAGAAAGAACATTTTTTCACATAGCATACCACATTGTTGTAGTCGGCCATTAAGGTAGAGGAGGTGCGATTGTTTTTACTTTCCAGTGGCGCCATCTATGGACAAGAATTTCACTTCTGCCACAGCCATACGTCACACCCGTTTTTAAGGCGGACTCATTGATACACCCATTCATTCATCCACAGATCGCAATTTTGACCTGAACCAGTGAACGATCAATATCCATTACCCCCAGAGATATAATTTGTTATGGGAACATGGAAGACTTTGTGACTTAACAGATTCAACTTGCACCAGTGAATTTGAGTTTATCTAGTGAATTGAGATGGATTTATGTAGTGTTTCTTAAATTTTAACTAAACTATAGAATTAAATAAAATTTCAATTATTAGAAATTTTTTTCTAAACATCGAAAGTATTTTAACCTAAGCCGTTATTAGCATCCACATTAAAGAAGTATTTGAATTCCTTAAGATATTTTTTTATTTGTAGCTCAACTCTAATTTTTAATTGAGCACAATTATCTAGTGCAGCTGTGCACAATTATCTAGTCCACAATTTATCTAGTGAATTGAGATGGATTTATGTAGTTTTTCTTAAATTTTAACTAAACTATAGAATTAAATAAAATTTCAATTATTAGAAAAAAATTTTCTAAACATCGAAAATATTTTAACCTAAGCCGTTATTAGCATCCACATTAAAGAAGTATTTGAATTCCTTAATATATTTTTTTATTTGTAGCTCAACTCTAATTTTTTATTGAGCACAATTATCTAGTGCAGCTGTGCACAATTATCTAGTCCACAATTTATCTAGTGAATTGAGATGGATTTATGTAGTGTTTCTTAAATTTTAACTAAACTATAGAATTAAATAAAATTTCAATTATTAGAAATTTTTTTTCTAAACATCGAAAGTATTTTAACCTAAGCCGTTAAAGAAGTATTTGAATTCCTTAAGATATTTTTTTATTTGTAGCTCAACTGTAATTTTCTATTGAGCACAATTATCTAGTGCAGCTGTGCACAATTATCTAGTCCACAATTTATCTAGTGAATTGAGATGGATTTATGTAGTGTTTCTTAAATTTTAACTAAACTATAGAATATATATATATATATATATATAATCTTCAGAAAGTTCTCATCGGAGTCCCCCCACCCTTCATACGAACGGTGCCCATGAGAAAAAATACTCGAAAAGGTCGTGTAATGTTCATCTTAATTTTATCGAGTTATCTTAATGTTATGTTATCTTAATGTTATGTTATCGTTTTATATGTTATCTTAATTTTAATTAATTTTATCTTATTTATTAAAGAGATTGAGTTTTCGAGCAAATAATGTTGCGAGAGCTGAACGAACAAAAGATTTTAAAACTTTGATCTTAAATTCAAGATGATAATAATTTTTAATAAATTCATTTTAATATATTCGTCTTTAAAAAATTCATTCAACTATTTAATTAAGTATAATTATTTTTAAAATAAATTTTTTTTTCTAGTTAAACTTCTTTACTTTTTACTGAATTATCCCATTTCAAAATTTTTATCCCATTTCCTGACGAAAATAGGAGATGAAAAAGAAACCTTTTGTCCCTAAATATCTCTTGCGCCTCCGAAAAATACGGAAAGTTCCATTCTCCCACTAAAAGTAGAATTAATCATCTATGTCACTCAAAAACAGGGTAAATCGGTTTTCCATTTGAGACCGTTATCGTCTTTGGCGTCTTAAATATTTGGCGACTAATTACCTCCTAGAGCAGGTGTGTTTTTTCAATAGATTTTCTCCACTTACTCCATCAATCATCCAGGTAAGAAAAAACTTTTTGGCGAATCGTTCTGGTACCGAAAGATATCGTAAGTGGTATGTAAGATTCCATGCTTGAAATATGAGAAAAATTCTTACATACAATATTAAATATTACATACAATGTCTTAATGATTCCTTATTAGAAATGTATTGTATTTAGTATACAATGAATCAGTTTTAAAACTGATTAAAATGACGTAAGATTTAAGACTGATTTCTTGAGGAGATTGTCTAACTACATCGCTAAAAGTCCCTTAATTTGCAATTGCCTAGTTTCATGGTCAATACTTATTATCTAAAAAGAAACCTATATTTATTATGCAAAAACTATTTATACAGTATTCTGAATTCTGTTCCACAATTTATATTTTAGGTATAATGGTACCAAAATGCTACAACCTCCAAGAAAAGTTTATACTCAAAGGAATTCGGTTTTGACGTAAGAAAAACTTTTACTTTATATAAATATATAGTACGTATATAATGTTCTGACTATTTAAACGTAGAAACCTTTCCAAAACATGTGGTAATCATGCATCCGTTATAAATGTAGTTTTCTCAACATTCATTTATTATTTTATTTTAAAAAAGTCAGTTATATAACTTATAGCAAAGCAAACTAATATTTATTATGAACACCATATGAATTCAATTACAAAAAAAGCAAGCAGACTTTAAGAAACAAAATGCCAATAAACTTCCTCTGACTCTCATTTAAAGATTAAAATCTTTAAAAAGACATTTATTTATTTTAAATAAAAAGTAATTGAATAGATTTTTCGTATGTCGTAAGGCTTATTTAAAAAATCAGATCCCTTGAAAAATCATTGCTAAGATCAATGCTCCTTTTTAACCTAAGAGCAAGAGCATTTCAATTAGCAATCAACTATTTTATTTTTAATCGGGTTAATTGTTTCGAATTCCAGCGATCACTGGTCAATACGAATTCCGCCTCCGGCTTGCACCAACCACTGTGCTGACGTAATACATCCTCAGTAGTAGATGTATCTCGGGTTAGACTCCCCTAGCCGTCAGGCTAACCGTGAGAGGTTTTCGTTGTTTTCCTCTCGATGTAACGCAAATGTGGGTTTGTTCTATCAGAAAGTCCTTCACGAAGGCACATTTCTCCCAATACTTGGTCCGGGAGTTCCCTAGTCTTCTGCACTGGATACAAAATTACAAGGCTGCGAAGTTGAATATTAGTAGTCATAAACCCAAAAATTGGGTTGGCTGTTTAATGACGGTTATAAAATCAAATAAAATCAATGTAATTGGAGCCGTGATGGCTCAGGGTATAGAGCGTTTGCCAATCAATGAGGTAAACTGAGTTCGAATCCCAGTGATGGCTGGAGGATACGAATTCCACATCTGGTTGCATTGGCCACAGTGATGACGTAAAATAGCCTCAGTGGTAGGAGAATCATGGGCTAGAATCTCCCTGCCGTCAAGCTAACCGTAGGTGGTTTTCCTCTCCATGTAACGCAAATGTGGGTTTGTTCTATCAGAAAGTCCTTCACGAAGGCACATTTCTCCCAATACTTGGTCCGGGAGTTCCCTAGTCTTCTGCACTGGATTCAAAATTACAAGGCTGCGAAGTTGAATATTAGTAGTCATAAACCCAAAAATTGGGTTGGCTGTTTAATGACGGTTATAAAATCAAATAAAATCAATGTAATTGGAGCCGTGATGGCTCAGGGTATAGAGCGTTTGCCAATCAATGAGGTAAACTGGGTTCGAATCCCAGTGATGGCTGGAGGATACGAATTCCACATCTGGTTGCATTGGCCACAGTGATGACGTAAAATAGCCTCAGTGGTAGGAGAATCATGGGCTAGAATCTCCCTGCCGTCAAGCTAACCGTAGGTGGTTTTCCTCTCCATGTAACGCAAATGTGGGTTTGTTCTATCAGAAAGTCCTTCACGAAGGCACATTTCTCCCAATACTTGGTCCGGGAGTTCCCTAGTCTTCTGCACTGGATTCAAAATTACAAGGCTGCGAAGTTGAATATTAGTAGTCATAAACCCAAAAATTGGGTTGGCTGTTTAATGACGGTTATAAAATCAAATAAAATCAATGTAATTGGAGCCGTGATGGCTCAGGGTATAGAGCGTTTGCCAATCAATGAGGTAAACTGGGTTCGAATCCCAGTGATGGCTGGAGGATACGAATTCCACATCTGGTTGCATTGGCCACAGTGATGACGTAAAATAGCCTCAGTGGTAGGAGAATCATGGGCTAGAATCTCCCTGCCGTCAAGCTAACCGTAGGTGGTTTTCCTCTCCATGTAACGCAAATGTGGGTTTGTTCTATCAGAAAGTCCTTCACGAAGGCAAATTTGTTCCAATATTTGATCCAGAAGTTCTCTTATCTTCAGGATTGGGCTCAAAATTACAAGGCTAAGGCTTTGAACATTGATTGTTGCAAATTCAAAATTGGGTTGGCAGTTCAACGACTGTTATAAACTAAGATAAAATCAGCCTGACCACTGTTTAACTAATTGTAATGATCACTCATTTCTTGGCAAGTTATAAAGTGTATTATTCATTTCACAATAAGCCTAATTTATTTCAAGAAGTTTAGAATAAAATCGTTAAAAAGGATTATTGTCAATAGCCATATTAAAGGTTTACTGTAAATTTATAAATAATTTATAAATCCATTCAAATTTTATTTTTTTAAAGACATGAAAAGAAAAGCAATCTTTGCTTTTAGGGCAATGATCATCAACTAAAAACAAATCTGTTACCTAGAAACTTAAAGATATTTTTCTAATAACTATTTTCTTTAAAAAAAAAAAAAATCTTTCTGACACGAGCTAACACAAAAACAAAGAAAAGCTTCAGTTTTTATTTCATTCTTCTTTATTCTCTCAGCTTAGGCTTAGGCTTAGCAGCGGAGTATTTCTCTCTTGTCGATTACGCGGCTATACAATGGTTATATTAAATTTTTAATCATGCTTTGGCGATAATTCTTGGCCTCTTTTTAGGACGACGCCAAATATATAAAGCTTCATAGATCTTTAAATTTTGAGCCAATTTTTTCAAAATTGTGTCCCCCCCCCCCCACTATTTTGAGGGTCAGAATCCAAATATGTAAAAAAAAAAAAAAAAAAGAAAAAAAAAACATGTTTATTCCATGAAAGTGCGTTTTTGTGTCTCTCAATTTGATCAATAGTTTGCACTAAGTAATTAGCATATTTTAAGTCACCCCAGAAACCATTAAGATTGACACTTAGAACCTGAAAATCCGATCATTCGGAAAGAAAGTTATTGAATGTGATATCTTTTTTTTATTATTTTTTTTATCACTGTACTTGTAGTCAATATAGTTCTTTTTAGCCTTCTTTTTAAGTTCTCCTCATTTATCATAAACATACTAACGCAATCAATAGGTGTGACTTTTAACAAAAATATATTTAAAAGTTAATTTACACTCTACGTAAATGCTCGCAGTGAATGTTCCTTTTTGACTGGTACTTGTTTTATTCAGCATCGCCATTTCTTTTTCCACGTGCTTAGTTATACAATTTTTCTAACCACAAATCTTTTAAGACGATTATTTTACTCGATATTTATCAGAAGGTGGCTTAACAATGGAAAAGAAATATTTCCTATAAATATCATTCCATCGATATTTGGCTTTATTTCGCTGTTCTGGAGGCACACGCATAAAATTGTTCTTCCGCTGTCTATATTGAACTGTTAGAGGGGAGTTATTAGAGGGAAGTGTGTGCGAAGCTTAATCATGTGGTTCGCTGTCTATATTGAACTGTTAGAGGGGAGTTAATAGAGGGCAGTGTGTGCGATGCTTAATCATATGGTTAGATTCAAGAAGGAACCACCTAAGGATAATAATGATGTACCCTCTACCAATAATTCCAAGTACGCTAAAAGGCATTGTTAGGGGAGTTTGAAAGGAACACCTGTTACTAATGATGGTCAAGTTTAAGATAAGTTAAAGAGGCTATAGGGTTATTTTTTTAAGTTTATGTTTTGGCGAGTTTGTAAATAAGCCACGAATATTGAGTCTTTTCCATAAAAACAGCCAAAGAGGTTACTTTAATATTTTGGCATGTTTCTGAAGATTGGAATGGTATTAGCATCGTAATTTGGCGACTTAAATTGACATTACACATCGTAAGACATCTGCAAAAATATCTGCGGCACGTGTCGGGATGAAATTTTTTTTTCTTCTAATTTCCCAAAGAGGGGGAAAAATTTGAGTGTATAATAATTATACAGGACTGGATTTAAGTTTAGTGAGGCCCTGAGCTACTGAATATGATGGGGCCTTTCTATACACATTAAGTAAACTGTCATTATATTTTAATGTTGAGTATTAACATTAAATTATTTAAAAAATTTATAATATCACTTGATTGTTAAATATATTGATTGTGATGAGAGTATAATGTGGAATCTTTATTTTACTGTACATATTTTTTGAAGGAGGAAAAAAAGTTACAATCGAAACAAATTGTAAGCTCATCATAAGCACATTTTAAGCAGCACAGGCATGCTGGAAGGGCCATTACATATTTAACAAAATATTATTAAAAAAATTGCAAAATTATAAATATATATGTTATTTGCAATTTTAAATGATTTTTTACAATTTTTTTTTCGCAATTGTTATTTTTAATTTTATCTTTTCTTTTTCATTTTATCTTTTCTTTCTTGTGTTACATTTTTCTTTGCGGCTCAAAATCTATAAGACTTAGAAACTTAAAAATTATGAAGGTGAGGAGGAAATATGCAAGGAGTTTGAAGGAAAACGCGACAATATAATTCGATTATTAGCTTTATTTTATTTTATAATCGTCATTGAACAGCCGACCCAATTTTGAGTTTACGACTACCAATGTTTAACTTCGTAGCCTTGTAATTTTGAGCAAAATCCAGAAGACAAGGAAACTCCTAGATCAGTATCCAGTGGTATTGATTTATTACGAGAACTTGGAGGACTTTCTGATCCCGACAGACTTTTATTTTTGTTTTTATATTATAACCATTGTTGAACAGCCGACCCATTTTTTTTGGGTTTATGACTACTAATGTTCAACTCCCTGGCCTTGTAATTTTAAACTCAATCCAGAAGACAAGGGAACTCCTGGATCAAGTATTCAGAGAAATCTGCCTTCATGGAGAACTTTTTGATGGAACTAACCTATATTTGCGTTACATGGAGAAGAAAACCATGAAAATCTCCCACGGTCAGCCTGACGCAAGAGGACTCCAACCCATGATCCGTCTACCACTGAATATATTTTATGCCAGCACAAGCTGTGTGCGGAATTTGAATTAACCCGTCATCACTGGGATTCGAACCCGCTTCACCGTACTGGGAGGCGAATGCTCTATCCCTTGAGCTACCACGTCTCTAATTATTAGCAATGGTAAGACTTGCAGAAAATATTAGTCGATGCATTGTCAGTTGAAATGCAGCTGTAGAGTTGAAATTTGGCACGCTGACAGGACCATTTTAAATAAAAGCTTTAACGAATTTCTTTCTTTTTTTTTCGAAATTCCTATTTGTTCGAAAGTTTAAGTGTTTTTTTTTTTCTTAATTGGTAATTATTTATCCATTGTTGTAGAAAAGTTTATCTTTCTCGCAATTTTCATTTTATAAGCATTTTCGCACTTTACTTGATGTCAAGAATAACATAAAATGAAAAAAGATAAAAAAAATAAGAGAAAATTTGAATTGTCAGATATAAATGTTAATATTAACATCGAAATTTTTAAAAATACAAGACTGAAGAGACATAAATACTATTTTCAAGGCGAATTATTATGTGATATAAAGTTTTTGTTTGATATTGTTAACAAGTAAAATTACTTCTTATTTATTATGCATTCCCAAGTACAATTTTTCTTCAACTACTTTTAATTATTTACGAGACCTTCTCTAACACATCTATTATTGGGAAAACGTATTTTTCACACGTTTCCAAAACGTTTATAACGTTTCCAAAAATTATTTTATTTTTTTGTTTAAGTTAAAGTTTTCTTTAAATAAAATAGAATCTAATGATAGGATATTAAATGAAACTATTAAAATTTCTTCCAAAATAAAGAAATAGAAAAATATTTTAAAAAAATTTCAAATTTCGATACATTTAGAAAAAACTAACAGTAGTTCCAATTTCTTCGAAAACTAGTAAAATCCAGTTTTATCAATTTCTTTTTTAAAATTTTTTTTTAATTCTCCAGAGACTTGATGGAAGTCAACCATTTGCAATCAGTTTACAATATTATGGTGGCAACTTTTGGCTTGCTTCTTCTTTATTCTATCCTGTATTATATAGCTGCACCAGACGTGTAAGTATATATGTTTTGAGTTTTGAGATATGTTTTTTGTTTCTAATTTTTAACTCTAAACCATCTATTTATATTGGGTGTTTCGTATTAACCGCACTTAAATAATGTAAAAAAGTACGTACGTAAGGAGTTGCAAATAAATATATAAAAAAATATAAATCGAAAGAGCTATCAAAATCTAACCAAACGCTAATAAGGAAGTGGGGATTGAAAAGTCCAAAATTAGTTTCAATACCAGAAAAAATCTCTCACCGAAATAGTTACGAAAAGAATCAAGCTAATTATTATTGCATATCAGCATTTCTAAAATAATTTAGAACTATAACTAATGTTAATTTGTTTTGATTGAGGAAGAGAAAGTGACAAATAAAATTAAAGAACTTTTTTCATGAAAAGTTTTTTTAGCATCAGCATACACTCCTGAGATAATATTTTCCGGAAGGAAATCGTGCATCTAATACTATGCGTCTAATACTATATATCTTATACTTTGCATCTCATAATCTACCTGTACAGGTTTTTCCCGATATCAGGATAAAATATTTAGAAGTTTTTTTTCAAAAATATGTAACCAGATTTATCGGAGAACCCTTCAATCCCCGTGTCTACACTGCACTGTGAAAAATTCCGAATCAAATTACGGTAAAAACTACCGCCAATCATAGTACCGGTACTTTTTAGCGTAAAATCCATTTTAACCGGAACATATTACGGCAAAATCTGATGTTCCATAATTTTTGCAGCAAGAAATTAAGTGAATACGATCAAATAAATATTACTGTAAAAATTTCGATATAATTGTAGTAGTGTAGGTAATTTGTAAAGTGTAGGTAATTTGTACCGTAATTCTTTACTGTGTGACAGAAATTTCTCTGAAAATTTGGTTGAATAACAATTTATTTAATTATAATTTTTTCATATTCATCCAAAGCAATCAATTAAACATAAAAAAATGGTATTTAAACAACAAATAATGAGAAAAATCGTTTACTTACTGTTTTCATTTATTACGGTTAAACAACAAGAATTTTATTCTCTCCAACTATTCCCACAGCCAATGATAATCGAGAGCACATTCTTTGAGAGCTGGAAGCTAAACCAGATGATAATGATTAAGAATTCATATTTTTATTTCTCATCATCGGATGCCTAACACAACAGTGGAGGCCTATTTATCTTGTAGTAAAAAGTGTGTGGTGATAAATTTATAAAACCGTTTAGTTCCCTGCTGCTATTCCTTTGGCCTTGAGGGCTAATCTGCCAGTTTCATGACCAGCTCAACTAGGAGTTCAAATCCCAATACTAAAAATAAATAAATAAATAAGTAAAAATAATAAAAAAAAATAATAAAAATAAGAGGTGTTCTACACAATTCTATGTATTAAGCTGAAAACTAAAATTGAAAGGTTCTAAAAAATATTTAAACAAGGTTTACTGAAACAAAAACCATTTTAAGAGTTAAAAAAAATAAATGTAACAGTAAATCAATCCTAAATCTTACACGAAAATGACCTACAACTGTATTTCGTAGTAAGTCTCATACATTTTTAATTAATCACTAATCCATTAGTTGATATTACTCATAAAAGTTTTAAATTATTCGTTAGACAGGCAAATATTGTCAGAGATTTGCGATTGATGACTTTGACGGACTCATAGTAATTTTTTTTTCCTGCTCACGCACCCTTTTTCTATACAGTACCGTCCGTTTTCAAACATTAAACCATTCACTTTGTAGCCAGTAAATTAGTAATCATAGCAGTAAGTTATTATTTTATGAAACTGAGCTAAACAAAATGGGAATAGTATTAATAATAGTAATGAAAGCATAACACGCAAAATAATAGTTACAATTAAATAATATAGAAAAATACGATATAATAATTATTATTTTACTAATTTAACTAAAATGCTTTAATTAATTTGTTAAGTTGAACTTTATAACACAACTTTTTGTTTTTTTTAAAATGATTTCGCAAAGATTATTATTATTATTACTATTCTATGGTTAATAAGCTATCTATTCTATTTTATTCTATGTATATCCTATTCTATGGTTTCATTGTTTCTTCACAGCTTTTGGGCAGACATAGAAATAATGAAATGGGCAACATCTAAGGGTTTTATTCTCATCAAATCTTGGTTGTTGTGCAATTTGTTTGCTGTTGTTGTTTTAGGAGAATTCAGAGGATGGGTGCATGTTAGGAACAAAATTCATACAAAGGCAAGGTGATGTTAATACACTATTTTCATTTTTTATACCAAGATTTTTCACCAATTAAGAGACACTTAAAAAATGAAAAAGTTTTTTTGTCCAAAAAGCGTAATAAAGTCATGAAAGATTTAAAAACAGGGTTAGTCAAAACAAGTCCCCCGATTTCATAGATGTAACATTTATTGAAAATATACATTCATGCAAAGGTAATACATGCAAATTTTAAATAGTCGCCGCCCTATCATTTTCAGTGTTTCGGCGGAAACAAAACGGGCAGAAAAACAACGCCACATGAATAACACGTTACCACAACAGTAGATTGGTTTCGTATCTAGCGCAGAAAATGCATTCTTGACGTGGCCACCACGATCCCCAAATATCAACACATTCAATTTTTTTGGTAGATGCTTTTATTATTTTTTTTATAACCATCGTTAAACAGCATACCCAAATTTGGGTTTACGACTACTAATGTTCAACTCCGTAGCCTTGCAATTTTGAACCCAATCCAGAAGACAAGGGAACTCCTGGATCAAGAATTGCGAGAAATTTGCCTTTGTAGAAGTTTTTTTAATGTAACTAACCCGTCTTTGCTTTACATGGAGAGGAAGACTACGAGAACTTCCCACGGTTAGCCTGATGACAAGGGGATTCTAACCCATGATATTCACTAAGATACTTCACGTCAGCACTGTGGTCGGTGTTAGCCGAATGAGGAATTCGTATCGACCAATCATCGCTTTTATTCGAACCCGGTTTGCCTCATTTTGGTAGAGGTTTCTAAAAGGTCACGTGTATGTGTCTCCAAGTCCAACGACATGACTAATTTTTGAAAGCCCGTATCACAACTGCTGCCATAAATGTGCGCATAACGAATGTTTATAAGAAGTACATTCAAAACTTGCTTATATAGCCTATGCGTAGTGCTCTTATGAAATCGAAACATATATTTTGATTTACCTTGTATATTCTGATAATAAATATCATTAATTGATCTTTATCGGAAAATACCCTGTAATTTAACACAACCGCTTTTATATATTTAGTAAAGTTAATCCTAAACCCAAACTAAATTATTTTTATTGAAATGTCACATAAAGAGAAGTATGGGGCGTATTTTAGTGTTTCTTAATTTAAAAAGAAGTACAATTTAATTTTTAAACCATCTGAAATTTCTTCTACAGGCCATGTAGCAGAAGCTGAAGTAGTTAAATAATCATTGAGCAGAAATAATTGAGAAATAGTCATATAGCAGAAATAGCTATTTTTTCAAAATTAAAGTGTTTCATTAAAAAAGATTTTAAAAAAATAAATGAGATTAATTTAAAAAAAAATAATTATTTTAAAATAAATTTTAAAAAACAACAAAAGTGAAAAATAAAAAATTATATTTTCCTTAAATAAAAAAAAGATTTATATTTAAAAACAAATTTTAAAAAAAATTATATAAATAAAAGTTAAAAAATGAATTTACGAAAATAAAATTTAAAAAATTAAAATTTATTTAAAATTAATTTTTAATTTTATAAAAAAAAGCTTTAAAAATTATTTTTTCAATTGAAAATCAAATAAAATTATTTAAAGAATTTAAATTAAAAATTATTAAATTTAAATTATTTTTTTTCCGTGGTTCGTCATTATTGTTTCACAATAAGTCCTTCAACTTATAGCTTTGAAAAGAGAAATGTTTAATATCCAGGCGTTCATTTATGCTATGATTATTAAAAAAGCAGTAAGCAAATATAACCAATGATTGCAGCTTATTTTAAACATCTTCAAAATAATAATAATAATTTTTATATTTTGAATCAAAATTAATCATATTTTTTTCCTTCTTTATACATTTCAGATAGCTGATACTCTATTTTTGGTTCTGTATATAGCAACTTTAACTTCAATGTTTGTGGTGACTGCGTCTTCTACATTAAAACATTCACTTCCTCCAATCACAGCATTCGTAACGATGATCGAACAGGTATAAATATCATTTATTTTAATTCAATAACCTAATTAATTAATTTAATTAAATGTTTTTAATTAAATTAATTTTATTTAATTAATTAAAAGTAAGTTAATTTTATTAAGTAAATAAGTTAATTAAATTAAATAAAGTTAATTTTAATTACACTTATTTTAATTAATAAATAATTCTATTAAATTAATTAAAATTCATTTAATTACATTAATTAAAATAAGTTTAATTAAAAATTTTAAGAAAAAATCTATTCTGTGGGTAACTGCCTGATCGTAATCCACAATGCGAAAGAGTATTTTGTAACATACTCTTTCTTTCTATACATTTCACTAACTATACATTTTTAAAACATTTTTCTCCACGATCTTTCTTTTTAACTATATCTTCTGGTATTATTAAATTTCCAAAATACATCTTTGGTAATTTAAAAAAAAAAGAAGCTAATTAAAAAGTTGTTATAAATGCGCATGAAGAGCAATAAGGATTCAATATTAAATTCTTCTGAAGTAAAAAGTAAATTTTAATTAAAATTCATTAGATATCACAAAACAACGAATAAGTTATCAGCATATGGAATTTGAGTTCCAAAATATTGTATATATAAATAGAAATAACGGTAATTATAACGAAAGGGTAACTGACTGACATATTTGTTGCTTCTAATGATACTTGAACAAGTCAAGTTCTCAGGCCATTAGCTTTCTGCGAATTCAGTCAGGAAGGTGGGATTTTCGTTTGACAAGAGAGCACCGCAAGGGGGAAAGTACATCTTATCTTTCAGAACCTGACGGTAGCCACACACATTCGCGAGGCAACTTCCTTAACTTAAATATAGATTTTAAGAAAGAAATTTTCTACAGATCTTTATACTCATAGTACTGCTCAGCAACCGACCACAGGAATTTCGATTCCTGTATTTACAAGCGCGTATATCTACTTGGTGGTCTTGGCGGAGTCGAGAATCTACCACGGTTCCTCCACTCCTGAGTCCAATTCTCGAACCAGCGGGCTACCACGGTCTTTACTTACATATCTAAATTTCATTAATAACCTACAGAAAAAGGAAAATTATGCTATGAAATTTTGATTTACTAAACTCTTCTAAAACGCGCATAAAAAAATACACTAACCATTTTTTTAAGCACAGAATAATATAGAATAATAATATAAAGTGTTTTTAAAAATAATAAATGGTTGATGACTGGACTGTAAACCAGATTATTAAACTTAGATATTCAAACAAACATAAATCAGGAAAAATTAAAATATATGGGTATTTGTAAGACAGCCCTTCTATAGGGGACACACTGTATCTTAAGCAATTTGTTTCCTGGAGAAGTTATTTTCTTAAAATAATACACTGTATCTGTTATTATTAATAGGTGAGAATATTCATGAAAATCTATTCTTTCGTAAGAGAAAGCACTCCACGAGTTCTGAAGTACAAGCCCACTAAAGGTGAATACTTATTTTGTATTAGTTAATTCAATTTATAACTCTTTTTTTATCAATTCTTTTGAATCTTAATGAATAATGCTAGATCGATTTTTTAATAAAACTATTGTATCATTACAAGCAACCGCTATGTAAACGGGAAATGAAACATTTCGTTAAATTAAGGGAAATACTGACCTACGATAAGAAATTTCTCAAAATCATTGGGCTTATTCCTAAGCATTGATTAACATAAATGATTAGGGAAGGCAATATAGAATCAGGACGTTTGACAGGCATGTTTGACAGGCATGTGCACTAACCATGCACGAAAACTGTAGCCTAGAAAACTTTAGCTCATAATTATAAAATTAATTTATCCAAAGATGCATCTATGCAAAATATAACTTTTAGTAAATATTTATTATTTTTTGTTATTTTATTTAATAATGTTCAAAAAATATTGAATTACGAGGTATAAAATAGCTTACGCCATTTTAAAGGATGTAATTATTTTTAATGTTCATCAAAATACAATTTTTGAGTGGAATCGGTCGAATATATCCCGAGAAATCGAATTTTAAGCATCTGATTTGTTTGAAATTCAATTTCTCAGAAACGTTTTAACCGATTTTGTTCAAATTTTGTATTTTGCTATGTAAAATTACATCCTTTAAAATAATATAAAAACTTTTATACCTCACAATTTAAATTTTTTTCGAACATTATGAAATAAAAGGATAAAAAAATAATAAATATATATTAAAAGTTATTATATTTTTCATGGAATTATCTTTGAATAAACTAACTTTATAACTGTGAACAAAAAATTTTCAATTCGCTTTAAAAAAATTCTCGAGATATGGATAAATATGCAGGAAATAAAATTAACATTAAGGGGTTCAAACTTTGGACTGCTCTCCTAACCAACCTATGGTGGCCATATTTTGGGGGGTCAGAAATTCGAATCCGTCGAAAAAAAGGTATGTTTATTCAGAGAAAGTGCGTTTTTGTGTCTGATTTCGTAACTTAAAATATCCACTGTACTAATTAATTAGCATATTTTAAGTCATCCCGTCGAACCACTAAGATTGAGTCTTAGAACGTGAAGTTCGAACAATAGATGGGTGCTCCGTTTTTCATTTTGCAAACTGTACGATTCCGCAAAAGATGATTGTTGATAACATATTTTTTTTTTCTCTATTGATTTTCAATAAAAGTTTTTGTATAAAAATATGTAAGAGTAAATGAAATTTATTTTCTAATTCAAAATACTTTACAAAGATAATATAAAATAAAGTTACTTCAATCTACAACTGAAAAACCTCATGTTTTATAAATTTATAAAATGTAATGTAATATTTATTTACTCACATTTAGCTTTCAGAAGCATGATAGAACTTGTTAACTGAGATAATTGCTCTTTTGACAAAATACTTTTCGAAGTTCTCAGAAGAAAAATGAAATATCTCATGCACTTAAATATTCGATATATTCTCTACATTTAGCAAACACAAGATTAAAAAGAAGAACAACCACAATCAATATACAATTTATTTAGTTATAAATATAGTTAGTCAGAGAAAAGAAAAATAATATCAGTAACTCGCTCGCTCGCGAAATATTGATTAATAAAAGCTATTGAAATTGTAGACTGCGACAACCAGGGGGGGGGGCTACATTTATATAGGTAAACAAGCAAAGAGCATAAGAGCCCCTTGTTATTTAAAAGGGGCTGACAATATTAAAATTCATCCGAAGAAAAAAACATTTGTCTGTTTTAATCAACATCATAATTTAAGTAAAAAGTAACTCCGAAGAATTATAAGTTTTAAAAAAAAATTCCTTTAACAAACGGTAAAAATATTAACAAAAAGATAAATTATTATTAAAAATTGAAATAAAAAATTTGTAGAACTCTCCTTTTTACACTAGATGAAAAAGTATATCATGTTGAATTTCTTGTGCGAATACATAGTTCAGACTTTAAATACTTTATTATTATACTATTAAAAGTTTAGAGTATCAATATTACCATAGTGCCGTGTTTAGGGGTGGGCGAACTGGGCGACCGCCCTGGGCCGCCAAAATTTCAAAACTTGTTAATATACTTATGTTACAAGTTTTTTTTTTTCTCCCTTCATTTTCTTGCCACGCTGAGAAAATTTCTGTAATTCTTTATAAATTATACTCCTAGTTTCTCAGTAGAAAATCTTATTTATTTTATAGTCAGTTATTGTGGCACGCGTAAGCTTGTTGATAGTTCTTTCCATTGGGGATTGTGAAGAATACATTACCATTGTGCCTCTTCACTAATCTTGCCGATGAATTAAGTCTTCTAGTTTCAAGAAAGACAGTGAATGCTATAGTAAAACAACCTTACAATACGAAAACAATTTTTTAATCTTTGACACTCATTTCTATTGAGTTGATGTAATTTTGTTGCTCGAAAAGCTAGAAAAATTGCATTCGAATTAACTTATCCATATTTGTAAGGAATATTATAATTTTTTCTTGACATTTGCTGAATATATTTTTCCTATTCCTAGGATTCATAGGAATAATTTTAATTTATATTTCCAAATCTGTTTCATTTTATTACAGTTAAGGATCCTTTTTATCAAAAGTGTAAGTATTTTTTAAAAAAATAACATGAATTCAACTTTGGTGTCATAGAAATTTTTATATTAAAAATTTTAATTATTGCCCATTTAAGAGTGTATGGAATGCAATCCCTTAAAATAGTCTAGGATAATGTCAAAAATAAAAATAGTGTTGGCATGATTAAAAAACATATCAGTTAAGAAAAAACATTGATTTATATGATTCATTATGATTTTTTAAGCCAAAAATTTATGTAAAGAATATTATTTATACAATACTGCATTATTTAATAACTTAATATGTAAATAGATAAGGCTGCGATAATAAATCACTGATATCTCATCGATTATAAATGTTTTATTTTATAATGAGGAATAGGTTAATAAATCAAAAACGAAAAAAAGTTTTTTTTCTGTTTAAGAACTTAATGTAGATAAGAATGTAATTTTTAAATGATAATACATATTTCATTATCCTTTTCATATTGTAATATGCTCATTTTAGTATGCAAAATAATTCGCTGTCTCCCTATCAGTAAATATACTTCAATTATACCCATTAAATTTTATACATATTTATTTTAATATAATTAATTTTAAATCTTATTAAATATGTAGTTAATATGCATACTTGTAATTAAAGAATAAAGACCTTTTCTGCGAAGAAAAGTTAATTTAAAAATGCTTTCTGATCTAAATTAATTTACTTTTCATTAGACAAATTGATTCTCTCTCTTTACAATACTTTAAAGTTTTGAGTTCAATAGAAAAAGATATGAGATATAGAATACAATTTTTTAGAGAAAGATCTAACTCGTTTTCCTTAAATTGTGGCAAAAACGTTTTATAGTTGAATAATATAATAGAATTCAAGATACTTTTTTGGTAATTAGTTATTTTACCATTAGTTTTATTATCAGTTTTTTTTTATACTTAATTTAAGAGCTCATTTTTAGATAATTTCAAAGAAAATGTAAGTTTTAATATCTGCTATACTTTCACATTAAGAAACTACAGTCATAAATCATAGCACTAAAATCAGTTCTAGAAGGCCAACAGAATGACAACTTGATTTCACCCAAAAATGCAGATACCTGCATAGTATGAATTTTTCCTTTATATGCATTTTATCACAATGTTACAGCGAGAGGTCGAAATCTAAGGATTGTCGACTTTATCCGGTAAATGTCAACAATCTCATAATTGCCTTGGTCAATGCCCGAAATATTTATGACCGATATTTTGTTAGTTTAATCACAGATATTTTAATATTTATTCGATATTTTAAACGTAATTTATACAGTATTTTAAATTATGATTGTGATGGATTATAAAAGACACCAGTATTAGGAATACTGGGCAAATGTATAACGGGCAGTGGTACTTAACCTTAAAAAAATCCTATTGTAAGAAATATCGGGCAATGGCACTTAAATTTAAAAACATCGGTGTAAGGAATACCGAGTATGTGAATGCTGGGAAACAGTATTGAACTTTAAAATAAATATCAGTGTTGGGATACTGGGCAATAGCACTTAAAAACGTCCGTGTAGGAAATACCGGGAAAGATTTTTTAATGTTAAAAGCATGTAGGGGGGCTAATAATCTTAAACAATCTTTAAAAAAACAGAGGGTATCATCTCCTCACCTGCACAGAATTCCCAACACTGTAGTTTTTCTTAATCTATCAGAATCGGATTTTAAAATATCGTATAAATATTTAAATATGCACTCTATAACAAAAAAAATCGACGCATCAAGAAAGCACTAAGACGCGCAAAATCGACGCTCGGTCAGGCTGGAATGATGCCTACTGGGGACGTATAGTCTTTAGCGACGAATCCCGCTTCCAACTGTGTCCTGACGATCATCGAAGACGTGTTTGGAGACGCACAGGGCAGAGGGGATCCTGCCTTCACTATTGCACGCCACACCGGCTCTCAACAAAGCATTATGGTCTGGGGTGCCATTTCCTTTGACAGCCGGACCCCTTTGATCGTCATTAAAGGTATACTTACTGCACACCGGTACGTCGATGACATCCTAAGACCTATTTTGCTACCGTTCCTTTTGCAGCGCCCTGGGCTGGTTTTTCAGCAGGACCATGCCAGACCACATACGGCACGTGTTGCTATGAACTGTCTGCAAGCTTGTCAAACTCTTCCTTGGCCTGCCAGATCACCAGATCTCTCTCCCATCGATGTGGTGGGAAGGCGATTGCATCTGGCACGGAATGTTGATGAACTCGTTCGACAATTGGATCGAATTTGGCAGGAAATACCGCGAGAGACCATTCGGGAGCTTTATCGGTCAATGCAACGCCGTGTGGCAGCTTGTATCCAGGCTAGAGGCGGGTAAACACCTTATTGAACTTGTTACTGTAACTCTGCAATAAATTATTCAATTGTTCTTAAATTTTAATCATTTACTATTCTGTACATTGTCTTCCTATCCACCAATTTTCGTTTCAATCGGACAACTCCTTCTTGGTGCGTCGATTTTTTTTATAGAGTGTAGATGAATAAATTATTATTCCATCAGATTTTGCATATATTTCGGGCATTTACCAAAGGTGCTATGCGTCTGTTTTATGGTGAAAGTTGACAAACAGCAATGTTGGTCTTTTACAGAAGCAACTATATCTTTTTCTTTTTTTTCTGTTTGTAGATGGAGACCAAAGCGCTCAATTATATCCATCCCTAAGTCATTATTTATACTACCTCTTTGCACCCGTAATGATTTACAGGGACTCATATCCAAGGTAAGTTTCAAAAACCTTTAAAAATTGAATACAACAATGTTAAATTTTATAATCGTCGTCGAACAGCCGACCCAATTTTCGGGTTTACGACTACTAATGTTCAACTCAGCAGCCTTATAATTTTGAATCCAATCTAGAAGACAAGGGAACTCCTGGGTCAAGTACTGGGAGAAATTTGCCTTCGTGGAGGAAATTTTAATGGAACTAACCCCCATCTGCGTAGCATTCAGAGGAAAACCACGAAAATGGTTAGTTTGACGGCAAGGGGAGCAATGTTGAATGAAGAAATTTGTAGAAGAATGCGTAAAGTAACATTTCAAAAACGACCGAACTTTCTTTTGCTATATATTCTTATTTCTGACTTTGGCAAGTTATAGTATGAAATGATTTTTAAAGAGGAAAAAATTTCGCTTATGTCAATATTTCAATGAGTTATGCACAGTCCAAAACATGAACGAAATATATGGAATAGTTCTTGAGAAACAAGAATTTTGAAATTTCATTTATTGAAATTTTATTACTCAGAATCCATTCAACCTATTTCGCCATTTATTCGCCAACCTATTCGCTATTAACCATTTAAAATTGCACAGTTCAATATTAAGTAAAAATTTGTATACCTTACAATTCAAAGCTTTTTGACCACCATTAAATTATATTATAATAAATAATATATAGTTTTAAGAAATAATATTTTGTAAGAAATTATTTTTGGATAAATGATTTTTAGAAGAAAATGTAGTTTAAATATTCTGATTCGCTTTTGTGATATAGCGAAATAAACTAAAAGGGAAATAGATTTTTTAGACTGTATTCTGTCCTTTTGTTTCAATTTTGAGAATCAAAAATCCGAATCAATGAAAGAAAAGTGAAGACCAGCATATGACTATTCAGAAAAATTACATTTGAAGATTATCAAGGGGCAAGAACGTTTTATGTCCATTTTCCATGAAAAAAGAAAGAAAGAAATAAATTAAAATAAAATAGAAATTTTAAAAACAATTTTAAAAAATTTGATGATTGGACCGCTATTGACGATTTTATTCATTTTAAGCATTATTAAGTTTTGACAAATCAATAACATGGAAAATCGGATTTGCCCTAGAGTTGTTACACAGTGAAGATGGGCCATGCTAAGGAAAAACGATTCATGTCTACGGGTTGTGTTGTGAAGAAGAAGACGGTAATACTAGTGGGAAAGCATTGACAGGGAAGGGAATTTTGAGGTCAACCCGATTCCGACCCGATTTTTAAAATTTTATTTTTTATTTAACATCGAAAATTATGACTTTTGTTTTGAATTGAATACTTGTAACATTTCTGTATATTTTTATTTTTGCTACTTCAATTAAATATTTGCTCCTGAAAATTTTCGAACCTGGAAATTCGTTTGTCTTCAAAACTAGCTTTCATGACATAAACCACTTTTCCCTCTTAATTTTAATTTTGTTCGATTTCGTTGTTCAAAATATCATCTGCAGATAACTAATTAGTATAATGAAGACTGCTATCATAATTAAAAATTATTAAGATTGCGTAATACGTAAAAAATCCGATCACTAGACCTAAACTTATTAATATATTCTATTTATTATTCACTAATTTTTTTCCACTTTTTTTTGTCGACATTCTAATAAATTCACTAAAATAAATTCACTACCATACTCTCCAAAAGTATCTAAGAGTATATTAAAATATTTGTAATAAACCCTTACTGAATATCAGTTACGGATATCATTACATACTTTTATATTTTTATTTATATAGGCGGAAAGACACAGACTGGATGTTTGTTTTTCAAACACTTTTCAAGTTCTTTGCCTGCATATTTATTGCCTACTGTGCATTTATGAGGTTTATAGTCGATATATTCCAATATACGGCCTTGCGTCAATTCAGTTTGGCAGAATGTGCCTTGATTTTTGCAGGAGCAACTTTTGTTGGAGCCACAATGATGTTTTTAGTGTTTTATTGCGTACTCCACAGTTGGCTGAACTTCTTTGCAGAAATGATCAAATTTGGAGACAGAGAATTTTATCAAGTAAGGATTTGTTTACATTATTCAGTAACTTTCAAGTTGGTTAATCTTCTTTCACTTCCTAAAATTATATAATGAAGGAGCCATCGAAAGACAACTTTAATTAAGTTTTTAAAGTTTTCGTTCTTATTTTTCAGGATTGGTGGAACAGTACTTCCTTCTCTCAGTATTACAGAAAATGGAACTTAGTCGTACATGATTGGTTATACAATTATATTTACGTAGAAACTCAAAAAGTATGTTATGAGATTTAATATCATTTACTGCATATTATAAAAATACAAAAAAAAATTAAATAAATAAATAAAAAAAAAATGCAAGCTGCAAGCTATAGTAAGATCAAATTACTCCATTTCAGTTGGGATTTAATAGGACTTTTTCAATGATTACTGTGTTCCTCGTGTCAGCTTTAGTTCATGAGTATATCATTGGCTTAGCATTGGGATTTTTCTATCCTGTCCTGATGGTTATTTATTCGACAGTAGGAGGTAAGATATTTTATTTTATAACCGGCGTTGAACAGCTGACCTAGTTCTAAGTTTACAACTATCGATATTCAACTCCGAAGCACTTGTAAAAGCCTAAACTTCGCGGAGGACTTTAAGATGGAACTAACCCTCATCTTTATAACATGGTGCCACGAAAACCTCCAACGGTCAGGCCAACGACAAGAGGATCCATTTACCACTGGGCATACTATACGTCAGCGCTGTGCTCAGTGCCAGCCAGGAGCAGAATTTATACCAACCAGCCATTGCTGGGATTAGAACCTGGATCATCTTATTCGCAGACAAACGCTCTATCTTCTAAGCTACTACGACTTTAGGAGTAAGATATGGAAAAATATAAAGGTGGAACAAATCGTTGAGACTTCACCACACAAAAACCACCAATGTGCCAATTGGCAAAGTCGTGCTTTTGGCTAGGTGCCAACAAAACATAAACATTTTTGTTTTAAAAAAATCACACATAGAAAATACTAATTTGTGAAGAAATGGTTTTCTGGTTAAGAAAGTAGTAGATGATATTCCAAATTCTTACGGTTTCGATATACTCGACAGAAATTTCCATAAATTTCGGAGTGGTTGCCGATAATATATACTCCCTGCATATTTCTTTGAGAAAAATCCCAGTTCCTGTAATTGTAACGAGCTTTAGCAAAATTAGTAGTTATTAGCCGTAAATTTATACAGTCAGCTTCCTTAAGAAATAGAAAAAATCATCTAGTACGCATTTTTCAAACAAACTTCATCAAAGCTAGTTGAGATGACCGTTAATTTTACGGATTAGCTCTTTCCGTAAGAAGAAGAAGAAAAAAAAAACAGCGAAATTAAATACATTTTTTTATTAATTATTTTTTTGCCTTTGCCTAAACAAAAACTACTTCTACACAAAGTTATGACGAAAAATAATTGATAAAATTTATAATTTTTTTACATGAATTCATACTAAACTTATATCATTTCATAATCGAATTTGAACTAAACATTTTGTAGCATCGAAATTACTTTTATTATTAGTTCTGTTTCAAACAACTTCCTTATTGTGCCAACCACTATATAAAGCTCCCAAACTCAATTTAATCGATGTCGTACACCCCTGTCCATTGTGATTACGGCATCAGGCTACGGACACTAGGATCCCGGGTTCAACTCAGCCAGCGCAAAAAAGATCTCTCCCGCAGTCCGTCTACATTGTTGTAGCAATACTTGATTTATCATAGGGAGTGAGAGGTCCAGATCTAGCCCTCTCCCCTAAGTATTAGAAATTTTGTGCTCTTTTTTCTTCTTAAGAACTGTCATTTAGAATTACGATAAAAAAAATTTTTTATTAAATTAAGCTGACATTTACTAATTTATAGTTATTTACTTATAACTAATTAAAATCATTTTGTAAATAAACAAAATGTAAATTTCGTTTGATGCTACGACTACTGGGGCCCCTGACAATTTTGTGCCTACAGCCCCCAGATTCCTTTATCAGGCCCTGTAACCATGAACAAAGAACCCACAATTCTCGACAGATGACATCATTACGTTACCTTGAATTTTTTCCCAGTTTAATTTGATCCAATAAACAAATTACGTAAGATTCAAGCATTTTCGAGACCGGAACTGCTATAATTTTTTCCAGCATTACGTTAAATGTGGGTCTATTATCATACATTTTACAAGAAATTACGGATAAAACCGTATTTCTTTGGTCATGATAATTTTATGAGCATACATTTATTTTTACTGTCAATGAATTTAATTTTTTGCGGGTTACTGACCGTAATTTAGCGATGAAGTAAGACGGAGAAAAATTGCTAAGGTCTCCATAGAACAGCGAACGAATAGTACATTTTTTGTCAATGAAAGGGATGATATGAATAACTCCCTATCCCCGAGTCCCACTTTTGTTGAAAGCTGATTATCCATTGCTCCACTTAGAAGTGAGTTAATTTTTTACTTATGGTGTTACTAGTACAATTGTATCAATAGGGAATTTAAAACGAATTAACGCTTTAACCGCTCAATCAGACTAAAAAAAAAGTTGTTTATATTATTCGACCAACCCTAAAAATCTATTATTATAAGCTGTTAATTAATTATTGAATCTGATACTTTTATTAACAGTTTCCCTGATTACCCCAAGTTAACTTGGGTAAGTAAGTAAATATTACAAATATTTATTATCTCTTGAAAATTCGAGTGTAGTAGAATTTGCCAGTACGTTTTGTTTTATCGGCCGGAAGAGCGAAGAAAAAAAAAAATCTGCTGTGTTTGAAAGTTGGCCAGGTTTTGTTGTTGAATTGTGGGACTGCTGCCCACTCGTTTTGTGCGATTGTATATGCACGATGGTTGCTGAATTTACAAAGAAAAAGTTTAAAAAATGGGAATCGCGTACGAAAGTGAAAATAATGCTGGTGATTTTTCAGATTATGAACGTAAACAAAAACTACTATTTAACTTTTTTCATTTGCCTGAGATAACTCGGGATAGTTAACTGGTGCTAAATTAAATGTTGTTTACACAAAAAAAATAAAAATTTCAACTTAAAACATGTGTATTATGCTTTTTTTTAAATTTATTATTATTTCTTTGTATTTATAAATGAAGTAAAAGAATATGTTGATTTTTTAAATTCCCCCTCACCCCCCCCCCCCCAATTAGGTAAGGGAGGCGGTTAAAAAAATTTTTCAAAACTATACTTATCAACTTAATATTTTCTTATCTTTTAACTATTTTAGAATTTCAATAGAAAAAAAATTGTTAGAATTCAATGTCACAAGTTAACTATAAATGCTTATTTAATAAATTATTCAAATTATAGCCAACTTAATTTCTCTCCTTACCTGTTTTTTTTTTTCTTTAAATAAAATTTACTTTTACAAGTTGCAGTATTTATACATTAACATGTTATTATTGTGAAGTTAAAATTAATTGAAGCAAACATCTGTTTCTTTCCCTGTAACATCCCTGTTCTTCTAGTGCTTCAATAAAATAACCTTTTAATCTTTTATAACAGGGGTTTCCAACTGGCGGCCCGGGGGCCGTATCCGGCCCGCGAAGCCTTTTTTTGTGGCCCGCGAACTAAAATATATTAGTTGTCATTTTTTTGCGGACAATTTTCGTAAGAATTCTATATGGGTTTAAAATACTTTTCTCGTTAATAAAAACCTAATTTCTTCGTTTCTGTGAAATTTAACATACCAACGGTGCAAAGAAATTTATTTTTCAGGTTTTGCATCCAAGAAAATATTTATTCAAATACAAAAATAATCGTGTATGTTGCTCTTTTTTATTTCATTTTTTTTTTTTTTTTTTTTTTTGTATTTTGTGAATATAATTTAGCATGTGCGTATCAAAAATTTTCTCGAAGAAATTCTCCGATTTAACTTTTTGAAACCACTCATTTTGAACGAAAATATTTACTCACACATTTGTAAATTTCAAATGTAAATATCGATTCTCTGGTGGTTGCAGCAGACAAACCTCAATTTTCTCATTGAATATTTTGTGTGCTACTATGTAAGTTTTAATACCTTAACAATTAGATATCTGTTGCATATTAATTGTTTAATACATAGGTGCACATTAAAGTTATTGTAGCCCGAATTTTTATTATTTATTTATGTCTTTAAAATTATTATTAATAACAATTAAATATTTTTAAAAATCTACTTCTTATTTTAATTTGTAATTCAATACTTTTGTTTTGTGCAACTTGGTAAAACTCTGACAGTAATATTTAATGTTTCTTCAAACATAAAAGAGTCCTACAAAAAATTTTGATAAAGTTGAGGCCCGCCATTTGATTTGTGTGCTTAATTGTGGCCCCCGGCCTCATGTAAGTTGGAAACCCCTGTTTTATAAGTAGCTGTAAGAAATTAATATTTTTATTCGCGCAAGATGAGTTAGTAGTATTTAATTGAAATTAATTTCTATCCTTTTCTTCAGTATTTAACTATATCTAAACAATACCACTTTTCATATTAAAATTTTTTTATTCAACTCTTTTGATATGAAATCAACGAAACAATAATCGTTACAGTTGTAATCATGTTTGTGACGCAAAGACGAACTGGTCAGATGTGGAATATACTTATGTGGGGTATGCTGTTTTCTGGATGGGGAGTTATCGTCTGCCTATATGGATCCGAGTGGTATGCCAGAGTCAACTGTCCAGGCTCACAGGTAATAAAAACTAACTTTTTAAAATCAATACATTAATTTCTAAAAAGGCCACGAATTGGATGAATTAAAATGAAGAGATTTTGTTACTCAACTTATATCGATTTTAAGGTGTACTTCAATTCTTAATCGTTATGTTTGGGTACTAAGTGAACACAAATAGAACTTAATATACATTTATATGCATTCTCCCAAGCACTATGAAAGGTTTCCTCTTAAGGTTTCTCGAACCAAGAAAATTAAAAGCAAAAGAAAATTTAAAAAAAGCCACAGTTTTAACCCTTAGACACAGAATTTTTATTAAACATTTTTTTCATTATTTTAGGACAAAATAAGTGAAAAATAAAAAATTTTATTTAATATTTTGATAATTTTCAGTTATGAAATACAGCATGAAAAACAGGTGCTTTTTTCTGTGTTAAACGTAAAATCTTCCAAACAATAACTTTTCAAATTTGTACTTATTTATATCTAAAAGAAACAGTTATTCATCATTGAAAATTTTTTAGTTTACAAATTCAATTATTGATACATTTTTGAAGGTGAATGAAAAAAAAAAATTTTTTTTCAAACTACTTTTTTGGGATTTTATATTTTAGTACTGATATAATTTTGATAATCTAACATATTTTTTAGTAACTATTAGACTGTTTTGCTTAATTAAAAAATACCAAAAATGTATTTTTGCTTGTAATTAGAGCGTCTGAAAACACCATTGTCCCATCTACATCAAGGGGACGAACACGAAAACACAAGTAGAAGAAATATCGACAGTTATTCATCATTGAAATTTTTTTAGTTTACAAATTCAATTATTGATAAATTTTTGAAGGTGAATGAAAAAAAATTTCTTTCTCAAACTACTTTTTTTTGGATTTTATAGCTTGATACAAATATAATTCCAATAATCTAACAGATTTTTTTAATAACTATTAGACCGTTTCTTTTTATAATTTAAAAATACCAAAATATATTTTTACTTGCAATTGGAGAACCAGAAAAAAATATATGAAAAAAACACCGGTTTCCAATTTGCATCAAAAAGTATCTTAAACTCAAAATAAAGCTAAAATTTAAAAGTATATAAACCATCTTGCCATAAGAATTGTCAGGACTTTAGAAAGAAAAAGTAGCTTACATTAAAAATTTTAAAAAATTATCACATCTTTTAAAAAATCGAATAGATGAGATATATTTTCCCGTAGATGAAAGACCATTAAAAGCAATTTATAATTGTCAAATTTGCACATTTTTAAGAGCCAAAACAATACAGCTTTGTAGCAATTTCTCAAATAATACAAAATTAGAACACAAACACTTTTCCTTATCACAAAAATTTGAAACTTTTCTTCATATTTACAATTTCATACTTAGCATGGAGGGTGCTTGCGAATTATAAGCAAAACTTGACCGAACAATTATGAATTACTGTTATAAATTCACAGCAGCAATGAAAAAAGGATATTATTAGCTGAAAAGTGTCATATTTTTTGAGAAAAGAGCCTTTGGAAAACAGATTTCAGTTTTTGCTTCAATCTGCTTCTCTGTTCTATTTTTTGAATCTCAAACTATTAATAGTAAAAAAGTACATTCCAACATTTATTGCCCCAGTTTTGAAGCAAGTGAAAACGAAAATGAAGAAATTTATGAAATTTGATTTTATATAATGGCAAAGAAGTAATGACCAATTTAAACTTTAATAACTAATTCAAGCATCATTTAAAAAAAATTTTTTTCCTTTTAAAATTTTTTTTATTGTCAGAAAATTGCTTATGAGCGTAGTTATTTAAACCAAATTGCAGGTAAGTGTTAGTAATCTTTCTGAAAACAATAACAATCTACGATAATTACTCATTAAAGTGCTAATTAAAAGAAATACACCACCAAAATCCATTTTTACTCATTTTTTCAGTTTTAACATGAAATTTTAGTGTAGAATTATATTAATACATTTCTCATTTATAAATTGAAACTATTCTTTTCTTTGTTACAAGGATCCAGTGGAGGACTTTTTCAGGCCAAGATCTTGGAACAAATCATGTCGTATAATCAAGTTTTAATGTTTACATTCCTGTCATTTTTTTAATTACATATCATGTGAGAGAGACATTTTTAATAAATTTATTTTCATTTTACTTACTAGTTTCTTCTCTTTATTTTCAAATACTTTATGATTGATTGTACAACTTTTTGACAAAGTGTTTGCTAACATACTCTTACTGAAAATATGCAGACACAAAAATTAGAAAACATTATTAAACATATGCTATTTGGTGCTAAGGGATTTATGTGCAATAAAAACTTGTAATCACATTTTTTTATCGCAGTGGATATAGTATTCGACGCCCGGTGGCTGAGCGGTAGCGCTTCGCGCTGTCGTGCCACAGGTCCTTGGTTCGATCCTTGGGCCGGGCAAGGCCGACTCAGCCTTTCATCCCTTCAGTGGGTCGATAAAATGAGTACCAAGCATGCTTGGGAACTAACACTGGGGTTCCGCGTTCGGCTGACCACCTGACCGGAACATATGCTCCTGCACCCCAGAGCCCAAGGTCAAGAAAACTGATATGGGCACAGTCGGCCTTGGCCCTCTTAATGGGCTGTCGCGCCACTGAGTTAGTTAGGATATAGTATTCAGCATGTTTTTTTTTAAAGACTTTAAATCAAAATTTATTCTTATATTTTTGTTTTTTTAAATTTGAAACAAAAGAAAACTATTTCTTTGAAAATGTAAAAAAGTTTTTAAGAAAGTGAGGGCTCTTTAAGGGCTGCAACAAAGAGGGTGATGATTAGCTTTTTCAAACGAATTCACTAAATTAAAACTAAATGCAAGTTACTGCATTTCTTTTTCTTTATTGATTCTATAGGATTCTAATGAGATATTTAAAAAAATTAATTTTTTATACAATATTTTTTTTTAAGAATACAATTTCAAATGATATTTACATATAATTATTTTCAATAGAAATAATAAGTAAATCAATATTACATCGCAAGTTGCTGAAATATTTATCCTTAGCATCCAAACAGTTTTGTATCGTAAGCAAACATATTAAAAAAAAATTTAAATTATATTAAAATATATATGAAGGGCTTAGGACAATATAATAGGACAAATTTCTAACTTTTCAGGTGAGAGTTTTTGTTGGGGGGGGGGGGGTGGCAAAACACAACAATTTCCATATAAGTAATAAAATGTCACCACTTAGAAATTCTAAGAACTAGCAAAGTATTTAATTGAAAACATACAACCAGTTTGACCCAAAAATGTAACTTTTGGGAAAAGTGCAGCTGATCTCTATATTATCCCAAGCTCTTTACATAAATTAAAAATATGTATCAAGTCCAAATGTAGTAACAGATTTTATTTTTATACTACAACTAAAATTTACACAATTTACTGAACTTGAAAACAAAAACAAGATTATACAACACAAATAATAATGCACAATAAATTGTATATAAATATCCATAGGTGTTGTTTGTTTCCAAAATACTTTAAATGCAAATCAACAAGTTAAACAACAATATATAATCTTCTCAATAATACTAATTATTGATTATAATATTCATAAAAGTTATTTTAATCAATGTACAATATACTACATTCATGGCACTAGTGCACAATTATTTAAACATCTAACAATTCAAAAAAACAAACAAAAGCATATTTAAGTAAAGAAAAAGGATATACCGGGTTCATATCCAAACTTATTCCAAAAAATATTTTTGAATAAATTTCATTTTCCCAACAACGGAAAGTCGGACCCAAAGATATGAAAAAAATATGCATTAATTCGTCAAGCAAAAATATAAATTTTGATTTTTAACTAAATTAACAAAATATAAATTGTTATTCCATAATTGCATGAATCAATTTAAAGAGCTATAGTAAATCTTCTTGATTAGAGTCCACCACCACCTGATGTTTTATCACCTAAAACATAGAAACGGTAATATTGATTCATTTGCTCTAAGAATATGAAAGTTAAAACTGTGTGTGGTCCCAGTCTAGCATAATAAGGTGTAAATCCTTTCCATAAGCTGAAGAATCCTTCATTTCTTATCACCTTCATAAGCACATCCTATATTTTAAAGAAAAAAATGTTTTTAACTTCTTAATTAGTGCAACAAGTAAGGTTTATCAAAATAAATAAGTTTCAAAAAAATAAATATGTAGTAAGTATGCCAAAAATGACCAACAGTTTGAATAATTAAACAGAAAAAATAGAAGATAGATGCTGCATAGAAAACGAAATGTGTTTATTTTCATCAAATTTCAAAATTTGTTATAAAGTTTAGCAACAGATGGCAAAGTTGGCTGGAAAAACTGATTTCTTATTGTATGTCAGACCATTTCAACTAAAATATAAGCACTGAAATCTTTAGACAACCCCGTTAGACCACCACATATAGCTGCTGCAAAATTTCAAAATGTTTTATATTTTTTTCAGTTATCAGTGCCATCTGTTGAAGAACATTCAAATTAATTTTAAGAACTAAATTAAGAATAAGGTGTAAATAAAAACCTAAGCAGAATCCAAGAAATTGTATTTCTATCTCATTCCATTTTTTGTTAATTGATTTATCAGACTGCCAGTCATTTATCAGAACAATCTATGCATAAGTAATTATATCATTTTTACCAAAACAAGTAAAGCATTATCGCAACAGCCCCTGGTGGGCACTGGAGGTCATGGAAGTTAAGGCTTAACAGTTTCGTGACCAACAGCATGATTGTGGAGGCATGTTCAACACTGTACGCAAGAAACCTTTACTTCCCAGACAAGCTCGTACCCATCAAACTGAGGCTTGGTAGGCTTCAAGCCACCACTAAGGATCAAACCCCAGTTCTTTATAATAACAGTTCAGTGCCTTAACCACTGAATTATTGCGGCTATTTTTACCAATATATGGAGAATAAATTAACTAGTGGTAGTCATTTATTTATTGTCGTCGACTTTTGTGATCCCAGTGGAGAAAAAGTAGACAAATGAACACAATTGTTTTTGTGATTAAAGTAAAATAGAAAGGTAAAAAAATAGAAAAGTAGAATAAAATAGAAAATATTATATTACCTAATATATCAGAACTTATATTTCCATAAAATATTTTGGATAGTAACTCATTATTTTAATTATAGTAATATTTTTAACTAGTACAAAGTTATACTGCAAGGTTTTCTTTTTAGAATAAAATGTTTTTTTTTAAAGACAATTATAGGAATAAACTACAGAGCCAATGCATGATAACTCTATAAAATAAAGATTAGAGCATTAGATTTGCGTTAAATCATATATTTTGGATAAAAGAAGAAATAAAATATTGTGTTAGATAAAATCTAACCCAATATTCTAGAAATACAAAATTATTTTAAAATACTAAAATTAAATATACAATGTTAACACTTACCCCTGCACCTCTGTATTCAGGTTTGCCATCTATCATTTTCATGTTCTGTATCCTAATTTAAAAAAGGAAGAAAAAAACATTTAAATTAGATACATATACATATATTACTTCAAATAAAGGGGCAAACATGGTACATCAGGTCGGCAAACTTAAGCAAATTAATAAGTTTAACCTTTAATAGAATCAAAATGAACTTAATAACACGCTAACTTTAAATAAATAGATTTCTAGATATAATATACCCCATAGTGAAAGATTCCGCAAGTCAGAGACTTTATTTTCTTTGAAGAAAAATAAATCTTTTTCCTAACATAAGATTCTTGAAAACATTTAGTTTTACAACAAAAACACATTTTAGTACTTCTAATAACTATTCCTGTAATTACTAGACAGAAATTACTATTGCTAAAACAAATGCTCATGCTGTAATCAAACAAAAAGAAAACTGTTGAAAAAATTGTAAAATTTTTCAGATTTGTTATTAAAGAGCACAGTAAAAAAAATTTTCTTCTCATTTTTCATTGGTATTGAAGAACTAAACTGTAACTGTAACATGAGGCCTATAAAATTGTATGCTAATACAACACGAACACCTTGAAAAATAAATTTTTTTTTTAAAAAAAAAAAACACTTGATTATCAATTTTGGAAATAAATAGGAAATACTATTGCGGAAGCACTTATTTAAGTTGTAAGCAAACAAAAAAGAAAAACCATTGAAAAATAGTAAAATTTTTTGTGTTATTCATTACAGAGGATTATAATTTATTAATAGTTTTTTTTCACTGATATTAATCAATCTATTCATATTAGATTTGAGCAATAACAACCATTAACATTGTAAAACTGCAATTTTATATGCAGAAGATAAGGGAGCTGTTGGAACAAAATCTTTGTGGAAGACTTTTTCAGTGAAGGTAATTAACATTTGCATTCCATGAAAAGAAAAGCCACAAAAAAATTTCAGGATTAGTCTGAACACAAGGAAATTTAAACACAAGATCACACTTTAACACTTTTCATTCACACTGTGGTCAGAGCAAATTGCAAACAGGAATTTGAATTCTGAGATCATTGCATACTTGTGACGAAATGTAACAGTATCTTGATCAGGAGAAAATCTGGAGAATTGAAGCATATTTTTGCCATTGGTAAATAAGACCATTTATTTTGCAATATCGGTATTTTTAATACATTATATCTATAGAAATTCATTTGGGGATTCGGAAAATATTTATTACATTAAAATTTATGCCATTTTTGTCTGGATAAGCAACATAAACAGAATGCTTATAAATAATAAAGTTTAGATATCCCACATAGAACATCAACAATAAAACAGACTTAAAAATATATCATAATGAGTAAACTTTAAAAAAGTCAAATGCACTAACAGTTATCAAAGGAACATCGGATAAAATAATTATCACAAAATTAAAATGCTATTCATTACCTAGTTTTAGCTATATCGACTGGCATTGATGCAGCTGTTGTGATTAGACCACTGATCATACTTGAAACAAAGTGACACATTATATTATCTCTAAAATAACCTAAAATACAAGTTGTTATTAATAAAAAAAATATTTCAAAAAGACATTTAAAAAGAAAGGCAGCATTTATCAAAATATGAAATATATTAAGTTATAACTATACAGTGTAACCTTGAAAATTCTGAAACCTGTGAAAAGCGAACAATTTTATTCCACTTGTAATGAAAAATAATGGCCTAAATCAGATTTAAACTTAAGATACAGAGATATGCATGCCATAACATTATCATGTTTAAAATCCAAAACAATAACTGCTGAAAAAGCAATTTGAATTCATAATGAAATTCTCACCAATCAAGAGTTTAAAAAAAGTGACTGTTTCACAATGCCCTATTCAAAATTCAGTTTGCTTGTTGAACTACTATTGCATCGAAAATTATGTAATTTTAAAATCAACATGGCAATCTGTATAAATTCATGCCAACAAGACAACTGAGAAAACCATAAGGATTTACTATAAAATCATTGAGAATCGAGCATTTTAAAAAGTTGTTTCTAAAATATGTGTCAGAAATCTGTAGCTGTACTGTACGAAAAAAAAAAAAAAAGAAAAAAAAATTAACAAGACTATACGTTTTCATAATGAAACCTTAGTGAATACAGTACAGCACTAAAAAGTAATAAGCAACTTAAAATTTGTGTTTCACAATTATTTCATATAAAAAAGATCAGGATCTTAAAAATCTGTAGCAATAACTGTTGGAAAAATGATTGAATTGAAAATTAAATCAATTACGTCAAAAAGTGAGTACTCAAATGCATAATTCAATTTTACATGTTGTTATAATTATAACTCTATTTAACTAAAAATAATGGGATTCCATAAAATGTGTGGAATTAATAATTATCTAAGAAATATTAGACAAGTCTATGTGAATTGATGATTTAATCTCAGAAAATAGAGCACATTGGCCAGATTTAAAATTCATGTGTTATAGTAGTGAAATATCAAGATTTTAAAAACCATGGGGAAATTCATGGAATAAGGAAAAAATAAATCAATTACCATGTACTCATACATTTTTTTTTAAAATATGGGTCTGTAATATTTGAGGTTTCTGTTGTTTTAAATACATTAAAAATCAGGAAATTTCCTAATTTCTAACCTTCAAAACAATTTCACAGTTCCAATTTTAAATCATTTAAAAAAAAAACTATCTGTTTGCAATGTTTAGTCGAATAAATAATACATGAATGTTGAAAATTGCAAGGAATTACTTACAGTTCTAAGCTTAAAATAAAAAGTTTAACTTACTTAATAAACTCTTTTGACACATTATTTTTTAATTTGAATTTATTGCTTTGATATAATTTAATAGACATGTGTTTAAATTACCTGTATTGAGTAAAATCTGTTTTGCTTGAGAATATGAAGCTAATTGTGCAGCATTGACTACCATAGCTCTACCAATAGTTGGAACACACCCCTATATAAGAAAATAAGTATATTAAAATGCTTTATCGGTTTTGAAAAAACAAATTTTTTAGTTTGTTAATAAATTAAAAAATTCATTAAGTTAATAAATTAAAAAATATTACTTCAGTTACGATTACAATCCAGAACTTTGATAGGTTAAATTTATTTACTTTATAGCAAATAAAAAATATAAGTACAAAAAAATACCCAGACATTTTCCCCAAAAAAATGCTCATAATTTATGACGATATTTGATTTTGATCCACCCTACGGAGACTTAGAACCATACAAGAAATAGGGTAAAGGCAAATGTTTGATACTGGCCAATGATAACTCATCACTTTGTCTCGTTTTAAAAAACACTTTTAATTCTTCCCTTTTTCTGGTGAAAGCCTGATCGTAATCGTGAACATGTTCTAAGATAATAAGTAATTGAACTATATAATTCTTTCATGAAATTCGGTCAAAAGCATTTTGTTTTGGACATAGTGTTAAAGGTGACAGGTTCTACGGTTATGAGAAAACACATTTTATTATGAATTTGTACAAATAGAATAAGAGAAAAATAAAAGAGAAAATTTCTAGAATTGAAACAATGTACAAAAAAAAAAAAAAAATTTCTAAATTCCAATCCCAACAATTAATTTGATACAATATTAGTAATTTTAGTAAATAAAAAGATCTTTTTATTCTCCAAATAATAGTATTTAATTTAAAGTTTTTAATCTTATTATTATTTATAAGTTTTTAATCTTATTTTTCTACTGATAAATACATGTTACTATAAATTACCTTGAAATCTTGTGCCTAGATCTGCTTAGCTTAATTTTTATTATATATTTTTAATAATTGTTTGTTATATAGTTTTAATAATTGTTTGTTATATAGTTTTAATAATTGCTTGTTACTTTAATTACCTATGACAAGGTAAATAAAATTAGCAATTTCTGAGTAAATCAGATCAATTGTTTTTAAATTAAAACTAAATGCACTCTGCACTTATACAATTCCAATATCGCATTATTTTAGCTGAATCCTACTTTTTGCAGTTGCTATGCAGGAAAAAGTTTTTAGACCCCTGATTCATAACAACTCTCAAGATATTTAGCCAGTACAGTAACTCAATACATGCTGAACAATGCGCTTTAATTAATAATTTTTTATATACAAAGCGTAACACAAAGATCTCCCTATACACCCCAGCATTGAAATGCGTTTATAATACAGGGTGCGTAGCCAAATCTTTCAACAAAAAATAAGCACCTTTTAAGTTATTTTTAAGAGCTCAAAAACTATTTTTAAGCACTATATACATTAACAAAATGCAAAATAAGTTTCAAAGATTTTACAGGATCATGATAAAATAACTAGTTTCTGACAAAAAAACTCTTTTCTTGGTTATATTAGCCACCATAAGAAGATAGAGAGATTTTTCGGTTCAACTTTAGAGTATAGAAAATGAAGCCTGAAATTGAGAATATCTAGCAAACTGCAGCAGAGTTGCACATGAGAATGCAATAATCTCACCGAACCCAGCTCAGTAGACGCAAATCCGGACTTGCAAGTATTTCGTCAAACATGTAAAATAATTGGCTCTTTCATACGCTAATCAATCGAAGATACGCTGAAATGAATTGTGAAAACGTTGAATAGAACAATGTGAAAAGCACACTTTTGCATAATAGGTTCCGAAAATCGACATGGTAAAGAAAAATATCTTATTTTCGAAAAGGGAAAATTAAGCACTTTTTAAAAACACCCAATAAAAAAAAGCACCTTTAAGGGCTTTTAAAAAACGAAAGTCGAAAAAAAAGCACCTTTAAGCACTTTTTAAAAACGCTATGCACCATGTAATAGATGACTTTTTAGTAAACTATTAATTAATAAAAAAAAAAATTCTGGTATTTCATAGAATGTAATATATAAGAAGCAGTTTCAAACAATATTAAAAAAATAATAAAAAAACTTACCCGCCACAGTGTAAGAACTCCTTCTTCGCGAGTTATTCTAATGAGTGCGTCAAAAACATTTTTGTACCCCCTCCGCTCAGCTTCCGGAAGCCTGCATAACACACAGTTATTAGAAACATAGATTACTTTATTGAAAGACAATCACTTGGGAAACACATACAGATAAAAAGAAGACAAGAAAATATAATATTTTGCATTCCAGTTTAAAAAAATAAATTAGATTTTTCTTTCATAATGGTTTCAATTTAAAATCTTAATATGGAAGAGACATAATGTCATTAGAGACAAACACAACTCCAAAAGTCCACTATATTTTAATTTTTTTAATTTTTTTTTAAAAAAAAAACAGCAATATAATAACACTTTCATAATTTTTCCTTAAAAGTCTTTTCATATTTTTTATCACTAAAAATTAACTATGTAGAAACTCTAAAAGTAATAAGTGACTAATGGTACTTTCATTTACGTCACACTAGAGCTGCACAATGGGCTGTTGGTGATGGTTTGGGAAACATCCCTGAGGATGAAAGTGAACAATCAAAATAAATATTTTTGCGACATGTTTCATAATAATGATTTTTAAGTAATGACTTCATTTAATCATTTTCTTAGCACTATACCTTACAAGCCAAGACTCTCTCAATAATCATCATAGATAAAGTTACAGCAAATAATTTGGGTTAATTTGTAATTAGAAATTTTTTTCCTCAGCACTATTGCTAGTTACAGACTAAAGTTGTCTCAGTTAGTATCATAAATCAGGTTAAAGAAAATTATAGGGAAGAATTAAAGATTAATAATAAAGGACAAAATTTTTTCTTCCTTAGTGCAATAACCTGACACAGGCCAAAGCTATCTCAATAGTAAGTATTCTCCATTGGGTTAGCAAAAATTATAAGAAATATTTAGGGTTAATAATAAAGGATAAAAAGTTTTCTCCAGCACTACAACCTTTTACAAGATAAGGCTCTCTCATTGGGTTAAAGAAAATTAGATAGAATAATTATGGATTATAAACTATTACTTATTCAACATTACAGCCTGTTACAGGCCAAGGCAGTATCAATAAATATAAATTTTATCGGATTAATAAGGTTTTAAGGAATAATTAGGCAAAAAAATCAGAGAAAAAAAATAGAATTAAGGTTGTTTGGTAGAATTTTTGAAATTTATATTGCAAATATAAACATTGTATTAAGGTTTAAAAAAGAAAATGGAAAACTACACAAATCACTATTTTTACAAAACAAACACTATTCCTTACCTTCCATCAGCTGTCATACGAATCAAAGATATTTCAGCTGGTGTTCCAAAAAAAGCACCTACTGCTCCAGCAGCCATACCGATTCCTGCTTTCATAAAGAAACCGGGAGGTTTACCACTATCTCCTCTATAAACAGTAAATAAAAAAAATTATCTATTTTCAAAATATGAGCATTTCTTAAAAAAAATTTCTACTAAGACAGTTCACAAATTTACGTTTATTTACATTGTGTTAATCTAATTCAACATGTGTTGTCACTGACGATATGAAATATTGATTTAAGAATGGGACGAAATAGAAAAGTACAGTTTGCTGCACTCTGCTTAGTAAACTAGATAGTTCCATCTCCTCAGTTCTATAATTATTTACAGAGCTTATTAACAAATGGCCTTGCTGACAGGAAAAACTATAAAGCAATGTGTTCTGTTGTTTGTTAAACAATTTTAAATGAAATATTTTCATGGGTGTACGTTAATTTTGTTCTCAAATAGTGCCACATCGTATCTGCAAATAATGATTACTTTAAAAATGTTGTTTTATAATTTTGCTAATTTAGCAACACCACCCGTTGATGAAATCTTTTTAATTCATTTTGAAACTTGGTAAGAAATAAATTGTTTAATTTTATAAGCAGAATGCATCAAATTAAAAAATTTTTTTCTCACTTTTTCAGTTTTTCTTTAACTGATTTTTCAAATCTTTAGTTCATTATAGAACACCTGATTTTTTATATCTAAGAAATCGTTGAAGGATTTTAAAGAACAGGTAAATATCCTATTAATGATAGTAATAACCTAGCATAATTCAATATCCAAAAAAAAAATCCATTCATAAACATAAATATTGAAATATTTATGAAGAAACCCATTGTTTCGTAAAACTTATGTGAAGCATATACATACGTATGCAGCACGTATACGTATGCAGCACGTATACGTATGCAAGAAAGTTAATAAAATCAATACAATAAAAGAAAAATAATTTTAAATGCAATATGATTGCTATCAATCCATATTAAGTTATCTTGATGCAGTTAGTGAAATAAAAACAGCATAGAAGTAATTTTATTTTAAAAACACAGAACTTTTATTAAATATATTTTTTATATTTTTTTTAGTATTTTAAGTTAATTTAGGTCAAAATTAGTAAAAAATACCTATATTTAGCATTTTAATAAATTATGGTTATGAAATACAACCTGCATCTTTTTCTACGTTAAAGGGAAAATCTTTTAAACACGGCTGACTTCCAAACAATAATTTTTAAATTTGCAGTCATTTAGATCTGAGAGAAAACACTTATTCATCATTAAAATTTCTTTACTATACAAAATAAATTATTAATAGCTTTTTGAATATAAATGGGGAAAAAAACTTAAAACTACTTTTTTCGGATTTTATATTTTAGTGCAATATAATTCAGATAATCTAACAGATTTAATAACTATTAAGACTGTTTCTTATAATTAAAAATACCAAAACAAATTTTTTGTTTGCAATTAGAAAAAATATATATAAAAGGGACACCAGTGTCCCATCAGCGCCAAAGGGTTAAAGCAGTTTAGAGAGAATTCTTATGTCAGATATTTTCAGTAGGTATATTTAATCTTTAAATTTACACCTCTTATGAAACTTTAATACTTCAGTACAAACTACATTACAGGTATGAAAAAAGGAAACCATAAATAGATTTTAAAAATCAAAGCAATAAAAATATATGAATTAATTCAAACAACATAAAAAATATTGAATACTATTTACTTACGAAAACTTCTGAAATAATGTTGAATAAACTCCCATTCTGACAGTTGTGTAAGATGCTTGACGTAGCAAGCCAGCAGAAAGCCTAAAACATATTTCAAAGCATAGTAAAATTTGCTTTTCAAATAAATTTTTACATCATGAAAATTTTAAAATCAAAATCCACATACAGTTAGTGAATAGTTTATAGCCTTAAGACTATTACTTTTATAGAAATTCCTGTTATAAAATAATACTTTTAAATAAAGAAAAAATTAAATATTAATTTAGCTTTAATAGCTATATTAAATGAAGATGAAATAAACTGTCACAAACAACCTAAATCTAGTCAATAAACTTGCTAATTGGCTACATTTTAAATAAAATAAAAATTAATTACAAACTAAAATAAATAGCTGAAATCAGGGTTGGGTTTTTGACGTCAAAAAGTGGTTTTTGACATGACAAGGGTATAATACTGGTTTAAACCGTCAAAAACCCGTCAAAAATGTCAAAAACTAAAGTTTGCCAAAAAAATATATAAACTTCAAAACTACCAACAGTTGCCATGCATTATATTGAAATTTAATTATACTATAGGTAATCAGCAGGTTTTAAAATATTTTTTAATTAAAATTAAAGTAAAATAGCAGATTTAAAATCTCAGAAATTTATATTCAAATGCATGTGCAGAAAAATTTTGCACAAAATTTTTTTAAATATTTATATTTTGAAAAAAAAAATTTTTTTTTTTTTTTTTTGATACTTAAGAAAATTAAAAGTTTATTACTATGCATTTTTGACATACAAGGAACATATAACTAATATTTATAAGGAACTTACAAGTTATGTTGTATAAATACAAACTTGATACAAGTGTATGAAAAAAATTTTTAATGTTATACCGAATATCTTTATTATCCAGATTGTTAATTTGAATTTAAAAGTAGTTATATTTGTGAATAATGATAAATATAATTCATATTGTTTATTATATTTATTTATAATTATTACACTTATCATTTTAAAACAATTTTTACCTCTTAATTTTTTCCCCCACTTGTATTAAGAATACAAATAAATGCATATCTTGAAAGCAAGAAGTAATTTTTCAACAGCTGAATATTTAGATATTTAACAAAACTATGTATATAGTATTTAGCAAAATGAAATTCACAAGTATTTGGATAAACTAAATTTTCAGCACAGTAAATGAATAGGCTGAATATACTGTAAATCGACACTAACTACTCTGTGTATTTAACAGAAAGCACTTAAATTTGTATTGTCTTATGTTAAAAAGATTATTAAGAAGATTTAAAAGAATATTAAAAAGATTTTTCTTTAAAAGATGTCTAATGTGCAAAACTGCTAATGTTTATCTTTAAAAATGTCTAATTTTTAGTATAATCTATACTATACACTAAATTTGGTTATAAATAAATTTCTTAATAATATCACTGCAGATTTTCAATAACACATGAAAATGAATACATAATATTACAAAAGATGTGAGCTTTCAAAAGTACAAGATTTTGGTTACTATTCAAAATATAAGTGTTTTCAAAATTTTAAATTTATTTTTTCTAGAACATATTTAGAAACACTATCCTTTATAAAAAATATATAAATTTTATTAATTAATATATAAATTTATTTTATTAATTAATATATAAATTTTATTAATTAATTAAATTTCACATATAAATATAGGTTTTTGACATTTTCGACATTTTTGACAGTGAGGTTTTTGACGTGACGGTTTAAACCATGGTTTAAACGGTCAAAAACTGTCACATGTCAAAAACCTGCCAACCCTGGCTGAAATTGATATCATTTTAGGACACAGATTTTGATAACTTTAAAAATACCTAGCTCTTAAAAATAACAATGTTCCTAATGAAAAAGAAAAAACTTCCCCATAAAATGAAAATTTTTTAATAATCAAAGAAGAATTACAATCTAAAAATTATTTCTATCCTAAGTTTAGAGAAAATTTTATTAACATGTGTATATTAATAGAAAGTGAGATACAATTTCCATTATAGTTCGAAACAAATTTTAAATAAAGCGAAAAATAACATATGGGAAAAAGAAAGTTTTGAAAGAAAGAATTTTGGCAGTTATTAACGATATAAAAAGCAAAAATATTCTTAAAGCATTCAGTAAAAAATTATTTGATAATGCAAAAAAACCACAAATGATGGGTGAAAAAATATTCTAATGTTTAAAAAAAAATTATAAACGTAAAAAAAAATTCTCAAAAGAAAAACAGAATCTTCAAAGTTTAAAAAAATGGCTGTAATGAAAAAAAAAAAAGGTTAAAAAAAAAATAAAAAAAAAAGCAAAAGAAAGAAAAATGTCATCAAAATCCATTAGTAACCATCATCATTGTGCAAGTAAATTTAATATCATAAATATGTTTGTATAAAGCAACTTTTCAAACCCCCAAAATTTTACTCAATAGGGGGTAGACTTTTATAGCAGCAATAAAGTTGGGCATTCATTGATCCTGAAATATTAATACAATATAAAAAATTTAATAGATATGAATAAATCTGTATGAATTTACCTCTTAACTATTTTTAGTATGCTATAACAATTAATTTTGCATTATCTCTCATCACATTTCCTTCCCACATTAAGTTTTTTTTTAGAAATTATACTTTAAATTACATTCAGAAAAAAATATTAAGTATAAGAAAATTAAGATAATTTAATCAAGAATTTTTCAAAAAATATAACCAGGGTTGATTGTGGCACTGAGTGAAAAACCCTGAAAATTTTATGTACAAAAAGTCTATATGATTTTATAAACCATACATGATTCATATTTAACATAACTTTTTGCACTAACATTTATAATTAAATAACCTACTAATGCAGAATATCACACCTTTAGAGTAACTAATTCAAGAAAAAAACTTTATTTTTACAAGAATTACGATAATGGATTTTAAAATCATGTGAATATGAATTGCAATAATGGATTTTAAAATTGTGTGAATATGAATCGCAATATTGGATTTTAAAAATGTGGAAAACAAATTGCAATATTGAATTTTGAAATTGCTTAAATACAGTTTTTAAATCAGATAAATGCAAATATTGATGTTTGACATTACTAACATGTGAACATGAATCGCAATATTGGATTTTAAAAACTCATGAATACGAATTGCAGCATACAATCACAGCTGTATCACACAATGAATACTTTTAAAACATGCTATAAAGTTGCAAATTTTAAGATTCCAGAATATCTGTGGAGGATTTTATAATGCTAGCAGAGTTATCTTACATATCCCACTCTGCAATGAATTTTGCATTTGCTGAGTCCCACAAAAAATTTTCTTTACCAACCATCTAAAGGAATTTGAAAATTAAAATAGAATACAGTGAACTCTCACTTATGCACCGGTGTAAGGGGCCAAGAGAAAAAAGCGCATTAGTGAAAGAGGCGCATAAGTGAAAAACTTCAAAATTCTAAAACGCAATGCAAATTGCAGTGACAATATGAATAAATATGTTTCTAAAGATTTAATGTTAATATTTATACTGTTTTGGTATTTACTATAATTATACAAAGAAAAAATTTAACATACCTTAAGACAATTTATTTTCTTACAAAATAATCTTAATACATGTTTGTATTTGTTTTTCCAGTTCATATAAATGGGATAAGGGGGTGTTTCAAAAGCAAAATTAAATTGTAAATAGTCAGGAATAGTGTCTAAAGCTTTCAATACTGCTGTGTGATTTGGAGAAACTTTATCATCTTGTCAGTATCATCCACCACGTTCTCATCATTCACAAGTTTTAGTTAGATATAAATGAACAGTTCTTCACAAAAAATTTGAGTTTTATGGGAGGGGGTGAAACATATCACATGATAAATTTCTAAGAAAAATACTTGACGTCATAATATGCTGCACAATAAGTTGTTCAAGTATTTCCCTCACTAAACAGATCACCTCCTTTTATGTACTCATAATGTCCATCTGACTGCAAGTAAGTGATCGCGGTCTCTTTCATCTTTCGTATTCCAGGTGTCTTCTTTTTCTAGAAAACAGCATGGGGGTAAAACTAACCTCTGGACAAGAGGAATTGGTCATTTTCTGAAAGATGAATGTGCTTTCATTGTTGTTGGTGTAAAAGATAAGACACCCTATTCAAAATTTTAGAAAGAATCTCTTTCCAGAAACAGCAAAAATGAAAAGGTCACAGGGGGAAGCAAATTCAATAGGATCTAACAGCATATATTTCTTTTTATCTGTAACAAGGATTGCTCATTTGCTTCATTTTTAATTTAAAACATTTTTTCTTAAATGAAAAAATATTTAAAGGATTAAAAAATTAAAATGCCAGCCAAAAATTTCGGCGCATAATTGAAAAATTTATTTTTAAAGCGACGCATAAACGAACGATGTTTATCATTATTTTCCTATCTAATGCACTGGGACCTATAAAAATCGGCGTATAAATGAAAAAGGTGCATAAAAGAGGTGGTGCATAAGTGAGAGATCACTGTATTCCATACTTGTTTTTTTTTTTTTTCATCTGTTGACTTATATATCCAACATAAGAGAAATTTACTATCTCGTAAATAGGAAGTCGACTTATACACCGGTATATAATGTCATCGATTTTTTTTTAAAAATTACTCAATAAAAAAAAGTCAAAGCTAAAGCTTATGCGTGTATTTTGGACACATCTTTTATTTCTAAAACAAAGATACATTTTTCAAAAGGTCAGAGAAATAGAATAAATTCATTTTGAAAAATAAATTCACCTTAAACATTCTAGAATAAAATTTAGTATGTCATTTAAATTTTTATTTCATAAAATTTAAAAAAATAATTTTTCATTCTGAAACAAATAAAAAAAAATACACGAATCTAAAAGGCAAAGATATTAAAAAAAATAGATAAATTATATTTAAGACACATAACTACAAAAGATGTATCGGGTGCCATTACTTGATTGGACCTGGAAAAAAAATTTTCACAACCCGTTACCAGGTCCTTAGTCTCACAGTCTGGTATCTTCACCGATTAACCTTCATTTAAATATAACCTTCAAACAAAACTATTCATAAAAAAGGCACAGATATAGAATCGTAACGTTAAGGACAGCAAAACTGCTATACTAATTTTCTGTTCAACATTGGTTTTAAAATAAAATTTCTCACAGAGAATCAAAAAGTATAAGAGATTGTACTAAGTTAAATCTCCATGCAAGTAAATTACGTTATAGTTATAAAATGATTAAAAATTGAACCCTAATGATTAAAACATTTTTGATTTTTAATATATTGTAATTCTGCTAGAAATTTTTTAAAATAACCAACATTTATCAAAACCTACATTTATAAATGCTATTGAAAATTTAAGTAAATCAAATGAAAAATTAATTAAGAATTTCAACTGTTATCAGATAATTCCACATCATAGCAAAGTTTAACAATAGGTATTCAATATCTCTGAGAAGTCATAACAAATTTTGTTTAGAAACATGTTTTTAGATATAGTTTAAAAATAAAAAGATGTTTTTTTTCTATGTAAAAATTTCCTCAGGGCATGCTCAAATGTGACTTTCCTTAGAACTTGGTGCAAAATATTTGTTCCATAGAAAAAAGAATTTAGGTAAGTTATCTTATTTAGTTTTAAATAACATGAACAAAAAATCATAAATGCACAAAAAGTAATATTTCTATAGAAGTATATCACAGTTACATTTAATTTCAAAACTCTTTTTCAATTAACCTAATAGCATCTGAGTTTTCATTAAAAAAATTAAGCTTTCATAATTATTATATAAAATTTTCTAAAAAATATACTAAAACGTGAAAACTTACACAATGGGGAATAAACATATAGCACATATATGTGTTTAATTTTCCGCAAGTACAAAATCACGATTATGTTTTTTTTTTTTTTTTTGTGCTCAAAAGACAGTTGAGAATACAAAGGCAAAAACAATTTCTTTACCCAACATAAAGACCTGATATTCCCTCATTTCTAATAACACTCTTTATAGCATGTAAACTAGTTTTATGCTCTTTAGCCTTTCCACCTTCACCTAAAAAAAAAGTAAAAATAAGTATTAAAAACGCCTGCAAACAAAATTTTGTGTTAGAAGACAAAGAGTGATAAAAAATTTCTTTCTACAAACAAGAGAGAGCTAAAAGTAGGCACATAGTGTCCCAAAAATTATTGACAACTTGAAAACTCAATTATAATGTCACAAAGGTGCTGAGAGTTACCCTTGCTTTTACTACTTATTTATTAACTTTTTTAATACATTAACCATTTTATAAACCTGTAATTATATTTATGATGATTCAGTATTGATTTATTCAGAGAAAAAAATTTATAAAAAAATATGTTAGTCAGAGAAAAATAACAAAGTTTAATAACATTATATTAACATACTGAATTAATTATGAAAAGGATATGCATTTTAAAAAAATTGCACAAGTATTTTTCATCGAACTTTTCATTTCAAAATAAAATAATCAAATTCAACAATAAAGTAATATGTTTTCCTGATAACCATTCTAAAAGTTTAGGAGAGTTTTTTTTTTTTCTTTTCAATTTTCACTTCGCAAAATCCACAATTCAGTTTATTTCATTCATTTTCAGCTTCTGCTTACACCAAATTCAAAATTAGGCGATGGTGTTCCACGCGGGTAAATTCAGTTGTCTGATATAAAACAGAACTTAACTGTAGACCTACTATATTGTTGATAAAACAATCAATTTAAATAATTTCACAACATTAAAAAGTTTTTATTTGGTTAAAACAATTACGATTTCTATTGAACTTCATTCATAAAATAGGGTATTGCCAAAAGAAGGATGATTATTCTGGGTCCCATAGACAAATATTAATGGGGATCGCTGCTAGCAATTAACAAATAAGAGCTATAGTTGGAGTTAGAACACAACACTTACCACTGAGCTGCATTCTGTTTTTAATGAGATCAAGAGGCTGTACAAAGCAAGTAGCTGCCATTCTAAAAAATAATGGAAAAGTAAATAATGAAGGATAGAGATTTTTTCACAGCAAAAAAATTATTATATCAAAATTTTTGAACGAAGAAGTGTTTTACAGAATTTTCTGTACACTTTAAAATGTTTTTAAATAATTAATGCAAAATTTTCTAATTAATTTATAAGAATATTAATGCGCACTCAGTATTGAAAATCAAACAAACATATATCATTCACCCATATCTCTCACAAGTCCTTATTCAGAAAACTCTTTACACGGTGTTTAGAATAAGGTATTTTGAGTTTATTAACCGAACTGTTTCACATCACAGAGCTTTTGGAGCCTGCTCCAAATTTCTTTAACTTTTGAAAAGTTTATCATTTCCCAAGTGAGATCATTTTTCTTTATTTAATAATAATTCCTTTACGCAGATTTTAAATATTCCCTTCAGAAAACTAAACTACAATAACAAAAAAAACCATTTTAAGGATTAATAAAATACAATTTACAATTTTTACCAGCTCGGGAAACATTCCTACTGAATGTGGTTTGATCGTTCCACTTAAAATATTCCAATCAAATTCTCAATTTCTAAATGTATAATTTTATATGAATTTTTATTTTGATGAAAAGGTGACAAAAATATTGTTGGAACAGCATTGAAAAATACTTTGTAATAAAATGAAATGCTGGTAATCAAAAAATTTTGAATTCTACACAAAATCATTTATTTAAAACAAAAAAGAAGGAAAGAATACTCTCTTGACATGAAAACCAATTAAACTTTTTGGTTTGTTTTCAAACAGCTTTGTCAGAACAGTTTGGAGTGGGTTCCAAAAGTTCTGTATCTAGAAACAGACCCAACATGTCTTAAAATTTCTCAAATCCACAACATTGCTTCAAATGAATAAAATAAGCATTTTTGGTAACATTTTTCAGAAAAAAAAAATCTTGATTTAGCATAAAATTAAATTATTATAAACTCTTTTAAAAATAAAAATAACATTCACATTATTTTTCTTACCCTGCGGTACCACCAAATAAAAATCGAATATAATTTGGCATGGAAGGCGGAGGAGGTTGAGATGCTGCCATTTTTGTTTTATAATTCTGGAAGAAAAAAAAAAATTTGTACTTAAAAATATATATCTACAACAACACTTGCAATAAAATAAACATTTTGCTTAAATTTCACTCATACAAAGAAAAGGTAGAAGAGAAGATATACATTAAAAGCAGCTAAGGCATAGTTTTTTTAAAATGAAACATGCACAACTTAACACTATAAATAGATACAAAAAAAAAATTTCATAACAATGCTTATAAGTGTAATTAAAGAATGATGAAAAAAAATATTTAAAACTAGAAACTTTAAAAAAAAAAGGGGGGGTAGAATTCAAAGAACTGGGTAAAAATGAAAATGCAACTCTTTGAGGGTAAAGCCAAAGGGCTCTATTTGAAAGAAGAGAATAAGAAGATAATTTTAATTAGTAATGCATGCTTTAGCTTTTGTTCCCAGTTAAAGGGATAAACTTGTAGGAAAAAATCTTTTCTGTTAGAAAGAGTGTGCTTCTCTATAATAAGAAAGGTCACGAAGGATAATAAAAGAAGAAAAAAAAGTTTGAAATCTTAAATGTTAGAAAGGGAGTAATCTAAAAATTATTAAAAACTGAAATTCATGAAATTAAATATTTTAAGGGTGGGTCTGCTCCTCTCAGCCCCACCTAGATGCATCAATTTTTGTTATTTGTTCTCTTGAATAAAGAATTTTAAGTTACTTTTTTTAAGAAGTTTCAACCAAAATATGAAACATATTTATTGCATTTACATCAAGTTTACTAATAAATACACTTTCTTTCAACAAAAGACTTAACATTTTTAAGCATGACTAAATTATGATGAAATGTTACATAAACGCACTATTATCTACTCAATGTAACAAAAAATGTTCTTTTTACGATTAAAATATTAGTACAAAGCTCTATTTCTAAGCATTTAAGCCTATTTTATTCCCAACTTTGTTGTTGTGTTCAGATTTTTTCATATTAAAAAAGGATAATCTTAGTTTAAGTATTTAATTCTGCAACTAATAAGAGATAATCTACTGTTTAATAAATTTTAATGTATTCTTAAATAATAGTTCTATCAATATCTGTAGATAGAAATAACTTCACAAAATTTATCTAAGTTAGAGCTAGGAAAATTTATTTCTATAGCAGGGTTGATACTTAATTAGTGGAAGAAATCACTCGAGTTTTCAGAGGAAGAATTCTAAAAAATAATGCATGTATTTTTAACTATGCAAGAATGAGTTAACACACGAAAATAATTACGTTGGACAAAAAACACCAGAAAAATCAAAATCGCATGAAAAAGTTAGAAACAAGCATTAAAGACTATTTATCATTATCAATCTAAAAGCCTTGAAAAAACTTAAAAGATTTACATTAGTTCAAAAAGCCCCACTTGCATTATCTCTTTGGCGCCTTGGTGATTGCAGTTAACAAAAATAGGCACCGATATGAAAATATCCCCCAAATGCTTTCAACATACATATCATCGGTAAGTTTTTAAATCTGGACACAATCTGAAATGTGTGTTTATAAAAATGGACATAGCTCTAAATGCATGCTTATAAAAATGGATGCAGCTTAAAATACATGTTTACAAAAATGGGCACAGCAAAAAATTCACCTTATCAGTTTTTAACCTAAATGTAACAACTAAACAAAGAATTAAATGCTAGTTTTTCCTTTCTTATTTAAAAACCAAGCATAATCATTACGGGGCCAAGTCCCAGACATCAGGATCGTGGTGGCTAGGTATATTTAAATGTAATTCTTTAGGTAATGTCTTCATATTCAGAACTCTAAGTAATAAAATGAGTTTCAAAATTCTTACAAGGTAAATTAAATTTACAAGTAATTTTAAAAAAATATATAGCACCCATGGCAAACTTGTAAAAATAACTGATGACTTTGCAAGTCTTTGACTACAAAAAAATAATAATTTCATAAAACATACCAAAGGACTCACACAAATGGACATAACTTTGTAAATGGAATTATTTCTATATAGTGATCTGTTGCACCAACTAGAATCGTCAAGATACCAAATGGATTTTAAATGTGTAAATTTGATTAAAAATAAATAAGTAACGATGTATGCCCAGGGAGCTATACCCTTCTAGTTTTACCTCTTCTATGACTTTTTATTTCAGTTTCTCGCCAGCCGCTCATTGGGAGTTGCAATGACTTGGAGATTATTCTACCGCAGATCACAATATGGAAATCTTCCTTTACAAATTTATTTGGATTCATAAATTAATTCTTTAAGAAAAGTAGAATACTTATGTGTACGCAGTAGACAAACAGAATCAAATGCAAAGACCATTTTCTTAAACACGCATTTCGAACTACACCGATTTTCTCAAACATGCATTTTGATTTCTGTTCATTTTCGTAAACACAGATTTTGAGCTATGTCCATTATTATAAACAGATATTTTCAACTGCGTCCATTTCACACTGATTTTGATCTGTGTTCCGATTTAAAAACTTTCTGACAATAGATATAAATAAATATTTACCATTATTGCAGAATATAGGCAAATTTATATTGCCCAATAAAATACATGTATTAGTTTTGTACATCATGATTTAATACAGTATGTACATCATATTTTTTTTCATATTATATACATGGAGGTAAGTATTCTCAGAAGATTTCTGTATCCCATATCGTGATCTGTGGCAAAACAATCAAATCTTGGCAACTTCCCAGCAGTGGTTCGCGAGAAGTTAAAAATAAACATCACAGAAAGTAACCAATTCGAAGGATATAATTCATAGTGGCTGGAATGTTTTGATATGGTGATCTGTTACGTCAACTACAATCGCCAAGGTGCCAAATAGATTTTAAACTTGTACATTTTTATTAAAAAAATATGGATGTTTGCCAAGGAGTGGCTACAAGTTATACCTTTTGAGTTTGACCCTTTCTGTGATGTTTTTTTTAAAGTTTTTGACAGTCCGCTGCCCGAAAGTTGCCAAAATACTGCCACAGAGCACGATACACTTTTGCACATTTTTTTAAAAAAAATTCTAGTTTAAAATCAATTTGGCGCCTTGGCGATTGTAGTTGGTATGGCAGATCACGATACAGAACTATCCCCAGTATTCTCTTGTTCGTAAATATTTATTTATACAGAAAGTGATTTACAAAAAAAAACTTTTTAAATTTCCCAAGGTGCCAAAAAGATTTTTAACTTGTTAATTTTTTAAAAATAAATATGCAGACTTTTACCCATGAGTGGGTTTAAGTTATACCTTTTCTGTGATGTTTTTAATTTAATTAGTTTCTCACAGGCCACTGCCAGGATTGGCAATTACTTTGAAGTAGATCACAGTATGGAAATCTTCCTATTTAATAAACAAATACATTCAAAGCCATATAAATCTATATAAAGTTCTTCTGATCTAAATATTAGCTAAATTTTTAACTCCAGATTTTGTTTATTTTCTACAAAAGTTGTTATTTTAAAAAAATTTATCATCGGTGATTGAAATACCTTTCATTACATGATAAATTTTTATGAACATGCTTTTTAAATAAATTAATGCTGCTAAATATAAATTACGCCTACATTTTCTTTAAGAAAGAAGATCAAGAAGATTAATAATGTAAAAGACCTTGCATTGTTTTGATTTCTTCTCTTATTAAATGAAAACAACTTTATAAGGACAGTTATGTTTTACAACTTAATTTTTATATTATACAGTATTAATATTCCTGAAGTTAAAAAAGTCACAATGAAATATGAATAAAGATATGGTAAAAAATATTGATATGAAATGTTAGATAATAAGAACATTTCACATACAAACTCGAACAAATATGGAATGTATATTCACAAAAAATATGATGGATATTCAACAATATGTTCCACGCATTTGTTATTAAAAAAAAAATACTATACCAATCATAAATTACTCACATTCGTGTTCAAGAAAACTATATTAAAGTTCGGGACGAGGAAGATGTGAAAAAATCTTAAGAGGAAATAAGAACTAACATAAACTTTAATTTATTTCCGAAATCGGATTACGATTTTACGAATGATAAATTTCCATAGGATGAGTGTAAATTTTCCACTACTTTGTCGATTTTGTAATATTCAGTTTATTCAGTCCGAACTAATTAAAACGTTTTTAAAGTTCAGTTTGAATGGATTTTTGTGAGAAAAAAAAAAAGTCAAGCACGTGTTTTTGTTTTTATTTTAAATTTGATTTCTTTTTTTTCTTCCTCTCTAAGTTCGACCTTTTCATCTTCAAGGAGTCACTTTCAACTTCCACATAAGGGTTACCGGAATTTGTAACAGGGATGCTAAAAAAAAGTTAATTTTTGAAAAAGGAAAAAAAAAACATACTTAGTGTTATAATTTTCTTAACTTTTCTTTCAGTTAAATTGTTGAGATTTTATTATATGATATATACTTTATACTTATATACTTTTTCTTTAAAAAACACGGTCCCTTCGTAATTTTTTATCTGCCAAATAGTCGCCAAATGACATTTCTATCCCATGAGGTTGGGGAGTGGAAAATGAAACCAAGGGACCCTGTGTTCGAGGATATCATCTGTATATAAAAGAACTTTCGGTTTCGTATTTTGACCTTCACAAGGTGACGTTGTGCTACTCAGCTGTCAAGGAATTACGTGGTTCTCATAATACTAGTAAGCATTTAAACATTTTAATAAATCTTGTTTGTAATTAAAAGTTTTTAAATAATTAACTAGTAAAATTTTTTCTCACATATTATTTTTTTAAATTATTGTGTATAATTTTTAATAATGTCTACTTTTTTACTTAAAATTAATTAACTTGAGCTATTAATTTGCACGTGCTAATAAACGCAATTTGTATTGATGCAAAATTCTAAAATGTTACATACTTCCTTCCTCTAAAATTGTGTTTTCTGATTTTGCAAGAATGTCAGGCCCAAAGTTAGTAAAAAAATTTTTTTTTTAATACATTGGTATTAAACTGGGGCTATTTTAGTTTATAACTTCTTTTATTCATCTGTTTTTTAATATCTTACTGAAATAAAATTAAATTATGAAATGCAGCATTATTATATTTATCTTTCCCTTGTCTTGTGTTGTCATGACAATTGTTATTACTCATTGCTAATAATATATTAATTGAGTTGTATTTAGAGTAAATTAATATTGATGTTATCCCAAAATGTTTTTCAAATTGTTATTTTTAAGTTTAAAATAGTTTACAGATTTTTAATTGCTGAATTTTGCGACCGGCTGCCCTTCTGTATGATGCTGACGTGCAATGCCGGTTTCGGTCACACCCCACAAATGAAGGTTTCCTTCTTAAATCCTAATACATTTAATAATTTTGCTGTCTTTAAAAGCGTCCTATTAATTTCATTTCAGTTATCAGCTGTTATTGATGCTCTAAAACTATTAATGTTTCGCTAATGTGAAAATTGAATTTTTTAACATTAAAAAAATACCTTATTAACTGAAGAGTAATTCATGCGTTAAATTTTGATTAAATTAATTATATTGATAAGAAAATAAAGCTGTTTTTCCTTTTTGTGCAGCATTTAGTTATTAACACTAACTGAAATAGTGACATTGTTTTTTAGAAGGTGACAAGTAGTGAAGGTCAGTATAGGACATTAAGTTTTAAGTTATTTTACTTACGTAATAGTTGCATAAATAATTAATGCTTACATTTAATAACTAATTTTGATCAAACTAATATTTAATGTCCTATATTGAACTATTATTTATGTTACAAAATGTACATTATTTTAATTATAAAATTTTTGGGATTTTGCAGACTTAACAATTACTAAAAAAGTTTAAATTTTGATATAGTTTGTTAGAAGTTTTTAATTTCTATTTTTCTTTTGCTGCATGATTTGATCCAAAGTTTTAAAGTTCAAAATGCACACACATGGCAAAGTTTTTTTTTTTTTTTAAAGTTTTTTTCTGCATAATGAGTTGAAGATTTTAGCCAGAACAGCAACTAATAACATTGGTTGCTCTTGAGTTCAGCTGTGGATGCATCTATTAATATATTCATTATAAGAAATGGTGAATTTATGTGTTATGGTAGACCCAGTGCTCATATTCTTTTCATCAAACTTCTACTCAATTTTATAAAGTAAACTTTAACTTTTTATTTCGTAGGAAATTTTTTTTTTTTGTTTCTAAACATTTATAAACAGAATCTTTATTTGAATTATACTAAGCTTATTTAAAAGCTTAATTAAAATATGTACAACTGATATGTTTTATGGTACTTTGTTATTAATCTCTGTTTTTTCTTTCTTTCAATTTCAGATCAAAAGAAAATATGGCCAAAGTTGGAATCAATGGGTATGAGTATTTTTAAAAGCATTTCTCTATAAATGTTTTAAAATTAACATTCTTAAGCTAAAGGCTAAATCAAATCTTAATTTGATAATTAATATTCTATTATAAATCTGTCTAGTGCATATTTTTTGCACTAAAGACTTGTATTATCATAATTTTTAAGGTTGATAGATTGTGGATACTATTCTAATATTTTTTAATTAACTTGTCTAAAATATGTGTTAAGGAATAATTTTTCAGATTTCTTTCTATTTAAAAAAAAAATACCTATGTGAAATTGTAAACTTTTTAGTGAGAAGAGTAGGCAGAAAAAAGCATTGAACTTTTTTTTAAATTTTGCCTTTCCCCATTGTTTTTTTTTAAGGCACTTGAAGTTTGAAAAATACTTAACCTGAATAAGTTTTGATCAGATTAGCGTTCTCCTTATATTGTAATTTTATAATTTGAAGAGTTAGTGTTAATTGTAATTTAATTTACCTAAAAATGTCTTTTATTTAACTAAAGAAATGTATTTTATTTTTCTTGACTGTTCGGGATTTCTCACCCTCAAAATAGAGATGTCATAGTATGCAAAATATGGTACCTTATTTAGTTCATAAGCAGTAAGAGATCTCCCAAAGAATAAAAACTGGCAGGGCACTGCCTCTCAGTGAAAGGTACTTTAAGTTACGAAATGGCACACGGTTTCCAACGTAAAAATGTATTAAAAGGTGTAATATTATGTTGTAACTGAATTTGATCCTCAACAATTTTTAAATTACCTTCTTATATATATTTATGTATATATTTCGAAAAATTAATTTTCTCTCATAAAAACAGGAAAAAATTGTAGCTTATAAAAATAAAGACAATCTCTGTGCATAAATTTTTTCAAAGGAAGTATAAACTGAAATAAATGATTAATTAATAAGCAACTTTAAAGCTTTTTTTCTATAATTTGATCTAAAAATTATGAGAAAATGAACATTTAAAGGCACATTTTTTTTTTGGAAAAACGAGTATTTAAAATATTTCAAAATTTAAAATCATTAAAAAATCAATATTCTCCCCCTCAAAAGTGAAATACTTATAAAAATTTAATGTGTTGAGAATCATCCGACCTAAGTAAATATTACTAATTGTAATCAGAATTAAATCTATAAAGACATAATTTTATCAGTGTGTAATCATTGTTTAAACAGGAAATTTTTTTCAAAATGGGATATTGAAAAAAAGGTGTTTTTAAGGAAAGGCTGCTTTTTTTTTAACGCTAAAATGCTGCAATAATTCCTCTACTGATTTCTCTGTATCTCTGGAACTAATTGCTCTGTATGAAAAAAAAAAATTATAATTGCCACAAAGTATAAAATATTTTATCTTAATTTAAGCTGTATGTTTTAAAATAAAGAAATCGATGGAACTAATCCTTTCCATAATCTTTTAGTTTTTCCCAGAAGCTAATTTTGTTTATATATTGGAATTTTTCAAACTGCATTAACTAAAAAAACTTTAAAGATTCTTAACTATATTTTGAAAAATCTTTTTTTTTTTATGCATGAAAATGCCTATGAATAAATTTGTCTTAGATTCTTTTGATTTACATTTAGTTCTAGAGACAGTTAAATAAAAAAAATAGTAACTTTGGAGCACCTATCTTGACTAAACTATTTGAACCATGTGTTTTTCATATCTCAGCTGTAGAAAAAGTTTGTCAATAGAGTTGAAGCAAATATTTTGTTTGATTTCTGAACTTATCGCCTCAAAAATTAACACATTTAAGATTTAAGTATTGATCATAAAAGATTTACTTCTGCTTCTTAGTGTGCAAAATTTCCTAAAGAGCTTTCTTTCCCAGACTATCAATTGATTTAGTACTGTTAATTATTATATGATTTTAATAACATTTGATTTTTTACCTAAAGCTGAACTCCAATCTTTATTCTAGATTTGGCAGAATCGGACGTTTGGTACTCCGTGCCGCTCTTTCTAAAGGAGTGAATGTTGTTGCTGTGAATGATCCTTTCATTGATGTTAAATACATGGTTAGTAAGCTTTGTTTTTCTAAAAGATATAATTAAACATAAATTTTTCAGTTAAAGTATTAGTAATTTAGCCTATGAATCACCTTGGTGTCTCTAATTTAAACGTTGTTTTGTTTCTTAATTATTTTGTGAAGATTTTAAACTTCTATTTATAAAATAGTTCTGTTGTAAAACGAGAAATGGTTATATTTTGTTTAGTCTTTAAAATCTGTTCAACCATAATAATGTATGGTACCATTTTTTGTAGGTCTATATGTTTAAATATGATTCTACTCATGGTCGTTACAAGGGAGATGTCCATGAGGAAGGTGGAATGTTGGTTGTTGATGGACACAAGATCCATGTCTTCCAAGAGTAAGTTGCTTGTAAATTAATAGAAAATCTATCCCAAATTTATTTTTTATATAAGATTTTTATTTATTAAAATTATTAATTTTATGTTATGAAAATATGTCTAAATTTTATGCTGTATCTGAAATACTTACAATATCTTAACTTTATTTTTAAATCTTTCTTATTGATATTTGGTTTTAAAGATTTGTTATTTTGTTGCTTAACACTATTGCGTATTGAAATAAGACATGATTAGTAACTGCTGAAAGATAAGATTTTTCTTGAGCACTTTTTACCCATGTCACTTGTCACTATTTCTATAAAATATAATTACTAAAATTGTAAAGCATTCTTAAGACTGGAAATGCAATTTTATTACTTGTGATTACTAAATTTTTTTTATATTTATTTATTTTTTTTGTTGAAATTTAAAATAAGGCATATTATGTTTGTCAAAAATTTGAATTTTGAAGCGTATGAATTGCAAATACTATGCACATATATTTCATGAGCTAAGAGTAGATTTGTGGAAATCTTTATATCAAGTATTGATGCCCTAATTACACATCACAATTTATAAAACTATTTCTGTCGAAATTGTAGTTTCTTGAATTCAATTTATAAAATGAATTTTCTTGAATTATCACTGTCTTACAAAAATAGTATTCCAAAATTCAAATACTACTTTGCCTGGCTCTGCTTACCAAGTTCACAGTACGCACAGACAAAATATTTTGTTTAAGAAACATAATTCACTGTAAAACTCATCTTTTTGTACCATAATGAAAAATTCTTAATATCATCAACTAGGCAGTCACTAATATATATAAGTTATAATTGCATAGTTAAGAATTAAACTTAAAGCTTCATTCGCAGATAATCTGATATAATTTAAATTTTTTTTTCTTAAACACCTTGAATTATTTCTATGCTCTTTGGTTTTAAATTGTAACAATACTATTTTTAATTAGAATGAAGCCCAGCAGTATTCCATGGGGTAAAGTTGGTGCTGACTATGTCGTAGAATCAACTGGAGTTTTTACAACTCTTGAAAAAGCAAATGTAAGTTTAAAAGATTTTATTACATTTTCTTATTACAATTTTTTCGGATGGATTGTTATTAAAAACCGAACTATATTTTTAGACCCACATTGAGGGTGGAGCAAAGAAAGTAATCATTTCTGCACCATCTGCTGATGCTCCTATGTTTGTAATGGGTGTGAACCATGAATCCTATGACAGCGCCATGAACATTGTCAGCAATGCATCCTGCACAACTAACTGCCTTGCACCTTTGGCCAAAGTAGTCAACGATAACTTTGGAATTGTGGAGGGTTTAATGGTAATTATGTAATTTTGAAAGTTTTATTCAAAATGTAATATGGAGCTGCTCAAATAGTCTAACCTAGATATTATGAACTGGAAGAAAGATAACTAAAAATTATACAGTATCAAAAATTTTAAATTCATGACAGATTTTTTTTAGCTTTTCAATCAAAATAATTATTGTAATGAAATTTTGAAAGTTTATGACATATTTTAACTTCAAAAGAAACCTTTATTTCAAAAAATGCAAATGTAAATGCTTTTTATTTGATTTTTTTTTCTTCAATGGATTGCTCCCGTTCTTGTTTCATCTTTTTCCCATATAACTTCAAATGCTTTTTTCTTAATATTTTTTATTCTTCCTAATCATTAGACTTTTTTTAGTTTTTTGACAGCCCTTAAAGGTGCTTTTTTCACTCTGTGTTTTTAAAACTTGCTTAATTTTCCCCTTTTTCCAAGATGAGATTTTTTTTTTTATGTCTATTTTTGCCACAAATTGAATTTTCACTGCTCAAAGTTTTCCCATTGTTCTATTCAACCATAATCCATTTCCAAATACCGTTGGTCCTTAACATATGAAAGCACTCATCATTTTACTTGTTTGGTGAAATACTCATGGGTCTGCATAACCTTTTATTTAAATCTAAACTCCATACAGCAAATTTTTGAAATTTCATTCTCTTATTTTGAGCACAATTAAATTTGTCAATATTAACCCTTTTTTAATAGTAATGATAAAAATATGCAAAAGTATCATTTCAGGTGTAAATTCCACAATTCTTATATCTTCCTCAATAAATCAAATACCCTCCTCCCCATTGTAAAGATAAAATTTTTCAATCATTTGTCATAGAGCTCCTATTTACGAATACAAACCAGTCAGTTTCATCAGAAATTGAGAGAAGATATCAGCTGGCTTATCTTCAAAAAACCCTCGTATATTTCTTTTATGAATAAGAAAATTCCAAAGGAATTACAGTTTGTGAAGCACTCACCTATGTTAGTTATATAATACTAACCAGGTTTGAAAAAAATTATGTGTTTTCAGGGATCTGTTTACATGAAATTTGGGTCTGTTAACGGACCCTTCACAAAATAATTTATCTTTGAATCGGACCCTTCGCAAATTTGTTTATCTTCATTATTGCTTTGTTAATAGAGTAAACCCTTCCTGGGGGGGGAGGTGAAAGAAAGACTGTTCGAGACAAACTAAGTTTCCCTAAGTTTAAATTCCAAATGTAGTATTCTAAGAAAATATTTCTACTTTTACAAACATCGTGTCCTCATTTTTATTAATATTAAATATTTTTTCTTGTAAATAAATAATTGATCAATTTATATTTATTCATAAAATTAATTATTAGAATATTATGTAAATAAAAATTTCTGGCAATTTTTTAAATAAAATATTATAAATTTAAGAATTGTTTAAGTTTACTCAATGCATAACACATTAAAAGTGATGCATTACTAAGTTGTGTTATTTAAAATATGTCAATTGAAATGATTAAAAATGTGAGTGATTTTTGTTTAAATTCTTCGTTCGAAATGAATATTCTGTGTTGAGCAGTATAGGCTAAATACCAAATATTTGTATGTTGCATTTCTAATTTAGTAGCAGCAATTGTTGAGCAGAATCTTGTATTTATTTACAATTTAAAAACTACTTGAAAAGGTTTTTTGCAGTAACAGGACCCTATTTGCACAAATTCACAAAAGCAGGACCCTGGTTGAAAAGATGTGACTTAACGCTTATTTTATATTTACAAATTATGAATAGTTTTGGCAATTTTACAAAAACAGGACCTTTCACAATATGTCTAGACAGACCCCTGTTTTTAATTACATAGAAGCATATGTTTATGATGATCAAGAACATTTTAAATCACATTTATTAAATAATGAAGAATAAGAACGATTGCTTCTATATATGATTCAGTCAATTTAGAGATTTCATTGGGCGAAATTGGAATTTCTCTTCCCCCCCCCCCCCCCAAAAAAAAAAAAAAATTTTGTACCATCCCATCCATTGCATGATTTTTTTTTTTTTGAGGAATAGATAATCTGGACTGTTTCTTTTTAATTATATTTCTTATTAGGGTTTCAAGAAATTAGTCATAATGTTCAAGAATTGTTTTAAAAATTTGAATTCAAAAATGCGTTTTAAATTAGATATCTGGGGGGGGGAACTTTGATAAATAAAAATTAAACTGTTTTTTCCTTGTGTAAAATTATTTTATAGATAATTGTCAATATAGATAATTATCAATAAAGTTTTTTAATTCAATTTTCTAGCTTTCTTTTGTAGAAAATTACGTCTACTCAAATGTTTAATCTTAAATGTTTGAAAAAGTTTATCTTATTAATTTGTATGTATATATTTGCATATCTACTAATATTAACATTTGCAATTGTCAATTGATTATTAATTATTTTTTTTTTTTTTAGACCACTGTCCATGCCATTACAGCTACTCAAAAAACTGTAGATGGGCCAAGTGCCAAGGTAATTTAAAGTTATATTTACATAAAATGTACTAGTATTAAATGCAATTTTGATCTTACACTTGGCTTTTGTTTTCTAGCTGTGGCGTGATGGCAGAGGAGCAGCTCAAAACATTATCCCAGCTTCAACTGGTGCTGCCAAAGCTGTAGGAAAAGTTATTCCAGAATTAAATGGGTAAATTAATCTTCTTTCATAATAAAATTCTTTGTACTAGAGACATTTAATTTTAATGCTTAAAATTTAGTGTAAAAATTTTGTTTCAAAATAGTTACAATTTTAGGTTTTCATCAAATTCTTTTTCACTTGAAAATTACGAAAGTTTTAGCATTCAAATAATTTAGGTATATTTTAGAATTAAGTTGCCTAATAATATTTATTTTTAAGATAGTTTTGGCTGTAGTTTGAAATTTCTTATATAAAGAATTAATAAATTATTCTCAGAATTAAGTCTGAAGTTTTTTTTAAATTATCTGACTGCTAAAATGTTATAACTAATTATAAAATTACTAGAATGGGTTTCGTCATTCTCATGACGGCTTATTGAGGGTCATGGAGGTTTAGGCTTCACAACTTAGTGACCACAGTCATGATGGTGACAATGTGGTCATCATTGTACACTGACCACCTTTAATTCTCATTCAAACTGGTACCAAGAACAAAGGAGTGAACTTTTTACTATCTATTTTATGCTTTCTGACCAGATTATATATTTTTTAATGATTTAGATATTTTTCTTAATTCCACATAGTTTTCAACTTGGGAATACTCCATGTATATTTACTTTCATACTGAAATAATTAAATGTTTTGGACTTATTTAATTTTCAGCAAGCTGACTGGAATGGCCTTCCGTGTTCCAACACCCGATGTGTCTGTTGTTGATCTTACTTGCAGGCTATCAAAAGAAGCAACATATGACCAAATCAAAGCTGCTATTAAGGCTGCATCTGAAAGTGACAACTGGAAAGGCATCCTAGGATACACTGAAGATGAGGTACTTTCATAGAATATTGGAATTATTATAAAATCTTTTAAACAGTTAAAATATTACTAAATTTTTATTCTTAAAATAGTTTTTTTTTTCTTTGACAAAGCAGAAACTATAACTAGTGAAGTTTAAATATTGGATGTAATATAAGTAATATTGTATCATATGATCTAAAACATCCATTCTTAATTTTCAGGTCCACGATTTTAATGTCTTATAACTTTTTAAATCTTTCTTCAAAATGCAGTAATTCTCGAATAAAATTTGTTTTATAATGTTTAAATATATCTATATTATTGCATAAATATACGTCATAAAATGATATATCTGGTTAATAGACAGCTTTCGTTTTTTTAAATTTTTTTTTCTTCGAGATAATCTAAAATTAGATTTTATGTTTTTAAATCTAACTTTCTTTCTTGCAGGTTGTTTCATCAGATTTCATTGGAGATACTCACAGCAGCATTTTTGATGCCAAGGCTGGCATTTCATTGAACAACAACTTCGTAAAACTTGTGTCTTGGTATGTATCTTTTATTGCATAAATGTTGGTTTTTATTTCTTTTGATCATTAAGTTGCACACTAACAGCCTTCAATATGTTCTTGCAAATTTTTGTAAAATGTAAATATAATGGGGTTGCAAATCAATATTTAAGATGGCAGTCCTGTACTACTAATGAGGTGCTGACGAAAATGTTAAAACTAGTTGCAAGAGTTAATCAATGCATGCAGAAATTATTTCAACTAATCTAAGTTTAATCTTATATAAGCAGTAGTATTATAAATATTAAATCATTTTGATCAGTCAACTTAGTAATATATATTTGTATAAAATTAAATACTTTAAAATCTTAGAATTCAAGCTAAAGGTTCTATAAAAATATTCTTTTTTGAAAAAGACAATAAAAAATACTTTAATGCTTATCAAATTAAATATATTGAGTAATATGAATGCAAATTTCCTACTGTAATTAAAATTTATAGCATTAAAATGATTTTAAATTAAAATGGAACCATTATTGTGCAAAATAATCAACATTTAGTGGTTTACTTAAGCTTTTAAAATGTTTAAAATTAAAAAATTTCCATAATTTTTTTTTTTTTTTTTTGTAAATTGGAAACAATGCAAATAGTACTCTCTTAAAAATATATGTATGCCTTCTCTTGTTGTAAATATTTTAATATTTAAGGACTTAAAATGCCTGTGGAAATACATGGCACTGCACTAACCAGCTCTCTAGTTAGTGCCATGGATTATCAGATTCAGTTCTTTTCTTGAGATTTAGCATGTAACTGAGCTGTGAATTTAGATTTTCTGTGTGAGCTAATGATGATTTTATTTCTTTTATGTTCTCTTAAAATTTCCAATGAAAAAATTTTAGTGTGTATAAATACATACATAGTAAAATTGTCTAAGCTGGAGTTATAGAATAGCTTTAGCTTATCTGCAGCAGAGTTGGAGCATCTAAAAATTTTAGACTTCAGGTTCCTAATTGCCAAAGAAGCTACAGAAAACCTTTTGGAAATACTATAAAATTAGTATGAATAAAATGAATCAAAATTTTAATTTATTCAAATGCATTTGACGTAATAAAATTTTATTAAAAATATCTAGACTTCTCACATGGAAACCTGTAGCAATATCTGCTGAAGAAAGAACAGAAAATCGTTTGAATTTGCGATAAGATTGTCGCAAATGAAACTCAGAATTACATAGTTATTTAAACGCTAGATTCGAAACTGAAAAGTCCTAATATCTTACTAAAAATCTGGGTTTTCAAAACCACATTGACACTGGTGGAATTGGTGCAAATTAAGCATGTCAGAAAATAAGAAGTTCAAAATTACAGATTTTTTTTTCCTTCATAAAAAATTTTTTATGTTCAGGTGGTACCGTGCACCTTACATAGATAACTGGATAGCCACTGGTTGTGCAACCCTAAGTCAATCTGCTAATTTCTACACCTACTCTGTATTTAATAATTAATGTAAAATAAATAGAAGAAAAATTTAGATCTTTAAGGCACTGTTTTTCATTATGTCTTTGAAGAAATAAATAATAGTTTATTTTGACATCTGTTTTATACTGCATTACTTATCGGTCTTATTTTTGTAGGTATGACAATGAATATGGATACAGTAACAGAGTTATTGACCTCATCAAGTACATGAAATCCAGAGATGGTTAAGAATTGAGTTTAAATTCACAAAGCAGTATTCCATTTCCTTTTTTTGTCACTAGGATTTGAGAATTCATGTTGAAAGTTGTTATTTGTTCCTGCTAAAAAGACTTTTTTATTCAATTTCATTTACATTGTTAAACGTATTCTCTTCAGTTGGCTCTTTTAAAAATTATTAAAATTATGTTGTATTCTGAAATAAAATGCATTATTTATTCCTCCATGTGTTGTATTTAATTGCAGTTGCTTAAATAAAACATAAACGAGTACTATTGCTAGCAGTATGATTAAAAGGACTTAAGTGAAATGAGCACGAAAACTTATGGTTAATACAATTAGTTTTAAAGAGTTAGTGATTTAAAAAAGTTATTTTGTATAAGATTATCAATTTTATAAGATTTTAATTTTTTGCATGGGTTTTTCAAAACACTTCAATTTCTACCCATTGTCAAGTTTTGCATTACAAATGCAAAACTTTTCAATACTAAGGATGGGAAAATTTTTGAAATGCATAATCTAATTTTACCACCAACTGTTTGATACTGAAAAAGAGTAGTGAAGATTGCACAGTTCTCTACTATATATTTTCAATGAAAAATAATCATCAAAATTGTACAAGTAATTTAAAGATTTTCAAAATTCCAATTCTTTAAAAATATTTTATCGAATTTTCTGTTATTTCTCACTCAGTTCCAGACCCTTGACTGTGATTTTTTTTAGAAGGGATTTTTAAAGTATATGTAGCTCATTTAAAATTATAGAATATAAGATAGAGGTTTTATGAGACCTTTCCTCAAAATAAAAAAAAGTTCAACTTTCATATTAGATTTTGGGAAAAGCTTTTTTTCCAAAAATTTAATTTATACTTGTATTCTCAGAAAATTTATTTTCCTCAATACACCACCCCCTAAGCGTGTTTCATTCGTGCTAACTATTCAGTTACAAGTCTAAAGAATCATTTATTTTGAGCTGTCAAGGTATGTATTTTTTTTTTTTTTTTTATAAAACACTGACAAATATTATTTTACAATCTATTAAATTTTATAATTAAAATATCAAATTATAACAAAACACTTTAAACTAAATCACTCCATTAAAAGTTGATTCATAGAAATACATAAATTATTGAAATAAAAAGAGGCTAAAATAAATAAATTTCACTGGTTATTATTTTCTTAAAAGAGTGTATGCCTTAAATTTAAATGGCAGGTAGGAGAAATATAGAATAACTTCATTAAAAGAAAGGGAAATCTTAAAACAGCTTTTTTTATCACTTAAAAGTAGATTCAGATATTTGCAATACTAAAATAAAAATGTATTTGAATATATTTTTTAATTAGAAATTGGTAGAATTTCCATTGCAATCATGACTTTTATGAGAAATTTTATATTACATTTTACAGAAGTATAACAAAATTGTATTAAAATTTCACTTGGTTATTTATTTGCATTCTGATAACTTCAAAAGAATTGAAAAAAAATTATTAAATTTTATTATATTTTTCCTTAAGTATAGTAATTTACAAGCAAAATAGTTATATAATATTACTAATTGAAATATAACATAGTATATATACACAATAAAGAAAATCAACAAAAACTAAAAATAATCTCGCATTTCAATGATTTGTAAATTTATTAAATCAGTAATTTATTTTTACTAAACACTATTTTGATTAAAATCAAAGAACTCTTGTAAAAAAAAAGTCTCAGCAATTTTTGTTTTCAAAAACTAAGCAAGAGATTACAAATGGCTACTCAGCCAGATCTCTGAAACAATTTCCCTTTAGAGTTTCATCCCTGATAATAATTTATTAATAACATAAGGTGAAATTATAATTTAAAATTGCTAAGCATACTAGATTTCTTTTTCAATAGAAAAAATTTTATCTCAAATTTATTATGCTAGCTTTGGAAATTAGTATTTTTATTATCCAGAGAAAACTTATTTCTAATTTGTTTGGAAACTAAATATTTGTATTATTGCTAAGACTAGAAGAGATTGTTGTCTTAGCAATAATCTCTTCTACTCTTTAAGTATTGCACTTGAAAGATGTCTCAAGTTTAAAATAAACAGGATATCAGCATACATTTTATTTATTTCTTAATAAATCAGTGTCCTATTTGGAAAAATTATAACTTGGAAAATATATTTTATTTTGAAAAGAATTTTTTTGGTAAATATTTCCAAATGAGGAGCTGCTGTTTTTTTCATAAATCTTTCATTTCTTGTAAACAGAAAAAAAAATGACCAACAAAGTATTTATAAGCTTTACACTGGACATATTTAGAAAATTTTTCAGTCAAATTTACATAAAATTTTAAGACCTTTTTTTTAATGCTAATTAAAGGCTTGTAAACAGGTCGTAATAATCAATATTTTTCTCAACTTTTGGCATTGTTAACTCACAGTAGCAATAAAGTGCAACAATACATTTTTTCTTTACACTATCCTAATTAAAAGCATTTTTTATGATTAAACACATTTACCAAGAAATTATTTTCCTTGACTGAGTTCAGATGTTCAAATTTGAACAATATCGATTTTGAGGAATTGATCGTCGAATCTGTAATACCTATTGTTTAGCATGAAAATATATATATATTTGTTTCAAAAAAAAAAAATTTGGAGTGCTCCTCGTACTATTGTATTGATATATTTTGTTTTGGCTATATTGATACAATATTAGAAAGCATTCCTTTTAAAGGATATAATCATGTGAGCTGATAGAGATATTTTTCCTCTAGATTCTTAACAAAAAAAAATTTAAATTATGTTATTTCATTTTATTTTATTTTAATAATTTTCTTCTCTTTTCATTATTCTGTAATTTTTTCCTGGTTTTCCCTACATTTTGAATTATATATATATACACACACATATAAAACTTAATCAAATATTTTTTTTTTTTGTCACCTTCTATACAACAAATACAAAACACTATTAAATCTTTTTTCTTTTAACAAGAAACAAATGAAGAAAAGCTGTACTTTTCATAATAATATTTATTCAAATCAAATGTACAATTTTTTAGAGATATACATGAACTAATATTTTTATTTTCTCTTGATCACTTTATGATTTTTTCTTTAAGAAGAAAAATCTAAAGCAATAAAATTTTTGCTAAGATAAAATCCAAGTCAAGCGATAAAAAAAAAATCTTTTTCTTTTTTTATCTTCATAATTTAAAACATAAAGTCATAAAAGGTTCAATTATGATTGAATGTGTGAATAGAAATGTCAAAACATCCAATTTTTAAACTCAAACACATTTAGTAACATTTTCCATAATTGAAATTTAATTTTAAAAAAGGCAAAAAGTTTAATTTTAAATGACAAAAAATTACCAATCATGCAAAAAATGATTTAATGATATAGAATATATTAGAAACTCAAAATTATACTTAAAAAGTATTTAAATTATATAATACAGCTGATTAAAAGCAACTTAAATAAAAGTTTTAGCCAATTTAAAATTGATATAAAATATACAGTTAGTACAGTTTTTATACATCAATAAAATTTACAATACTGGTTTTTCATTCACAACAGGTATATAAGTGCCATATTTACACTGAAATATTTCTCATGGTTCAGAATTGAAGGCTAGTCATTTGAACAATGACATATAGGAAGGAGACTTATTTCCAAAAATAACATAAGTAAATGTTAACATGTTATAAATTTTTGTCAGATATGACTTTGTACGAGTATAATTTTAAAACATAAAAAGCACAAAAAATTAAATTTTCAATATAAATGCTTCCCATGAAAAGTTTTCCTTTTGTAAATAACAGCAATATAACTTTTATAGCTATTATAAACTTTTATTTAATGTATTATAAGATATTTTACACCATTGCCTCATTTGCAATTCTTATCTGCAATTCTTATTAACAGTTTTTGGAAGCTTGCATTTTTTACACAAATGCACAATTAAAACTTTCAATTAGCAGAAAATAAAGTAAAATTACTATAATTTCACAAAAAAACTAACATAAGTTATTTCATGAAGAATATGTTCTAATTTGCCAGTAGTAAATGTTTAAATTGGTATCAAAAATCGAATTTAAAAAGAAAATGTAAGCAATAGTTTAAAGAGGCTAAAAAATTGATAGTGACATTTAAAATAAAAGTTCACATACTTTGAGAAATCAATTGTAATTATCCTAGTTTAAATGAACTAAAAAAATTAATAAATTACTTATTATAGAAAAAAAGCACATTAGTATTTAAAATCTTACATAAAATAAAAAGTGAGAAATTCAATATAATATCCAAAAATAGTTTATTACAAAAATTTGCTTTAAAAACTATAACAGTGAAAAAGATGACCAAAACTGCAAAAAAATTAAATGATTGAAGAAACTAAATCGGCTATATGCTTTTTTAATATTCATTTCATACCCAATATATGAAATGTACCCAATATATGTTTTTGAAAAGTAATTATAATAGGAAATATGCTAAAATATAAAAAGAAAAACATTCTAACAAAATGAATTATGAGAATTATCTAACAATTCAGTTTAGACCACTTTTTAAATACTCATTAGAAAAACAGAAAATATAACGAACCACAATAAAATCAAATTAGTTTTGAACTAATTTAATTTATTAAGTTAGGCTTTTATGGAAGATCTGATACTTAATGATGCAAAAGTATATGAAAAATGCAACAAGGAACAAAATACAATGAAAAAATAGTATGACTAAAAATGAAATATTAAAAGTAAGGAAAGAAAAGGATGTGAAATTGAAACTACATCTTTTTCTCCTGTCAGGCTGCTATTTGAAGTATAAGTCATAGCGTGAAATAGAGCTTGTTTGCAAATAATATATTATTTTCATAACTGCTATAGGTGTTAAACAGTTATTCATGACTGTTTGGTCAAGATTAGCCTATTTCCATCTGAGGCCCTCTATGCTAATTATGAAAATAGCACAAAATGTCAATATAAAGAAAAAACAAAGTTTTGTGTTAATGAAAAGCATTTGAGATCTTATTTTTTAATATTTAAAAAGATACTACAACGCTGCATTATATGTGCTCATAAAAATAGCAAAAATTGAAAATTATGCATTGATTTTGAGGATTTACATATCTACCAAATTGGTATCTTTTAATTTTTATAATACATATCTCAGTTATTTGTCCATTCTAAAACAACGATAATGGCAAGATGGCAACAACTTTTGGCAAGATGGTACATATAGTTGGAAATTATAGCTTTGTTAGAACTGCAAAGCACTTAAACTGTGACTTTTATTATTTTTCTGCTTTGAAAAATCCTGTTAGATTTCTTGCACTAACTTTTGCAAAAATAGTTATGTCTGATAACTAAACTAAAATTAATAATTATTGGATTTACAATTTATTTGACTTAATTAGGTAAACAAATAAGTCAAATAAATTGTAGTTTTATATTTAGAAGAGCTATGAAAATCTACAGAATAACTTTGATTAACAGAAATACGGGTTCTAAGTCTTTCATCTTTAAAGATCAAGATCTTTGAGGTCAAAAAGCTCATAAACTAATAAAATAAAGACTAATAAAAAATTGTAGAACCTGTAATATACTGACCAACAACAATGTAATATAATTCTTTTTAACCAAAACTAGAAAAAAACATAACAATACTATTGGTTTTATTTTTTTAAGGGTTCCCACTTAATTTTAGAAATAAGATTTATTATTTTATTCAAGTTTTCCTATTACTTAGATAGGTTTTTAGATAGGAGGTTTAGATAAATTTTAGATTTATATTTAGTTTTAAATAAAAAATTTTAAAAGTTTATTATTTATATAACTGTTATGCTTTAAACAAGAAATGAAGAAGAAAAATTTGGTTTCACTTTTGTTTAAGAAATTATTATAAATTAAAACTGAAGGCAATGTAGTCAAGAAATTTTGTTACATTAGCAATACTTACAGCCATGTATAATCTTATTTGTAATTAAGAATAAAAATAAGTTTAAAAAGAACAAAAAAAATAAATAAAATAGAAAAAAATCAATGATTACTTGCAGCTGTTTAGGAAATAGTATTGCTAAACTAAGAATAGAATTAGATAATTGTTTAACTTTTTCGTACAAAGCTTAGAATATTTGATTTTAGTAACCACCTAGTTAATTTAACCACATTGCACTGGAGTATAGAAATGATAATTGTAATTGACAAAATTGTTATTTTAAATTTTTCGGATTCTTACAGCTTAATGCTATGCTTGGTCCTTTTCTAGGTTTACTGTAAGATTTTTTTTCAGGTTGTAGCAAAAGGAAAAACTAAATATTTCCTGTTCAGCTGAAGCTATACTTGATTTATAACAACATTATGTACACTATAAAAAGTTAAGTTTGTACAACATGGGGGAAAAAAATGACTCTTTTCGTAGAATTTTAGACAATTTTGTGTTTTAATCATTTTCTGTTTTGTAAGAAATTTTTTTTAAAAAAAACTATTACTCTACAAGTACAGTGGCAGAAAACAAATATGATAGAAAAATGTTTGGAAGTTTAAACTTTTGAACAAAATCATGCATATAAATCATAAAAATAAAAGTTTTAAAAAAGTACTTAATCTTCAGAAATTAATTTCCTTATGCAAACATCTATAGCTCGCATGATTTTTATGAAACTGCAAAAACAAAAATAATAAATAAACACATTTAAAAATATAAATCACTACTTACATTCTGAACAAAATAATTTACAATTCAGCAATTTCAGACTTTAAAACATGAAAATTTCCACACTTGCCAAAGTCAAATTAAAGTAAAATTCTAAACACAAAATTATAGAATCTGAAATAAATAAAATTTTATAATACAATTCCTACCAAACTATAGTACATCCTTTTTTATATAATTACAAACATAAGAATCTATATCTATCTCTCGTAAGTCCTCATACATAAGCATAAGGTCTGTCAATTTATTTTTCATTAGCGACCACAACCCCACAGTACAACCCATTATTTACAATTTGGCGCTCAAAATAGAAAAAATTCATATAAATAACAGGAAGAAAAAAACTTTCACAAATGATTCAAAAATAAATACAACAGATGATGAAAAACAAGCTTTCAGACTTTATCATTCCAAGAAAGGACTCTCCCAGAATCCCTCAAAAAGCCTGCTGTCACCAATAATGAGCTTCGTGATGCGGTAACCTAACAACACCTACTCCACCCCCTAAGCGTCTATAATTCATACTTCCACACAGTCTCCATTGATTTTGCTCTGGATCATACACTTCAATAGTTTTTAAATAGGATGTGCCATCAAAGCCACCAACAGCATACAGAAGTCCATTCACCACAGCTAAACCAACCTACAAGAATAGTATAAACACTTTTTTATTTAAAAAATGCATAACCTACAAATATCAGTGTTTTCCCTAAGCGTTTTAAATCTCTATAAATGTGCCCTTTTTGTAAAAATAAGCTGCTGTCTCCTAAAAACACCACCTTTTTATTTTACTTTTTTAAAGTTGTTTCTTTAATCACCTATTCTAATGAAAATTCCAATTCTGTTTATTTAGTTACAATTGATTATTATAGTAAAATTTTTCTTAAGTTGTCTTGTTATACAGATAAAATTTGCATGATTTGTGGCCCCAGAGATATTTACATCTTTTAATTGGGGAGGGGGATTAATATATAATATATTAATGAATTTTTTAATAATTTTAAATTTTACCATTATTTTTTTCAATACCTTTTATAAAAAAATAAACTTTCAAATGTTTATTTTCTCATAATTCTCAATTTAAAATATAAAAAAAGCTTTAAAACTGTTCCTCCACTAATATTATTGTTATTATTTTTTAAAGAAAATTTATACACAGAGATTGTCTTTTAGATTGCCTTTAATTATTTTACAAAAACTGTTATTTAACTTTTGTTATACAGTCTAACTTTCGGTTATTTTAATAATGAGTGAGAATTACTTCTTGGAATATGCACATCAAATTAAAGAGGGTAATTTAAAAATTGAAAATCAAATTAAGTTATTACATAATATTACACTTTTTGATGAAAAGCAAAGGTGGTGAATGCCCTATCAAAATTCAAAGTGCCCTTTCCGGTGAGGGAGCACCCTGCCCTTCTTAATTCCTAGGGAGAACTCTGAAGTATTAAAAACTTTTTACTTAAAAAATTCATAACCACCAGCACAAACACTTTCTATTTTTTTAAAGGCATAACCAGCCTTTTTTTATTAAAGCCAGAATGAAGTAGTTTAAACATACATCATTTAAAAAATGCATAAACAACAAGACTTAAGTACTACAGTCAAATCTCATTAATGCCAACTCAAAGGGGGCCAGAAATTTTTTGATGAAAATCGTACAATACATAGACATTTTCTATTATTTATGTGTATACAAATTCATATATATTTAATTTCAATAAATGCTTTTATTTTGAGCTTCAATTACTTTAAAAAATAAAATAAATTATAAAGGAAGCAAATATATTATATTTCAGATGAAATTCAAAAAGCGTATTTAGTTACAGTGCTCTTTTTTTTTCTAATTCTATAGAAAGAAAAGAAATTACTGAAAATTAACTAACTGACAGAAATAAACAGATTTATTGCATAAATTAGAGAGAAATATTAAAAAAATAATCAATAATAGCCCTCTGTTTTGATTTCTTAATCATACATGCTTTCCAAATGTCTTCTATCTTATCAACTGTATCCAAAAATTGATTCGAATTTTCATTCTGTATTATAAAAGATGGAACAGTTTTAATTGCTTTGTAAGCATCCACCAGAGGAAAGTAAACAAAAGTATTCCACAGTGAAATTTTAAAAAATTTAGCTCCACAAGTCTTCACCAATAGAAATGCAATTCAGCAATATCAATTTCTTAGAAATATTTATAAGAGTGTAGAAGAAATGACTACCTAAGTTGAATAAAGGATAAAAGAGTGCTAATGAGGCTCGACTGTATAACCTCTTTAAAGAGAGTTAATGAGGTTCAACTGTATAAACACATATTTAAAAGTGTATAACCTACAAGAGTTAGGTAGTATTAACACTTTTTATTCTTTAAAAAAAAAAGGCATAACCTACAAGAATTAATTAGTATTTAGGTCAGATTTCAAATGAAAAAAAAAAAAGGTCTCTGGCAAGAATGAAAAAATTGTTAAAACCCTCAAAAACCTAAGATGATGTTCACAAAAATAAATACTAATACATAAAAATATGCTAAATAAATGAAAAAATAATAAATAAATATATATTTAATAATAATTAAAGCAGAAATTAAAGTTCAAAATTTATAGTTACAGCAATTTCGATGATAAAATAGATAAATTAAAGTTATCAATTGTATTAATCTAGCAAAACAAATTTTATTTTTTCATAGTAAAATACAGCTGTTTATGAATAACAGGTGGTGAATGACAACTGTTTATGATACAGGAAAAGAAGAAAAAAATTTCATACCCCTGATCTCCTAGATGTCATTGCTACAATTGGTTGCCATTGATTTGTTTGAGGATTGTATCTTTCAGCACTGCTCAATTCTGTAGTATCATCTCTTCCACCAACAGCATAAATCATATTATTATAAATAGCACAACCCAAGTGTTTTCTTCTTGTTCCCATGGAAGCTACTGAACTCCAGCGGTTGGTTCTTGGATCAAATCGCTCAACTGTAAAAGATAGAATAACAATTTGTTACAATATGTTTAGGTAGAGGTAACTGAACTTTTGGTATTTGCATTTATAGGTACATTTTCTCTCATTATACTTTCTTTAATAGTCATATTAAATAATTTTTGGTATGTTTAAATCAATCAATTGGCACTTGATATTTTAAACTTTAGTTACAGGAAACATTTGATTTAGTGCTTGCACATATGGAAGTGAGAAATTCTGAAAGAATGGAATGGAGAAATTCTGAAAGAGAAAGGAAGCGTGGAATTTCTGGAAGTGAGAAAGATTCTGATCATCACACATAAGACTGTACAAATGGCTACAGGACATACCGCACATTCAAATAACAATACAGGGAAAAGAAATATAAAATACTATCTTTTGAGTATGAATTTTTTTAATAACGAACATTGTTTCTAGTATTAGCACAATTATTCCAATTAGAAGAGTATTTGTAATACTTTAATTTGGTAGCATTCTTATTCTATTAGCTGAATACAAAATCAGGAAGTGCTGGACCAAGTCTTTTTGAAAAGTTTGAATAATGATCTGGGGATGCAAATATACCTGTTAGGTGTCAAAGGGGAAAAAAAGAGCAATCTGACACAGAAAACAGGAAGTTCATTTATTGAAAACACTAAACCAATCTAATAAATAGCCAATATTTCATACAACAGTAAGCACCATTAGCAGGAATAGGTATGTATTTAACATCAAGTCAGATATTTCACTTCACACTAAATTCAATGTCCTTCACAAATTAAATGAAACAATCATTAAGTTTCTAAGACCAATTACCAGTTAGTTATAACAACAATATTTCACACACAAAATTGCTGCTCTGGCATATGTAATAAGATGTAAAAAGCACATCATCTCAAAGCATCATTTTGAACAAATAGTATGACATGACAATAAAGACAAGTAAACAATGAACTATAAAAGGGAAAGAATAAAAATGGCTCTAACAACCGAGTTATTTAAAACTAAAAAAGAATGTTTTCATAATGATATGATGTCATTAAAAGCAACATTAATCATATTGCGAGTGATTTACAAAAAAATAAAGAAATAAACAAATGCAAATGAATGAAATTGAGTGAGTGATGTAGTAAGTGACAGCTTCGACAACTCCGGCCAGTACAAAAAGGTTAACATTAGAGAAAATCAAAGTAAACAGTATACTACTTGGATCAATATCAATGGATTTGAGCAGTTTGGTGTTTTCAGTATACAGAATGTTACAGTCTTTACAATAACAACGATTTAAAATAAGTTTGTAAAGAAATTGAAAGAAATGAGAAAAGAAAATGTTTGAATGCAATAAGACATTGAGATATCCCAGAAGTAACCACTATGAAGAAACATTGTCACAGTCATTTCTCATTTTCGAACAAAGTATAATTTGGATAAAATCAAATAAAAATTTTGATTTTTTTAAAAATTATTTCCTTTTTACATACAGAACACACAAAATGAAATAAATATTCAAGCCAATAGATAAATCTGAAGCAGAACAGCAGCAATAATGTCCCTAACAGCAAAATAACTTGGGTCCACATTGGGCCAATATTCACTAATATGGGCTCAATAAGAATTCAACGGGGCGTTATTTACCGATATTGGTCCCATATAGAATTGTCCAATTCACCAGGTATTTTACAGCCATTGTACAACCAATATCAGCCTTATATAGAACTACCAGATTCAAATGACATTTTATATTCATTATTCGTCAAATATAAGCCATATGTTGGCAATATACAGGCTGATAATGGCCCTAAATGAGACCAATATTAAAAAATCTAGACATCCCTATATCTGTCCCTTGGTGCATGTTCATATAGGTCACATATTGAGCCCAACTGTGGTCAAGGTAAAATTGTTGCTAGGGGTCAATTAAATGGTATAGTAGCTTATCAACCACTGAGTAAAAGTACATAATAATTCAGCAGAAATATAAATGAAAGACAGAATATCATAAACACAAATTGATATGTTGATATTGTCTCTTTGTAATACACACCTGAATTAAGAGGAGATGAACCATCGGATCCACCAACTGCATATAAGTAGCCACCTAAGACTGCAACAGCCACACCTAACCGTTTTGTGCTCATGGGAGCAACTTTGGTCCAACGATTAGTTTGCGGATCATATCTGTAAAACAATGCTGTGAATTTAAATATGATTTCTAAAATATTAACTACACTTGTTCTTTAAGACTTTGAAAATGTTCTTAATAAAGATAACACAAAAATGACACCAAACTTTAAGTTTTATAAAAATTAAAAATTTATGCAACATGCATTAAAAATATTTTATTAAATGTAGGCCTTTAATAAAAGAAACCAAAATGTAATTTTTGCAAATTAACAAGGAATGCAATTGAAAAGTATATCTTGCTTATTAATATATTGAATGGTTTAGATTAATGCAATATAAAATTAAAAGCACTGTATTGAGTTAAATATAGATAAAAACAGTTTCACAATATACCTTTCAACAAAATTAAGGCATGACACTCCATCTTGTCCACCAACAGCATATAAATAACCATCTAGAACTGCAACACCTACACTTGTGCGACATGAACTTGTAGGTGCTACATCGCAGCTCCATTGATTTGTTTGTGGGTCATATCTATTAATACAATAATTATTTTAATTTATCTTTAAAGATTATTTAAAGATAGTAAGAATTTTTCATAATTGAACACAAGCATAAAATATAAGAAATATTCAAAAATATAACCATATTTTTTATGTACAAAATACCATATTAACTTTTCAATGTGTAATACATAACTCTAAATTTACTCTTTTAGAAGAGAAAAAAATTCTTTCAATTTATCAAAAACAGGGTACGAAATGAAATTATAAAATAATTACACTACCTTTATAAAATCCTCTATATGGTAGGGCAATTCTGTACAAATTATGCAAATATAATCAAAAGTATTACATTTCAAACTACATATTTTTTAGAAACTGCTTTAGCTAGAGCTTTATTTAGTGAAATTCATCTCTGAACTGATTACAAAATCAAACTCAGGATCATCTATTCCCCCTCCCCACAAACAAACAAAAATAAATAAATAAAACATGTAGAAGAGCTAAACCTACTGTTTCTCAAATCAATGAGCTATTTTTTTAAAAAAAATTTGATGCCAAACAACTTAGAAATGAGTTAAATTAATAATTCATGTTCAGTCAATGGAAATGAAAAAATGTGGCTCTTACTGGGATTAAGTTCACCAAGGACAAAATTAAAGCAAGATATAATAATTTTTTAAAATCTATAAACGAAATGCATAGTCAGATGAAATCTGATGTCATTTTTCGGTTACATTATATAATATATTTTGTACATTATATAATAAATGTGAGTTATTCGTTTAATTTGAATTTAAAATAAGATTTCTTTTTTACTATTTACGAGTAACACAATCCATGCAATTTTAATTATTTGTCAAAATCCTGTGAAACATAATTGATTACTTTTTGGACACACAGGTGAGTTGCATATCATAGGATGAGAAATACTTTCTAAAGGACTATTTTCATACATACTATCAAAATGAAGATATATGTTAGATTTTAGTTATGCTTACATAAATTTATATGAAAGATCATAAATACAGATAATTAATTTTTTTCACTTCCAGCTTGGTACTAGTGTGTATTAATAACATAATTATATCATAATTTTAACTTGAATACAAGAAAACTAAAATTCTGTAGAATAACCAAACGAAAATTTGAATATTATTTCTAATATTATCTAAATCATTATATAATATTAATATTTAGTTAGAATAGGTAGAATTGATATTATTTAAATTATTAAATATCATTTAAATTCATTCTAATAAATATTAAAATATTCAATATTACCCAATAAAATTTAATTTTGAAAAAAAATTATTATATAAAAAAAGATATAGAGCTTAAATTAAAATAAATATAATTTTAATAAAATGAAACTAATATTAATTTTTAAAATAATTTTTTTTTTACATTATATAATTTAGAGAAATAAATGCAAGCACCTCTCTATGCTATTTAAATATGATTGTCCATCGTGTCCTCCAACAGCATAGAGCAAATCATTCAGAACGGCCACTCCCACGCCACATCTTCGTTTGCTCATAGGTGCAGCCATACGCCATTCATTGGATTGGGGATCATACCTTTCAACACTTGCAATGGCATCACCACTGCACCATCCACCAACTATAATATTAAAATTATGTAGGTAAACGATAATGAAATTATTTTAAGAAATCAAACATACAGTTTAATATAATATGCTACCTGCAAACATTAACATGATGTTGTTAGATTAACTTTATACACAGTTGTCATACTGACAATCAGGGCAAGATTTCATTTCTCAAAATAAGTAGCAAAAGTTGCTAGTAATAAAAATTGCATACAAGCAATTTTGAAAGCAGTATCACAACACATTTTGTGATGCAGGGTATTGCTGTGTGACTTAATAATATATATTGGGATGAGATTGGCTAAAAGGCAAAAAAGCTGAATTTCCACACGAGTAAATCTTACGTACGTGCAATCATTTCATGAATTCCAAACAATTTAATATAATAAATAACTATGTGTTGATATAAAATTAATTGTCAAAATAAAAAAATTTTATATTAAAATGCGTTTATATAAAAAAATTTAATACATATTTATAAAAATTTTACAATCACCAAATATTTTTATGCAATGTATCTGAAAATAAAGATAAAACAATACAAGGAAAGACTTGTTGAGTTATCAAATGATTTGGAGTCGAAAATTGTGGTTTAGTTCACAGAAGATTGACTAGGAGTTGCAAACGAATTCAAAACAACATTTGAAGCTTTCAAACTTTGAAACTGTCTTTTAAATTTTTCTATGACAAATTTGTGTGAGACAATATTTTTGTCTTCTCACACACCATAAAATCAAAGTGTCGATAAAATATAAAGAATATTTAAGAAGTACTATGCCCAGCTCTGTCAACTATTTAGTCAAGGTTTTATAATATAGTTAAAAATAAACAGACACACCCTTCCCATTAATTCTTAAGCTTTGTATATGCATACTCATGAGTTAGATTTGTGCTATACTTATGCAGCCCCTCAAACTTTTCATACATATTATGGGGTCCCTACACTGAAAAGCTTAAGAAAACTTGCTTTTTTTTAATGAATTCAAATCCAACATTACAGAATAGGTTGATTTTTTTTCCAAATATAAACAATAAGTTGTTACCAAATTTTAAGAAATCTTCATAGAAAAGCTATTTTTTATTTCACTGTACACTATTTTTCATTAATCAACTCTGCATCGAATATTAAAAAATCAACTAAATTTTCTATATATTTTACCAGCAAACAAAACTTCTCCTCTCCTAACAGGTTTCCTGGGTCTTGTACGTGGACCTTGCATCAAAGGTCGTTCTTGAGGTAGAAGTAGATAATTCTTAGCCTCATCTACTAAATCTCTACAGGCTTCATCACTCTTTATTAATAAATCAGAACCAACTGTTCCAACAAGGAATTTCGGACTAAGAAGAGGCAGTCTGACATGTTGTAAAACCTTTATAAGAGAAATACAGAATTAAGCACTTAAAAAAAAATTGTGTGTTGCTCTAATAATTCTTTAAACCTACATCCTTAACCTTTTAAGAAAGGAATTATTAAGAAAAGAACAATAATTCATTTTTGTTCACATTTCAGGAGACCGTAAAAAAATTTATTACCATAGTACCTACATTAGATTTCTACATTGGGTACCTGCTAGTACTTATTACCTAACACTACAAAACCAATTATATATCATTTAGTTTTGCCTAATTAGAAATTTAACTAATAAGAATAATCAAAAAAAAAATAATCGGTATTTAGAAAAGTCACTAAAGGGTAATATACTACATATATGAAAGGCCATACTACATTTAGGTAATTTTAAGCTTAAAATAGGTTCTATGTAATTTTACTCGGTAAAACAAGCATACAATGCACAAGTAACAAATTTAGAGCAAACTTTTCTTATACAAAGCTTTTTCAAGGACACTTCATTAAAAAGTTAACACTTTGAAAATGTTCAAATACAATACCTAATTAGAGAAAAAAAAGGAGAACAAAGTAAATTTTTTAACATACTTTTAAAAGAAAATTATGAACAATTGAAAAAATTTTATAAAAACTAACAAAAATATTTTACTTTTATTTATTTATTAATAATATTATTTTGAAGTAAGTAATATTTTTATAATTCTTAAAAAAAAACAATTATAAACATAAACAGGATTATTCTTAAAAGGGTAAAACATTTCGAAATATAATTTCTTCATTTCAATTTTTATTTATTTAAAGTATCCAGTTTTACACATTATAAAATACTCAACTGGTTAGAGCGAAATGTTAATTTAACTTTACAAGAAAGTTTAAAATTAAATTAATTTATGTACCACCATTTTCTTCAAAAAAAAAATCATGTTAAGTATTCTTTCAAACGAGTAATCAAACATGTTAAGTGTAAATAAGTTGCTTTTAGTAACCATTTTGCTTCGCTAGAATAAAGTATATTTTTTTAAAAAAAATTTCTTGCAAGCCAAAAATTGACCATAACATTCACCAAATCTGAATCCAATGGATTTTTAGGCGTGACTCATCCTAAAACCTTGTTTTCACTTGAATTTTGGCATATTTATAAAATTTCGTATGCAAGGAATTGTTTTACATAATATCCGCAGGGGAGATGCAACCAATGGCAGTGAATTTGTGAATATGCATACAACTATGCATCGCTAGTTCTTTTGAAAATTTGTAAACGTGTTACTGGTTATTATGTTTCTCAATTTCCTTGAAAGTAACATAATTGCTTTTAATAACATTGCAGCTGACGTAATAAAAGAATCAAAACTAGAGAGATTTTGCTTATGGTACAATTCACAACATAATAGAGGTATTTGGCAGTCGCTAAACGCTTTTTTTTTTCTTATTCCAAGCTAAGTCTGAAAGATAGCAGATTATAGCATAATGAACTTAACCAAGCTGGAAAAGTCAAATTTATACTTAACCTAGCAAAGCATTTGAAATCTGTTGCTTCAAAAATAAAAATAAAACTTGATTCAATAAATATTTAAGTTCATTAAGTAAAAATACTTACAAAAATTTGAAATCAATAGAAATGCATTTACAATTTAAGCTGAATTTGTTTTTGTTTCCTTTTTATTTCCAATGCCCACCACATTGCCAACCATATGCCATTGTGGTACTTAGTGGGCAGTATTGTTAATCTCTTTTTCGTGGGCACCATATAGGTGAATCAAGATCACCCCAAAAGCATAATAAAAACAGACAGAACAGAGAGCGAAGTTACATCCATTCAATCCATGGCCAAAGCAGGATTTGAACCCAGGACCTTTCTAACATGATGTTAGCTCCCTGAGCACTATACAGACCGGTCAGACAATTTAAGCTGAATAAGTGGTAATACAATTTAAAAAATTTTAACAGAATAAGAAATTTAATGTAGTATTTGGGATAAACTAAAAAAGTTATATTTCAGAAAATTAAAAATAATTAATGGTTAAAAATAATTAATGGAATATTTTTTAAAGACATGGAAGATAAACTAGCCATTAAAAATAAAACATATAATGGAATAGGTTATAAAACTATATTGAATTCATATTAATTATATAGTCACTCAGAATAAAGAAAACTCAAAATCATATAAGTATTACACTGAAATAAGCAAACATAATAATAATAAATAATTGAAAAGACAAATATATATATATATAGTTATAGCAAAAAAGCTATGTATTAAGAATCAATACCTGAGGCAAATGTTGCCGTCTCTCTGTAATATTATATTTCACCCATGACATTACTGCATTAAATACTTGCTCTTCACTCCTAACATTTAACTCATCACTAGATATTATATCTATTAATTGATTAACAGGAAGCAGGAGAAATTCTTCACTTTCCATCACCTAAATAATTTGAAATAAATAAAAATGTTAAATATTTTTTTAACATTAAAATAAAAAAAGGATTTTATAAATGATATTTCTATCAACATATGGCATTACCTCTTGGAAATTATGTTGCGTAAACTTATCTGCTATACGAAGAAGTTCTCTGCACGAATGTGTGTCAGCAAAGGCACGTATACCTAAACAATTTGATGGGTCTAATTGCCTTTTAAGAAACTCACAGCATACTTCCTGTATTTCAGCCATTTGAAGGAGACAGGCGGCAGGTAATAACACTTGAACATTATTTTCTTCCACAATGATGTGGGATGTATAAGCAAAGTCTATAAGTAACTCCATAGCGTGCTCATCAATATCTCTGATTGTCACCTTATAAATAAAAATGCATAGATATTATTTATCCATATTGTTACTTTGACTTGTGAAGCATCTATTTTTAAACAACACAATCGGAAAAATTTAACAATTCAAATTAAACACCAAATAGTCATTAAGAAACTAATTAGAGTAATGCATTGAATTATGAATATGATAAAGTAATATTTAAATTATAAATAATATATTTATCATAACCTAGATGCATTTTAGTGCAATGTTGAGCACCTTTCTCAGCTTGTTAATATGACTAGAATAAAGGCTCTGAAACAATTCATTTTAATACACAATTTTATTCTTAACTAATTAAGGTCTCTTTTTCCTTGCAAAATAAAATAATAACTTTATTTAGCAAATATTTAAAAGATAATTAAGAAAAAAGATACACATTACTTAAAAGTTTGAAATTTTTTATTGTGACAATTGTTTATTTTTGCCAATACATGCAGAGCATTTGTAATTATTGAAAGTCTTATTGCAGAACATTTGCAATTCTAAACCTCAGAAAACACAGATAATATAAGGTTCAATCAACATGAGTGAAAAACCCACAAGTAAAAGTGTAGAAAATACAAAAAAATTTAACAATTAAGGTAGATAAATTTTTTTTCTCCTTTGAAAATAAGTTTTAGTTAAAAGAAAAAAGCGATTTTTTTCCTTAACTCTTTTAACTGCAAATTTTACAACATTTCTACTCATTTAACCGATTGTTTTTCTCAATAGTTTATGTAATCTTGTGATTTGTAACATCCCTGTTTTGACAATTCCAACAATTTTATTCAGTTGAGGATGGTAGCATTAGCACAACCCTCACCACTGAAAGGTATCTGTTTAATAAATGTATTATTTGAGATTTTATTGTTTTTTTTTTTTTATTTGATTAAAAATAGCCACTAACGTAAGATATACAATTGGAATATAATTACAGTGTGGTGGTTTTAAAATAAGCCACATAGTTTATATACACAGCTGTCAATTTCAGAATATTTAAGTTGTCATGAGTTATTTACAATCTTCCCTGTAAATACATATTATATTTTCCAATGTTTTTTTTTCCCTTCAAAATTTGCACATGCAATTTTGCAAAAATGCCCTTTCATGCCATTTCTTAAAAAAAAATCCACTGTAAGAAATTAATGAACAGAAACCAGCAGAAAAGCTACCCAATAGATGCCTTTTGCACTTGAATGGGAAATCCTATTTTTCAAACTACATATATGAGATAAATATACAAATCTATTTTTTTTAAATATATCAATAGGAAACCATAAAGAGGCAAGTTCATGATCGAGAACCATTCATTTAAAGAAATGCAACTAAAGACAGTGACCAATTTAAAACTACAAATAACTACTGAATGCAGCTAGAGTACAGTCAGATAAAATAGAGAAACTTCAAATGTCTTTCAAATCAAGTTCAATTAGTTTAATAAATCTGCACAAAAATAATTTCTCAATTTTACTTCATCAATTTTAGGTAGACTAGATAAAGATTTAATACAATAAATTATGCATAGTATAATGCTACAATATTATGATGTTTTAAAAGGCTCATTGTTATCTGAACAAAATTAGAAGCACTAAAATGTTAGATTTTTGTAAACACTTAAATAAAAATTATTAAACAAATTTAATTAAAACATTATTTTTCTCCTTCATTTTTAATAGAATAAAATAGAATAGAATAAAATAGAAACACTTTGATAAAAATTATCATGCAAACACCTTAAGTATTTATCTTGCCACATTTAAAGTTGATTGGCAAAGAGTTATACAAACTGCTTGAGAGTAGATTCCAATTCAATACACAGACAATTTACTAGAATTGTCCCATAAAATCATTCAAACCCTAATTTTTACTGGTGAGAATAATTTAAAAATAATATCTACCCCTCAAAATATTCTATACTATTTGATTTGATACTCGAACTATTCGATATATTTGAAAATATTTGATTTGATTTATAAAATGTTTTGCTCTTTCTAACTCGGCAAAAAAATATTTTATTCACCTATTTTAATAACATTAATGTTAATGCATCAAAAAAGAATAGTAAACAGTTATAGTCTCCTATTATTTAAAAAATCATAACTGTTCAAAACTCACAATAGTTACAAAAACTGTAATTTCATATGACAATAGAGCATTTTAAGAACAGCCTAAAATTGAAAATTAAGGCAATGCTTGCAAAATATCATTGCTTCAGTTGCAAAATACATCAATACAAACATCAAAACTAATTGAACTTTAAAGAATTAAAACAATTTTAAATACCTCAGTCTGCCGACTCTCAGCTAATTCGCCAGTAAACATGGCATGGAAGTAGGGAGAACATGCCGAAAGTATTACTCGATGGGCAAATATCCTCCGGGTTCCTACAATCAAAACAACATCACAAAGCTCCCTATGCTTCCTTAATAAATTGATAGCTTCTAAGGTATGGCGAGGGTGTTTGTCCGATGTGTATTCTAGACGTGCAGGAGAAGGAGGACATTCTAAGTCTGAATGCAGAATTTCACCCATTCTGTTAGTCAAATCCAGAACACTAGTTAAAAAAAGTTCAATAATGCTTAAGAAATAAATGCAACAGGACTATTTTAATTAGACATTAAAAAATATTATACACATTATAATAGTAATGTCTAGGATAGCCAGGACAAGTTTATTTGGAGTCAGAATATTATATAAAACAGATAAACATATTAGCATCTCCCAATCATGTTTAGCTTTTTTTCAATTACACGAATTTGCATTAAGATGATTATTTTTCTTTACATTTAATACTACTTAGCAAAAAATAAATAAAATTTTGCCCAAATTATACTTGCTTTGGAACACTTCTAATTTGAATGAATAATTTAAAACAAATCACAAATTTATAAAGAATCGGATATAATTTGGAAATAAGGTCAACCACAGCATGCATTAGAACAGTTCATGACTGCTGACTTACTTCAAGTTGTTTGCATATGTAATAGTGCTATTGTATGTGAAAATATTTTTAATGTGTACAATCTTTTTACTAATGCTATACTTATTTTTATCAAATATTTCTTTTCCTTGTTTAATATGATTCCTATAAAATATTAAACAAAATAAAGTGAGTGATTAAAATAAATAACACGTTAATAACTTTTGATAGAATGAGCAGCAATCCATAACAGGGTGCGAAGCCAAATTATTCAACAAAAATAAGTACCTTTTAAACACTTTTCATGCACTCAAATAATATTTTTAAGCACTTAAAAAAACACTATTAGGTAGGATTGGAAATTTTTAGACAATTGACGGTTGAATCTGGTTTTAATCGTCATGTCAAAAAATTTAAAAACTTTAGGCATTGTTTTTGACAACTGTCAAAATTTTTGAATCATGCAAATTGAATGGCGTTTTCATGCGCTACGGACTGACGAAATGCCAAAATTGATTGAGGTTGACTTAATTGTGAAAACGTTGAATAGAACAATGTGAACAGCGTCTTTCTGCATAATTCGTAGCGAAAGTCAACATGGTAAAGGAAAAATCTCATTTTGGAAAAGGAAAATTAAGCACTTTTTAAAAACACCCAATGAAAAAAGCACCTTTAAAGGCTTTTAAAAACGAAAATTGAAAATAAGCACCATTAAGCATTTTTTAAAAACGTTATGCACTCTGTATAAGGAACAAATCTCCAATGAATCATTTACTACATATACATATATATTCTTTGTGTACAGTGCGGAAAAAAAACCCAAACACTTTAAATACTTATGAGATATTTGATCTTATGATGTATTTTCACGTACTATGATGACGTAAGTTCAGTGGTTCAGAGGCCTAACTTTAAATATGAAGAGCAAACGAAAGTTTAAATTACAAAATCCGAAAAGAAAAACATACTTACTCAGAATACACATACTTTTTTTTCTCCAGAAGAATTGGATTCTTAACTCTAATATCACAAGGAATAATCACAATTTGTAAAACATAGTCCAAATTGTTAGATCAGGAGAGTGGTCAAAAGTTTGGACCCATCAACGATAATCTCTCTTTTTGCGTACAACAGGGTCAAATTTTTCAAGAAAAAATAAATACCTTTTAAGCACTAAAAATTATTTTGAAGCATTTGAGCAGTTGAAGCATTTGAAACTATTTGGGGGGAAGATGAAATCGGGATTCTCTCCCAAAACGCTGCGACTTTAGTAATCCTTTCGAGGAAAGGATTTCTATCCACAAGTGTAAGAATTCTTTACAAACCACCAGACTCAGCGTAGGCTCATGCAAATATATGAGTAGTTTTTTCAGTATGCAAAACGATTGATGTTTTTGTAACATATGGATATCCGTACGCAAAAAACGAATTGCTCGTGAATGACGTCGTTGCAAGAATCACACTTTTTGCCCTAATCATTGGGGACAATTGTCACATAAAAGGAACAAATCTCCTTTCGAAAAAAGGAAAATTAAGCATTTTTTACAAAGTCAATGAAAAATAAGCATTTTTATGGGCTAATTTAAATAAATAATGATAAAAGCACCACATTCCACAATTATAAATTAGTGTAAGGACAAATGCACCAAAAATTCTGTCTGTAAAGCCATGCGAATCATAACAGAATCTTTAATAAGCTTTTATGTGAAAAAAAGATCATTATAACCTAATGATGAAACAATAAATTCCTCACAACAACAATAGTAGAGTATTTTGAAACAGCTAACATAGTTTATGCATCGTGGTCGCATTTTAGGTTAGCGAGAAAATCCTATTTACTAATGTAAAAGTATAAAATCAATTTCCAAAAAAATAAAAGGTTTGCATAAAACTAAAATACAAACTAAAGTACTAAAAAAAATCATAAGAAATAACAGAACTTTGCAAACTACTCTACCTTGATTTTTGCTTGATTTTAATCGGCATTAGACTCCTAAAATGAAATAAATGGCTCAGGAAAAGATTTTAAACACAACACAAACTTAATGGAAACAAAAACCTAGTTCTGTAATAATATCTATTAAGTAAACAATGTTATAAAACTAAAAGCATTGTAATTAAAAACTTAAATACATATTAAAATATTAGCTAAATTATAAGAACATATAACATAAGAAAAAAACAAAAGTAAAAAACTACACAATAAATTTTTCATTACATAACAGTTTACACTGAATTTGTGATAAACTACAATTAATAAACCTGATTATTTATGAAATAATCCTTTTCTAAAAATCTTAATGAAAATACATTACATTAATTTGTAAATTTTAACATGTTATAACAGAAATAAAGGAGGAAAAATTATTACAAATTGACAATATTTTTTCCTAATACTAATCGTTTAAAAAAAACTGAGAAAACACAGGAAATAATAAATCCATTCAATTATGGCAATATTTTAAATCTAAAATGACTGCATGATAAATTATTCATAAATACCTTAAATAGATGAGGGAAAAAAATGGAAAATAAAATTTACCATGAATTTAAATCACAATCAAAAGCAGTAGTGCTGTTTCATTAATGCAATCAGAATCATTCAGGTTTGAGACACATAATCTGGAATGCATGAAAATAAAATTTTAAAAATGTAGAAAAAATCATCTATACAAGAATTTAAAATAAATTAATAATCTGGATTGAATAAGTTTTGCCTTTAAAAAAATTATTAAATGTTTTTAATAAAAAAGGAAAGTTTGCATTAATCAAAGTTGGTAACGCAACAATAACTTATAGCAAGAGCACCTGAAGTGTGTGCCGCAGCACCCTGAGATGTGTCAGATATGGGAAACTGTGAGGTGTCCATATCTTTAAATCTAGTATTTATCTTTTAAGACCTATAACACTGTTTTTCAAACTGTCACCAAGGAAAATAAAAAAGCCATAGTTTAAGTGCCATACACTTGAAGTAATGAGAAGATTTTATATATAATCCTACCATAAATCTGTGCTTCAGAACAGACAAATAACTTAAATTTTTTTAACGTTATTAAACTTTTTTAAAAATTGCCAATTTGGCAAAATTTTTCCATCTTGATGAAAATTATTAAAATCACTGCCTCATCCTCAGTTTTTCCAAATTTTTATGAGCCCAGGTGATGCAGCATTTGAGGTTATTCGTAAAAAAAAACATAATTTCATATTAGGAACAAAGCCTTTGAAAAACAACCATAAATTCTGTAATTTATATGTTACTATTTAAAAGGAAAAATGTGTTAAAGTAGAGTTTTGGATATAAATATAATATGGATGTCCTGTGTAAAGCTATAAATCATATACTATATTTTCTGATAAGTAAACTAAATATGATTTTAAAAATATATACATGTTTGTTTAAATCAGTTAATTTTTCCAATCACTCAATTCAAATGTTTAATTAAATTATGAACAATTAATACAGTAATTATAATAAATGTCTTAAACAGATGTTATATTAGTAAGTTATAAAAGCCTCGGTACTGCTATATTCTAGTAAATAAAGCTCAACATCAATAAAACAATAATTTTTTAATTATAGTCTTATTGATTTAAAACTTAAAAATAAACTTGAGTACAGAGGGCTTTAAAACTAGTCTTATATAATCACAGACTTCAGGGAAAAGAGGAATCAATTAAAATGAAAGTAAAAGAAAATTTATTTTGCATGTAATGAACAAGATGATTGTTTTAAAATTTTTCTATAAGATGATTCTTTTGGTAATTTTATTTTTAATTAAACAAATTAACAGATAAGATAAACTAAAATTTTATGCATAATTTATTTAATATTTATGATTATTCAATATTTATATTGATAAATAATGGTTTACCAAACTAAATTTTTGAGTTTTTGACAGTAGTTGTCAAAACAAAAAGAGGGTTTAATGTCAAGATGAATAAAGAACAAATTCATTGATCACTTATAATTTTATATGCATTTTTACCTTTAATTACATAATATTATAATAGATAAAATTTTTTACATCAAAATTTTTGGTTTTAGACATGACGGCTAAAAGCAAATAAAACTGTCAATTGTCAAAAACTTGCGAATCCCACTTCTTAATCATAACTTTTCACATTTTATAGTTCATTTAAAAACATCAAGTATTTTTCCATTAATCATTCATCTTAAAATTTGTTTTTAATTCTATGAGAGAGAAGGTAGAAAGTGAGACTTTAAGCTATTTTTTAATTTGTCCAACCATTCCATCACATTGGACAAGAAAATGAGGTGCCTACTATAGGGCAATTCCATGGTAAGGTCAACCAGATGACTAAAATTTTAAACATAATATTTTAATGCAAACAAGGTATTATTTTTAAGATAAAAAATTGAAGATTTAGAAATAATAATTTTAAACTTATTAATATCAGTCGATAAGCTATTTTCAATAAGCTATATGCTCTCAAATGATGGGCTACATCATTTGAAATTTTTAGCCATGGTAAATGAATCTTTTAGAAGTAGTTTTTCTGAAAAATTTACACTAATAGATAATAGAATAAATAATAATTAAAGTAAACTGTATCAAAGCAGGTTATCTTGCACAAACATGTAGAAACATTTCTCATTTTGATTAACAAAAAAATTTCCAGGATACACTTTTAATATTTTATGTCCAACACTAAAATACATAATTAATTGCACTCTGCTAGTTGAGATTTAACGAAATAAAATTATTTTTTCTGTTTCATGCAAGATTCTAAGTCTTATTTGAGCAGTCTATTTTGATTCTGAAAATAATATTTTTATTGCAATAAAACAATAGTCAATTATTTTTATGTTTGACACCATTCCTTTTCTTCTCATTACATCTGTCTTCCCTCATTTCATCTCTTATTTTGCTTTCTCATAATAAATATGAATAGAAACCATTATACGAATAGAAACCACTAAATATTCTTTTAGATTAATTTAGAATGATGCGTTTCATCTCAGTAACCTAATAAAATCTGCTGCTGTACTTAAAACTATTTATATTAGAACTTAAAATTGATCATAAGTTTTATTTATTTATTTTATTACATTTATTTATTTAATTATTATTATTTTTTAAAGTAATTGACTCAGTTTTAATTTTTTGAAAATGGACTAACTTCATTTAGAGCATTTTAAATCAACCACAGTGCTTAGCAGAGCTTGAAAAGTGTATGTATTAGGAGCAAAACTTTTTTTTCTTCCGAATATTCTGCAATTATTTTTTGTATTTTTTTTTTTTCATTTATTTATTTTTTAAGAAAAGCAACTCAGGGCCATATTTAAAAACAGTTTTCCAGTTTAAACCCAAGGTTATACTTAGGTTAGCATGAATGCTTGCTAAAGGGTTGCCACATGCATTCAGATGTCTAAAGCTTTCTAATACAGACAAAGGCATAGTTGGGACTTGCAACTCTGAAGACAAGCTCAGCTTTCGTGCTCTCTGACATATATATCTGTGTTCTCCCTAAGCATTTTTTCAACGGCAGCCAGCCCTGCTTATTCTTTGATCCCAATAACTATGCCCTTCTTGTAAAAATAAAGCCACTATCCCTTAAGAGCACTGCATTTTTATTCATATTCCATTTTGAAAAAAATTAATTCACTGTTTAAATAATAACTACACACTGGTAAAATTATTTATGTTCATAGATTTAATTCTGATTACTATTACAGAGATTAACTTTGTTAGGATTATTCTTAACTAGTTAAATTTTTTTAAAAATCTTTTCTTCGAGAGAGGGGGACATTAAACTTTTTAAATGATTTTTAATTTTAAAACTATTTTTTAAATAAATACCCTTTTTTTAAAAAAAATGCATTTTCAAATATTTATTTTATCATAATTTTCAGTTTAAATTATAGGAAAAAGTCTACAAGTTTTGTCTAGCAATTAATCTTTTTTTTTTGTTAGTGAACTTTTTTTCAAAATAAAATACTCACAGAGTTTGCCTTTCAGCACACCTTTAATTTTTTTTTATAAACTACAAATTTTTCTCGTATTTTGATAACGAGAGAGAATTACTTTTTGAAATTCACACATAAGATAGTATAAGAGAGTAATATAAAAATTGTTGAGAATAAATTCAGTTATTACATAATATTACACATTTTGATACATTTCTACTGCAATAAGTGAGTATCTTTTTCAGAAATGAAGTGCCCTGCCCTTTTCAGAAAGGAAACGCCCTGCCCTTTATTTATTTATAGGGAGAACTCTAATATATATATATATATATATTATATATAATAGATATAATGTCAGTTTCGGGACTGTTATAAATTTAGATTCCATAAAATTAAATTATTTATTAATTTTATATTGAATATTATAAATTTTGCATTTAAAATAATTCACAACTTTAAATTAACATAATTCAACAACATAAAACCACTCATTCAATTCGTTTTAAAATTGAACAGTAGACATTACTAATGTAAGTAGTTTCTATTGCACTTAGATGTTTATTAATTTTAATTGCAGGATAAGTTGCTTTAATGTCTCTCCAATTTAAAAAAAATAACTTAAAAAAATAATAAACCTACATGCAAATCAAATTACAATAACACAAATGCTATTCAATTGATAGGTAAACGGGATGAAAATTTAAATTATTGGGGTTGTTATAGCAATGAAACCAAGTGGCATGTAAATGTAAAAGAGAAAATGCGAAAATATCCTTTTTCCGCAAAAAAATTTTTTTATAAATTGAAATAAATAGTTTTTTCTCCTTTTAATTAACAGTAACTTATTCTTCAATAGATTTTTTTAATTTAAAAATTCTGAAACTTTTTTGCATTTTACTCTTTTTTTCCCCATGTTATTTAGAAGTTATAGAATTTTTTTTAAAGACAGTTGCTAATTTTTTTTTTATTCCAGAACTTTTAAAATAATTAGAACTAAGGAAATATCTCATAATATGAGTTCTATTTACACTGTTGCTAATATACGCTGCATTGTCTAAAGTAAATGATTTTTCAAGATGAAAAATTTTATAAAACAAATTAACCCACCTTCAATCAGGAAATAAAGGACGATTTAAATTTAGTTCTAATTATAAGTTTTTTCCTAAGAAATTTATTAATATTTTTTACACCATGGAATTGCCCTATACCCTAATTTCAAGAATCTGAAGACAAAATAAAAATGAACATGATGTTAGTACGATGAAGAAAAATAAATATGTAAGGACATAAAATTATGCGAAACAAAATTCTTACAGTTGAACACTGACAACATGAGACAATTTTGATCGTACTCCATTTAATAATGTTTAATGAAACTCACAACATGGGTTGCAAAAGCGACAATATTTAGTTCTTTAACATTTACTACTGATTTCATTTGGATATTTTGGCATTTCTAAAATTAATTACAAGAAAAGCGCAAAAGATCGAGGATAACACGCTTAAAATTTTATAAATACAGTAAAATATATGTTCAAAAAATCTAATATTTAAACCATTATTCAAAACAGAGAACGAGTTAAAAATATTTTGATTATGAAGTGAACGCATGCTTAGTGAGATCTATCAACATTTATGAGACCATGCAATAAAATAAATATTTCTTCAAGAAATAAGAAAATTGCATCTGCACAAAAGATCATATTAGAAAGCACAATTTCAAAAATAACATAATCATTGAATAATTTATTTGAAACACTTTAGTATTGAAATAATCGAGGAGCAACATAGTAAAGAGATTTACCAAAATAAAGACACACTTAGAAATTCAGCATGATTTAATTGTTATTTACTGTATTTATATGACGTTCAACTTTCTATTTTCAGTTTTAAAGACATTTCAGTCAGTTCAGTTTTAGTTTTGCACGGTTCACAGTTATTGAGAAATATTTTTAAATAAAGCAATAGAGATATTTTGACTAACATAAACGTCAATGTTACAGCATATGCGTTCTAGTTTTTAATTCGCTGAGTCACGTGATATTTTTTCTCCATTAGTGTACAAAGCAAGCTTTCGCTGTGTAGGAAGGGAAAAAAATACACAACAAGCCACTATTTGAATTGCTTTTTAACTTGTAATATCTAGTTCCAAAAGTTTCTGCTGTATTCTGCGAATATTTATTTGCATTTTTCTGCCTTTTTAATGATCTTTGGTGATTCTTGATTTAGACAATTTTTCATACAGCAAAAAGAGTCTTATTCTTTCTGCATATGAAATTTCCGTATAGAAAATTGGCTTGTTATAGTTGATATATGCTTTATTTATTAATTTGTGTCACAAAAAAATTAATTAGTTTAAGCATGCAAAATCTCTTTCATACTACAGAAAAATCTTTTTCATTCCATGTGTGTGATAAATCTTTCTCTGGGAAAGGAAATTTAAAGCAAAATTCTTTAATTCATAGTGAAGAAAAACCTTTACATGCAATGTATGATAAAAAGTTTACACAGAGAATTACTTTAGAACAACATTATGTTGTTCATTTTTATTATTTATGTTAAACATTATGTTGTAATAAATTTTTTTTATGTAAACAAATTTTAAAAGAGCACTATCGTGTTCATACTGGAAACAAGCATTATTCATGCAGTACATGTAGTAAAACATTTGCACAGAACTGCACTTTAAAAAAGCACTCTATTATTCATACTGCAAAGAAGCCTTATTCATGCAGTGTGTGCAATAAATCTTTCAGAGAAAAAATTAGTTTAACAAGACACAATTTTGTTCATACTGGAGAGGAGTGGGGTAGTTATTCATGTAGTGTTTGTGATAAAGCATTTACCCTGAAAAGTTCTTTAAAAAAGCACCATTTAATTCATTCTGGCTTGAAGCTTCATTCATGCATTCTGTGCAATAGATCATTTGCAATTAAAGAGACACTATTCTGTTCATACAGGTGAGAAACAAAGTGTTCCCACTGGGGAAGTATTTATGTGATAAAACATTCAAACTGAAAGCTCAGTTTGTTCAATACTATTACGTTCATACTGGAGAGAAGCCTTATTTGTGTACTATGTATGATAAAACATTTATGCGAATAATTAGTTTAACTGAAAATTTTGTTGTTCATACCGGTGGGAAGCCTTATTTATGCGATAAGTGTGATAAAACATTTACACGTAAAAAAGGTTTGGAAAAACACTATGCTATACATGTTGGGGGAAAGACTTAATCATGCAAATAGGTCTAGTGAAAAATTTTTATCTTGTTCATATTGAAGAGGTGCATTAGTTATGCGATTTACTTGATAAAACATCCTCTCAAAATTCTCATTCAAACAAGCACTTAATTTACTCAAAAAACAACATGAATAAAGCTCAAAACTTTACCCTATCCTTTGCTGAACACTAATTTATCTAACTAAAGTAATTAAGCTGAACACTAATTAAGAATTCCAAGGCTCATAGTTTTCCTGATAAAAAATATTTTGTCCCATTTTTTAGCTTTTCACTCAGATTTTTGTGTGTGCTCATTTTCTAAGAATAAGATTTCTTTAATTAAAATATGTAATTTGCATTTACATTGCTCAATAAATATTTTTATTTGAATTCCTGGGCATTACAGTTAATTTACATTAAAATAAACTTTTATGTCACTTCATGTGATAAAAAAAAGCATTACTTTTCCCCATCTTTATTTATTTTTTTTTTCAATAAATCTATTTTTGATCAAAAAGCTGTTTTTTACTTATTTTATTTTTTGAAAAGTACCAGTTTGGTGTTATTCACTTTTTATTACATTTTATTGTCCCGCAGTGGACTGATCGTTAAGACACGTTTCCCAGCAGATCACCGAAGTCAAGCATCACTGGCTGCGGTCAGTGTGCGGGTGGGTGACCACTTGGATCAGTCTGCGTAGGGACCGAGGGTGTGCGGTATTGGTCCTCGTTAAACTGTTCTATCGTAAAGTGCTCGACTTCGCTTGCAGGTCGTCGGGTTACTGAAGCGGGGGTGCCATCCCCTCTGCAGAGGATCAAAATTGTGATGGCCTATCTTCGGATCATCCTCAGGGATGTTTCCCAGACAGTCGCCAATAGCCCATTGTGCAATAGCATATATCTATAAATAACTAAATCAAATTTTCACTTCAAACTCACCAGACTTACTTAATAGCATTAATATCTTATGAAATATGGCAGATTAGAGCTCAGAAATTATCTAATTTACTTCTTTTATTGTTCGCTTTGTTCCGTACCGATTTAATCTTAACTCCAAGTTGTTTTTCAGCTATTTTTCGGCAATTATTGCTTTACATTTCCACGTGTTTTTAAAAATTCGGAATTTTATTATGACTTGCGAATTTTAAATAACTATTTTTTTTTTTAATTTCATCGCAATTTAAGCTATTTATTTTTTGTAACTATTGCACTGTTTTTCTTCGTGATTTTGGCAATCCCGTTTATTTCCAACTACTATGTTATTAAAATATGCGAGTTTTTAATCGTGCATTTAAATAATCACTTTTTAATACAATTTTGTGTTGTATTTCATCGTTAATCCAAATTATTCTTCCACTGTTTTTTCAGCAGTTAGAGCCATGTATTATATATTTTAATACAGTGTAATTGCAACAGTAAAGAATACGAGAAGTGTTGGAAAGCGTAAATTTTGGAGCTACTCACTGTTTACAATTTTTTTTTAAAAATTTGTAACTTTGGTGATTTTTTCTGGAAAAAAAAAGCGCTTCGTATTTATGAAACCTTTAATAATTCAAGAAATAGGAATAATATCTGAACTGTAATACCAAATAAATATTGAATCTTTCTTTTTTTTGGTACTATAATAGTTTTATTTTAATCTTTGGTTTCTGCTTAAACCTTACAAATTTTCTTCAATTAAAATATTTAATTTATATTTATATTACTCATCAAAATATGTATTTATTGATTTATTTTTTATTACTTTCATTCTGTGAAGATTACGATTTTTTTATTTTTATAATTTGAATTTATTTTAAAATTAATTTTTGTACTAAGTGATATGACAAAAAATCTCTTTCTTCCATCAGATTTTCATTTTTTTATTAAATAGATCAATTTTTGATAAAAATGGATTTTTTTTTTTAAAAAAAGTATCAGTTTTTTCATTTTTGAATAAAGTTTAATAATTAAAAGTATTTTTAATAATTTAAACCATTTAATCTTCTGAAAATATTACTGATAAATTCCAGGTTTACTACTCTACTCAGCGGCGCGACAGCCCATAGAGGGCCTAGGCCTACTGTACCCATCTCAGTTTTCTTGACCTTGGACTCTGGAGTGCAGGAGCAGATGTTCCGGTCCGGTGGTCAGCCGAACGTGGAACCCCCAGTGTTTAGTTCCCAAGCATGCTTGGTACTCATTTATAGACCCACTGAAGAGATGAAACGCTGAGTCAACCTTGCCCGTCCCGAGGATCGAACCAGGGACTTGTGGCACGACAGCGCGAAGCGCTACCGCTCAGCCAAAATTCCAGGTTTACTGATAAAAAAAATTAGTGTTTATGTTTAGATAAAAATTTAGTTATTTGCCGTTAACGTGTCTAAATAAGCGTGCGGGCTTTTGTTATTCAACCTACTGTGCAAGTGGCCCTTCACTCAAAAAGGTTGTGCACCTCTATTTTAAATAATTTAAATTACCATAACGAATACGTATCTCGATATTTAATTTTAAAATCGCCTGAATACGAATCTCGATGTTTGATTTTAAAATCTCATGAATACTATTTCCGATGTATAATTTTTAAGTTACTTGAATACAAATCATAATAGTGGCTTTTAAACTACGTGAATACGAAGAGTGATATAAAATCGTGAAAGCACGATGCGCGATCCTAAATAGCGTAAGTAGGAATCGCGATGTGTGATTTGAAATCCTGTGAATGTAATTTTAAAACGCGCTTGCATTGGTAAGAAAAATTGTAAAGAGGAATTCGAAATAGACAAACTTTCTTTGAAGAGGCGGTGTTTTTTTTTTTTTTTTTAAGTAGTAAAAAAGAAGCTTCCGCGACGATGACAAATTTTAAGCTATCGGCGTGTAGATTATACGGGTCTGATTACCAGTTATGTATCTAACGATTACACTTAATTTTCTTATATTTTTTTGCATTCTTACAATAATAAAATATTATATAGTATTTGCAGTTCTTAATCATATTTTTGTGTAACACTTAATCATATTTAATTATATGTGTGATTGTATCAGTTCAATAAAGATTTTTTTTTCTTTCAAAATATAACTTTTTTCCTTACATTTAAAACGCTTAACCTTTAATGTTATTTTTAATATAAAAAAAAATATCAGATATAGGAAATTTCGGGTCTTAGGTTAACTCTTGCTCACAACTGACTGCAGGGTTATAATAAAAAAGTTTTTATTCTGTCATGTTGAAAAAGTCATATCAAAAACTTACAAATCCTCTGAGTTTTTAAATCTAGATACAGCACGAAATGCGTGTTTACGAAGAAAAAAAAATTCAAATTGCGTGCTTACGAAATCTAATTGCGTGTTTACGAAAATGAACATAGCTCAAAATTCTTGAAGTTAATTCTCTTAAACGAGCATTTTGAGCTATGTCAATTTTCTTAAACGCGCATTTTGAGTTATTTTCTTTTTAGTAAACATCAATATCCATTTTCATAAACGCCCATCTCAAATAGGATTGGGCGATGTAAGAAATTTTATATCGTCTGTTAGACACCGCGATGTAACATAAGTTCGAAAATTATCAGTCAAAAATCTTTAAGTCAATAAAAATAAATAAAAGAATTAAATCTATAAAGAAAGAAAATGCTTTTATAATTTTAATTGCATTGCTTAATTTTTCAAGTAAAATAATACAAATGGATTGACTTCAGATCGATGTCTTTAATTAAAAACAAACATACTTTATTTTACATTTTTTTTAAATTAAAAATGACTTCTAACAAAATATATAACTTTCGTGTATTAAAAATGAAAAACGAACGTAAAAACAAGCCAAAGAAATGTTTAAATGTTAAACGCTTAAGTAAAACAATTTTTAAATTATTTGTTGAAAAGAAAACGTACTTTTGAAACGTCTCTTAGATCTTTTATTTATTTATTTAAAATAATGAAGTTGTATTGACTAATGGTTAAAGTCTGTGCTTAAAATAAATGTAACTGTTGTTTTATTTATTTCTTATTATTTTTTTCTTTTTTGAAAATAAAATTGACTTAGATTTATTGATTTAAAAATAATACTGACTACCAAACAAATTATTAAACGAACACGTATTGAAAGAGTTTTAAGAAAAATTTAATAGCACTATTGTTAAATTATTAAAAAGCGTCAAAACTTTGTTTAGCTTTTTCTTTAATTGAAAAAATTATATTCATCGTTTACATGAAAACAATTTATCATTCTCTAAAAGTCGTATATGTAATACTATTTTTAGATTTGATTTCTTTTTTCCTAGACAAAGTCAAACCCGGTACATTTGTTAACTCTATAGGAAATTTAGAAATACTAGAATTTCAGAGAAAAAGTAGCAGACTTTTTTTTTATTTTATATGACAATTTAAGATAATTATGCCGTGTTATTTACAAGTGATAATGATTGTGACAACACTGTTAACTGTAACAGTCTCTATCTGTATGAAAAAAATTCGGAAGCGCCGTCGCTGATGTGCAAAAAGTTATAAGACTTACTTGAAATTACGTATATCGAGAAAAACATACAGAGAATACGATGGAATAAAGAAAATATAACATTCGATAATTAGTACAAGAGATATTTACTGTTAAATCTCTGCTAAAAAATACCATGTGGATCACTCTGCAGTCGGCAGAAATGCAATTACAGAGTTAAAATTGAACGTGCTGGAAGGCCACTTTAATTTCTGAATTTACACGAGGTTTTTTTTTCTTCTGATTTTGCTTGGAAGTTATTGCAATTTTAAATGCTTTTTTTTGGGGGGGGGGGAGGATTTTCTTTTCTCACTTTTTTTTTTGTTGCTTTAAATAATAACTACTTCGCAATTGTAGTAGAAAAATTTTTCTCTCTTGTGGACTTCACTTTATAATCCCGATCTTCATTTTTTTTCGAAAATAACAAAAAAAGAATGAAAATAAAATAGTGAGTGAGAAATTAGTGTTGCTTTTTACCAAATCTTAACATTTGTATCGAAATTTTTAAATATATAAAAAGTTAAAAAGAAAAAAAAAAAAGCTTTTTCCAATTTGAAACTGTTACATGTTATAAGAATATCGTTACATATTGTTTAACACCTAAATTTACTTCTCATTTATTAGTTCATATCTTTTCTAACATTCTATATCCCTAAGTTAAAATATTTTTTTTCTAGTACAGTTCATTATTTTTTCAAATCAATGTGACATTAAAAAAAAATTACTTTTGTATAAAATTATATATTTCCTAAACAAAATGCTCTTTTAACTTTTGAAAAATACCAACTTTAAAAAAATAATGAATTAGAAGGATTGATCAAGTGGTAGAACCTCATATTCTCTTAAAAAGAGATATAATTACAACGTATTTATATCATAAATCACTTAATTTTTACAAGGCTGTCCAATACACCCAAACATTTTATCTGCGTCAAAATATATGCCTCGAGCTTCGATTTAAGTCTCTACACAATATTTAAAACTTGAAATATTTAGTCATGGATAAACATATAATTACCGATTATGACTACTAAAGAATCAATGATAAATTTTGATGGATTTACCGTAATTATAGACGTTATAATTTTTATGCGACTAAAAATGTATAAAGTGTTTTATTAATTTTTTTTTTACGTGAATTATACACACTGGTATTTGATTTTATTATTATTGCGATTTTGAATGAATTAATTCTATGGAACTTTATTTTTAGCTGATCAAGAGGAAATAGAACAATAGCTAAAAACGTATTAATAATATTAGTTTCCGAAGTTAAAGATAAGACACTTATTCAAAAACATTGTTCAAGTTTATTTTATTTTTTGTTTCACCGGAATAAACTAGAATAGTCAAGGTAATAAATCATTATGTTTACAAATGATATCTAGCGAAGGTTCCTAAACTACTTGTATATACCATTTTGATTTGATTTGTCTTTAATACTAGTAATTAATCACAAGTAATAATATTCTTAATACTTGTGATTTTGTTCAAATCGCATGTTGAACTATTTTAACATGCCAACCGGACTCTGTAGTGGTCAGGGAGCTGACTTCACATCAGAAAGGTCCTGGGTTTGACTACCGGACAAGGCATGGATGCTCTTTCATTCTCTGTACCATTTGTCTTTACTGTGTGAACAACGTTGGCCCACCAATTATGATGCCCCTGAAAGAGTGGCCAAAAAATCTGCCCAAGTGTCAATCGAGTGGGCAATAAAAATAAAAAACTATTTTCACAATGTGTATTTGCTCATTTTAATTGTAAGCCCAAGTGGCTTTTCAATCATTTTTCCAGTAGTCATGTTTGCGGATATGCATGAGGTCAAGAAAATTCTATACAATCCCGATGTTTTTAATACGATATTATATTATATCTTGCGAGTTTTTAATCAAGTACTTAAATACTTTTTGACGTGCTTCATTTTTGCGAAATTCACTCGATACAGAGTGAATTTCTTGAGCGCATCTTTCCATGGTCGCACTACAGCCCATAGAAAGCTTCTGTTTTCAGACTATAGTCTTCACACTAACTTCATTTATTTTTGGTAGATTCCACCCTCTCCTTCGCCTACAGTGGAGTTTTTCGCATACTAGGCACATTTTCTCTATAGTATGTGTTTAATTAATTTTCGAAAATAACATATTTTCTAACTATTCTTTTTTCTTATTAAATTTCTAAATTGCACCAAATTTTTGAAAACGACTTAACAAATAAAAAAATAAAAATCTTTGTAATTAGTTCTGAAGCTCAATACATAATTTCATAGATAAATCATATAATTTTATGCACGCAATAATATAGTTTATTGCTTGCATAAAATTATATGATTTATTAAGACTAGTATAGGATTTCAGATTTCACTTAATTTATTACAAAGCGGTGGTATTATGGATGTGGTAGAAGGGTTTTTAGATTTTAGTTTGGTACGCGGATATAAACTTCATCTTATTCAAGATTGCTGGAAGTTGCCCAGAGTAATTAATCAAAGGAGACTTAAAAGTGATGGTGCCTTGAAAAACCTGTTTTTTAAACCTTAATGATTGTACTCATTAGAATTATAAAGTCATTTAGCTAGATACTTTAAAAGAACAAGAGAGATAAATGTATGGTAAACACCTTGTAAATTGTTTCTACTATGAAATTATATTACAATATGATATAGGAAAGAAAAAAAAGATTACATGCGTAACAAAATTACTAAAGTAGTTAAAATCGATAATGTCTTAGTTAGAAGAAAATGTTTTAGAGGACATTTGAAACGAATGATCAACAGGTTTTGCAGACCTCTAATCACTATATTGCCGAAAAATAACGTATAGGGTAAATTATTAATTTTATAAAAAGGAGTTTTGCCCTCAGAGAAATCATGCTCGTAAGAAAAATTTGCAGTTTAAAATGTTTTGCATATAAATCTTATAATTCGCCTTGAAGAATTTATGGGCTTCTTGCTGCCACTACAACATTTTGCTACAGCTGATTTTTACCTCTACTGTTAAAACTGTTGAGAATTTAGTTACGCAATTTCGTTATTTTCCTTTTAGCTCTTAGACTATATTTCTTAATTCAATATTACAAGCAAACAATTCTTTTTTTTTAATTTTTAGTTATTAACCAAAATTTAATTGACAAGCGTAACACACAGATTTATTATTCTGTTCCTTAAATTGAATGCAGTTTTGAAATTTTTAGTTAATTTTCTGATTAATATAAACCAGAGACAACAACACGTCCGCGCTTTAAATGAGTGCAAGTAATTGCTTCAGTCAGTTCTGTTATTACTGGAAGCCCAAGCCAATGTACCTCTTTTGCTTCAGTTGGATTAATTTATTAAATACTATATATATTGTATAATATATTGCTCCAGCTAAATAATGCATAGTATTTATATATAATATGAAAAAAATTAAAACTGACATGATAGCATTTGATGTTTTGAAACCTAGGTTAGGCAAAAAATATGGGCGTATGGTATGAAGAAGGTTGTTTATCTCCGCCAAAAACATTTCCCCACCTTTTTATTTAAAAGAAGAGAAAAAAAAATAATCCATGAAATTGTGTATCAAAGAAAGTAAAAATATTTTTTTTTTCTTTTAAAAAAAAACATCAAATCAAACCTACGCCATTTGCAATGAACATCTTTATAGGCCATTTTTTTCCCTTCTTTTTCCAAATAAGATTACATTTCTAATAAAAGCAACTGAAGTAAAACGAATATAAAAAAAAATTAAACTAAAGTAGAAAAAAAAGAAGAGGATGAAATGATCATTCTTAAATGATGATATCATTCAGTGAATAATCAACTTTAAGATGTATATATTCATCAACAGTTTAGAATTTTTGTTTTCTTTTTTTAAGTCCGAATAATTCCTCTTAAATGACCTCCATTTAGGCACACATATAAAGCGATCTTCCATCTGGGTGGCCCATTCTCCACCCTCAATCACTGTCAAACAACTCTTTCGTATATCCTCGAGGCCATAACAACGCTTCATTACCTTTTTCGTTTACAAACACAGATAACAATATGTCCTCCTGTCTTTAACAACTGCATTTTTGAGACAAATGAAATGACAAATAATTTACAAATTTAAAAAGTATTCTAATTATCGTGATTAGAAAGTAATTAAATAAAAAAAATTCATTATAAACAATTGAAAATTATAAAATGCATAATCACATACAATTACATAATATACAAACATATTTATGTTCCCGCCAAAGCTCAAATGTCGCTACTGTGCACATTACCTAGCTGATTTGCAAAGTGTGAAATCAATCGTTTTCTGCACTTATCGTTATGCAATCGTTTTCTGCATAGATATTGTGCTCATTAGGTTCTTCCGTATCGTTCAAGCGTTTGTTTTTCTTATTCCATCAACTAATTAGTTTATTGTTTAGACTTGGTTCTTAAGATATCAGAAAATAGATATGTGATATTATTTTAATTTTCTTACTTGAAATAATAATTTAAATCGTTTGATTCTTGGTATTTTAGTTTTAAAAGTGTTTGATGATTAGTTCTATCAACATAATAAGTTAATTATTTGAATGTACATTGGTTTCTTTTTTTTATAACCGTTGTTGAACAGCCTACCCAATTTTATGGGTTTACGATTATTAATGTTCAACTTCGTAGCCTTGTAATTTTGAACCCAATTTAGAACACAAGGGAACTCCTGGATCGAGTATTGGGAGAAATTTGCCCTCGTGGAGGACATTTTGATGGAGCTAACCCACATTTGCGTTACATGGAGAAGAAAACCACGAGAACCTCCCACGGTTAACCTGACGGCAAGGGGACTCTAACCCATGATTCGTTTACCACTGAGGATATTTCACGTCAGCACTGTGGTCGGTGCAAGGTGGATGCGGAATTCGTATCGACTAGGATTCGAACCCGGTTCACCTCATTGTAAGGCGAACTCTCTATCCCCTGAGCCATCGCGGCTCCAATGTACATTGGTTATCATAAATTAAGTTAAAATCACAGAAAAGACCATAACGGAAAAAACATTACGCATAGAATTTACTGAAACTGGCACATATTATGGAGCACGTAATAATGTATAAAGTAACATAAAAAGTATTAACCAGAAAATTATGCTCTACAGAAATTAGCATATGCATGAAATTAATAAAATTCTAGTTTCCCGAGCAAAACACAGGCAGCTGCAGATTGCTATCTCCTTCTATTTTTCTTTTGTCTCTTCGCTCTTTCAATTTTTCTAATTTCTGTGTTCCCAAATAAATACACTTTTAGGGCTGAAAACTAATATTTAAGCAAAGAAAAATAAAAATAATTCTTACCAATCACTACAAATAAAAACTGCACAAAATATCAAAACCTGTTTGATTGCCTGATGAAATTTGCATATATCTCTAATAACTGATTGATATTTCTATAAAATAAAAAGAAATTTGTGTGTTTCTCTCCGGCAATCAAATGTTATTAGTTCTTTTTAATTAATTAATTGCTGTCACTTATTTTTAGAGACTGAAACTCAACTCAACTGTATTTGCACTGCAAAAAATGTTTTTTGAAGAATGATTTCTTAGAATAATCACAACATATACTAATTGAGACAAAAAAGAAAAGAGTCTGCAAGTATACTCATAATATTTTATATTCATAATTAGAGACTTTACTTTACATTTATGTATCGTTAAGTAATTTGACTTTGGACCCCAAACTATTGCTGGCCAATTCTCATATAGTTTATTTTTCTTTAGGTACCCTATAAATTTTTTTAAAAATTATTTAGTGTTAAAATTTCTATTTTTATTATCATCAGCATTATATTCCTTATTATCAAATTTTAAAAAGTTAATTAAAAATTTCTTTTCTAAAAGATATCTTAATAGTTTTCTAAATGTGTATAATTAAAATAAATTGAAATGCATAAAATAAAAATTATCATTAATATTCAAGTCATTGGTTTTTGCTACTAAAGTGATAATTTTAAAAGTAATTAAGTTTATTTTTTATTTTTATATTAAATTGTTCGGTATGAAAATTATTTATAAAAGTAGTTCGACTGATCTAGTTTCTATTAGAATTTATTAACTATTTATTTTATTAATTATTTTCTAGGCGAAATGTGAAAATATGCTTTTATTTAGAATTATTTAGAGGAAATACAGGTTTCTTCAATAAGAAAAGAACTATTTAATTCATCAGCATAGCATAATTAAGCCACTTTATGAGCTATAATTCAGGTAAATAATGGGAAACATTTCATTCTTAATTTTTCCCGCCTCTTGATTTAATAAGGTGTTAAAATCTCGTACTTTTCCCTTTTATCATTAAAATTTTCCCTGTGTAGGGACTTTTCTTCCCTGAGAAAAGAAGAGATCAACGGATAACAGACAACAAAACGTAGTTCCACGGTGATGAGTATATTTTGTTCTCATCCAAGATCGGAAAATCGAGGGAAGTAAAGATATGATAGAAAGAAAGCGCATAACAGGAAAAGTGCCAGGTAGTAATTTTTCATACTTAAAGAATTTCTTGTACTTATTGTTTTCATAAATGAAGTTTTTTTAGGATAAAAAAAAACTTACAAAATGGTACATGTTTAAAGTTTAACCATTGTTTTCACCATTAATGCAAATATTTGATAGCATATAAATAATTAAAGTAATAAAATAGCTCATCACATGCGAAATGATAATAATAAAAGTAAAATAATACGATATAATAAGCTGAAAGCCTGGTAAGATTTTCATAATTTTTAAAAAAGTCATTTTTCGTAATCATTTTCAATGAAATTTTTTTTTGTTGCAATTATTATTTGAATATTTAAGATAAATATAACTTGAAAAGTGGTATGATTTAAATATTTAACAGTTGTTTTTACTATTTACTCAAACATTTGATGGTATACGATAATTATATTAATGAATAAAATGAAATAATGATAATAATACTATGTGATAGGAAAATACCTGGTAAGATGTTCATATTTTTGAAAACAGTCATTCTTTATAATCATATTCAATGCCTTTTTTGTATTCATTTATTTTCATAAATTGAGATTTTTAGTATATAAACTTAAATAGTGATTAATTTTCAATTATTTAAACACTATTTTTACTAACACAAATAGTTAATGGCGTACTAATAATTAAATTATTGAAATGAAGTCGCATTAGAATGAATTACAAAAAATAAATATCAGTAAAGGGAAATAATAAGATGATGTAACGGTGCAAGGTTTGATGTTTCTAATTTTTGAAATATTCATTTTTAATATTCAAAGAATTTTTGTAATTATTTTTATAATTTTAGTTTTTTTTTTCAGATTAAAAACGAAAATTGTGGTAAATATATGTCTTAACATTGTTTTTACTAGTTTGCCATTTGATTATCGTTATCTAAATTAAATATTCCATCTAAAAATAATTTTAGAGCGAGTTTGAAACTTCTTTTACAAAATCTGAATGACAAATTTTTCTATAGGTTAGGAGACAAAGCTTGTGGCACGTAGTTAAATTTTCAGAAACTGTTCATGATACTATTGTTTGATTTGCAGGGATATTTAGCAACAGTTTTGTTGTTCATTATGTTCCAAAATCTAAAAATTGCTTCAACATTTTACGTATTTTATAACCGGCGAATATTTTATTCCATAACCGACATTGAAACCGGCGTTGAACAACCTACCCAATTCTGAGTTTACGTCTATCAATGTTCAACTCCGTAGTCTTGTAATTTTGAACCCAATCCAGATGACAAGTAAGCTCCTGAATCAAATATAGAAAGAAATAAGCCTTCGTGGAGGACTTTTTGGTGGAACTAATGCGCATTTGCACTACATCGAGATGAAAACCTTCCACGGTTACCCTGACGGCAAGGGTACTCTAACCCAGGGTCCATCTATCACTGAGGATATTTTACGTCAGCGCTAGGATCGGTGCTAGCCATGTGCGGAAATCGTATCGACCAGTCATCGCTGGGATTCGAAACTGGGTCACTTGATCGGGAGGTAAAAGGCGAATAAAGAAAATGTTGAGAAATTCATTGATTTCAGTAATTCATTTATAGGAAATAAATTAGTCCTAATTGAAAAATATAAATGTAACTCGCCGAAATTAAATTGAACTGTAGTAACGAATAAAATTTGCAAAATAGCGCATGGAGTTTCGGACGAAAATTATTTTTTAATTGAATGCTAAGATGGCAAAATATTAAGACATTTTTTTAAACAAATAAATGCCAAACAAGTATGTTGGAGCCGCGATGACTCAGGAGATAGAGCGTTCGCCTTTCAATAAGGTGAACCAGGTTCGAACCCCAGTCGATACGAATTCCGCATCAGGCTTGCACCGACCACAGTGCTGACATGAAATATCCTCAATGGTAGACGGATCATGGGTTAGAGTCCCCTTACCGTCAGGCTAACCGTGGGAGGTTCTCGTGGTCTTCCTCTCCATGTAACGAAAATGCGGGGTAGCTCCATCAAAAAGTCTTCCACGAAGGCAAAATTTCTCCCAATACTCGATCCTGGAGTTCTCTTGTCTTCTGGATTGGGTTCAAAATTACAAGGCTAGTCGTAAACCCATAAAATTGGGTTAAAAATAAAATATAAAACGAGTATGTTGATATTTCATGGAAAATTATGGGTATCACTACTCACTGAAAAAATAAAACTTTTCTGTTGCCAATGCAAAATTGAAAATTTTATTGGTGGTATGCAAAATAAAAAATGAAACTCCTTAATAACTTTTGATCTAATGAATGGTTTGTCACGTTTGTTATGTACTGTCACGTTCAACCTTAATGATTCGAGGGGAGGAAAAAACTTAAGTATACTAAATAATTAGTGCCGGCTATATTTTAAACTTCGAAATCAGATGTAAAAACGCATTTTCTCTGAACAAACATATATATGTGTATTTTTTCGACTGATTTGGATTTTTAACCAGAAAAATATAGAAATTAGTCGCAATCTCGAAGTAGGATCTTAATAGTTTGGTCCGGAAAGTGGTCAAAAGTTTGGACCCCTTAAAAATTAAATTCATTCTCTGCGTATTTTGCCTTATCTCATTAACTATCAGAGCGAATGTTTTGCTCAACCATCGTAAAACTCGTTTATCCAAAAGTCATTCCTTGTATAAAATTATTATTATTAATTCTAATAATTATATAGGATATTTATTATTTAATTTAACAATGTTCGAGCTGTGAGCTATACAAAATTTTACACTGTTTTGAACTACGTAATTTTAAATAATAAAATTAAATATCCGTAGGGAATTGAACGACTCTTTTTTGTAAAATAAAAATTTCAAAATATGATATAGCTAAATACACCAAAAAGTGAAATGATCTTTAAGAAATCCCAACTTTTGACCGCTCTACTGACCATATTTCCCAGATTGTGGGTACCCCCCCTATATTTTGGGGTTACGAATCATAATTCGTTTAAGAAAAGGCAAGTTAATTCAAAGAAGGTAAGCTTATCTGATTTTTTAACTTAAAATCTCATTTGAAATGATTAATTAGCATAGTTAGGATAAGGACTTCGAATTTATGCCATTTCATTTTGATAAATTAATATCTAATCTCTTAATATCTATATATATATATATATATATATATATATATATATATATATATATATATATATATATATATATATATATATATATATATATATATATATATATATATATATATATATATATATATATATATATATATATATATATATATATATATATATATATATATATATATATATATATATATATATATATATATATATATACTAGCTGACCTGTCAAACGATGTCTTGCCATATGCATTATTTCTAGAGTATGAAAATATATCTTATTTATTGTAAATATGTGCGTATGTGTGCGTATATATATACATATAAATGTGGGGGAATAATAGGCATAATAGGGATTGGCACATAATAGGGATTCGTGGAAGTAATATACTTTCATCCCGGAATTTGTCATTTAAAATAATGACTTCGATGACGTTGTTCATTAATTTTTTAATGACTAATCGCGTGCCGTTGCACAGCCAAGGTGGGTTCAAATTACGAAGCAAAATAACCGGAGATCCAACTTTGAGTATATATATATATATATATATATATATATATATATATATATATATATATATATATATATTTGGTTATTATATACAATAATTTCCGAAAATTTCGTGAACATATTTAAATATTTATGGAGATATGGACATTTTTATAAAAAAAAAAAAAAAAAATCTTTTTTTTGTCTTACGTTTTTTTGCTATAACTTTGAAAATATTCAATAAAATTTAACAATTTTTGGATCAATTTAAAATTGATCTCAAAATTATTGCTTTAAAATTTCAGAAATTGTTTTTAGAAACTGCGCAATATATGAGTAATTAAAGTAGTTTTTTTATACTGCCATGCTTTGAAAAAAATTAGAAACTTTTTTTCTGAATGAATGATTTTGTAGTGAATCAAATTTGGCAACTAATGAAAAAAGTTCGATTTGATTTGAATATCTGAAAAATTTAGAAAGTTTCTGGCAATTTTCTAAGTAGTTTAAAAGTATCTTTTTTTTCGCATGTTTTAATTTCAAATACCATCACACTTTTTTGTACGGAACATCATTAGAAGGGTATTATCATTTGTTAATAAATCCTGTTAAATAGAACGAAATGATGAAAATGTATTAGTATCGAAATGTTTCTATTATTTTGTCCAACCCCTGTATTTTTAATATACTTCTTAAAAAAGGAAATCAAAGAAGTACATACATTAAGGTTTACAAATTTAAGCAATATTATTTTTGCACTATTTTAGCGTGGCAAAAACAAAAACGTTATCGAAATTTGTAGTATTATTAGACAGGATATCTTAACCTCTTTGAATGTTAGATGAAACTTGAACAAGTCTCTGATATTTGTTATTTAACCCCCTCACTGTTACTTCATTTCTTCCAATTTTTTTTCTACCTGCTTAAATAATTATTTGTGATAACTAATTTTTATATTTTTTACAACATTTTTTACAATGATTTTAAAAATATACATTAATAGCAATCAGTGGGGAAAAACATGTACTAACAGAATAACTAAAGTCTCTCTTTATAGTTGATTACTATACATCACCTATATTAATACTTCATCTATATTTTACCTAAAATTAAAACTAAGCTTATAATGTTTTGAAAATGTTCTAGTTAACTTCATAAGTATTTGTTTCATCATCAAAATTTTTAAATTTATAATTTCCAGATTTTTGATCTTAAGAGAAAAAAAATACCTATTCACTAAGTATAACGATATTTGCTAGCCTTTAATAATCATTGTTCACATCTTTTAAGATAAATTAATCAAGTAGACATAAAAATGGTTTTTAAAATAAATAGTGAAGTTCTGTGCTTTGATTTGATGAATAAAATGTCATCACTATCTGTAATATTTGACATTGAACTGTATATTTCACAGTCCATAATTTATATTAACAAGATAAGCCGTTCATGTTAATTATTATTTGACTAGACAGAAACTTTTATGCTTGGAGGAATTCATTAGTTAATATTATTTTATTTCTGAGAAGTCTAGACACAGTAAACTATAAACCGATAAAAAAAATGTAAATAAATGCTCTAATTTGACGGGGGGGGGGAATCGAAATATTGCTGTTTTGCCAAATTAAAAAACAAATCACTTTTAAGAAAAAGATAGAAATAACTTAATAATAAGATAGAGAATTTTATGCATTCAAGTGACTGTGAGAAAAATTTTGAGCTGAAATTCGGAGCCATATGTGAATTTTCATAACAAATTGGAAGAGTTAAATTTTCTGAACAGTTGAATTTTGAATTTTCTTTTTTAACCTTTAGAGAAATTTTTGTTTAGAATCATTTAATAGCTAAAATTAGGCATTTTTGAAACAGTTTGGAGCTATGATCTCATGTTTCCTTTTAAGGAAACAGGACCAACAACATTTCTCGTTGATTTTAGAATTGTTCGAATCTAACATTGAATTTTCGGAACAGCTTGAAAGAATCATTTTAAGCAGAGCTCTAGGAAAATTTAAAATCTTTTCGAGCCAAACATACAATGGAAACTAATGTAACTGCTGTTTGCTAATATGAAATTAACTAAAGACGATTATTAATTTGAATTTAATATTATCCAAAAATAAATAAATTGGTCGGAAGTGTGGTATTTAGTTTTAATGCAAACAAGTTAAGAAGTAGAATTATGAGAGATAAAATATTCTATTTTCGAAAATATCCAGGTTTTTAGGTTTTTAAAAGCAGGTTAAATTATACTAAAATGTTGGAAACCAATTGCAATTTTTGATGATCTGAGGTAATCAGGAGCTCAGAATTTGTAGACGCAAGTTCTAAAGCTTTTGTTGCAATCTGGAGCAGAAATTTTCCTTGATTATAGAGCCATTAAAAGCAACAAGTTTGCTTTATTAGAACTGTTTGGTGCAATGATTTCATATTTTCGGAGGCAATCTGTAGCTACAATTCTCATTAGTTTTATAGCCAATTTTGAATATTTGAAACTTTTTCCATGGGCTCCGGGATGGGAGGTCGCTGGGACCTGCCAAAGATGTTCACTATTCGGCAAATATTGTCTTGCCATTCAGAATACTTTCATATTCTCACTTTTATTTATTCATTTAAAAAAAAAACACACAATTGGAATTATTAAACATTTATTTAATTTTTTTAAATAGCTATGAAAAAAAAGTACTCTTAAGTATAGTTTAAGGTAGCCATTTCACAATTTTGTCTTGAAATCTAATCCCATCCTTGTCATTGTCAATCATTCGGCTTGGTGCACTTATTATCGAATGCATGCAAGTCAGTTTCATCAGAAATAGTTCCAGTTTTAAACAAATTAGCTTATAATATTAGTTTTTTGTATCTTCCATCAAGAAAATTTGCAAACACAGTATTTTTTAAACTTTGAACTGGTTATGAATGCATTGTTGAAACAGTTCTTAGTTTAAATCATTTAGAGAACGAAATTCCAAATTAAAAAATATTCAAATATTATAGTACTAAGATAAACTACTATTCTCTTCCTGCTATTGAATTTTACCTTACATACGCGGTCCTCGCGATTTCTTGAATTATTGTTGTGGCCCTTGGATTTTTGCAGGCCTCTTAACTTTATGCTTTGAGTTAAAAAAATTCGGATAAAATATATTTAAAACATGTTTATTCCATCTTATTAGTTTTGAATAGCTTGTAAAAGCACGTTTAGTTATTGTTAGGTAAATTTTTCTAATAATATTACGATATTATTTTCAGATTTTTTTACTGCAAATGTTTCTTCTTCACTATTATATGAGGAAGTTAAAGTAAGAAAAAAAGATAAAAGTACTTAAAATTATTATTATGTAAATACATTTAAAATGCCTGCTTGTCAAAATAAAAAGAAAAACAGCAGCAGTCGCCATAGCAACGCACGCAATGCAATGACGATACATGCGCACTGTTTACTATTACTCTTGAACGCAGTTGAAAAGTGAGTGAACGCCATCAAATTCAAACCAAGACCCATCTTGCCAATGGGCAAAAAGTATTAAAACAATTAAAAATACCACTGTAATAAGTTACAAAAAAAATATAATCATAGAACTTAATTATCCAATAGATACAAGCATAAATTTTTAATTTTATCATCCTGTTGTGCTTCCATTTTCTTCATTATTATTTTTTTTAAACAAATAACGATTTTTTGTAATTCCTCAAACTTTTTTTCTTGCTATGCTTAAACAGCGTATCATAGTAAATAGACTTTTTTTTAACGTTGTAAATTGTTATTTTCCTAATCAAATCAACTTCATTAAGGACAGGTATTAATATCCATTTAAATATTTGTCTAATTCGCTCAAACTTGAATTTCTTAAGTAAAAAAAGAAAAGTTTGGTAAAAAATGAGTTTCTTTGCGATAAATTTTTTGAAACTCAGTATTAAAACCTTTCACCGGCGTATCGTTAATCGCGGTATTATAACCAGTTTTGGTAAGAAATGCCTTGAATTTTTAAATTTTCTTCAAGAATTTTCATTTTTTCCGACAATAAACTAACACTTAAGTATGGACATTCATGAAATCATTTCCATAAGTTGTTACCTTTATGATATTTCCAAAAAGTTGCCATGAGTGTTAACCTCATTAATAAAAATTACTAATCCAACAGAAAAGCTTCTAATTACAATTATTTCTCACATTAACCAATTTCAATCCTTTTTGAGTTTATTCTCTTTAAGAATTTTTGGAATTTACTTTCGAAAAATATTCTTTCAGGTTTCTTTTGTTTATCATTTTACACAATGTAAAACAGACGATTTTTATTTCATTGTAGGTCTGGCGCATTATTCCTGACTTCAAGCAAATCACAAATGGGAGTAAATCACCATTCCAATCTTGCGCACTAAATCCATTTTTTTTTCTTCTTCTGAGGATCGTTATGAAATATATTTATTTTGGAATACTACTCGTCTTCCTGTGTGGCCATGACAAAGTTCAAGGTTCAGGTGGAATTGTACCAAGAAGAGCGAACGATATTTATCAAAGGGAACAGAAATTTACTGCTGCTCAAAACTCACTCAGAGTTGCCAAACATGCTGGACGAAAACGTGAAAATGATGGAGAAACCTCAAACAGACGATTGTTCGGGTAAGTTGACTGAAAGCCAAATGTTTCCAAGTTCTTAGAAGATGTTCTTAATTATTTTTTTCAAAGTCTTTAAATTTTCTATGTACGAAAATTGTTCAGATAACTTTGCTTCAAATTAAAGCAATGGCTTTAAATATTGTTAAAGACTACATTGTTCCTAAAAGTTAATTTACTGGGAATGTTTTGATAAATGAGCCTTTGTTTTGCACCCTGTTTTGATTATCCTATTTATTTATTTATTTGCACCCCTTCTGTGACTGTTAGTTAACTTCTGTGGTAGTATTTATCACTTTTTAGAAGCGGTGTTAGGAGAAGTTATCCGGGGATAAAGAGAGGGGAAAATGCTTCGAAATAGTCGCATTCGAAGATCATCAAGACACAGGGAAAGATTTCCGAGTTTTCCGAAGTAGCGTGATGAAAAGTTTTTCTTGTGTTTTCAGAAGAGTCATAATGAGAAGTTTGCAAGAAAAGTTTTAAGAAAAGTCGAACAGACGAATTTTCCTGGAGAGTCTTCAGTAAATATTGTTCTGAAGTGTAAAGAGCAGGTACTGATTTACCTCCAAATGATTTTTATTGCGTTGACTTTGATTAACAATACTTTTGCTTGCCGCATAATTCTTTCAGCCCTTATATCATTAAACTTCACCAGATAATAAATAAGCTCACCGCTATAAAAAAAAAATTAAGCCTTGGTTTACAGTTCTTTTATAATTTTCTGCTGGGGGGGCAGAAATGAAGAAATAAGAGGGGAAAAACTACGCCATGAACTTTTTTTAAATTTCCATTTGATGATTGGCTGTTTAAATATACAGAGTGATTATAATTAATTTTTTACTTTTAAATAGATGTAGAAAAAATAAATATTTGCCGAATTTAAAAATTCAAGAAGTGAGGTTAGAAGGAAAAATAATTCGAAATGTTAGCGATATATGGCACTTAACACATTGTTATTAGAAACTGTCACGAATTTTTAAAATTATAACATCTTAATAAAACTGATAAAAATGCATTTAGGAAATTAAACTATCTACGTCGTTCCATCTTAACAGCCTGGCTTCCACGATCACTTCACCTTAATCACTGTAACTTTTGCTTGAGGGGTCATGAGTAATAGTTTTTTTTTTGTTTTTTTTTTTTTTTTGTTCAGCTGCACAATTGCAAATTTAGATTAATTGAAAGCACCAAAGCACGGATTGTACAATGTTACGGTTTTTTCATCAAGAGGTAGAAAATGGCGAAAAACATATCGAGCATTTTTTGAGGTAGTCTCATAAACATTACAAGTTATATCTACTGTAATTTTTTTAAAAACTTATTTTGTCATCCTCTTAATTAAAAACTTATTTTTTATTTCTTTCGTTTTGAATAAAATGTAAGCTGACCCGCATCTCGAGTAAACTAAAAAAAAACTATTAAAGTAGTAGTTCGACTTTTCATTGGAAAAGAAAAACTAGTCTTGAAAAGTCTAAGTGTCATTGGTCGCTGAAAGCATTTATATGTATATATATATATATATATATATATATATATATCTGCAAACTCCTCAGTTAAAAAGTACCTCTCTTTTTATCTATCTTCTAGTATGCCAAAACAGATATAAAAGAGAATAATTATTTAAAAAAAAAAAAAAACAATTTTAACGTAGCTGCTTTAAAATAGAAACCTGAAATTTAATTTATGACAATCTCTTTTCTTTTTACCGTAGCCGCAGAAGTTTGATCTTTAAAAAAACGCAAGTCGTTAAAACCACAAGTTGCCCATAAACTGTTAACATATTCAAGGGAACTTGTAAATCGATCCTTAAATTACGGAATGAATTACTGCTTGTTTTACAGCCTTCTTTCACATAAGGACATGTAAAAATTTGCATCCTAATTTAAGGTTTTCGACCTTCACATCTGAAGCTAATCACTTCTTAGAATTAAGAAAAGGGTAGGATTATTCCTTTCTACCTATTTTTTTTTCTTTATTATCATTAACTATTAAACAAGGATAGAATCTTTTTCAGATTTTTTTAAATTTCTGGTTCTTTGAGCTCATTTAATGTTTTACTGGAGTGGCATTAGTTAAAAATTTCTTACTAGTCATTAAAATGAGAGCACATATGAAAACATTTAAAACACATTTTTTAAAGATATATGTAGAGATAAAATATTGATTTTGAGTGCTCAATTGAATTGTTTCATTTCTAAATCTTATCACTATGGGACACTATTGGGGTTATAAACGGTAATTGAGAAGAACGGTATTCTTAATAACTAAGCTTATATATGACTTTATTACAAACTTATATATGAGCTTATTATAAGCTTATATATGAGCTTATATACTAAGCTTATTATATAATTATACAATCGAACCTTTCTATAGTGATCTGTCTGCGGACCCAGCGATAAATCTACTATAAACAATGGTTTAATGTATCCAAAATCTATGAATTTTTTTTTTAATGTATTGCAGTAGTATTGTTGCAATTATTGATTGCAATAGTACATAATTAGCTTGATAAATTGTTCTCTAACTAAATATGCAAATCTACAACGAATTTTCCTTACAGGTTATTTCTTCCTATGATGAAAATTTTAATCAATACGTTGAATAACTTTGAAAATATTCTCCATATAACGAAAGAGTTTTGCCGCTATAGCGATTTTTATAACGCTTATCTTTCCATTTTTCGCCAATTTTGGAATTTTATTTTTGTCATTTTTGAGAAAAAAAATCTATTACGAGTCGGAATCTCTGTGCAACCAATTCATTCTTCCATTTGTCGTTTTTGGAATGACTTGCATTATTCAATCCAACTAAAATACTTATTTTAAGCACTCCTTTATGATGTGTATTACTCTGTTTTAATTAAAAATTGCAATCATACACTTTTAAACTTACCACATCTTCTGCATTTCTTGTAACATTTACTTAAATACCAGCAAAAAGAAAAGTTGAGTTCTCTAAGAACCAACTACCCATTTCTCAGTTTGTCCAAATATAGGAGAATATAAATCCACTTATATAGATAAACTAAACTCCTTGAAAGAAAAGAAAGGCAAGAATATAAATTGATATTCTTTTTCAAGTTCCAAAAAAAAGCGAATTACGGGAATAACTTTTTATCTCATAATCGTATTTTCAGAAACTAGGACTTAGAGCCGCGATGGCTTAGGGCAGTGGTGCGCAAACTTTTTTCGACTGCGACCCCTTTAGTAGAGAGAAAATTTTTGTCGACCCCTAGAGCTAAATGTTCACAAATAAGATGTATATTTCGCGCATTTCTTTCGTTTCATCGAATAAAAATATCATCAGATTTGACTCATATTAATTTTATTTATAATTTTTAGAAAATACTTTTTGTATAACACAAAAATCAGTAAATTGCCCTTTAATGAGATGTATGTGGCTGCAAGTTTCTAATTATCTCATCGATGTTTGGATGTATGTTGTTGTTAATTCGCATATCATCTTCAGGGTTTAAACGCGAGCGGTATTTTGTTTTTATTGAAACTAGTTTGCTAAATCCAGTTTCACATAAATACGTTGATGCAAATTGTATTAACACTCTGATGGCATTCTTGCATAAAATGGGATATTGTTTTTCCACGGATAGCCAAAATTTTTTGTCAAGGCTGAGTCTTAAATTGATTTCGACTCAGTAGTTCTCACTAATTTGAAGAGTTGAACTGCATATGTCAAAGGAAAATGGATCACGAATCCAATCAAGATTTTCAGGAAAATCCTCGAATCTTCTCGAAGAATTTTTCTTTAACTTTTCAATGTGATTTTAATGTTGAAATGATGTTTTTAAATGTAAATATATCTATATTATTTTTTTTCCTTGATAAAATCGTTAAAGCAAGGGAACATGGTGTTTTTATTCAGTTCAGTTTTGCCAGAGACTAAGCTTATTCTTCAAAGCTTGAATTTTACTGGCTGCAGTTATGATAGTTGAATTCTCACCCTGCAAGCTCAAATTTAAGTCGTTAAGTTTTTCGAAAATATCAACTAAATAGCTCAGCTTCCCTAGCCAAACTTCATTGATATAATAACTTGCCAATCTATGTTCTTTTCGATTAAAAACGTGTATACTTCATTTTTTAAATCAAATATCCGTCGTAGTATTTTCCCACGTGAAAGCCATCTGACTTCGGTGTGTAACAGTATATCTCTCATACGTTGAACCCATCTCATTGCAAAGTATTGAAAAGAGACGGCAGTTGCATTTAATGTAGTTAATTGAACTAACAGCGTCTTGTAATACGTTGTGCAATTCTTCATCCATATCTTTTGCAACAAGAGCTTGCCGATGAATCATACAATGATTAAATACCATATGAGGCGCCACCTTCTGAATTAAGCCTCTGAGCCCCTTATTCGAACCTGTTAATGCTGCAGCACCATCAGAAAGAGTGGACAGCATGAAATTGCAATTAAACAGGGAGTGACGGCGCTTCACTCTTTATAAGTACACTGTATGGTATGCAGCATGCAGGGATAATGCATTTCATAGAAATTTGGCGACCCCCAAAAAACTTCTGGCGACCCCTAGTTTGCGCACCACTGGCTTAGGGGATAGAGCATTCGCCTTCCAATGAGCTGAACCGGGTGCGAAGGCTAGTCGATACGAATTCCACATCCGGCTCGCACCGACCACAGTGCTAGCGTGAAATATCGTGAATGGTAGACGGATCATGGATTAGAGTTCTCTTGCCGTCACGCGAACCGTAGGAGGTTCTCGTGGTCTTCCTCTCCGTGTAACGCAAATGCGGGTTAGTTCCATCAAAAAGTCCTCCACGAAGGGAAATTTCTCCCAATATTTGATCCAGGAGTTCTCTTGTTTTCTGGATTGGGTTCAAAATTACAAGGCTACGGAGTTGAACGCTAATAGTCGTAAACGCAAAAATTGGGTCGGTTGTTCAACGACAATTATTTAAAAAAAAAACTATTAAAAATTTAAAATACAATTATGTTAATTATATTTTGAGACTTTCGGCTTCTTGATTTAAGGGTTGTACTCTCGAACAATTAAGAGTGAATCCTTATGTGTGAAAACCCGATCATTAGATTAATCGTTATTCTGGAAGTTGATCTTTTTTTTTTCGCGTTGGACTTATGTATCTGTTTGAGAACTACTATATGTAATATTAATAAAATTTATAACTTTATTTTATGATTTTTTTAGTTCGTTATTTTAATGCTGTGCATTTATGTAATTTAAGCTTTAAAAAATTATTATGCTGATGAGTGACTAAATTTTATTCTTTTTCACCTGAGTAGCATTCACTTATTTCGAACTATTCAAATATTTATTGTAGGAAATTATCAATATCCTTATTACTTGAAAAAAAACAGCAGAATTCAATGTTATTAATACCAGTAGTTCTACTTTGGAGAATTTAAATTAGGATAGTGAAGAGAAAAAAAACGTGTCTATGACAATGAAAAAAAAAAAAAAAAGCTATAGTTGTAAATGTATATCATTAAACTTTTTCTGAGTTACAAATAATCTTCTTTAAATTTCGTAGTAGTACGTCTATAGTACCTATGAATTTTAATCGAAGGTACTATGATCCCTAAACTGTATTTTCGTTGCAAATCAGTACAAAATTAGCTATCAATAGTGGCGCAATAATAAAAATACATAAACGATTAACCCCACCTGTTTTTTAAAAAAAGAAAAGGATCACATCACTATTCAGTCATGACGAATGATCACCTTAATATTTCATATTTAACGAAATATGTGATTTAAGATTATCATTATTTTTCACCTGTCAGAGTAAATGGTAGGTTACATTTCATTAAAAACATATTTCTCATTGATGGCCTCGGGTATTTGAAGACTCGATAGGTATTTTTTTTTCTGCTTTCATTTTTTTATGCCCGCAACAATTTATTGGATATTTATATGGGATGTAAAAATCTTAATTATTGCATGAAGGCTGTTGCCACTGAATTTAATGTGTATAGAAATTAACAGTCCTTTTTTTTCCAGATAAAAAAAAAATGCTAAGATTAAGCTTAAATTTTTTTTAACTTTCAAACTGTTACTTTAGAATAATTTTTTATAAAAATGCATCTAGATATATCTAATTTTATTTAAAAGCAAAAGTTTAATATACATATGAAGAAAAACGATTCCAATAATTGTTCAGTAGCAGAATCGTTTGGTCACATAACCTCGCTGGTACTTTATAAGAACGAAGAACCAATATCGTTAAGTTCGTTTTTCTTATTTTAAAATGATAAAAAATTTCTGAATTTCTGATTGTCTGAAGTTCACTGCATTCAGGGGTCATTGCGTATTTTCAACATTCTATTCATTCGTTCAGTCAGCAATCTTTTCTTGGTTTTTTATACCGTGATGAAAAATTCTTAATTATTTTATGAAGGCTGTTGCCACTCGATTAGAATGTATTATAAAAATTTGCATTCATGTATTTTTTTTCTTTTATTAGAAATACAGTAATATTCGTTCTTAAATTTTAATTTACTTTTAAACGATTATTGTCGAATAATTTGTCTTTAAAATAGTGTCTAGGTATGTCCAATTTGATTGAAAACGAAAATTTAGCTTTGAAAATAGCGAAAACAACTCCAATAAATGTAATAGTAATAGAATCTTCTAGAATCTTTCTTATTTCTTTTTTTTATTTGTAATTTTAATTATTAATCGTATATAATCAAACACTTTCTTATTTACTCCCTCAAGTTAACTACTATATTAAAAAAGTGTATACAACATATTTATTTATCAGTTTTTTTAATATTTTTCAATATTCAATTGATTTCTAAGTCCGCAACTGTTTATTTGTTTCATCTACTTAGCAAGTAAAACTCTTAATTATTATATGATGGCTGATGCCACAGAATGTCTATAGATGTATTCTCTTTTTTTATTTTATCGTTTGTTAGTAAGAAATACGGTAAATTAATTGTTTAAACCATGTTTGATTTTTCAAACGATTCCTCTAGAACTGTAGAATAATTTATCTTCGAAATAGTATCTAAGTATGACTAATTTGATTGAAAACGAAAATTTAATTTTGAAAATTGAGAAAGCGATTCCAGCAGTAAAATAAAGAAAGAACATTTTCGTATCTGATTCTTTTTCTACTTTAAATATCATCTGCACAAATTAATTATCAAACCCCACGAACCGTTAAGATTGAATCTTAGAGAGTGAAAATGCGATCGTTAGATCAAAAGTTATTTAAGTGTTTCGTTTTTTATTTGGCGCAATATATGCGGGATTTTTTTTAATTCTTTTCTTTGGAAAGTAGTGCGATGTTGACTGCTCAGAATGATCGTGCAAACGATGTTACATTCAAGGTATGTAAGCGATTCATTAGGAGTTTGTTCAATGGAGGAAAGAAAAGGGGATGTGTCTGTCTATCAAAACATTCTTAAGTGACTTTTGCTGTCATCGAGAAAGACCTTGATGGAGCAAAAATAAAACTGTCACTCATTCATCTTTGTCGTCTGTCACTTCTGAAGTATCTGGGTCAGCATCCTCTATTTTCTCCCCTAGTATATCGTCAGGAGTTACTAGACAACATTTAACTAATCTAACGAGTTCTTTTGTTAACATTCTTCCCATTTTTCGAACTGCCCCCGCCCCACACATGATTTATATAAGAAGAAACGTGGAAAAATTTTAAGTTGAGACATTTTCCATAGGATGTAATCAGTGCTTTTTTTTCTTCTTTTTTCTCTCAAAATAGTGCTTTGAGAAAAAGCAGAAAGTTATTTTTGCGGCTAAATACAAGACCACCAATCGCCATGCTTAACCGAAGGTTGTGAAATCAGCTAAAAAAGAGACAATTTTCCACAGCGAGAACGACTAAGGTCAAATTAAAAAAATTAATAAATAAAAAATACGTATGAAAATAGGTTTTATTAGATAAATGTTGCTTCCTAAACACGTAAGTTAAGTATATATATATATATTAGAATTTTAAAAATATTACTTTATTAAAGTTATTATATTTAGGAGACATGATATTAGTTTAAAAAAAGTGTTTTTCTGCCATTTTTTAATACTTTGCCTTTGGCTGCTCTTGCTGTTGAAACTCAGCCCTTTTCTTTTAACTTTCATAAATTTTGGCAAACTGGTTTACAAAGACAATTTAAAATTTAGACATACGTTGCTCTTCGATTAAAACACATATTTAGTTTGCTAGTAAGTACTTTATATCTTAAAAACATCAGAAACTTCTGTGTGTCTATTCTGGGAGCACTAATTCCAATAATATTACGAACAACAAGAAATATAATTCTATTTTTAGGTCTCTATAATTCTTTTTTCTTTTTTTTAACAGCAGGCACTGAACACTCGTTTAACGTTTTCCAGTAGGTACCTGTGACCTTAGTCACGAAAGCAAGCAGCATTACCCACTCTACACTGTCACAGATATCCGCTTGGGCAATATTCAAACAACAGGGAACAACACACAGAGACAAACATCCATGCCCTTAGCAGGATTTGAACTCGCAACCATTGGCTTCTCAGTCAGGCACGCAGACTGTCGGCCACCTAGCCCTATAAATTGTGCGGGAAAATTTTCAAGCAACGTTAAAATAAGGTGGCAACTTTTTAATATAATGCGAACATGTTGTAATGTAGCAACAAAACAACTCAATCGAAAAAATATACCTTTCATTTTTTTTTTCTTATTTTGATTGATTTTGATATAATAATCCATGCCAAGAGAGTCATGTGGGAAATCTCTCCATGCTAGCACAGTCCCTTGGGAAGTCAGATTTTGATATGATTCTTCAATTACAATAAAAGCTTAATTAGGTTACCATATAAGTTAATTAGTTTAATTAGGTTACCATCCCAGTAAGGAAGACCCCCCCCCCAAATAAAAAAGTGCTTTTAATTCTCTAATAATTTTTAAGGAGTGAAATTTTACATAACAAAGATGGAGATTAACAGAGACTTCGTTTTGTAAATTATCGTCATTTTATTACACAGATTAAGAATATCATGTCTAAAAAATAAACCTCTGGAAAATAATTATGCTAACTAAACACTCAAGAATAATTACTTGAACATTTAATCAAATAACATGGTGGTATAGCCTGGTTAGTAGGGCGTTGGGCCCATGTCCCAGAGGTCGTGATTTCGATTCCATCCGGCCGAAGACTTCCCGTGTAGTAAATGGTGACTGGTGCATGTTAAGTCTGTCAGGTCACAAAATCCTCCATGTTCCCATATCAATACTTCAGATAGTACTGAATTGGAGGTTGATCGTTCTCTGGTTCAGGTCAAAATTACGATCTACGATTAAACATCAAATTGGATCCGGGACTTTATAAACACCCTGTATATTAGTTGAAACGTCGAATTATAGCAAAAAATAGTTATCCAAAAAACGGAAAATTTATGTAAAGGCTTGGTTTCTTAGGACAGGACGCCGTCAGCTGGAAATCAGCGCTAACCTCTGATTGGTCCATTTGTGAGTTTGATAGTACACGTCATCGAACGCTCTTCTTGAACTACAACTCAACTGCAGTTGGATTACAACGTGACGTTAACCACAGAAGCAATGGCGGACAACATCCAACAGCGCATTGAAATCAGCCAAGATTTTGATTTTGACATTAAACATAGCTTCTTCATTAAACATAGCACTCTTCATTTAGCTCAGCTGTAATGTGTTTTTTCTTGAACAAAGTCATTATTCGTTCTCTAAAACACTGGTCGACAATAACAAAATCAATACAAATTCAAAATAAATATTTGTTTACGTTATTAACGCATGCGCAATGAGAGATAATGTCTGCGTTGGGCCGACTGCTCACGCTGAGCTAACAAAAAAGTATTTTTATGGCGTCAGCTCTACGTCAACTTTCCGCTGACGCCCAAATAAGGCGCTAGTTCTAAGAAACCAGGTCTTGAGCTAACAAACCAGTATTTTGTTGGCGTCAACGGGACGTTGACGTCCCGCTGACGCCCAGATAAGGCGCTTGTCCTAAGAAACCAGACCTTAAGCGAATTCGCTTTTACGACTATTTAACCAACCATTTTTTACTAGATTAGAATGAGTACGTTAATTTTACATAATATTTATGTCAAAAATGCGTTAAAATACGTAATTTGAAACGCCATTTATACAAAATTGTGGTTTTCTAAAAACACAGGAGATTTGCTTAACGAAATTCGAACCGAAATTTAAATGGTAAATTTGTTTTGTCAATAATACGTAAAATAGACAGAAAACAGACAATTTACTAAATCTAAATATAGTAAATATTCTTTCTTCAATATTTCGTGAAATTTATCTTACCAAATCAATCTTACCGAAGGGTAGTTGGTAAAATCCATTCCGTTAATATTATGTAAAATATAACAAAGCTTTTTTACGCATTGGTAATATTATTCTGTCAATATAATGCATAATGTACGTATAAAGCGTATTGACTTTACCAATCTCCCAAAAATTTATGCTTAATTTACATGTCATGCTACATGGGTAGTTACTGACAGAGTTAGAGTTATAGCAGTGAAAGGGATGTTATTGTCACTTTCTCTTACGGATATACAGTCCCTGGCCAAATTATTAGACGTACTATTATATACTATGTAAAATCTTAATTATCAGGTGATACTATACAGCTTTATCGTTTTTACGCGACTGAAACCGGTTTGCACTAGTTTACGTTAGTGTATCAATTAGTTAAATTAGATGATACATAATATAAATTCAACGATTGGATAAATTATACAATTAATAATTATATAAATATAGAATAATTATCATATGAGATATTATAATAGTATAATATAATAATTAGACCAAATTATTAGACGTACTGTAGTTTTTTTAAAAAAAAATAATTACATGTTTTGCACGAGTTTATATGCAATACTCTTTAATATAAGCACACATGTAGTGGGTTTTTATTCAGGAGATTTTTTATATACTTCCTATTTGTATTTGTTTTTAGCCTATTGTATTACAATGTGAACCAATTGATACACGAAAGTAAACAAGTGCAAACAGGTTTCGGCCGTATAAAAACAATAAAGCAGTATAGTATCAACTGATAATTAAGATTTTACATAGAATCTTATAGTGCGTCTAATAATTTGGCCAGGCACTGTATTTACTCAATGATTCCTTTCGAAGGTCCTTTCTTTCTACAACACCAGGAAAAAGAAAACTAAAAAAATTAACAAGAAATTGGAGAGGTATAATTTCACTTTCGGTAAAATTTTTGAGGAGTTAAACTCAAATTTGATGCGTCTGGACGGGTATTGGAAAATTCTGATGACAGTGATTATTATTCTCGTTTAAAATTGAGGAAAAAAAATCGAGTTCAGAAACGTAACATTCCTTTTTGTTTCGTAAAAATTGGACCGTAGCAGGATACAGCCATTTTACAATCTACTGAATTAGGCAAAACAGATTGTGCATACTTGCATCGTTTTTCTTGTCAGTTTCTTGACAGCACGTCTGAATCCAGATTCTGATTAAGTCCAGGTTAGAGCATATTCCATGCATATGGTATATGCTCATATTTTATGCATGCAGCATACTCAAGTTTTTATAGACCGCATATTTAGAACTATTCTATGAAAGAGTGATAGATCACTCGTTCCTGGAGAAGTTTTTAATGCCCAGTCGTTATCAATATATACGGTACTTCCTGTACCGTAAAGGGTTAATAAATTTAATTCAGCTTCGCATTTGTCTTTTTTGAAAAACATAGCAATAAATATTACCAAATTTTTAAAGTAATTTTGAAAAAATTATATAAATAGCACATTTAATTGTTTCATACAAGTATTCTTTGCATGGGTTAAAAAATCAATTTTGAAAACTTCTCAATTAAATTTTAAAAACTATATAACAATTAAAAAATTTTTTAAATTTTTTTTCGCTTACTTTTAATTTTATATTGCATAATTATTAAGAATTGTTTTTGCGTGGTATTATTGTTAAACTAATTTTATAATAGTGAACAAGAATCTTTCGATTAGGGAAATCTATTGTGAAGAGAAAGTTAAAGTATTTTAACTAACCAAATTTTCAACTGCTTTTCATAGTTCTTCCATCTGCATCACAACCTAGTACAGGCAAGACCTGTCCTAACATGTCGTATCTGTTTGACTCGATCATACACTAGGTTCCTCCATCTATTGAAGTCCATGGTTTTAAGATCTATTACAAAATCATTCCATTTGGTGTTGGATCTTCCTTTTTTCAAGTATCAAATTTTCCATGACTCAACTTCTTAAACAGCATCTTTTCTATAGAATAGATCACCATCTTATTCTATCGAATTTAATAGCTGTAATTATGTTAGGTTGTTTTAAGTTTTTGTATAATTCATAATTGTACTCAATCCGCCAACCATCATTTACTTTAACATATTTTCTTAATTTCAGTTACGCATCTATTCAAATTTTTAAGATGCTAAATGCCACCCATGAAATGTATATTTAGATATTCATTCTAGATGCTTCACTTAATTCTGAGGATCGCCATTTAAACGTGAAAATTCACTTCCCCCAAATATCCTTCCCCTAAATCAGTGTTTCCCAAACTTATGACTTTTGTGTACCCTTTCTAAATTCTTCATAACTCTGTGTATCACTAATAAAAAAATAAATATACTTTTTACTATAAAAAAAAATGCACAAAAGTTAAAAATCACAACTGACTGTTGACACCACTAATTATTAACTGTTAACTCTGCAAAAAATAGCCAATATAAAAAAAAAAGTAATCTTAAATTTTCATGGCTAGCTTTGTTTTTAAATAAAAAAATTTTGAAATTTTCGTTTGTTGCAAGATATTTCGCATAAGAACGCGTACCCCTCGCTAAACTGTTCCCGTACCCCTGGGGATACGCGTACCACACTTAGGGGAAACACTGCCCTAAATATTAAGAAATTGATCTGAATGTTAAATTCCGATGCTTTTCTTAAGGTTTATATATATATATTTTCAAAATGTTTCTCCAAGACAATTCTACTGATCCCTACTGATGCACACTAGACTGTTACATTATGATATAACTGCTTAAAACACGTTTTTCTTCCCAAAATAGTTGAGGACCAGATACAAACGTATCTAAATTACGCTTCACAGGGGAGAAAAAAACTAAGTACTCGATAATGGAAACGCCAAATATTCCCTAAACTAAATTACCTTGGTATCAACTTTAATAACGTTTCTGTTATCAAGAAAGTAAATTTTTTCCCCTAAAGACGGAGGACATTTCGGGTGCCGCCAAAAGAAGCAGAACACGATGTTCGACAAGATGTGTATATTTAGATACAGTTTTCCCCTCAGCAAATGTTTTACCTCTTTAAGAGATATTATCTTGTTGATTGAAAAAATACTTTTAGCAGAAAAAATAAAATTACATTGATGACATTATAGCTCGTAATACGAAAAGCGGATGTATTAATAATGTTCATGCAGGCGGGAAAAAAATTAAATTATTTTTTAAAAATAGCTTGTCGTTTAAATGTATTATTTTTTCGTTCTGTCATGTAAAAATGTAGTATTTCTGTTTTTATATAAGGAATAAGGCATATAAAAATGAAACAAATTATAGCGCTTTGAACTTTGTGTTTGACAAAACCTGAATTTATTTTTTTAAATGACGTTATTCACAAAAAAAAAAACTTATCTTAAAATTCCTCCAACTTGATATTAATAGCGCTATTTAGTCTTTATACTGGGATTTGCAATCTACGGGCTGTAGGATCCTCTAAAGTGAATGGCCATAACCAAAGTTTTTCGGGAAAACTAAAGATAAAAATTTTTATTTAATATTTTTTTATTGCAATTCAAAATGTGCCTTAGTTTAAAGACCAGCTTAAATTTTTTCTCGTGTTCTGAATATGGCAAGCTTGGTCTGGTTAAGAACAGTCATCACGGAAATTTATTTTGTATATAGTCTCATTGGAATAGAAAGGATAAACAAAATGCGATAAAAGTTTGAAATTGGTTACAGTTTGGTAGTCCCATAAAAATCGCTTATATGGGACTATCCAACTGTTGCCCATATAGGACTCTGATAAAAGATATTTTTCTTAATTTCAGAGGGCCGAGTGTTTGAAAATCACATACCAGACTGAAAATTCAGACAGGTGTGAGTTCTCGAGAAGTACACCTGCCGGAAGGGTTTGTTAATCCGACAACTCGTTTGTTCGCCAGTATTTCCCCCTTTTTTAGTTATGGACTTCGATAACTATAGTTGAACTATAGTTATGGAAGTTCCAAGTTCTTTCGATAGTATAGAATGAAAGGCTACATACGTAAGCAGACATAATATTTTAATATCTCGGTTGTACTATCTTGTCATAGGTTCTAAAGCTTTATTGAAAAGGTTAAATTGTTGCTAGGACTGATCCATTCCAGGATGACAAGCAACGGCAAACGCTGTATTTTCATTTTTATTTGCTTGGCATAGAAAGATTAACTAATTAATCCCTTTTTAAACTTAGTGGAAATATTAGTATGCCAAGATTGTTTCCTCAAAAACTGAATAAAGGCTTGCGAAAAACTTTACAAGAGCCTTTTATTTTTATTTTATTATTTTAGCCTTTTATTTTTGCTTTTTTTTTTAATTCTTGCTTCGCTCTCAAAGGTAACGTTTTGTTTGTGCTGAAAACTTATATATCAGCTCAATCTTAACTTTTAAAGAGTTAAAAAAGGCATATAAATACGCAAATAAATCTTGTTTCAGTGATTTTTATAAAGTCTCAAATAGATCATGAGAAGGGAAGATTATCCTCGCTTTAAGAACGTTTTATATTCTTGATTTGAGAATGATAACTTATTCTCGATTTCGAAAGTTTTTCTATTCTTGTTTTGTAAATGCAGGTTCAATATCGATATAAAGGTTTTTTTTTATGCAAGCTTAATTCAAACTTCAGTGTTTAAAGTAGCATAGTTAAATTTAACATTGTTTCAAGCTTGCATTGTTTATTTGTTTATCTTTTATAAACCTTGTTGAATTCGGTGACAAAGGTTGTTGCTGACATTAAAATCAACTTAAATCTCCTATCTGGACTATCTTCTCAGAAAATCCATACATGTTTTCACACTCATTTCCCTTGTATGTATACACAGTCGCAAAAATATTCTATGTGGATCATGAAACGAAATGATTCAAATATTTTATTGATAACCCAGCCCAGATTATTCCGTTGTAACTGTTCTGCGAAGAACATATGTATTAGAACTTGCAGGTAGTTCAGTCAATTCCTGTCATATGACAAAGAAAAATAATAATGAATTGAAAATTCTTTATTTTGAAAGATTTTTTGTTAAACCAGTTATTTCGACATTAGTCCGTCAATTTTGTGTATCCCACTCATAACTTTTTCAATACCCATGCGTGATCTGGCTCAGCTGTAGAAATCTAACTATACCTCCTTCCTGATTTTTATTCTCATTCAAAAATTTATTCCTTTTTACATTAGTTTGCTTTCCTTTACAAGTTTCTTTTTATACTAAAGAAGGCTCTCAAATGTAACCCGTGAGGAAGCATAATTAATTACTTAACACTACTTAAATTATTACTTAAAGCAATCTAACAAAATGAATAATAACTATTGCAAATAGTAGAAATCCACGAGTTTATGATGCCACACGTGAGAAATATGTGTGTATATAAATATATTGCTTAAAAGGGAAAGGATTTGCATTAAAAGGGACATTTTTCCCTAAATTTACTCCCCAAAACTTGATGTCTTAAAACGTAGCAAAAATTTTTTACTGAATATTTTGCTTCTCTGTGAACTTATTTCCCACATATCTTTAAGTCTGAAAATTTCTAGACCTCACCCTTAAAATATCCTTGTTACGCTGTTGGGGAGGCTACGTGAAAGTGTTAAAATTCACTAATGTTCACTAAATGAATAAAACCTCGATAATATGCATAATCTTCTCCGTTTCCCACGATATTCATCTCAAACTAGTTTCCTCTTTATCGGTTTGAAGCACCGAGAATAGTGTTTTGGCGAAGCCTACAAATTTGTTTCTAAGTAGGTAAAAGCGAACATTTATCTCGAAAACGGAAAGTAATGAATTCCATTAATTTCCAAGCTTGTTGCAACGTTTGACAAACGCTTCTTTATCGAAAACGATCTCGGCTCTCTTCCCGCAAGTGTTTTGGTCGCAGTTTATATTTTATTAGTGTTTCCACTTCAAATTGTTTTTTCTTCCCCTTCTATTCATTCTTGTTTCGGTTCTCAGGTTTTTGATTTATCCGCCGCTGTCAAAGTCTGTAAAAAAAGATTCTTACGGAAATGATCCGCGCACACATGCTTAATTATGCTGGAAATAAAATGATGTGTTAATGAATGGAGAAATTTTTCCCACCGGTGGTGTGATTTATGACGGATTTATAATGCGTAGCAGTCTGTGTGTGTGACCGATAACATTGGAATTTTTGTCTGAGTTTAAGGGTTCATAATGAGAATGCAGGAACATTTCAGCCAAAATAAGATGAGGAGATATTTTTTTCTGCATTAAACGTTAATTAGTTTATAAACCTAAGTTAGCCTGAGGAAGAAAAGCTTCGACTTCAGCCAATATCAATTAACAAGCCTCATTTTGTAGTTGTTTTTTTTTAAAATATATTTTTTTAAATCTTTTCGCCAAAGAAAATTTTGTCCTACGTCCCTTAAACTTGAATCTAATCTTTAATTTTAAACTACTTAGGTAGTCCAGCTCCCTGCTCCCTTCGTTGAACAAATTAAATTCCACCTAGCTCTTTTCAAATTAAAGTTAACATATATGTCCCACAGACGAAAATATCTACTATTGGGGCATATGTGTCCGGTCTTAAAAATCCCAGTAAACGCATTAGTCACAGCCCCCCCCCCCCCAGTGATCAAAAAGTTTATTATCATTTTATTTTGGCAGAATATTGTTATTTTTAACTTATTTGATAAATTAAAGTCTTCATTTTTTTATTGGAAAAGAAAACACTGAAAGAGCTAAGTGCTCCAAATTTTCGACTGTTCTCCTGGATAAATAATGGATACATAATTTACTATTGCGGTTACCGTCCATACTTTAAGAGTCAAAAATCTGAATCCGTTCGAAAAGGTTATTCAGAAAAAAGTACGTTTTCGAGTCCGATTTCGTAACTTAAAATATCGTCTGCACTTAAAATATCGTCTGCAATTAAAATATCGTTTGCAATTAAAATATCGTATGCAATTAAAATATCGTCTGTATATTTAAGGTTAGACCCTCAAACCGCACTATGAGGAAGTTCCATATGAAAATCCTATCATTAGATCTTAAATCATTAAGAGTGTTTGCTTTTTTATTTTGCGCTCTGTAGATATATTAGTGTTAAACGATAAAAACATTGATTATTTTTATTTCAGTCGCCATGTTTGTGCTCATAATAGAATCAGAATGCTGCCATTGAAAGAAATGCAGTCCTATTGCAAGCCCGCTTACCAGTCTTACCTTCGACGATGTGATAAAGATAATTCAATTTACTGTACTGGTTACAGGTAAGCTACTATTATTGCATTATTTTATTTGCATTCATTACTTGCTCGGAAAGCAAAACTATATGGTATGTAAGCAAAAAGTGATGTTTTATTAGTTGTTTTTAAAGCATTAGATTTCATGCATTTAAATGTAGGTTAGAGCATTACAAGTAACTTCAATCGGTTTCAACTCTTAGCGTGTTTAGTTACCACATTCGTTCTCGACACACTTGGCTACCATTCATTCTTACACTGTGTTCGAAGCATTTCGCTTGCAGATTAATTTTTTTAATTCTGTTGTTTTATAATAAATGTAATTGTTATTTAAGCGATAATAAATTGTCGTATTTAATTGAAATTACTAAGTGAATAAATAGTATTCGTTTAAGAAGTTTTTTTGGTTTTGTAGTATTGTTTAAATACGTCTAATTTCGTTTTCCCCCTAGTTGAAAGATACGGAATTTTGTTTAAGTTTCTCAACTTTTAATCAACTAGAACAGTTCTTTAAATATTAATTCATAATTATCTTTATAACTTGTTTGCAAAAATGTTCCATATCTTGGCATATAATAGCATAAATAACTTAATGAAAGTGCCAAGTAGAACTATCATGATTTTGAAACTCTAATTAATTCACAGAACTTATAGTTATTTGACAATATTTTTTTTGTGTACTTTTTTAAAAAGAGAGAAAAAAACGTTATTTTATTAACGAAATTATTTTTTTATTACCGAAAATTATTAATTTATAACTTTAGGAAAACCTTTTCTAACCGACTAGCAATTTTTCCGTCGTAAATTGATATTTTATTGCCTCGTCAATTAGATTGAATTTATATAAATTTAGATCGTGCCATGAACTAGAAATTCCATAATTGAAAAAAAAAAAAAACTATATGAAAATATCTAAACTTTAAGACCTGGTGATGTGAAATGATTTAAAAAAAATCATTATTTGTAATTTTTTTTAAAAGAAAGTCATTTTCATCATCTCTTATCTTAAGTGAAGTGAGAGATCTTAAGTAAGAAAGTCATCTCTTATCTTAAGTGAAATACAACGTGAATAAAGCCCAAATCAAGTACAGGAAATGGACAAAAATCTGTGCTTTATTCCTGTTGTAATTCACTTAAGCCTATGCAGCAAAAAAGTATACCCTGTTCTTTTGCATACCTTTATCTATTAATAAGTTAAAGAGCAATTTTATTTTCCAGAGTAGCATATGAATTAGCTTATCGAACAGTAGAAAGAGTGGTAGCCAAAACTGAAACTTCTTATTCATGCTGTCCCGGATGGTCTCAAGCTATTTCGTCTTCCGTAGATTGCAAGAAAGGTAAGATTCCTAACAATACATCTCTCTGCTATAAATAAGTATTCACGTTTAACTTACATGTACACATGTTTACATAATTGACGTTTAATTTACATATATTTTTGTTCTGTGTGCCTGGCAACTTCGATTTATAATTCGTTTATTTATGTTCCACATGACTTCATGTCTGTCTTTGTCTTAAGTAAGAAATATATAGTGAAAGAATTGAAATCTTTCTGAAAGAATGTAGAATGTGTCACTCAAGAGAATTGACACTTAACGGGCTTAGCTTACGCAAAATAGAATGTAAGGTAAACAAATGCCAGGTTTCAACAACCAATCAGAATCGAGATACCGATACTACGTCACTCTCAGTTATCACATTGGATACCTGAAAGCGACGCCCTCGTAAGTAAATCCTGGTATTTGTCGATTAGGTAGTCGGGAATAAACCTTGTTTCATTTTCCTAGAAAAAATGAGATAAGTATTAGAAGCTTCGCTAAGTTTAATTGAGCAATTAAACTGGTTTTTATGCTTTTCTACCCCTGTAATCCGGTAGATTTTGACACCGTTTAAATTTCTTTCTAGCTTTATAATTAAATCCCAAAAAATAATGTGTGTTTATTAATTTTTACTACATTTTTGACAAGGATTCTAAATATTTTTATTAAAGACTATCATTACTGAACACCTCACATATAGAAAGGGAGGTGATTACAGAAAACCCTGTATTAATTAAGAGGATGCCATACCACGGGCGAAACTTTTTGGCGCAAATTCTCTTTCACCTTTATTACTATCCAAAATTAAAGGCATAAAAAAAATTAAAAGCTTCGAACTTTCGAAGCTTTTTATTAGCAACTTTTTAGAAGTCGGAACTAATAATTGTTTGCTTTATTTTATTTTCTACTGCCTAATTTGAAATAAAAATCATGCAGCATACTAAAAACTGATGTGATTAGTTAGAATTAAGATGAATGTGAATGCAGAAACAGTTCATTGAACATACCCATATTGATGCAAACACTTTTTTTAATTTTCTCTGATTCATTCATTTCCCTGGTTCTTCCATTAAGCTCTTTAATTGTGTCGGTATATGCTTTTCAGTTTTGACCATGATTTTGTTGTGTTTCTCAGTTCTAATTTATTGATTCCTTACTTATTTTTTATTCACCCCTTGCGAAGAACGGGTATTCAGCTTGCTGTTAAATATAAGAAGGGCCTCCGATTGTAAACTATTACCAAAATCATCTTGAATTTAACCCCTGGTTAAATTTAAGATGATTCGATTAATTTTTAAGAAAACGGTCATAAAAGTGCCTATTTTTTTATCCCTGAAAATTATTTAAAAATATGTGTATGAACAATATATATATATATATATATTCATTTTTAATTTGTTTTTAGTTTGAAATTTTAAGAAGTTAAATTGTTAGGAAAAGCGAACATTCTATGACTTAATGTTGGTTTTCAAGCAAGCAAAGAAAATTTTAAAAAATATGTGTTTTAAGCATTAAAAAAGAATTTTATTAAACTTACGTATAATATAAATAAAGATAAGTAATTTTTTCTTGTGTGATAAATTTCAATGCATAAGATACAGAGGCCAACGTCTCAATCTGGACAGTAGTACCGAGTTTCCTTTCTACATCTCTTATTGTTTTCATCTGTTTCCTACAATTACCTTAAAAATATCCTAGTACTGCCAATTGGTGTGTAAAATGAGAAATAAAATGTTTTCAGGGCAAAAGAAATGAATTAGTTTTATTCTTATTGGCGCGTTGCTACTGAACACTCCAGCCCGGAAATTTCATGGGAGCGAGAAATAGAGGGCGAAACCTCACCCCGTCATTTTCACGGGAGCGAGAAGGAAGGGTTACAGAATATAAAATTTTTTCGCATAATTTTTAAGGACCTTATATTGGCAAATTTTGCTAGTTAAGTTAAATAATATATTATAATATAATTTATAAGTTAAAAATTTAACTTATAAATATAATAATATAATTTATAAGTTAAATTTTTAAAATGGTAATCTCTGTCTGACTACATAGAACTCGCAGACAAATTAGAATTCACGACGATGGTGCTGCAACTCCGTCAATTCTGCTACCCGGCTTATTTAATGCACCGCTTATGCAATGCTTATTTAATGCATCAATATTTAATGCATCAATGTTTGAATTGAAAGTGTATGTATGGATTATCTATTTCTTTTTATTCAGCTGTTTGTAAAGATGAATGCAAAAATGGCGGTATCTGTACTAAACCGGATCATTGTACTTGTGTACCTGGCTGGACTGGAAAAAATTGCGAATCAGGTAATTTATTTATTTATTGAAATAATAAATAGTTTTATAAAATATTTTGAGATTTATCAGATATTACGACAGCATTTTTTTCTCTCCATTTTACGTTTGTATAAAATATTTATCTAAATCAAAATGTATACGAGATATTTATCTACGGGATACTTATTACGGGATATTCGCGATCGCAACGCTCGAGTACGCCGTCTAGCGGGAGCCTGTAAATATCAGACATTAATTTATCACGTTTTCATTTAGTTCCATCGAAATCATTGACAGAATCAGACGCCATTTTTTAGCAGCAAATAAGAAACAAAATTTCCCTAAGGAAAAGGCCGAAGAACTTGAAAAAAATCTCCAGAATATTAGTAAACCTTTCAGGAACAGAACACGCCAAACATTTGAAGAAAAATTCCTCAATAATTTTTAATTTCTATTATCAACGAACTTGCAACTGATTACTTCCGATTTCGGATACTGTTGCAGATGTGTGTATTAAGGTAAAATGCATTTCTTCTGTCTTCAATTCATTACGAATTAAAGTGAAGTCAACATTGCTTTCGTCATTCCAGTGAATAAATATGAATTCAGAACATACAGAATTGTATTAGTTATAGCATATTCTTCTTCGTTATAGAATAGTATATATTTCTGTATCCATATAATTCGGAAAACAACAATAAAAAATTATCCAAGTTACTTGAAATAGTGCCATTTGTGCTGATTCTTAATTAATTTTAATCGCTTTCTTGGTAAGTATTTTTTAGTTTTGAAAGAATAAGTTCAACTAGAATTCAGCTATTCTGTTTTTAGCTACATATTCAAATTTATATCAATTATAAAATTTTGCTGTGTAGTATGTTATCTAAAAGTAATGAAGGGATAAACTATGTATCTATTATTTGAGAATAAAGTTTTCAAACAAGGAACTTATCATTTTGGAATTCTCCGGGAATTATAAATCAGGTAAGTGCAATGATTTTTACTATAAAAAATTTGCCTGTAAATATTTTTTTTTCATTTGATGATTGTTCTCTACAGAATGGTTTTTTACGTCTGATTAAGAACTATAAGAATAATAAAAAAAGAAACAATATGAAAGATTTTATTTGAATGTAAAGAATTCTTTAAATCGTTTTTTCACCCTAAGAATTCTTTATTTTCCGTTTTTTAGTTTATAATTTTTTGATAAAAATTGTTCTCAAAATACTTTTTTTGAAAAATTAAATGGTATAACATTATGTGTTTATGTATACTTCTTGTATATTCCAATGTTTGAAGTAATATGATTCAGAAAAGTATGGAATAAAAATTCGGTACTTACGTATTAACGCCACCGCCGCTACAGATTTGGCGGTTTTTAAGTGCCGCTAATCTACACTTAAAATTTTTGCGACAATTCATAAAATAAAACACTTTATTTAAAATCAAAATAGTTAATCAGATTTCGGTGGAAAATGAGCCGATATAGAGTTTAGCATAGATTCAAAACAATCATATCGCCATATGAACTCTGATGAATAAGATTCCAAATGAAATAACATTTCCAAAACGTACGTTTACCAAGATAAAGTTTTATGTTGTGGGAATTGGTACATTTTCGTTTTTTCGGTAAAATATTTCCCTCCTGAAAAAATAAAATTGCATCTTGTTTTGTTTTTGGCAAATCCCAAAGACGAATATTCGTAGCACTAAAAATGGCGACAAAAAAGAATTGTCTTTTTGTTTTTGTTTCGTCAGCATTCTTTATTTTACGTTTCTTAGTTTCTAAATAATGATTTTTATTCAAACTTGAAATTTTTTGATAAAAATTTTTGTCAAAAAACTTTTTTTACAAAATTAAATTTCATAAAATTATGAGGCTTATGTATACTTCTTGTTCATTTTAATTTTTGAAGTAAATGATTCTTAAAACTATAGAATGTAAAGTTTAATGGGCCTTTCATGTTATATCATTAAATTTAGTAAAACTATTTCTCGGGCATTAGGTTTTAACTCTTATAAGAATATACATATTTTTTTCTGTTAATGTACAAATATTTTTCCGATGTGTTTTGGATATTCCTTCTCTAAAAAAAAGAGATACCATTTTGTTTTCGTTTGCATAAGAAAGAATATCAAGCATTTTTCTTTTTTAAATTTAATTAGCCACAATAAAGAAGGAACGTTGCAATGCTACGTGCTACCTTAGCGACGTCTCTAGAGTAACTGAATGACGGTGCATGTAGAAATCGCATGTAGAAATCGTCTCATACAACAACGCCCCCTATAGTTCGTTGCGATCGCGAATTAAGTTGAGTTTTTTTTTAATTATCTATCAAATTTTCTCTAATATGAACCCTTTATTTAATCTACTTCATTAAAATACATTAAAGCTAATACGGTTCTCACAAGCATGAGCAACAATAAAAAAATAAATAAAAAAACGTTAGGTATTGTATGGTTTGTTACGTTCTGCTCAGGAAATAAGAGTTTTAATCTCGCCAAATTTTGAAATTAGTTGCTTGCTACGTCGATAGATAGTGCTGCTGACCCGGAAATTTTACAAACAATTGTCGCATGCAAGCCAAATCATTCGAACTGGTGGTTGTCTGTTAATTTTATCTGTCGACTGCATTTTGTTGTTGTTACAAATGGAATTGTGATGCCAGAATTTGGCATTACATATTTATTTCCTATCTTTTTAAAATATCCTTCATTACTTAACCTTATTT